>NW_026526843.1:5882983-6511962 GCF_024362965.1 Panthera pardus
AAACCATAGTTCTTCCCGCAAGCCAAGTAGGCATCTGGGTGGCAGCGGAGTCTGCCAGTGGTCAGTACCCAAGTGGATATTATGACATCTGGGAATGTTGACTTTAGTGCTGTTCAAATAGCTGACACTACTTATTTGAGCCCATTAAATAACCATAAATTTCAATCTTTCTGTTCAGATTAGGATTCTTCATAGAATCGGGTTAAAACTGAATGGAATTTTAGAGATTAGCTAGCTTTGTGGTTCTTAACTGTTTGGGGGGACATAGATCCTTTTACAAATCTGATTTAAGCCATGTGCTCTCCCTCCAGGAAAGAAGCCACAAATACCAAAAGTTAAAGCTGATGCGCTAGTCTACTCGCTTCTTTGGACAAAGAAACTGTGTTTCGGCAAGGTTAATTGGCCCAAACTGCATTAAGAAACTAGCCCTGTATTTTAAGATGTGAATTACACATAACAACCCTAATTGCTAATAGTCCCTTACATAAGTGTGGGAATAGTACTGTCTGGCATAATATGCAATTTTACTTTTATTTTGTTTAAGACTTTATTTTTAAGTAATCTCTACACCCAACGTGGGGCTCGAACTCACAACCCCAAGATCAAGAGTCACACGCTCTACCGACTGAGCCAGCCAGGAGCCCCTAATGTACGGTTTAATACACACATCTTCATATTCTCACAACTAACATACATTAGACATGTGGAAGCTCCATTATATAGATGAGAAACCTCCGATTTAGAGAAATTGCATGAAGTTCCACAAACATCCGCTGAAAGTCTACTTCCTGTGTGTCTCCACCTACCAACACTGAGCTAGGGGGTACAGATCAAGAGAGGAACTCAAACCAGAGCCGGGAGGACCTTTCGGTCCAGTGAAGGGGGCAGACATCCCCCTTGGCCCTCCACCTCCATCCAAAGCACATTATTTCTAGCTTGGTCAGTCCTAGGGCAGAGGAAGAGAGCACAGACTTGGGGGTAGGTGGGACCGAGTGGTATGGCAGGGAAACCTAGCCTAACCAGGTTCGGGAAAGGATTCTGAGGGGTTCAGATGGCTCACTGCAGGTCCCAGAGCTAGAACATAACCAAGCTGGAGCTGGAATCTACGTGTTCTGATTCCCAGGCCAGTGCCTCTCTGCGGGCTGAGCTTCCCAAGGGCCCTGCAGTTAGAAGAGGCTGAAAAATCACTCCTGGGAGCCCGGCTTCAGTCACGTCAGGAATAAAACCACCTAGAGCTCTTCAATTTTCAATAAATGCCACTCTCAGTTAGTACATGCTCGATACATGCAAATTTGCTTTAGCACATGAAAATTAATTAGCCATGACTCAACTTAAACATGAGATAATTCAGTATGAAACACTTCCTTCCTACTAGTGACCATATTACTCCACTCACATGTCCTCTCTCTGCGCTTCTCAATTTTCTGATCTTGCTTCCTTTGTGTTTTGCTTTGGCCCTAGGTATTTATCTCTTCTCTTTCCTGCTATGCTGGGAAGCAGGACCCCCGAATGGCTTGGTAGAAAAAAAAAAAAAAAAAGGAAACAAAAGTGATTCTCGGAGACACCACGCAACTTATTGTAAGTACAAAGAAAGGCACGCTTGAGCTACAGTTTCGCTGTCTGTCTTAAAGATGTGCGGAAACAGAAGAATAAGGGTATGGTGGGCGTTGCTAATGGCCACGTGCACTGACACAGAGAAGACTGCTCAGGAAAGCTATATTTTAAATGTTTTTCTGTTTGTCTTCGACTCTCACTGACCTCCCCGGTGCCAGCGGTCCGCTCCACCACGCCAGCCCATCCCCAAATAGGTCCTGGGCATCTTGAAAGCAAGAAGAATTATCTCCCTTTTTGAAGTCTCTGGAGCTGTATTTTTAGCCTTGTCCATAATAAGACTTGCAGTGCTCGTGTTTTATGTGAATATTGTTCATTTTTCAGTTGAATGTGATTTTAAGTTTGTTGAATCCTTTAATGTTCTTAAATAATTTATTTTGGGGGCTCCTGGGTGGCTCAGTCAGTTGAGCATCTGACTTTGGCTCAGGTCATTATCTCATGATTCGTGAGTTCGAGCCCCATGTAGGGCTCTGCACTGATAGCGTGGAGCCTGCTTCAGAGTCTGTCTCTCTCTGCCCCTCCCCTGCTAGCATGCGCTCTCTCTTGCTCTCTCTCTCAAGATAAATAAACATTAAAAAACATTTTAAGGGTTTTATTTTTAAGTAATCTCTCCATCCCATGTGGGCTCAAACCCGTGACCCCGAGATCAAGATTATGTGCCCTACTGACTGAGCCGGCCAGGATCCTTGAATTTTTTAATGACCTCTGGAGGACAAAATTTTCTGGGTAACATGTCAGGGTATAATGTAAGCAAAGAAGTGTTTTGATGTGTAAAACTGACTTCCACGTAATTTTTCAGGATCTTATCTGTTACATCGAGTCAGACCTACCTTCCGAGAGCCTAAATAACAGCACTACGCTTAATGATAATAATAAAAAAACAACTTACATTTGTATGACAACTAAAGCATTATCTTATTTGGGTTTCGTAACAATTTGAGATTTAGGCAAGACTAAGATTATCCCCATTTTACAGATGAAGGAAATGAGGCTCAGACAGGTTAAATGGCTAGCTCAAGGTCACATAGCTTCCATGTGACAGAAACGGGACAAGAAATCAAAGGTAAAAGTTTTCACACATGCTTAAACCCCTAGGATAAAAAATATCACAGCTTTCTCACCTTGACTTAAACGTGCTAACAACGGCTTGTGAAAAATGAAAAGCCTTGAAGGAAGGCAGAATAAAAATCTGAGAGACAATCGCTGATCTTTTATCTTCTAGACTTCAAGCCAAATCAAGTTCTTCAAAGAAAACCCAATAAAGCCCAGACATTTTCATCATAACAAAATAAATAATTCAGTCAGGCTTTAGAGGACTCCTGCATTATGATTGGCTATTTGATATATTTGTGACTTAGCCGCCACTAAACTGATTAAAGCTAACCTCATTGACGCAGTTATGTCGACAGAGACTTTGACACTGACAGTTATGAATGGAAAGTGTAAATAACGATAAATAACCTGGAGCTTCCACATTTATTCCTAATGGAGGATTTAGCACTTCCAAAAGTCAAACTCCTGATAGGCTGAAAATTACAGCCTTTGGTCTATCTGGCGCCAAAGAAACTGTTGACATTCATCACCTCTCCTCTCTTTAGGAAGACATCCACGGAGCCTTGGGTCCTTCCAGGCAGACAGGCGAGTTTGATTTAAAAAAAAAAAAAAAAAAAAAAAAACAAAACTCAGACGCTTTGGGCTGCAAGCAGCTGTAGAAATTATCTGGCCTAACCTCACATTTTATATATGAGAAAACTAAAGCCCACAAAAATGAAATTAATTGCATAAGGTCACCCAGTGAGTCATGATGTAGTCAGAGCTACGGGCCATATCCTCTCACTCACAGTCCAATGCTCTGGTCACTAGACCACACAACGGGGAAAACCTCCACCCGGAACACACAGGCATCCTCTCTGTCTCTGTATCTCTGTCTCTTTCTCTCTCTTTCTCTTGCCCGCATCTCTCTCTCACGTGCACACACATTAATTCTGAATTATAATGGACCGACAGACATCATTGAAGCCATATTCTCTGTGCTGAATTACTATTGGTCTCCACAGAAATGGATCTGAGGAGGACGCTCAAATAGAAGATTATATGCAATTTTTCAAGTTCAAGTCCATCTTGTGATCACAAATTAACGTCCTATTTGAAGGCACACCTGAAAATAACTAAAGGCAACAGGCACACTCTCTGGTTTATCACTAGCACTGCTCTGATGTGTGCAGTGTGATTTCATTTTTGTTGTAAAATCTACATGTGTGTGTTTGGATACATGCGGAGAACAAGTAGAAGGCCTATGTTGACATCTCTGAGTGTTAAGCCTCTGGGTGATGCTTATAGTCTTTTATATTTCCCAGTACTTACTGATTTCGCTTCTGAAATTAACACCTATTATTTGTGTAGTAAAGTGTCAGCAGGATAACAGATAAGGAATATTAGAAATGCTATAGGGGTGCCTGGGTGGCTCAGTCGGTTAAGCGTCTGACGTCAGCTCAGGTCATGATCTCATGGTCCATGGGCTCAAGCCCTGTGTCGGGCTCTGTGCTGACAGCTGGGAGCCTGGAGCCTGCTTCAGATTCTGTGTCTCCCCCCTCTCTCTGCCCCTCCCCCATTCACTCAAGCGTGCACTCTCTCTCTCTCTCTCTCTCTCTCTCTCTCTCTCTCTCTCAAAAATAGAAACTTTAAAAAAAGAAACGTTATAATAAAATATTCAGACATATTAAACTCTTGGTATTTTTCAGGCTCCAAAATAACTTCACAACATGAACTCATGGTCAACTAAGCTTATAACATAAAACCTGTTCAATTAGAATTTCCCTCCTGGGAGACTGGCAACACTTTGAACCTGATAATCATCCCTTTCCATGTGTATATTTGGCCTGTAGAATAGGCAGGCCAACTTATTAAGTTACTGTGCCCAGATGGACTCTCATTCAAATTCTGGAACAGCTAGCTCAACAAACAGGATGTTTTCCCGGAACATCTTCACTAACCTGAACTGATGAAGGAAAGGATAATGCAAGTTAGTGAAGTGTGATTTACAACTGCTTTCCGAGAATAACAAACAGCAGCTAGCATTTACTGAGCGCTTGCTTTGTACCAGGTGCCATTCTAAGTTAAGTTTTACATGGGTTGCATCATTTTGTTCCCACAATCGTGTATTTATTGTCCCTGTTTTAGAGACGAGGAAATTGAGACTTAGAGAGGTTAAGTGCACTCCTCTAGGTTATAAGATTCAAGCTCAAATCAATTTATTCCACAATCTTTTTTTGAGAGAGAGAGAGAGAGACAGCGCACACATGCGTGAGCAGTGGGAGGGGCAAAGGAAGAGGGAGAGAGAGAATCTTAAGTAGTCCCCGCACTCAGTGCTGAGCCCGACGCAGGGCTCAATCCCACAACCCTGGGATCATGACCTGAGCCAAAATCAAGAGCTGGACACTCAAGCCACTGAGCCACCCAGGCGCCCCTGGAATCTATTCTCTTACACACGACACTATCTTTTATTATTTTTCCATACCTGAACTAATTCAAACTTGCTGCTAATGAAGCATTTCCAAGTGGAGGTTCTATCAGGCTTGCTTTAATAAGCAAAGCTCATTGTAATTAGCTAATTAATGGGCTTGCTCAAGTCCTTCAAGCAAGTTAAACATGGCTTCCTGCAAATCTTATATACACTATTAATTTGTTTATCAGATTCTTTCTTCATAAATGGGATGAAAGTAAACTTCAGTCCAAGTCAAATTATCACAATATTCAAATTCACACAGCCAGCGTTAATGAGAGTTCACTCTAGATCATTAATTTTTACAAAATATTTACCTCCTGCCTTGAGTTCACTTCTGCCATGTCAGCATTTATTGCCTATATATCTAATGTACAAACATATGTTTGCACTATTACAGTTTTCCCATAAAGGGCTTCAAAATAAGAAGAAAAAGGCCAACTATGGTCCTGCTTAATCGTGAGACATTTCTAGCATAGTCTCTGAGGAACTGGGCTTTAATTATTTGTTAAAAGCCTAGTCTGATGCCAAGCAAATAAACAATAGAAGAAAATGCTCAAGTTGGCATATGTAATAAACACTTCTATCGAATGTTCTTAAACAGCGCTCTCTCTTGTTTTTTTTCTTTTAAAGTAAGCTCTACTAGGGGCACCCGGGTGGCTCAATCGGGTAAGTGTCCAACTTTGGCTCAGGTAATGATCTCACAGTTCATGAGTTCAAGCCCCACCTCGGGCTCTGTGCAGACAGCTCGGAGCCTGGAGCCTGCTTCGGATTCTGTGTCTCCCTCTCTCTCTCTGCCCCTCCCCCAACTCGCACTATAGCTCTGTCTCTCTCAAAAATAAATAAAAACATTAAAAAAATATTTTAGTGGCTGGAACTAGACGGTATTATGCTAAGTGAAATTAGTCACAGAAAGACAAAAATATCATATGACTTCACTCATATGAGGACTTTAAGACATAGAACAGATGAACATAAGGGAAAGGAAGCAAAAATAATATAAAAACAGGGAGGGGGACAAAGCATAAGAGACTCATAAATATGGAGAACAAACAGAGGGTCACTGGAGGGGTTGTGGGACGGGGGATGGGCTGAATGGGTAAGGGACATAAAGAATCTACTCCTGAAATCTTTGTTGCACTATAAGCTAACTAACTTGGATGTAAATTAAATAAGTAAAAATATTTTTTTTAGTATTTTAAAAAGGCGCCTGGGTGGCGCAGTTGGTTGATCATCCGACTCTTGGTTTCAGCTCAGGTCATGATCTCAGGTGAGTTTGAGCCCCATATAGGGCTCTGCCCTGACGGCGCGGAGCCTGCTTGGGATTCTGTCTCTCCTTCTCTCTTTCCCCACCCCTGCTTGTGTGCACTCTCTCTCTCTCTCAAAAATAAATAAATAAACTTTAAAAAAAAAAGATTAAAAAAATTTTTTTAAATAAAGTAAGCTCTACTACACCCCAACACGGGGCTTGAACTCACGACCTTGAGATAAGAGTCTCACACTCTACCGACTGAGCCAGTCAGGCGCCCCAGGCCTCCCTCTTTCTTAAGCAAAGGTTGATGTTCCAAAATTTTGGTACGTGAATCAGTGATGGTCCACCCCACTCCCCAGAACAAATAATCATCATTAGACTGCTTTGGTTTATCCAGCCTCAATGTCCCGTGTACTTCATATAGCTAAAGTCCCTGACCAGTTACTGGCTCCTTATTTTGATTCATTCAGGTCACAGTCCAACCCTCCCATGCCTCCATTCCCACAATAGAGAAAATAACAATAGAGCCACCAACTTTCAACTTGGAAAATGCGTGGAAATACAATCACTGCATGCAAAGTACATTGAAATCCCTTGAGGAAAATGGCAGTGTATACAAACCATAACTTATTATATCTTGAAAATATTGAATATTTCTACTACTATCTACCTATGTATAGGAGGGTATGGGTGTACACCAGGAATTAGAGTTTAAGGGTCCTGGTTCAGCGTTTACCCTAAATGGATTTCATCAGCAAGGAAGTCACAAACCCACATGTTCTTCTAATACTTTAGTGCCCACATGTTAACTAGGCCAAGAAAGAGAGGCCCTGTGTGGTATGGCTAACTACTTAGGGGAATAATTTCACCATACAACTATAGCAAATTTATTTTGGTTCCAGATATCACTTTCCCCATTAACTCGGGAGACCAAAGGAGCATAACCGCTTTCCTTTCATCCCTGTCAAACTCAGCAAGTTTCTCAGGAAGCAAATACTATTTAAATCATTTTCATAATTCCAAAATGCCTGTAACCCAAGTCCAGGGTCTAATTATGCCACTTAAATTTGTTGAAGATGTTTGGGTTTTTCTTTTTTTAATTTCAATAACGAAAGAGCCCAAGGGTTTAAAGCCCTAATAATCTAATAAACTTTGCTAAGTGAACATTGTAACAGATACGCCTGGATGGGATTTTGTAAATACCAGACAATTTCCCCTGATCTTTATCAGGGAAAAGAAGTCTAAATCTTTGGCAGGAAGAAATTAAATGTAGTGCAAAATAATAACATCTGGCCAGATTGTGTTTGTCAGAGCAGCAGCCCCTTTAGATGTCAGGCTGCAAAGTACTAAAATGAACTCTGAAGGGTGTGTGGGTGTGTGTGTGATTCTTTATGAGACAATAGGAAAGGTTGCCACACTGCCCCAGAATACTCAGGGTACAGTTAACCCATCCTAGTGTGTCCCTACAGAGAACTCTTTCACATCAGTGGAATTTGAAGCCTTCTGCCAAATAAAATTGGGGGCCCATTCTTGGGGTATTTTGTTTATTTCTCCATTACTGTACAGATTCCAACAGCACTTTCTATTTTTCAAACTCTCTATGATCATGATCATTTTTATGGGTTGTTAAGGCTTGTTTTTATCTTCTCACTCCAAGGAGGACAGCGTGGTTCAATGAAAAGAGCAATGACTTGGAAGTTAGAAACATAATGCTGCCACGTCCTGGTTATGTGGCCTAAGGCAAATTGCTTAATGACTCTCAACTCCAGTTTCCGTACCTTGTGAAACAGAATCATACGTAGCAATATCATTACTGTTATCAAGAATAATCAAACCTAGCACATAGTAGACTTTCAGTAAACAAACCTTCCTTCTCCTTCATGGAAGTGACCCAGATGAGTTCAGATGCCTAACCTCACCAACTTTCCAGAGTCGCCTGACCCTCAAGAGCGTACATTATCTTCCCCTCCCATCAAAACAAAAGCAAAAGCCCTCCAGGTTACATTTGAAATAATATGTGCATCATTTAAGCATCTTCTCTTACTACAAGCCATCTCAACCATCTGGCAGAGATTGCCAGAAAGAACATACTTTGTTTTTCTACTAATGATTACTTTGATGCATGAGATACTTTGTTTTTCTTGCCTCTCTGATTTTGTTTTTTTTTAATCTGGCATTTGCAGAGGGAGAATTATGGTCATCTTACAGTTAAAAAAAAAAAAGGTTCTCCCAATAAACATCTCTTTCCACAATGTATACCATAAAACTATGCTAAACCACTGATTTATCTGATAGACCAGTATCTCTGTTTCAAATATTAATTGCTAGGAAGAGTGCTGTGTTTTTCCAGTCCCCAGGGTATAGGAGTGTGGACAGAAGGCTTTTGGGTTTTCATCCACCTGCTTCTCTGTTGGACAGGAACAGATACTTGGGCCTCACTGAATGGGCTTCATTAGCTACCCTTCAAGGGTGGGGGCATGTGGGAGTAAACGCACATACTACATCAAAGACCAATTCCAGAGCCCATTTGCCCAGCTGGGAAGGTGGGATGGGTGCCCAGAATCCATGCTCCAGGCAGAGACTGGTGGCAGGCAACATTTCACCACCCCCCAAGCACCTTTCCAACTACCAGGGCATAGACTCCAATGTACTTCTAGATCAAGACTACTTTCTATTACGTGACCAGAAAGGTCTTAGATCCAGGGGAAGGAAAAGCAGTGCTATTTTCAGTACAGTAAACATGAACTTATTCAGATTAATGGTCAGTGTCACGAGATAGCTGAATAACCACAATAATCCTTTAAACTTTCAAGGAATGTTCATATACATTACCTCTTTTGATCATTAAAAGCTCTGGCGGGTTGGCAGGTCAGGTGTTATCTTGCACATACAAAAACAAACTCAGATCCTTTAAATTACTTACCAATTTTCACCCAGCTAATGTCAGACCAGGAAACAGAACACATCTTTGATTCATGCCAAGGCTGTTACCAGTCAGTAAAGAATCAAAGAATATATTAAAAACCAAAGGAAGACATTGATACATTTGACTGAAGGCACTTTTCAACCTCCATAAAAAATGGAAAATGGAAAATGGAAAATCAAATAAACAAATCAGCAAATGGAATTTCTAACATATAAAATGGGTTAGCATCCTGAATATACAAAGAGCTCATACAGATCAATGAGAAAAGGGCATCCCAAAAGGAAACAGTGAATTGCTAAATTTTTTAATGATAAAAGAATATTAATAAAAACACAAAATAAAAAGCACATATGACCATCGAATCTCCCCAGTAACCAAAGAGTACTGTTTTTCACCGAAAGCGGGGTTGGTTACCGTAAAATGGCAAATTGGTCAGAAAAATAGACATTCATATATTGCTAGTGAGTGTGAAAACAGATACAACTTTATGGAAGTCACATAGGCAATAAACGTGAGAAACCTTAAAAACCATATAGCCTCTGACCCAGCAATTCCAGTGCCAGGAATTTATCCTGAGGAAATAATTAAGGATGTACATAAATATTCAGTTACGTGAACATTATTTATCTCGCTATGGTTTGCTGAGAGGAAACTAAACAACAGAGGTTGGATTAATAACATATATGACAGTCACAAGACTAAATACTATGTTGCCTCTAAATACTACATTTTGATTGCACTTATAGAAATACATTATTGACATGGAAAGAAGGCTGTATCACATGCAAAAGCAATAGAATCCATTTTTGAAAAATACGTACACACACCTATATGTGTATAATACTGAACCAAGATATGCAAGATTATATACCAAAATGTTAATGGCAGTTATCCTGTGGGAGCTAAAGTGTAGGTCATTTTATTTTCCACTTTTTTGGGGTTTCTGCGTGTGTTTTTTTCATTTTCTCTGATAAACGTGTAGAGTCATCCAACTTCTTATCCGTGGGGATACATTTCAAGACCCCATGTGGATGCCTGAAACGTTGACAGGACTGAACGAACCCACTACAGACTTATGTTTTTTTTTCCTATACGTTCATACCTATGATGAAGATTCATTTATAAATTAGGCACAGGAAGCGATGAACAACAATAACTAATAACAAAACAGAATTACAACAATATACTGTAACAAAAGTTATGTGAAGGTGGTCTCTCTCTCAAAACGCTTTATTGTCCTGTACTCACCCTTCTTCCTGGGATGAGGTGAGAAGATAAAATGCCTACATGGTTAAGATGAGGTGAGGTCAATTACGTAGGCACTGTGACACAGTGTTAGGCTACTCCTGACCTTCTGATGCAGCATCTGAGGATCATCTGATCCCAGACTACACTTTACCCCAGGCAACTGAAACTGTGGGAAGCAAGACAGCAGATTGAGGAGGGGAAGGGCCTACTACAGTACTTATTTCTGTAGTAAAAACTTATGTTAAAAAAAAAAAAAAAAAAAGAACGTCCTGAAAGAAAATTTGCTCCGTTACTTTTAAGTGCTCACAGTAATCAGGAATGACACGTAAGAGCGTATCTGGAGAAGCTGACAGGTGTCACAATTCTCATGATTCTTGGTCAGCAGGTATAAATCCGTGGCACTGAGCCTTGTTCATAGCGCTCTGGGAAGAGCCGGGGTCAGGCTGGAAGAAAAGACAACCAGGAGGCCGGGGAGCGGTAAGGCCATAAGCAGAAGCAGGGGCTCAGGTATACGTAAGACGTTCCATCTCAAAACGGGCAAGCATCAAGCTATCAGCTTCACTTTTAAGATCTTATATCTGAGTAGATTTTAAAGCCTAAAGATAAATGCTGCAGGCAACAGGTTGTATGTTTTTCGATTTGGTCATCGTGGTACTTGCTGCAGAGGAAGTGGAAGAGTTTGGAAATCTGTTTCTATTAATTCTACTAATTTTAATCATGTGTGCGTGCGTGTGAGTGCACGGACGTGCGTGCGTATGTGTGTTTTCACACCTTTACCATCTAACATCTCACCCGGGGACACAGCAGCGAGATAGAATACGCATAAGCCCCGCCCTGAGTCATTCTCCAGAAAAGGAGAGCCACATTAACCAAATATCCATGCATGTACCACTACAAACTTGGTAAGTGTCCGAAAGAAAAAACACAGGATCCCAGGAGAGGGAATACAGTGGCACCTGCTCCAATCCAACGATGACATTCCAGTGGATCAGGTCCAGTACTAATGCCAAAGAACTTCAACCCAGGGAGGGAAGCATCATAAACATCCTGGTTTCCTTTCATCATTTTTGTGCTCCTTCTTCTCTTAATGCAACCCGATGAAATCAGAGTCTGCCATTGCTAGTTAGATCTCGAGGCTACGTTAACTCATTCAGACCACTAGGGGACCATTTAGAAACTGCATACTATTTAGCCTTACATACACACACGCACAGAGAAAAAGGAAGAAAACATAAAAATGTTACAAGCGGGTTTTTTTCTGAGCGATAGGATTAGGAGTGGGTATCCTAGAACATTTTCACATTGATTATAAATATATTGAAACATAGAAAAGCACTTTTTAAAAAGTATATGGGCCAGATATGTGCTAGTCAATACTGCAAAGCAAAGATACTATATACTTCATCTAGGATTATGCTTACAAACGCGCAACAGGGAGTAACGAAAACGATGGCTACCACGCATGTGATTCCTACAGATTCCTCAGCATAGGGCTGAGCTCTTCACAGCCCTCATCTGATCCAACCCAGTTTACAATGAATGGCTCGGGGAGAAGTGCCTTGCTCTTGGTCACAAAGGGCGGCCATGGCACAGCCGGGACTTAGACTCCACTCTGCCCGAAGCCAGAGCACATGTCTGGCACACCATGCCCCCTCTGCATGTGTCCTCAGCATTTGCCCTTTCAAGAGAGAAGGCTGAGATGCTATAGGGCCAGCCAGGGAGGCCAGAAAGGCTGGCATCTAGTAGGCAATTAATAGTGTTCAAATTTTACTTTGATTTAGAAGATGTGCACTGATTTACCTGACTCCCTCACCTGCCCTTCTCTCTGATCAAGAGCCATGCCTGTCTGGGGAATTCATACAAGCAATATCCTCCAAGAACCTCTACCCTCTAGTTGGAATTAATCTTCTCCAACCTCACACTCCCCCTACAGAGGCAGGTCTCCTGTGAAGCTAACGAAGTCTAAGCTGCAGGGTCCCGCACTTGCAAGCCTCCTCCGGCAGGAGCCGTGGGCATTTCGTAGTTTTAATTTGGTCCTCTTTTCCTTACAGAGGGCCCCCAGACTGTATAAGCTTTGGACCCCACAAACCTGAATCTACCCTTACTCCCCCTAGAAAACTGCTAAAACATTTCTTACAGCATTGCCCTTAGGACGCCTTGTACCCCGGTTACTCCTGTATAAAAGTCTTGGTTTCTAGAATTTGAAGGTAAGCACGAAGTCGTTTTTATCGTTGAATCCCCTCCACACACACAGTGCCTGCCTCCAGACATGCTAGGTACTTGCCCAGCAAATGGTTTTTAATGAAATGCAACAGAATTCCCTTGCAAGAAAGAAAGCCAAAACTGGGGAGGTTGCCCACTGACCGGGAAACAAAATTCATAGAGATGACGTGTAACGTATGGTGATTAAGGGCCTAGGCCAGGGTTCAGTTCCTGTCTCTAAACCCCGGCTTTCTGGAGGTCAAATGAGGCTAATAACAGTATTCACCTCCGAGAGTTGTTGTGAGGTTTCAATGAGATGATACAGACAGAACACTTTGGAACAGGAGACTTTCCACTCATCTCTCACTGACTTAGTGCGGGCTCAGAGAGGAGGTCTGATTCTTGGCCCAAGCCCTGGACTTTGTCCTCTCCACACCCATCCCGCTTGTCCTATCTACCCCTACCCAGATTCATTCAAACCCAGCCCAAATGACCCCAGAGCCCACCCTCTTAATCATTACAGTCCATAGCTGGACCGGGAAGCAAAGGAGGAGTCCAAAGGCAGGAAACCCAGTCCTGCCTTTGCTGGTAGTCTAGGCGTGAGCTGATGGTACGGGAAACTCAAATCAGACACAGGGCCAGCAGGCATCAGTATACACTCAAGGAAACCACTGAGACCCAGAGAGGACAGAGGGGAAGGGGGTGGAGGGAAAAGATGTGAGGGAACATGAAGGAAGAAACAAGACCTTTTGACTGACTGCAAGACGGGATGGGGAAAAAGAAGGAGTGCCAGCCCCTTGAAGCCTCTCACAGACGACAGAAGGGAAGGTGTTTTTAATTTCTGTGTTACCACTTCCAGCTTAAAGGAAAATCGTTTCTACCTCCACTCTACTGACAGGAGAATTCAAATCTCTCAAACATATGCTTCATTACTCTGATATCAGGTACTGCAACTCAGTGAGACAGAAAGAGGAGGAGGAACATATGTTTTCAGAAGGTAAACAAATCCCAGCGGGGGAGGGGTGGGGAGTAATCACTTGAGGCAAAAGTGGTATTTTTCCTGGAAGCTTCTAGAGGGCAGGGACAATGTCCTCTAATTTGCTTTGTTGGGCCCACTAGTGAGAAGGTGGGCAGGAGCATCACAGCTAGAGGGGGTGAGTTCAGAGCCCTATTGAATCAAGGGGACCGGGGGGGGGGGGGGGGGGGGGGGGGGGGGTAAAGAGTTAATCTGCATAATCTCCTCACCTCACGTTGGCCCTAGAACAGTCTCTGGCCGCACACTGAGTCATTTTCCTAAGCTCTTTTTATTAAACAGTTTTCAGCCTAATGACTGACTTTTCTAAATCAATAGAGGGCACAGTAAAGGTTTACAACTCCCCCAGCCTCTGGCTCCGTGAAAGCCACAGAATTTTGAAACTGAATAGAATCCAAAAGTTCTTAGTTTAAAACCAAAATGACTTTAAACGCCCAGTTTCCAATTGTTTTTCCAATAGCACTAATAAAGAAATCACATCTTTTTTAAACTTTGTAACCAAAATATCTCTTTGAGTCAGTGCCATAAAAGGACACTAATTAAAGCCAGCATCTTCTGGGCTCTGATGAGAAATTCACCCTTTTATAATGGGATTACTAGAGCTTTGCCTTACAGATGAGTGGTTTTGATTAATAATTTACATTTTTGAGGATCTATAACCTCACTCACGGTCATGGTTTGCGTTCCTAAAATTCTTCTATTCAGTTTAACGTTATTACAGTTAGCCCTGGCAAATGAATTACGTTCTGATTAGACATCAGTGTAATTATTCTCTCCCATAGGTCATTTTCAACCAAGAAAGGGTTGTGACAGAATGGCCGGTGGGCCCGAGTCGGGGACTCGGTGGGGCTCGGCCCGGCACAGAGCGGGAGCATGAGCGGGAGAACTGTCAGCCTAGTCAAGGGGAAACATTGCGAAATGGAGAAAAATGGCTCGGTGCTCCCTTAAAACCCCCCACAACATTATAAAAACTAAATTAACAAATGATTGAATCTCAAAAACATGTTTATCAACATCCAAGCAATTATTTAGTCACATATTAACTGTGAAAGAAAAAAGCTTTGCTTGAATAATGTCCCTAAACAGTTATTTCAAGCAGAAGTGACTGGAGAAATTGCTCTGAGTTGATGGAAAAGGGTGTTCTAACCAAGGTCAATTTTATTTAGTGGGAGTGGGAGAGACAGGGATCTGACAGAAAGAAAAAAAAAGTGTAAGAACTGCCAGGAGCAGATGGAAATGGAAAACACGGGAGTAGAGAAACAGCAGCACAGAAACACTGTCGCCAACCCCCCCACCATGTGGAGACATCTTTTTCATCTCCCCTCTAGAAAGCAGGTACCAGAACACTGGGTGAAGATCCATGTGACATCTCTAAACTCTGACTCCCATTTTCCTTCTCTCTGCCATGATACGGTGGCGCGGACGGTGCAATTAAGAAGATGGCCTGGGAAAAGCACTGATGGCCTGAACACCGCAAACCCTTCCTGATCCAGCCGCTTGTTGGTGTGTAAAATACAGCAGATAGGGGCCAGAAGAGAAGAGGCTTCGGGAAGCTGACAAAAAGGACTGCTCCCGGCAGTTCTGCCATTTCAAACGGCACAGCTTCACATCTAAGAATGCACGGAATAGACCCCTTTTTCAAAGGCTACTTTACCTAAGGGCTCCCTCACCTGTGCGCTAAAGCTGTAAGGTGGCCAAAATAGGTGAGTGACATCATGACCTCCGGCTTTATCTAGGCTAACGCCTGGAACGGTGATGCAGCATTCATCTGCCATCACCTGGGATAGAGCAGTCCACTTAAGTGAGCTGGCGAGATAATAATGCATGCATACGCTGCTTTACGGTTTTCAAGGTACTTTCACATACATTGCGTCGCCCCTATGAGGTAAGCAGGATTGCAATTACGATCCCCCATCTTGCAGGTAAGAAAACTGAGGCTAAGACACTCGAAATAACCACCTAAGGGCATAAAGCTTCCAAAAACAGAATTAGAATTAGAATTTAGATGTCTGGACTCCAAGCCCAGTGCTCTTTCCATTGCCTTTCAGCCCCTCGATATATTTTTTTAGCCAGTTAAAATGGAAAATGTGGAGGGGAAAAAAAAACCAGGGAAAATAATTTGATCTTTATTGATTCGCAACGGACATCAGTTGTCGGGCCTACTATAATACAGGGGCTACTGAGGCAGGTAGGATATACCCCTCTCCTGAATGCCCTCCGGACTGCCACGTTCAGTGAGCTCGTGAGCCTACTTTTATGTCTTCCACCCTTACTGTCACTCGTAACTTCTTCCTGCTCGTATGTACCTCCCTCTGGCAATCTTCTATAACCCTTCCATTTAACTGCTTATTTACCACCGGCTAGAAAGCTAGAAAATCAAGCTTGTAAAGACCACGCATCAACAGTAGTGGGCACTGAACGGTGACCCGAGGAGCTTTCAGCTACCTAGACAGGAGATCCATGGTGTTTTAGGAACACACAGATGTTCTCTGCTTGACCACGATTTCTACCCTCTGGTGAAGCCCGTTCAAGCTGTGGGTTAGGCAACTTCCAGAAAAGCTGAAGAGTCTGGTCTCACTCAAAGTCAGTGGCACCTTGGGGAAGACTGGAATCATCCAACATGCAGAAAACACCTAGGAATATACCCCCAAGTACTTCCTGATAGCACGCATTGGAAGGTTATAAGGAAATTCTGCCAAGAAAACCAAACTCCAGGCTTGAAGGTGTAGCAGTGGTGGAGATAGGATGAAAAATTCAGAATTCTATCCTGGTGTTCTTCCCAAGGACCACAAATCCTACAACTTCTTGTTGTTGTTGTTTTAAGTTTATTAATTTGTTTTGAGAGAGGGGGAGAGTCCAAGTGGGGCAGGAGCAGAAAGAGAGGAAGAAAGAGAGAATCCCAAACAGGCTCTGTACTGCCAGCACAGAGCCCGACGCGGGGCTTGATCCCACGAACCGTGAGATCGTGACCTGAGCCGATATCAAGAGGCAGACACTTAACAGACTGAGCCACCCTGGCGCCCCCCCCCCTACAACTTCTTAATTTTGTTTCATGTCAAGCATACTAAGAACAAGTTTCCTCATCTGTAAAATGGAGATAATTACAGTAGGGACCTCAGAGGGCCGCAGGGAAAATTACATGAGAGGATTATGTGAAAGTAAGCATCATATAGTAGACACTTAATAAATTGCCACTATTATTATTATTATCGTCGTAATTATTATTAGGTAAGGGAGAACAAAAAGAGAAAAGAAAATCTTTTAGTGGAGTTTTTCAAAAAGAATTAATTAAGCAGAAACAAAAAACGATTCTGCTGCCCCATTTTACTAAGCACATCCAAGTAAATTAAATTTAGGAAACGAGGCAATGCAAAGATTGAAAATAAAGAACAACTTTTTTTTTTAACGCTTCAATCATTATCAAAACAACATTAGCAAGAGAGCACTCCAACCACTGTAGCAAAGGGCCCCAGGCTCATTTATGAGGGCAAAGGCTTCTTGCAAACGAAGACATAAAATCCACATCAAGGCAGTAAGGATTGCTCGTGGAACTGTGCACATATTTGCAGAAAGCACTCACAGCTTTAATACCCCCAATGTGGACTAGCGAAGGAATCCTAAGGAGATTGTGGATCTAGGCCAGTATCAAGATGAGTTTTCTTCAACTTCATATGGTGGAGAAAATAGCTTGCGTCAAATTTCATATGAGTGAAGTATTAGAGCAATGATCTGGTCTGCCGGAATCTTGGGGACTGAGTACATTTTAAGGAAAAAACAACCGTGCCCTCCCCTTTTAAATTAATTAGAATAGTAAGTAATTGTAAGGAAAAACAGGCCGCTCTCTTCTTCTTAGCAATCCATAATACACCATCTCGCGGCAGTCCCTGATTTTAGTCTTATGCTTCCCAATGTTTCTTATAGAAAGAATTTGGGGGTAATGTTTCTAGAAACATGGCATCATTGCCTTGAGGTCTGGCACCATGGTTTCTTTTTTATCATGGGGTTTATGTTCTCTAAATGTGAAGCAGGGAAAGAATAAGAGAAGAGAATGAAACAAGATAAAAAATTGAAATAACGTGTGTGTGTGTGTGTGTGTGTGTGTGTGTGTGTGTGTGTGTGTCAGAGACAGAGAAAGAATACAACTAGTAGGTGCTGCCCCCACTTTCCACTTTCCAGCCTCTGTTCACATGACTAGTGTTCATCCTCCATGCTAAGCCAATCAAAATCGGGTCAGAACTTCCTTTCTTCCTAGTCTTGTGCTGCTCCAGGGCTAGAAAACACAATATGTAAAATGCAGGACTGGACGGAGATAGGGAAGCTGACACCCAAGGCCCTCAGATGGACAGCCACGTCCGCTACTCTGCATGCTAGAACATCAGTGTGATTGCTCTACCACCCACTTCCGCCAGCTAATGGTTGTATGATAACATCTGTTGGCCTGGTTATCCTGAGAATGAAACAAATCATACTCTGTTCTGAGAAGCACCTTGACACCCCAAAGAGGAAGACTCAGCTCTCTGTTTCAACCCAATTCTCATGTCCCATCACTTTTTATCACCCCACTTTCAGCCGGCAGATCAGCTCCAAAACCAATCTAAGAAGTACATGAATGGTACATGTATTTTTAAAATCTGTTTAAATTATTCATTCTTTCGCCAAATTGTTAGTCTCAACAAACTCTTCACAAGAGTCTGACTGCATAAATAAGTTAACAAATACCTCACGCTTATATACTGTACTTCATATAATCAACCCAACATCCCCTGAGGCTTTGACCCTAGAAACTATTATGAATGTATGCTTTATTAGCTAATTTGAATAATTTTCTTAGCTAATTCTAAAAACTTCCTTGTAATACACAAAATAAGCTATAATCAACCCACCTTACAATTCAGAGGTTAATCCTTATCCAGGCACCATAAATCTAACACTTTGGAATATCAAGTAGTCAGAAGTGTTATTTTTTAAAAATTTTTTAATGTTTATTCATTTTTGAGAGAGAGAGAGAGAGAGAGACAGCATGAGTACGAGAGGGGCAGAGAGAGAGGGAGACACAGGATCCGATGCGGGCTCCAGGCTCTGAGCTGTCAGCACAGGGCCCGACATGGGGCTCAAACTCACGGACTGTGAGATCATGACCTGAGGTGCAGTTGGACGCTTAACCGACTGAGCCACCCAGGCACCCCAGAAGTGTTATTTTTCTATCTGACCCCGATTCCCTGTAGAGCAAGAAAAAGGCACTGATTCCATGTGCCTAAGGAAAGATAGAAGAAAGCTCTAATATCTGTGAGTAATTTCCCCTCCCAGGAGGCAGCATACTGAGGTGCTTGAAAGTATGGACTGTTAAGAGCCAGGTCGCCTAGGTTCAAATCCTGCTTTCACCATTTATTAGTTGTGTGTCCTTGGGCAAGTTACTTAACCATGATGTGCCTTGGGTTTTTACCCATTAAATGGGAATGCTGATAGTGATACTTACTTCATAGGGTTATTGTGAAGACTGAATGAGTTAATACACATAACGCACTTACAAGAAAGAGTACCTCGAATGTGCTGCTAAGTGCTTAGTATCTCTATTACCACCGTTGTCACCATCGTCCCTAGCTGGGTCTTTGAATCAATGGCAGTACTCTCCATCCTGCCGTGACAGTCCTACAAGTTAGCAAGGAGAAGTGGGATTCCTGACCTGTTCTGGCGATGCCACATCAGCTTCCTTTACAGCCACACGCAAGTGTAGCGAGAACTGAGACTCACAAAGAAAGAAAAGGTAACCATTCACACAAATGAGAAAACGTATGGCCTTCAAACCAAGCTCCCCATCTCTATGGAAATGGCCCCAGTGGTCAGAAGGAGTTCAGGCATGTTCCACAGATATCTAAGCCACTCCTGGAGAAAACTGGTACTCAAGTAAACTTTTTTTGTTTTGTTTTTTAAACAAGTCTTAAGTGCTCTTAGAGAGAAGATCTCATTTACTCTTTCTGTGGAGACTTACAGCCTTTGCATACAGGTAAACAGAATGTCCTTGGACAATGATTTTTTAGAATACCTGCCTTCCCAAAGAGTGAAACGCAGCTTCTCTAAAAACTGTGGTTTTCCTTAAACAGAATCTCTCACTGGGAAGTTCTTAAATCAAGCATTAATGCTGGAATGGTGATTTACAAATTACACTTAGCATTTGAAAGCCCAGTGCCCAAAGAATGGTGCCATTGAGCAGCACATCTAAGACGATCCCCAGAACTCACCTTGGAAAACCGCAGCATTCTGAATAATTAAGAACTTGAGCTCCATACTTGCAGACTGAAGCAGCTGTTCGATGTTCAAGCGTGCCGTTAGTTGGTATTTTTCTTCCATCTTTCTTGAGCAGCATGTTGGGCCCTTGGGGAGACATACTTGCAGATCTGATCCTGAAACAAACAAGTTTTTCATGTTTCAGTAAGCAGAATGTCAGACATACACGCGCGCGCACACACACACACGTACGTGGCAAACACGGCCAAAGAATGCATTTTTTTAAATACAGGAAAATCTTGATTTTTCAAAATTAGTGTTTATCTTAACTGATCCCTGCTTTCTCCTCATTATCCTTATGACTGAGTCTTTTTGAATAACCGTTAGAATTAATTGCCTAGGTTTGACTCATAAATTCTGCATAAACTAATTTACAGCACCAAGTATACGTCATTGAACACCGATATTTAATTTGTCCGTTAAAAGATTAATCTTCACCCCTACAATTTATTTTTCTTGATTATAATTTATGAATGAGAGCACAACCAAGAAGCAATTTTCAAAATTCCAGTTATGATTTCCTAATGAAATGTATGTCTGCCAACCCAATGTTGCTTTTGGGGATAAATGATTAAAACATCAATATCCTATCAAAGCTTTACTGTTGTTGTTTTAACTGAAGGTCTGGGGTAAGATTCAGAGACGAAATATCCAGAGGACAATATTCACATTCAGATAATCATCAAACTCCCCTACAACTAAAACATTCTCGCTCTGTTCAAGTGCTGACCTCTGAAATCCTGAGCTACTTCATTTATGATGAACAATGCTTTTTTATTTTTGCAGCTCCATAAAAATTTGCCAAATGAATCATCTCCTCGCTTATTCTAAAATGAGGGAATTGAACCTCTTCTTAGTCCTCGTCCAATGTGATCTTTCGCAGCTTCCCTCACAGTTGACCAATATCTCCTTCTTGAAACATTCTCCTCCTACATTGTTTTAGTGAACCTATCCACCCCTGCCCCCCCCGCCCCCCCCCCCCCCCAGGCACCTACTGCTATGGCCACTCTTATCTGTCTTTTCCTGCCTCCTCTTCTTCTGCCTGTCACTTTAATGTCACTGACCCTCCCCCTCTTTCTACGTCTCCCCCACGCATGATCTCATCTATACCCATGTGACTGCTGAACTCCCTAACCCAGCCCTCACTGTTCTCCTGAGTTCCAAAACCCCACTGAACTTTCTGAACTTTGTGTATCCCATACACACACACACACACACACACACACACACACACACACATATAGTGAAGTTGTGGTAAGTACTACAGACAAAATAGAATTAAGCAAGGGAAAACAAACTGTGGTATATACATATAGTGGAATACTACCGAGCCATAAAAAGGAATAAACTACGGATATGTGCTACCGCATGGGTGAACCCCAGCAACATTATGCCAAGTGATAGAAGCCACATCAAAAAATTACATACTCTATGCTTCCATTTATACAAAAGTCTACAAAATGCAAATTAATCTATAGTGACACAAAGCAGTTCAGTGGCTGTTGGGGAAGGGATAGAGGGCAGGGACAGGGCAGGAGTGAGGAAATTTGGGGGAGTGATGGATACATTCATAATTCTGATTGCAGGGACTATTGCATGGCTACGTACACGTGTCGAAATTATGCCCTTAAAATGTGTGTAGTTTGTTGTATGTCAATTATACCTCAATAAAGCTGTTAGTTTTTTTTAATGTTTAAAAACCAAAGTAAGGGAGATGGGGAAGGTGGCAGATGCAGGGACAATTCTATTTATATAGGGTAGTTAGGGAAGGCTTCTTTCATAAGGTAACATTTGAGGAGACATGAAGGAAACGAGGGAGGGTCCCCTGATTTTATATACTCCACCAATACTAGCAAATATTAGGGCTCGATGAATATTAAATCCAATCTCCTTCCTCTTCTGCAACTCCCACTGTACTCCAACTCTCCCTTAAATCAGCTTTTGTTGAGATCCTTCTGTGGTGGCCACGAAAATGTGCATCTCAGATCCCCTACTGCATGGAGTGTAACCGACAAATGGTCCCAACTGCCACAGTCTGAATTCACCACCATGTCGTACCCCGGCAGTAATCCCTAGAGGCTGCTCCCAGCCGATGACTGAGCACAACAAAGATGCTAAGCCCTGTGAGACACAGAACTCTGCTGACAGGGGTTTGGGCTCGAGGACTCCCCACTGACCTTGACAAAACTTTCTTAAAACTGCACTGCAGCTGGGGCACCTGGGTGCTTCAGTCGGTTAAGAGTCTGATTCTTGATTTCGGCTCAGGTCATGATCTCACGGTTCATGAGTTCGAGCCCCACATCAGGCTCTGTGCTGACAGAGTGGAGCCTGCTTGGGATTCTGTCTCCCTCTCTCTCTCTGCCCCTCCCCTGCTTGCTCCCTACCCCTCTCTCTCAAAAATAAACATTTGAAACAAATCTTTAAAAAAAAAAACTGTACTGCAATCAAAGATTCTTCCCACTCTCCCTTCTTTCCCTCCTTCCTCAGCTGGGTCGGCCCCGCACCACAGTCCGAGGGCTCTTCCAGCATCCTTCAGTATCCTGCTCAATTTCCGTCACAAGCGTTTTCCCCAAGAAATCCCTTCTACATCTACTGCCCTACTGGCATCTGCTTCTCAGAGGACTCAATCTAACTCATCTTCTATGTGCCGAGCACCGTGCTACATGGGAGAGGTACCGCTTTGAACAAGAGAGACATGGCCCTTACCCCAAAGAGCTTACTATCTAAAGGGATCAGCAGAGATATATACCTAATGCATAGGTACTGAGTGCAATATAGCAACACAGTTAGCCAGGATGACCAAACATGTATATGGGACAGAGGGAAGGCTCCCTCAACATCCTGTAAGGACCCTGGCAAAGTAAGGTTCCATAAGAAACATCCAATCTTAATGAAGTAAGGCTAAAACGCATACGCAGAAACATTTAAGGCAGCTTTGCAACAACTGAGGTTTTAAAAAACGGAGTGGGGGGGGGGGTGGTATGCAGTAAGAGACAAGTTAGTCCTCAGTGACCAGAAAATTTATTTTTATTACATCGTATTTCCCCAGGAATTCCAGTTAATCATGACCTTAATGTATGTGTCCAAGTTTTATTTTCTTAATTTAGGAATGAAATTCATCAAGTTTTGCCTCACATGACATCACTGTTGGGAGTTCAGGGTATTGACTCCAAGCTCTCCCCTTCCCCTTCGTCAAGGGAGCTGCTGACAAAGGTAGTAAATGGAGAGCACAGATAATACATATCACCAAACCGAATCCCGCACTGCAATTTATAGCACTGGATGGAAAGGTGATATTTAATGTGTCAAAATACAATTTGGGGTCTGGAGACACAGAGTTCAGATTTATCTCCTATAAATGTCAATCTCATATACAAGCCTTAAGCTGATTTTAAATACGATCTAAGCTTAAAGGCTTTATGATTGTCTTCTGAAAAAGAAAACAGAGCTAGTTCTAGCTCACTGTATTCTTTCTACATGAGGTTACAAAACATAAGGCTACTCTAGGAGTAGAAATTGATGCAGTTTACTGGACCACGAAGGGAAAGAGTCCCCTTCGGGAAGAGTGGCTAAACTAGATTCAAGCAAGGTTGGTTTGGGACACACATATAGATGGGAAAATCCTGTGTAGCAAGTGTTTTCCATATACCAAGTTCCTGTCCACTTATCAGTGCTTTATTTGCTTCCTGGGTAAACTGATGCCTAAGTCATATGTGTTTAAAATATCTGATTTGATGGCGCACCTGGGTGGCTCTGTCAGTTAAGCATCTGACTCTTGATTTCAGCTCAGGTCATGATCTCATGGTCATTGGGATCAAGCCCCCCGTCAAGGCTCCACACTGTCAGCACTTGTGATTCTCTCTCTCTCCCCGCCCCCCACTCTCTGCCCCTCCCTTCTTCCCTCTCCCTCTCTCTCTCTCACAAAATAAATCAATAAACTTTAAAAAAAATAAAATATCTGGGGCACCTGGGTGGCTCAGTCAGTTGAGCGTCCAACTTCAGCTCAGGTCATGATCTCACGGCTCGTGAGTTCGAGCCCCGTGTTGGGCTCTGTGCCGACAGCTCGGAGCCTGGAGCCCGCTTCGGATTCTGTGTCTCCCTCTCTCTCTGCCCCTAACCCACTCACACTCTGTCTCTGTCTCTCTCAAAAATAAAGAAACATTAAAAAAATAAATAAAAATAAAATATCTGTATTTGAATACATTCATAAAATTAAATGTCATACATAAACTCCTTTGTGTTTCTGAATTTCCACTGGTGATGACTTCCAGTTTTCAGGAGCAGCAGTGTTTATTTGGCAGGGCAGCTGTTAACACTGCTCCTACTTCCACCAGCTCTAGCTAGTTAGCGGGAATCATAAAATAACGAGACTCAAATCTTTCCTCTGTGAAACGCTGTGAGCTGCTTAGATCTTAGAAGGTAACAAATTACCACTTGGTGTACCTACCGAAACCCAGGACCGCCTCTTCGAATTACCATGACACCAGTTTTGTTTGTCTTTGCTATGTGATCATTCATAAAGTAACACAGAGCTTGAATACTGTATCCCTTCCCTGGGTTGGTCAAGTCTTATCATTGTAAAAACTCCCACTACCTCAAGAATTAATTGAGCCGAAAATCTTGAAAGGACTAAAACGTCAAATGAGTATTTGGGGGAAAAACATGTCAGACATCATAAAGAAAGGTGTAGGTTATATCCAAATATAAGACATGTACACATAGCAATATTTATCCTCCCTCCCAGTTATCATTGCCTGGTTAATCAATAAGCCAATACAACTGCTCCGGGGGCTAAGCGTTAGCTACATATTTGGGGAAATAAAACACCTATAAACTAACACTAATTTGGGATTTGCAAACCAGGAAGGAGTGAAATATACGCCAAAGGGAAAAACATTCTAAGTAAATTTCATGTAACTCACAGGCCTGCTTAAAATAAGCTCTAGCACAAGAGAACATAAGGAACAAAGTGAGCCAGGAGAGCTAGACATGCCTACAAGAAATGACAATAATGAAATATAACCATTTCAGTGCATGAACAGGTGCATGAAAGAAGCAAAACCAGAACACCAAAACTGAAAGTAGGGAAAGCACTGAAAGAGGAATCCTCATCAACAAAACAATTACTCTGGAAACCAAATCTCAAGTGGGATGAATAAAAAGTAACCAAGGGCAAATAAGTAAGGAGGTACACCGTGGGTACATGGAGAACTGATAGGTACTTGAATAAATCAAAGCGGAAAGGCCAATTCAAGAAATAAGATGCAACGTACAGAAGGCACAGTAAGTAGCAAAGCATTCTCTAAGAATGTCTGGAACAAAAGAAGGTTAAAGGGAAATAACTCCTTTATTAGATGGAAAGGAAAAATAATTGTTGGCCATACTCATCAAAGAGGTGCTCACATTCTTTATCTAAAAGTGGAATTTAGCAGGGAAATGGGAATAGAGACAAGCAATATAGCCTGGGATGGAGATAAGGAAAAGGCTTAGCAATTGACTATTCAAATGAGCCCGAAAGGTTGAAGTCTTCGGAGCTTTAATAACTTGCATTTCCAGATGCTAAAAAAAAAAAAGAAAAAATTAACTGAAGTCATTACAGGGCTGCTAGTTCCCACTTATTCTGGAGGATTAAAAAGTACCTTCATACTATAATCTCCTCTCCTAGATTTTTCGTTCCTGAAGAGCAGAGAGTGACACCCATCTCCTTGGGATGCCCTGTCGATCCCATTCAGCCTTCCGCACATCGTGTTGAATTAATGAGGGTACAGATCAAGAACACAGGTAAAACAACAACAACAACAACTCTGTGTCTCTCTGATCTACAACGAGAGTGGGGACAGATGACCCTGAAAATTTTAACATCCGTGTGCTTAATGTTGCTCTTGGAAAAAATACTTTCAGATACCACAAAAATCAATTTCCAACTTGAAGATACACAAACACGTGTCTCACTTGAAGGAACTATGAAGTAATTCATTTCTAATTATTTTGAGGCAATGTCTTGCTTGCACACTGGGTCTGGTTCTGGATCCTACAACTGAAAGGGGATATTTGGGTTATGGTAGCTCTCCTCTGGAGGATGAGTCACATGTGTATCCAAGTTGGGCGCCCTTACCGGCTGCTTCCCCTCCCAGAGGCCATGATGCAGGTGGACCACAGAAGGCTCTTTCTTTCCTGATGTGTTCTCGTGTCCGGGATGTCTTCGGCTTGGCTACCCGTGGCCTTGCTTTCTTGACCTCCATCATTTGGGCCCAGTTCTTGCTCTTTTTCGGCTCCATTCAAGGAGTTGACATTTCAGACTGCCCCTGGTCTCCCTTGGCCACCTCCCCTGAACTGGGACTTCAGTCCCCCTTTGCCCTGCAGTCATAGGCTCACACATGCACTCAGAGACCCCATTCCAGGCCTGAGCCCTGTCCCTAATTGGAAGAAGCAAGGGTGGGTTATTTAAATTCCACATGCCTCTTTGTCCCTATCTCTAAAATGGGATCACCAATAGCACTTACCTTACAGAGTTATTGCAAAGATTGAGTGAGATTGCGCAGGTAAAGCTCTTAGCCTCCTTGGCACAATATGTGTTAAGTAAAATTAAAATAAACAAATACAAAACTCACACTAAGAGACCAGATTTTCACACAAAAATAGCTAGACAACAGTAAAAGTTGGTACATGGTTAGGTGACAAAATATGCAGTATTATTCTTCTGAAGTGATGGAAATAGTCTCTATTTTAATTGGGGCAGTGGTTACATGGTTATATACATTTGTAAAAACTCATTAAATCCTTCACTCAAATCGGGTGTATTTTATTGTTTGTAAATTATCTCAATTAAGTTGATTTTTGAAATATGTGCTATTGACAACATTTGCTTGATAAGTGAATGCTCACCAGAGGCTCTAGGGCCCAAAGGAAATTTCCAGGAGAGGTGGGGTTTGAGCTAGATGGGAAGGATTTGGAGAGGCCAATGGGGAAAATGGGTTTGGCCCCAGCAGTGTAGTAGGGCAAGACTAATTTGCCTGAAGAGAAGCTGGAATCTGGGGCATAGCTAGATTATCAGGTCAGAATGTGAAGGACCTTGAATGCAGACAAAAAGCCTGTGGGCTTGACCCCACAGACAATAAAGGACCACTATTGGTTCTCAAGCAAAAGCTTAAACAGGCGACGAGTGCTGCGTAGGAAGATGAGCCTTATGGCCTGAAATTGGGAATGGACTAAATAACCCCTCAAGGTCACTTCCAGCCCACCAATTCTCTAATTACGTATTGTGTTCTACATGTTGGTTATTTTACTAGACTGCAATTTTACTAATGACTATAAATTGTCAAAAATCGCATTAGAAAACACATTAGAGAACAGACGTAATATTCACGTAGACCTTGATCCTTATGCTTTCCTAAGAACAGATAAAACATATTCAAACAGCAACAGACGAGGAGGAATCGTCAGGGCTCAGTAACAATGAAAATTGAAATCTTTTCCATATATACATATATATATGACGATTTGACACATTTCATTGCCAAGGTCTGCTTTATGAACGGCGGATTATTTTTTTTTTTTTTTGCTAACAAAGGTACACTGTGCTAAAAATAGTGATGTAATATCATCATTAAAGTAATATTAAGCAGAAGAATGAATGATATCCAAAACTGGTTGCTTCCTGACTTGTAGGGAAAGTGAGAGATGCCTATTAAAATTATCCAAAGGATTAAGTGCAGGTTACTCTACTAATGAACCAAAAAAACATATCAGACTCTTTCAAAAGGTATTTTTTTAAACAGAGGACAGTCAATTTGCCATCCAAAAATATTAACTAATTTCCTTAGCATATAATAGTGACTTGCTATTAGAACGGTGCCTTTTCCCCTAATTAATCATTATCTAAATCAAATCTTACACGCTCATTAATTTCTCACTAATCAAGATAGGAATACAGATGAAAGAAATGACTGCATTTGAAACCAGTGGGGAAAGTGACGATTGCTGGTGGAAGAAATCATCTTAGGGAACCCAGCTGAAGGTTACCCTTCTGTTATTTTGCCTGAAAGAACATGACCTTGCAGAGGGCGCACCTGGGTATCGCGAGCTCAGACTTTAAATCAAAGATCGTGCCTGGGGCCACCACAGACCCTGCCTCTGTAAAAGGCAGGCCAAAATGTCGCTACCACACTGGCGTACTGGGAGTTTAAAGCAACCCTGGAGAGAAGCCATTCTCTAAGCCTGAGAATTAACGAATGAATTACCTTTATCTCTACTGCCAACCGTCAATTAACTGCATATTATTTCATGCCCGGTAAAGGTTGAATCCCTAGACGACTGCGCTCTCCCACGAACAGGTTCTTTCTGGACCACATTCCCAACCAGCAGTCAACATGTGCTCTGGGAATACAAATTCGCTGATTACACTCGGCCTGCCAAACTGGCGAACAATTTGTTCCTCCAGCATTTACTGAATGTCTACTTTGTGCCAGGGACTAGGCCCAACCCAAGGAGTACGGTGATGAACAGGACACAGTCCCTGTCCAGCAAGTGGACTTCCAAACCAACTAGAAACCTCTAGGTCATTCTGGACCCCTCACTCCCCCTCAGCCCCTGTAGCCAAAGGCCGCTAAATCCCACCGGTTCCACTTTGTAAACATCCCTCGTTACTCCCCTCTTCCCACCTTTTCCTCGTCACCTCACCTCTCTTCACTTGGACAGCCAATAAGAGCCTCCACCACCGGCCTTCCCGCCTCTACACTCGAGCCCCAGACAGATAACCGCTCAAGTACGTCTCTGATCACATCATTCTCCTTCTTAAAAACCCTTCAAGAAAATGGAGCAAGGGCACAGCAGTGTGAAAACGGGTTAAGTGAGCCGTGGAGGACGGCCAGGGCCGGATGAAAAGGAGTCAATTATACCTCAGCAAAGCTGGGGAAGAAAGTTAAAAAGATAAACACTTCTCACTCTAACTTGCATCATGGTTGCATTTGCCTGGCTTATCTCTGCCAGACTTACGTTCCTGGATGGAAAGACTCCTGACAGAGTCTTCTTTGTATCTCACGGGGCCTGCTGAGGTTTGGGCCTGATGCACTCCCCTTTGACTTGGAACCAAGGCCAGAACTTCAAGAGAGTTCAGTTTTAAATGTTTACTTATTTCTTCAGAGCGAGAGAGAGAGGGAGAGGCAGAGAGAAGAGGGGGACAGAGGATCCGAAGCAGCCTCTGTACGGTCAGCAGAGAGCCCGACGCGGGGCTCGAACCCACGAGATGTGAGATCATGAACTGAGCCAAAGTAAGACGCTCAACCGACTGAGCCACCCAGGCACCCCAAGAGAGTTCATTTTTAAAGGAACTAGATGAGATTAATTGATGTTACTAGAGCAACTTTTAGAAGAGCAGTATTCCAGGGGAAATGAATGAAGAGTCCTTAGAGCCCAAAATAAAGATCTCTCTCCCTCTCCCTCTCCCTCTCCCTCTCTCTCTCTCTCTCTCTCACACACACACACACACACACACACACACATTCTTTAGACACGGGGAAGAAAAAACCAAAATAAAATAAAATTGGGTTGCAGAACAATGCCAGTTGGGATAAAAAATCTTTTAGTAGTTTAGAATTTTGCCAGAGGGACTAAACTAAGGCAATTCTCCTGTCTCCCTGAGTCACTCCTTCACTAATTGTTATTCTACTCAGATAAGTAGCTGAGATCTCATCTTTCAGGAGATGTATAATTTTTATTTTTCAGATACAATCTTCAAATATGCAGACCTGAAGTGTAGCTGAGAATTTCAACACCCTAGGCTCCATCTAAGCACTAAGCCCTTTCCCCTGTGTATGAAATCACACAGGGGGTAGGGAGAGCCCTTCCCTACCAAAACTAAAATGTTCTTACCTGCTCTGCTACCAAATCAGCTGTGTGACTTAATCAAATACCTCCTCGAATCCAGGCCTAACCAGATGACCCCTAAGGTAATTTCAGATCTGGGAGTCTAAGTTCCCCAGCTATAGATCAAGCGATAGCCACTGAGCCCATTCTAGACTGGGCATTGGGAGGACACAAAAAAAAGCAAAGGACCTGCTTCTGCCCTTCTAGGAAGGTGTATCAACAGCACTCGGCTATACGTGAACATGGATATGGGGCCAAGGCAAAGGCCAACAACTCAGCCTTACAGCACTTCACTCCGTGTAATAACCACATTCCCTTTATACATACTCCTTTGTCTCCAGACCCTAACTAATGGCAGAGAGCTTCCTGATGGGATGGCACACAGTGGCAAAGGAAGACATGTGAAATCAGATAGACCACAGGGTGAACCTCACTTAACAGCCATGTGATCTTAGGCCAGTTACTTAATCTCTGAGCCTCAGCTCCCTTATCTATAAAATAGGGACAATAACACCTACTTCTCAACATGGCTGAGGATTAAATTAAACTTATTTCATGTGTCCCAAACCCATGGCTCCATTTCCAGCCTCCCTGTTTTGCTCATGCTATTTCTGTCCCTGGAGTGCTCTTCCCCTAGCTTCAGCTATTAAAACTTTCTCATCCATAAAGTATCTCTTTCATAATGTTGGTCTTCCCTGCCCCAGCTACCCTCCCCACCAAATAAACCCCAAGAGCTGTCAACTCGGAATTTTCTGCACGCTTTGTACCTCTAATACTGCATTTTTATAGCTATTGGTATACTTTTCTTATTCCTGCGATTAAATTGGAAGTTTCTGTAGGCAGGAACTATATCTTGGCCATCTTCCCTAACATGGCATAGTGCCAGGCATATAGGACATACTCCATAAATGCTTGTTGAAGGGAGCGCCTGGGTGGCTCAGCCGGTTGGGCATCCGATGTCGGCTCAGGTCATGATCTCACAGTTTGTGAGTTCGAGCCCCTCGTCGGGCTCTGTGCTGACAGCTCAGAGCCTGGAGCCTGTTTCGGATTCTGTGTCTCCCTCTCTCTCTGCCCCTCCCCTGTTCATGCTCTGTCTCTGTCTCAAGAATAAAACAACATTAAAAAAATTTTTTTTAATAAAAAATAAATGCTTGTTGAAGGAATGAACAAATACTCAGCATGGAGCTCCTGCTTCCTGAACAGAGTAAGCTCCTCTCATCTTGAAGCACCGAAGCATAAATTGGGTAGCAGTATCAGAGACCCCACAGAAGGGACTCTTGCACCAGGTAGGAGACTCGACCTGGTGGCCTCTAACATACCTTTCACTGTGTTTCCAAGAAGGCCATCCTCTAACTCGCTGCTCTCTTTACACACCGAAGTCGTCACCTGCCATTAATGTTAGAACTGGTCCTTTCGTCATAAGCAAGTGTGACAGCGTTTCTTCAGGGAATGTCTCACCTGTGACAACCACGTATTTACCACTCTGCATGCAAGTTGTCCCTAAAACTCTGTAAGCCCGAACCTAAAACAGCCGTCTTTTGCTTCACAGCTATTTCTGGCTTCCAAAACTCCCTGCAGCTGACATTTCAACAAACCACAAAGACTAGGTGGAAAGCTAAAGCAGGTTGAAAGCATACCATCACCTACAAAAAGGTTCTTCAGGCGGGCAATGAGCGACAGTTGCCTTCCCATAGCTAAAGGGTTTAGAAACCACATATTCTTTAAGGGAAAACCAATTCAACAGGAGTCATGAGTCAAGACATAAATGCTAAGCTGAATAACGGGGTATCCTGGTGCACCTGGGTGACTCAGTTGGTCTAGCATCCGACTCTCAATTTCACTGCAGGTCATGATCTCATGGTTTGTGGGTTCAAGCCCCGCATCAGGATCTGCAGTGACAACTGAGCCTGCTTGGGATCCTCTCTCTCTGCCCCTCCCCTGCTCACGCATGCCCCCACATGCTCGCTGGCACTCTCTCTCTCTCTCTCTCTCTCAAATCAGTAAAGTTAAAAACATATGTGGTCTCCTATTCCATTTCAGGGCTCTTCTTTTTTAAAAAAGATTTATTTTGGGGCCACTGGGTGGCTCGGTTGGTTAAGTGTCCGACTTTAGCTCAGGTCATGATCTCACGGTTTGTGAGTTCGAGCCCCACATCAGGCTCGGTGCTCTCAGCTCAGAGCCTGGAGCCTGCTTCGGATTCTGTGTCTCCCTCTCTTTCTGCCTCTCCCCCTGCTCGCACACAGGTGTGCTCTGAATGAATGACTTTATTTTTAAGCAATCTCTACAGCTAATGTGGGGCTCAAACTCACAACCCTGAGATCAAGAGTCAGAAGCTCCACCAACTGAGCCAGCCAGACACCCCCAGAACTCTTACTTCTGATCCAGGGTGACTTGGGTAAGTCATTTCACTCCTCTGGTCCTCAATTTAGCCATTTAGAAAACAAGTTAAACAGCAGTTCCTACCCACATCCCTCTCAGGAAACACACTGAATGTTTACAACGAACTTTCAGCTTCCCTGGAGTAAGTTCTCCTTAGAGTGGACATCTCTGATGTATTGGTGTGGTTAAAGAGGCCCAGAAAGCTCTCCTTCTGTAGTGGAGTGAATGGTGTCCCCCAAAATGGTATGCCCATGTCCTAAGCCCTGGAACCTGTGAACATGACCTTATTTGGAAAGACGATCTTGCAGATGTAATTAAATTAACGATGTCAAGATGATGTCATCCTGGATTAATCAGGTGGGCCCTAAATCCGATGACAAGTGTCCTTACAAGAGACACACAGAGAGGGACACGGAGAAGAGAAGGCCGTGTGAAGACAGAGGCAGAGACTGGAGCAATGTAGCCCCCAAGCCAAGGAAGGCCTGCAGCCACCGGAAGCTTGGAAGACGCAAGCAAGGATCCTCCCGTAGGGCCTGTGGAGGGAGGCTGACCCCTCCCTCCTGCTGACACCCTGCCGACACCTTGATTTTGAACTTCTGGCCTCCAGAACTGCAAGAGACTAAATTCCAGTTGTTTTAAGCCACCAAATTTGAGGCGATCCGTTATGGCAGCCCTAGGAAACTAACACCTGCCCCCCTCCTTCTACCCCACCTACCAGTATCTGCCTGGCAGTATCTAAATGTTTCATCACGGGTGAGTTAGTACTCTGGTTAGGCAATTTCCTCAGGTGTTGTCTCTGAGTGCAGCACTCCTTGAGTAATCTCCTTATACCTCAAGGCTAAAGAGTTTACTTGGGATTTTTGTCCAGCACAGGAAAGAAGGGAACGGGGGAGGCAACCCAAACCACGCGGGTAGGGGTGAGGGGAAAGATGTTTTTAAAAGCTAAAAGAGGGGCACCTCGGTGGCTCGGTCCGTTGAGCGTCCAACTCTTTATTTCAGCTCCGTCGTGATCCCAGGGTCACGGGATCAATCCCCACATTGGGCTCGCACTGAGCATGGAGCATGCTTAAGATTCTCTCTGCCCCTCTCCCCCACTCGTGCTTTATCTCTAAAAAGAGAGAGAGAGAGAGACCCAAACCAAATTTTATCTGGGGTCAGCCCTGAGAAAGTCATACAGACAGAGCCCAAATGTTACTTTAACAACAGCAGCCCCATATTATAAGAAGAAAGAAGCCTTACAGAAGTGAAAAAAATCCTAATCCCGCCTCAGTCCTTGGCCCGTATTTCAGAAAGTCTGTTTTCTTATGCTTAACAAACCAGGTATATTTTGGATACATGAAGAAACGTTTTCGAGCTATTAGCAATTAGGTAGTCACAAACAGAGCCAGGCAACAAAGGGAGATGCCTATCGGTCTGGGTCTCCAGCCCAACCTTGAATGTGGTAGGAGTCTGTCTCCACATTACACCTGTCTGGTCTTCGGCACTTCTAGAGATGCTGCTTAACCAGCTCCCAAGCAAATCTCTCCGATGCCCAATTGCCCTTACTGTTAAGATGCTTCTCCCAGCTCTAATGGCTAACCTAAATTTCAGTTTCAAGCCATTGCACCTTGTAATTACATTCTCAGCCACTGTAAATAATCTGTGCCCTCTATTTTATCGTTCCCCTTTCCTGACGATAGGAACCTGTGGAAAAGGGAGTCGGTTGCCTTGTTGGCACAACATACACACTGCGCCTGAGCAAAACGCAACCAGAGGAAAATCAAACACTCGCTCTTGATCCCCAAGAAGCAACGTGATTGATCTTTTCCTTTTTCCTATCCTTCAGCCGATCTCAGCGTCTACACTGACATGCTCTAGTGCTGTGGCATTTATGCCATCTTGGGGAATAGCTGTGTAAATGCTCCGCTAATTTTATACATCTTCGACACACTGCTGTGTTACAACTTGAGCATCTGAAGGACTGGGAAGGACAGAGTTCCCTCCCCCTCCCCCCACCCGCACGTAATAGGAATCAAAATCCTCACTAATTGGCCCTCCTCCTGCCCGTCACCGAAGTCTAGGCTTGGTGGCAACCGCTTTCTGTGGAAGAGATTTAACGAAGGAGCAAGTGCATGGGAGGGTGTTGGCAAGCAAACCATTGCAGAACAGCTGTAAGAAGCCTGGAGACACGACGAGTTTTGGGGAAGCTGAGATAGAAAGCTAAAGGGTATGGTTCCTCTCGCTCGCTCTCTCTCACTCACACACGTTGGCGAGTCTACCTTACCCTGAGCCAAACGTTTCCCAAAGCGGAGGAAAAGCTAACTTGTGAATGCGACACATAAAAGACGTTTTTTTAAGGTTTATTTTTGAGGGGGGAGAGAGCGAGAGACACAGAGCGTGGGCAGGGGAGGGGCGGAGAGAGAGAGGGAGACACAGAATCTCAAGCGGGGCTCCAGGCTCCGAGCTGTCAGCACAGGGCCCGATGCGGGGCTCGAACTCACAAACCGTGAGAGGATGCCCTGAACCGAAGTCGGATGCTTAACTGACTGAGCCACCCAGGGGCCCCCGCACATAAAGGACTTTTCAGTGCGGCTCAGGAGTGACTTGTTTCCTCATTGCTTTCTTCGGTAGCCATGAAAAACAAAAATAAATTGCCCAAACAGGTGATTTGGGGATTTATCTTCCATTCCCACGATTTCACCGAAAAACCCCCAAACTGTTAATAGTCACTTCGTTCTTCTGTCAAGCAGGAGGTGATGCGGACACAGAGCTCCCCGGAGCCCAGCGTGGGCTCCAAGAGGGGGCGCTACGAGGGCTCCACTTCACGCTAAACGAACCAAACCCGGAGCCGGGGTCTCCCTGTGGGCGCCAGTCTTGTATGACCCGCCTTCAGAAAACCACCAGCTCTCGAGACCACAGCACTTTGGTTCAGGAACATCTGCCTCATTTAATTTAGTTGTTTTTTTTTTTTTTTTTAGAAGTCCAATAAGAGAGAAATTGTGACACGGGAACCATAGGGCCGGTGAGGTCCCGCACCGCGCCGACCTTGCATGTCTGAGCAGTGCTGGGTTCAAGGCAGCTGACGCTACAGTCAGCCGGGGCCCCGATGGAAACAGGTTGATGCAATCGCTGAGGCAGTTCAACCCATAGAAGATGACCTTCACTGAACAGGAAAATCAAATGCCCATGACCCCAGGCTGCTGAGCTGCCTCAGGACACGGAATTCCCACAGATTCACGCCACAGCTCCCCGTTCCCATGCCCTCCTTCCTCCCCTCAACAGATCTGGAGACCCCTCCATGCGTGGTCCTCATCGGTCTACACGTCTGGCGCCCCCACCATGACTAAATTATTTGACGTTGGATCCCCAGCATCCCACACATACTGAGTTCTCAAAACTGGTTTGGGGAGTCATTCCCCAAGATGCTGAGCCCTTCACAAGAGTAGTGATTGGAAACACGGCCCTGGGACCAGACTGAGTTTAATTCGTGTCAGAAAATATTTGACCTTTGCCAAGTCGCTAAACCTCTCCAAGCCTCAGTTTCCTCGTCTGTAAAATGGGGGAGATAATGATACCCACCTGGTAGTGCTGTGGCGAGGGTTAAACGGGATGTTGCCCATAAAGGCTTAGCACAGCGCCCGGCTCAATAAATGTTAACGATTATTAGCACCGCCCCCACCACAGGTGCTCAATAAAAACTTGCTGAATTGAAGTCACACCAGTGGGAATGACTAGCAGATGTGAAGGCAGCCTGGGCTATTTTTGTTTTTTTTTAGCTTTTTCCCACCTCACTCCGCCCCAGATGACCTGTGAGATTTTTTTTTTTTTTTTTTTTTTTAATCAAAAGGATCGAATAGGAGATAGTTAGGCTCCACTTTTGCTGATCTTCAGTTTTTCATTCAGGGCAGAAAACCAAGCCTGGCAAAGTCAGGCAGATGATTTTCTGAGAAATATGACAAGGCTATTAAAAACTCTAAATGAAAGTTGTGTAATGAGCATGAATCTGAATACATTTAAATTCCCTCTAGATCCAGTCATTCCAGCGACACCCATATATACGTGTGTGTGTGTGTGTGTGTGTGTGTGTGTGTGTGTGTGCGCGCGCGCGCACTTTGGCAAACGTGAGGAGACCAAGGCCCTAAAAGATAGCAGGATTTCTTCAAGGGTGGGGGTGGGGAGGGGACGCACAATTGTCATGAAAATTAACCCCTGAAAATGCACAGGATTTTATTACCAAATGGATGCCTGAGGAGATTACTAGATTTTTAGGGTCTTTACTATCAAGAGAGCAACCTGCATGCCTGAAATAATTAAGAAGAGACTCAATTATCTAGTAAACTGAAATTTCAAACCACCCTGATTACCTAAATGAGAAAAGCTGCTTAGACTAAAGCGTCATTACTTCTATTTAGACAAGCCTTAGCAAAGATATACAAGGAGCTCAAGAATGGGACCCCACATTCTTCCCTAAGCCACAACAATGCCTGTTTATGTAAATAGGATTTTCAATAACAGGATGGAATCTGAAAAAAATGTTTTCATTATTGTCTCTGACAAAATGCAAATGCAGAAGATGAAAGTCAAGGGGCTTTCACTATAATGGGCACTGAATACCCTAAAATATTTATTCTCTGTGAGTCTGAGCCTGGATTCCAAGTGGTTCTCAGAAACAGGCAAGGACTCTTTCTCCTTAAAACGTCTGACTACGATATGAGAAGGCACAAAGCTGTCTCTGACTCCCGTGGTAAGTTGAGTGCATATTTATTCAAAAACTCGGTTTAAAGAGAAATAAAAGTAGTAGTAAATAGCTATTTACGTTTATTTGGCAGCCCCTTCCAAACTCCGGGCCAAAATATAAATACCCTTGCCTCCATCATCACCATCTGACAATCAAAACACCCCCGCATGACCATAATAACCTCCAGGCGCAAACTAAAAGCTCATTAAAGCCTATATGAAGGCTATTTATAGAAGAACTAAACAAAGAAGGAACGAACTATTAGCAAAATTAATTAGAGTGTTCATACTTTTGACAACTATTACTATTTGGTTGAACTCAAGTGTCCAGCTCCTTCACTGACAGGCATTGATAACTACAGCGATACCACATATCCAGAGTTTTAAACTGAGCCTATAGTTTTTTGGTTTAAGAACTGAGGTTTTGACCTATACTCTGTATATCAGCCTTCCTGTTGCTGTTTAGGCAGCTGATAAGAGGCAGAAATCCTTCTTGCTCATTAGGCCATTAGCTGCTGTGAAGCAAAGGGCTGGGGCTGAGGGGGGGGGGGGGTTGTTCAGTGGCCCAGAGGAATGTGCCGGACTCCACATATAAAGCCAGCCCCGATTTGGGGTTAAGAATTTAACCTTAAAAGGCTGACAAGTCATAAATTTGCCCGAGGTTCATATATATGTGTGACTTTCACAGTTTATATTTCCTAGCCAGGACTCAAAGTCAAAACATGCCCCTGATTAATGAATGGTACTAATTGTTATTCCTGACTTGAGAACATTAGTCTTTATCCAAAATATTTTCTTTAAAAACACACAATCTCATACCTAAAACTCTCTGGCTTAGGGGAGTTTGGATAACCAGTTAGAAAAAAATAGGAAGAGGAGTCTAATGTTATCTGTTCCTTGGTGCTACCATTTTGGTAGTCAAGATGGACTCGCACGCTTCCATTTCATTGTGTCTATCAAGCAAAGTGCAAAGGAATGTCCTCCAAATCCAAACATGTGAGATAAAGCAACCATGTGTGACCCTACACAAAAACTGAGCAGGGGCGGGGGCAGGGATGGGGGTGGGAGGGCTGAGGTATCTTCAAGCACATTTTGTCTAACTTATCTTGTTAAATATTTATACGTAGGTGTATAACCTAACAGCCTTGGCCAAGCCCGGAAGAGATAATAGATACAGGCCAAACAAAAGATTCCCATAAGTGTTAAGACAAAACCAAAATTCCAAGGAATAGTCCAATCGGAATACGCTCTTTAACCTGAAGTCAAACTTGAAACTAGGACCATAAAATCCTGCAAGTGGCACCGTGCCCTGAAACGTGATAACTTCATCAGGGAAAAGCAAGCTACGTTTGGTTAGCCTACGAGCTACGTGTCAATTCCACCCCACATTAGCAGTGTTTCAAAGGGGCTCCCTGATCTTTAGAAAAAGGAAAGGCAGTTCAGTGGAAGAAAAGAGATTTCTAAGAACAAAGATGCAATTTGCATTCATTGAGAATTATGACAAAGTGAGAGAGAATGTAAACTACATAGCAATGATCTGAGATACTCCAGTCAGTTATATTTAGCCTTGTGCTATCTGTACAACACACGCGCACACACACACACACACACACACACACACACAACTCTTTTAAATACTCAGAGTTCTTAGAAAGTGGAATGTAAATTCATCGGTGCATATTTTAGAGCTCTGTCTTTCCAAACTAAGGAATCAAATTTCGAAATATCCCGAGAGAAGTCACCAGGTACCCAAACCAAATATGCGGACAGAAATGGAAAGGCTGTTTTCTCTCCAGAATCACTGAGGGCAAGCGGATGTGGAGGAGGCAGAGGAACGTGCGGGAAGAGAGAGAGGAGAAAAGGAAATCAGGAGCTATAGGAAAAGGAAATACAACTTAAAAGTAAAATAGGAAAATATAAAACATTCCACTCATCCAATTTTTTTACAGAACAAGAAACACAAAACCATTCAATAAATATAACAAACCATAAAACACCTTCTGTTCTAAATTATAACCAGTTGAGAGAGTGTGTGACGGTAGAAGGGAGGAAGACGAAAAGGGAAGATGTGGGAAGCAGTCCAGCAGATGATGAACGGCGGGGGGGGGGGGGGGGGGGCTCAGTAGCTCTGGAGCTATTCTGAGCCCCAGAAGGGCAGCGATGGGTGTGCGCAGAACATCCACTGTTCCCCTTAGCTACGGGTGTCTCGGTAACTTGGGCTACTTCTTAACACTACTCCATGAAATAAATGGTGATGGGCTTTTGGGGACTTTCACCCAGAACTGTCGGTTGGCAACACATCTCATTGCCACTAGGACCTAGCTTGAAAATAAATAATAAATAATAAAACTGGATATCCCTGCGGGGTGGAGGAAGACCGCATGATTGCGTAAGTGCTGGTTTCAACTCCTTCAAGCTTTGTGAATGAGGCAACCTTACTCTCTCAAAGAACAAAGAAAGGCAATCTGACAGCTTTTGAAGGCCAAAAGAACCTTCAGGCAACGTTATTAAATTGACCCACAGCACTGAAGTTTCAAAGGCAAGAAATGACTTAGGTTTTAGAAATTAACACTTGTATAAAACCTTCAGAATTCCGTGGGGGAAAATAAACCTTTATTTCAGAAGCAAACTTTGAAGTTTGAAAACAAAGCAGAAAATCAGTTTCTGAAAACAGAAGGGACTATTTGAAACACTGGGCACAGTTCTTCCATGGCTCTCTGAATCGCTTCAAAAGTTCCAGTCTGGCTGCTGGGCACGGCCAGAGAAGGTACAGCCCAGAAAGCCAGTAAAAAAGAAAGTGGGAGACCATCAGGTCCCTAGGGTAAGAGCATAATGGTCTCCGAAGATATTTGCCTCTGGCCACATTAAATTAAGCCAAGGAGTAGACAAGAGGTCCTAACCATCTGGGAGAGCAAAGATTGTTTTCCAAAGCAGTCACAAAGTTATCAGCTGCTGAGCAGAGATCATACAGGCTCAATCCAGCCCCTTCATTCTACCCCTCCTCCCTCCTTCTCCCCCCACTGACTGTCTCTCTCTCCCTCTCTCTCTCTCTCTCTCTCTCTCTCCCCCACTCTCTCTTTCTCTCCTTCCTCTTCCTCCCTCCCCACAGAAATTTCTTGTGTTTAGGGTCTCGGAGGCCACATGAATGAATGAATGGGGAAGCCAGCACAAATGCAAGAAATCAAAAGAACATTGATCTATTATGTGCAAAACCCTCCCTTAACTCCTGCAAGGTTCTTGCCCTGAAGGAGCTTACACTTGCGAGCAGCCCTTCTCCAGCTTTAACGTGCATCCAGATCACCTGGGGATCTTGTTTAAAAATACAGATGTGGTTCAGCAGGTCTGGGATGGGGCCTGAGGTTCTGCATTTCTTACAAGCTCTCAGATGATGCCGATGCCACTGGTGCATGGGCCACACTTTAAGGAGGAAGCCTCTAGTAGGAAGCCCAGTATATAAATAATTAGAAGAGCCAGCGAGACCCAAGGCCATAGGAGAAGTACAGTGATGCCAGGGTTCAAAGGGAAGTGTCATAGGGAATCCCGATATGATTCATGCAGGAGGCGGATCGCACCGCCGCCTTGAAAAGTGGGTAGGACTAGATGACTGCATCAATAAAAGGCAGACAGGTGGCCCATAAGCAAAGGCTTGGGAGCAGACAACTACAGGGTCCTTTCAGATAGGAGCCTGATGTGCTTAGAGGGCACACGTGCCAAGGAGGTAAGGGCGACGGACAGACACGACGGAGGCAGACTTGCAGGACTTAGCCATTTCATTTGGGTGAGAGATGTGTACAGAGAGAAGTCCAAGATGATTTCATGGCTTCAGGCCCGGGTACCAGAGTTGCTATCACCAGAAATGCAGAATGTTGGAGAGAGGCAGGTTTGTGCAGACAGGAAAAGAAAATGATGGACTAGTTTTTGGCTCTGTTGAAAGTGAAGCGTTGGCAGGACTTCTGGATGGAGATGCTCGGCGGGCGACTAGGAAATTCTGAACCGGACAGCAAGAAAGAGGTCAGGCTGGAAAGAGATATGGGAGTCATTCGAACAGCGAAGATAATGAAGTCATGGGAATGGGTGTGGGAATGAGCAGAGAGAGAACAGAAGGGGCAAAGGACAAAGGCTGCTGGAGCACTTGCGTCTAAGAAGGGGTGGGAGGAAGAAGGCAAACAAGCAGAGAGAGAATCAGCTCTGGAGTAGGAGAGGAGCCCAGAACAAAAAAATGTCACAAAGTCAAAGGAGTGTGGGAAGTTAAGTTGAATGCTTTATATCCAGACCATATTCCTTCCCCCTCAGAACCCAGTGGGCATACTAGAAAGACCATGCGCTATCAAGTGAGACAAATCCAGATGCAAATCGTGGCCCTGCCGCTTACACAACCCTGGGGAAAGGAAACCTTTCTGGGCCTCAGTTTCTTCACCTGTAAAATGGAGATGATGCCACCTATCTTTCAGGTTTGCTGTGTAGATTAAATGAGATTAAACGTAAAGCACCTGGCACATAGCAGGCACTCAGTAAATGGTAGTCTCCATGCTCTTCCCTTGGGGCCTTTCCAAACTATTCCATCAACCTGAAAGTGGCCTCCAAACATCAACTGGAGGGGCGCCTGGGTGGCTGTGTCCGTTAAGCGTCCAACTTCGGCCCAGGTTATGATCTCTCAGTTCCTGAGTTCAAGCCCCATGTCGGGCTCTAAGCTGACAGCTCGGAGCCTAGAGCCTACTTCGGATTCTGTGCCTCTCCCTCTCTTTGCCCCTCCACGACTCGCGCTCTCTCTCAAAAATAAACATTAAAAAAAATTTTTTTTTCAATCAGCTAGAGATCAAGGGCTTTCAAGCTTACATTGAATGAAAGTAGAAGCCCCAATGAAGGCAATCTCTTAACCAAAAGGGAAATTAAAGAAACTATTCATGCCAGAGAAACAGAACATTAGACCACCCTCTCTCCCCGCAACCAAAGAAAACATTACATCTCCATAGACACTGAAGACAAGATCAGCCCAATTACACAAGTATGCCTAGTATTTGCTTGGAACCACATGTTTCAGAGACCAGCCAGCAGGGCCCAGTCTGCCGTGGAATAGAGACCAGAGCTCCAAAAGCTACACACAGCTACAGCTTTCATTCTCCAGAGTGAGACGCTGCTCCCCAGCTAGTGGGGGTAGGGGGGTAGTGTGCAGAGGGGTCTCTATGTCAGAAGCAAGCAGGTCAGCGGAATTCAGAAGCTAGGGACACTTTATTAGTGGTTGCATTGTCTGTACATAAGATATGTGAATGCAAAGCTTTCACAACACAAATGGTTGTGAAAGACCACCCACTGCTAAGAGTAACAATTAACAACTTGCCAACAGTTTAAAGATCACACCAAATTATTAATTACTGCTATCAAAAATAATAGAAGTCCAATCCCTTGATTCAAATGTACTTCTCTACATCCCCCCCACCCTCGTGTGTGTGTGTGTGTGTGTGTGCGCGCGCGCGTGTGTGTGTGTGTTCGCGCACGCACGTGCGTTTGGTAGTGCATTATCTTATTTACAAAATCTTGGACCATGACAACATATACTCATACTTTCTCTTAATCAAGAGAATTCTTGAAGTCTTTGGCAGTTTTGTTTTTTTTTTTAAATCACCAGATGTTGGCAAAATGCATTTTAAGATGTGTCACATGCAAAAGCCTGGAAAATATCATCCACACCCATGACTTCCAACTTAAGCCTATATGCTGATGAGTCCCAACTATGCTTCTCCTGAACTCTAGAAGAGTATACATACTATTTCCCAGTGATCTCATCTATTCCCAGAGTTTCAATTACCATCTATATTCTGTTAATGTCCAAGTATGTATCCCCAGCCCTGATTTCTCTCTCTTCTATGATCCAAAACACAGGCTCAACTGTCTAGCAGACATTTCTGCCTCAATGATCAAAGAACCCCTCAAACTCAGCCCCTTCAAAATCAAACTCGTTATTTCACCCCTTAAAAATATGTTCTTCCTGGGGCGCCTGGCTGGCTCAGTTGGTAGAGCATGTGATGTTTGACCTCAAGGTCGTCTGTTCAAGCCCCCACACTGGGGGTAGAGTTTAGTTTAAAAATATCTTAAAAAGTATATTCTGCCTATATTTCACTCATTTATTTAACAAATATTTCCTGACCGCCTATTATGTGCCATACCCCACCACCCAGAAAAACTAGAAGTTCTAGACTTACCTGGTCCACTTCCTCTAGTCTCTCAACTTTATCTTTTACTCCCTTATTTACTGCCCTCCTTCTTCACCTGTATTACTAAAACTCCTTGTCACCACTCACTCTCCGGTCATTTTCCATATGTTTTCTCTTCTTAAAATGTTTTCATGGCTCCTCATCATGCTTGGACACGGCCCGAGGAAACTCCTCAGCATTTCCTGCCTACTTTTCCAGTTCATCTTTCCTCTCCTTTCCCCACAGCTGTTCGCCAAGCAATCCAAAGTATTCCAGCCCAACAAATGTGTCATTTTGTCTCTTTGTGCTTCTGCGTATACCTTACATGACAGCCAACTTAAGGGCAGCGGGGCACCCCTCCTCCATAGCTCAACAGCCCCCCAGATCCATCCATGGTGCCCAGCTCCATGACAGCTCTCATGGCACTGCCTTGACATCTCTGGTTTTCCTTATAGGCAGTGATTTTAACTCACGCCATCAGTACCTGGCTTAGAATCAGTGCTCAGTGAATGTTGGCTGAAGGAGAGAACGAATGAAAAACATTTAAATATTTATGCAGAGATAGCATATAAGGTTCATTATTAGTAGGTTCCTTTGCTGAGAATTTCCATCTGTTTTCCAAAACAACTCAATGTGGTCCCCAATACAATCAGTCCATGAAAGCTAACTTGGAAACTGCCTCTTGGGTCACATTCTCATTTCTACGGAGCTCAACATGCTATGCAGCCAGTGCTAGAAGTCATTCTCCGAAATGAGCCAAATTCACAGTATGGGTTGACCACCACTGCTTTAAATGGCGATCACATCTCTGTACTTAGGATAATGATGGAACTTAATAAATGAGCTCTATGATATCAGTGACAATTTGCTCTGCAACAATTTGGGGCCAATCCAACTGAAAATGGTTTACTCGAGCTCTGAAAAGCTGTACCCCTTATCTCTTCCCAGGGTAAGCTAGGCTTATTCTCTAGGTTATTAAGGATGGACAGATGTAGGGATATTGTATGTTGGTATGTATGAGTGTAAAAACGTGAGTGTGTATGTGTGTGTGTTGGAACCAAACCGCTTAGTGGAACTCAAAATCTGCGGACACTTTGTGAGTGACTGCATTGTCTGTACATAAGATATATGAAAGCAAGGCTTTCACGACACAAATGTAAGGTATGGTTGTAAAAGACCACCCACTATTGGGGCGCCTGGGTGGCTCAGTCAGTTAAGCATCCGACTTCAGCTCAGGTCATGGTCTTGCAGTTTGTGAGTTTGAGCCCCGCATCGTGCTCTGTGCTGACCGCTCGGAGCCTGGAGCCTGCTTCAGATTCTGTGTCTCCCTCTCTCTCTGCTGTCCCCAGCTCGCGTTCTGCCTCTTTCTCCCTCCCTCTCTCTCTCTCTCTCTCAAATAAATAAGCATTAAAAAAAATTTTTTTCAAAGACCTCTCACTACCAACAGTAATAATTAACAACTTTCAAACAGTTTAACACATGATTACAAATTGTTGCTATCAAAATAGAAATATAGAAAATTTGTACATATATAACCTATGAATACGCACATACATATAAATATATAAATATAAATACATATAAAACATATCCAAACACCACACTTATTTTTTTAAGTAGGCTCTATACCCAATGTGAGGCTTGAACTCACGATCCCAAGATCAAGAGTCGCATGCTCCACCGACTGAGCCAGCCAGGTTCCCCTCAAGGACCACATTTAGATAAATCTGTAGGTAAAATTTTCCATCTGTCACTCCCCCCCCCCCGACTTCAATCTTGAAAGAGGGGCAACAAGGCTCCCAGGGCCACAGAGAACAAATAAAACGGCTTCCCCTCCACCACCCCATCCGCAGTCCCTACCGCAGATCAACTTAGACAATGATGCATCCAGAGATCCTAGGATCTCATTCAACAGCGGTCAAGTCCTGCAGACTGTGTCTCTAGGCGTTTATTCTCACATTCATTCCAATCTTTATTAACAACTCTGTACAAGGCCCTCTACTCACCACTCTAGAGGATATCACGATGAATCAAATGTAGCTCCCGCATTCAACGACTGTAGGGTCTGGCAGATGCTATGAATAAGCTATGTACTTCACAAAACCAAGACGTGCACAAAGAGTATTTCTGTGACCCAGATGCAATTGGGGCATATCTCCACATTTTCTCTGCACATGCAAATTTCCAAAGTCAAATGTTTTCTACTCCTTTCAAGTCTGTTATGTGTCAGTGAACTTTCTGATACATGCCAGGGTAAGGGATTTGAACGTCCTCCCTGAATCTGTAGCTCTAACCCTTCCTCTCTTCCCCACGTTTCCCTCAGCTTCGATCATCCAAACCAAAACTGGACAGAGAGCAATGAGGAATCCCAGGATGCTGCTATATATACTACAAGTACCAGAATGAAGAGTTCAGGGGAGAGGGAACAGAACCATAATTGAGGAGGCAATTCTGATATTATTTTTCAAAAGAACACCCTCCCTTTCTTTTTTACCCTCTTTCCTAGTTGGGCTTCTAGCTGAAAGAATTCCCAGTGGGTCATCCCTAGCCAACTAGTTGAGTTTTCTCAGCTGACTTTAAAAGTCTGCTCTAACGCATACAGAAATTAAGAGAACTCTCATGAGGCCCTTTATCCTACTCCAATAAAATCTCCATGGCTGAATATCCACTTTGGATTATGTCCTTCTAAATGTACACTTATGAAACTCGATGTTCTACGTAAGGAACACCAAAGAGCAAAGAAAAACTTACGTACATTCCTTGTATGTTTCTGTAAGTGCCACCAAGCTGCATTATTTTTGGAACCTAAATACCACAGATTTGTAAAGGAAATGTATGCATTTATGTAGACGTAGATGTATTTATCTATAAACTACTTAGAATAGCCTTGTAGACAAGCACAGAATACTTACCTCTCGTAAGATTTGGCTAGTCTACTTCTTTCAGGGAATTAGAGTGCAGCCACGTGAATTAAAGCAGTTCTTTGACACTTACCTATAGACAACAAATGGATTTTTGACCTGAAAAATAGTTACTTTTTTAGAAACCTTAATATATTAGTAAAAGTGAATCAACTACTTAAATATTGGCTTCGTGGAAATTTTCTTTGTAATACATTTCTACCTCCATTCATTCATTCAGTCTACAGATATTTATTGAGCACCTACGATTTGTACTATGCTCTGTGCTAGATTCTGCAGATACAGATGAAAAGGAACACATGCCTGAAAGATGCCATACTCACAATTTCTAATTTTCCAGTCATAAACTTATTTCCACAAGACAGACTCAGGAAGACCAATTAAAATTGTAGTCTAAAATTCTGCCTCATTCTGGATTTATAAGAAATAAACACATATTTCATTGTGAAAATCCTGAAAAACACAGGATACTCTCAAAAGCATCGCTTCTTTTTCTAAAATATTTTATGTTTCATTATCATTATTCATTTTATTTTATTTGAGAGAGGGAGAGAGAGCGAGCACGCACATGCGCACGCATGTGCGGGGGGAGGGGCAGAGAGAAGGGGAGGGAGAGAGAGAATCTCAAGCAGGCTCCATGCATAGCGTGGAGCCTGATGCAGGGTCAATCGCCCCGACCCTGAGATCATGACCTGAGATGAAAGCAAGAGTCAGACACTAAACCGACTGAGCCACCCAGGCGGCCCTCAGAACCATCATTTCTGAGAAATGTACATCATTCAACTTTCAGGTGGATAGACAGGATACAATGAGTGCGGGTTTCTTTAATAATGGCTTTAACTTCCCTGTGCCTTTTTCTTGCCACTTTCACTTGTATTTTATCTCCCTTCCTATCAATTATTTATCAATATAAGCCTATTAAGTATACTTCAAAGAGCTTAGGAGATTTACTAATCTAGCATATAAATACAATTTCAGCTACTGGAAGTAATTAACTGTTTGGAACACTGGCAATGCATTTTGGTCCTAACACTGACTCTTTTTTTTACTCATGAGGAAAAATACAAACTCTCCAATAAGGCTTTATCCAGCTACACACAAAGAGGCAGAAGTGAAAATGCCTTTCTTGGTAATCAATCTGGATTCATTTTTGTTTAAAAACGGCAGACAAGTATTTCTACTAATTGGCACCCACGTAATTGATCTTCAATCGGCCCAACTGGAAGTACGGAACCAAATCTTCTTTACTTTGCATTCAACAAGGTGTTCAAGCGAGACGATAATGTTCCAGTGAGGGTTTTCCCCTCAAACGCAGCATTTCAAAATGCACATTTTCTCTGTCGGTATGCCCACCTTCACCTTGCTTTCTGAATCGCATTCTCCCTGACATTCTATCTCAGAAGGTAAATTCCCATTACCTTATGCTGTCTCCAAAGCCAGTCTGGGGCCCGTGATTTGGATTCTATTCTCCGATGCTCATTTCTTAATGGAGTGCTGGAGATCCTGTTTCAAGCCAGACAATTTGCTAAATATGGGCAGATGAGTGGGGGGGAGGGTTCTGCCCACACTGGCCATTAGACCCTAGATTACCCAAAATATCAAACCCATTTGCAAGCTTGGCTAGGGCTGAATAGATGTTGGCTCCTACTACGGTCTCTTGAATTGAGCCTGAGCACAAATTCTGATCCCAGGTTACAGAAACGTGTGGGGTACTTCAACAGGTCTGTGCATGTGTTATATAGCTCAACTCCCAAATACGGTAATGTCAACGTTAACGAGAAAGGTCTAGCTGACATGAAATCAAAGAGAGTTTGATTTAAGAGTTGTCCTACAGTTTATGTGCTATAATAATTGTGGATCTGTAATGATACTAAACCAGTCATAACAATGTTGCTAATTTCAATCTGTTCTTTGGGTACTCGACATTAATAAGCCCTTCTTGATGGTATGCGTTGCCAGCTAACTAAGGAAAGACCGGATCTTTCTCCAGTCAAAATATATGTAGCCTGAAAAGTTTGTCCACACACCCCAATAATGTGCCAGAAGAAACTGGACTTAGGCTTTTAAAATAAGTAAGATGACACAGAGCTTAGGAAAGTATTTGAGAGTTCATAGCGAATACATAATGATCTAGAAATTCTATTATCGTCAATAATTTCCTAACTGCCCTATGGTGCTCTCGGTATTGTGCTCAACACTGCATCAAATGCAGTGCTTTCCCTTTAAGAAGCTTCTAATCTAAAACATACAAATAACCATATGCAGAAAAAAGCGAGAGATCAGAGTAAAGGAAGCATTCACAAAAATGTACAAATTCAGCGTGCCAGAACTTTTCAGTTGAGCAATATGATCCCTAGTGAAATTCTTTCCAAATGATGTATCGGGTGCACAAGTTATAAGTGATTATCTTCAATTTTCTTAGAAATGAGTAATAAGATACCTCTTAAGACCCATGCTTTTGTACATGCATCAAACACTAAAGTTGGCATGGTCATTGATAGCTGCCATTTAAGGAGAAAAAATATTTTCTGTCTTGTCTCATAGCAGACAAATCCAGGCCTCTTTCTTCCCAGGTTGGTAATAAGCAGCCTTTTTCCAGGCTACAGTGAACACCAAACACTGCGACTCTGAAGATGAAAGTAGCAGAATGCTCAAAAATATTGCATCAAAATATTGGATGCAATCTACCAGCCCATAGGGAAAAAAAATTGCAAAACTGACACCATCTGTGTCATCTAGCATCCATCAGAATTATCTCGTGCACACATCTCCTAATGCTTACAAACACGGAATTTGCTCCAAGAATTAAGAAAACTTTGTAAGATGGCGGCCCTATTAAGAGCGGTCGCCCTATCTCCCACTTCATCTCTTCAGTTCTTTTCCCTTGCCCAGGCTGGCTATTGTGACCATTTCAGCCAATTTCCTGGAGGTATTTTCTAGCCCTTTTCACCCTGTTTAATCCTACAAGTTTCCTGAGAAGCCTGTTTACGCGTATGCTCCCCCGCTAGAATGCGAGCGGCCTTGACAAAAGGGACTGTGTCTTGCTCCCCTCGGCACCTCCAGCACCTCGTGCAGGGCCTGCCAAGGGGCGCCACTCTCACACTCGTTGCAGCCCAAGTCAGCAGCTATCTCCTCAATCGGATCCACGCTTCCCTCCATGCACAGCTCGGGACCGACCATCGGGGCGCGTGGAAGAAGTACATTGACCACACTCGAAAGGATTCTCCCAACCGTTCCCAGTTAGCATACAATAATACGACTTTTTCCAAGTTTTAACGAATCACCTGCTGGCCCAAATGTCTGGTGCGGTCTCGGAAGAGAGAAAACCCTCCCAATACTTCACTTCTTCTCCCTCTCAACGCTAGGACCACTAACTGCTTCAAACGAATGGGGGAACCACAGCTGGCCACCCAGATACGGTTGCTAGTTCTCACACTTTAAATCAACAACAACCAATAGCACACTCTCTCTTTGTTTCGAGAATGCTGATCTTGATTTTTATGTCGTTTCATCTATTTTGAGAAACGCCAAGTCCATCCTGGCTCTTCAGGGTTGCCTTTTACCCATACCGGAGTTTGGCCTTCTGGATCGGTTCCCGCACTTTCCAAGGCCCTCTAAGGCAAGATCCCTCAATCTTTGGGGAGTTGCAACACTACCACGGTTTGTTTGATTTTCTCATTCCGGTCCGTCCCCTTCACCACCACCCCCCACAAAAGTGGTGTATGGCATTCATAAAGTGAATTACACTTGATTTTTGTTTAGAGGAATTTTTTTTCAGACTTCTGTAACATTCCCTTGAGACAATTGGAAACATCATTGTCTGATTACTAGCTCACGTTCCTTGCCTAAAATTGTATCCATTCTTGATTGCGCCTGTGGGTAGGTTAAGCAAAACAAAATAAACATCTAGACTTATGAGCTCATTGGCTTTTTTCTGAATTTTTCTAAATTAAATAAGGGCAAAAGAGCTACACTGAAAGTCAGTTATATGGATTTTTCTGCCAAATGCTAACTCTGTGTGCCTGGTTTCCATCTGTGGTGCTTTCCAAGTTACAAATCCTTAAAAAAGAGAGTGGGGTATGAAAAGATCTATGGATTTGGGGGACATGCTATTTAGAATTGCTATCCCGTGCCTTTGAACGCTCTAAAAGAAATGGGAACATGAGATTGTAAGGCTTTAGATCAGCTTTGTGGAAGTCTGGTGTAGCCCCCTTCAACACCAGTGATTTATTGTTTAGGCTGGCTGATTTCAAACGCCATTTAGTCTCATCCATATTAGCATAAGAAATGTACCTTATCCACTCGAACCCAATTCTGCTAATGGCCGAAGTTAGCAGTCAATCCCAAATGCTCCCCCTAAGTGAGACAGGACATTCTCCAGGATTTCTCCTTACTGTGACCAAATCTCATTTTATCTGGGACAAAGAAAGCTTTAATGCAGTTAATACAGTGAAGCGGGAAAACTGAACACGGCTTAAAATATAGATGGAAAAAAAAAAGTCAAGCGGTCATCTTGATGGTTCATAACTATCAAATAATTTGCAGCTCTCTTTCAATTTCCAACCACTGAATGACAGCAGCAAATTACACATTTATTCACTTTGAAATTATGCACTTGCCATTGTATTCAGTCTGCCATTATCGTCTCTTCTCTGAAATACTGATGAGCTCTTTCCACACATGGACATTAGGATTTTCACCATGTTTTCCACTCTACAGTGACCACATTTGCCCAAGTGAAATCCAGGACACACGGTTTTCGTGCCAAGACAGAGTACTGGCAATCTGCACTGCCCCCCGAAAAGCCAGGATACATGGTAGCGGCATGGGTATCACCGTATTTGAAGTTTGGCCTTACTCCAGCCGGAGTCAAAGCAGCGCCGGCCACGTAGAGCTCACCACGGCACGTGTTTGTTAAATACAAGTGAAGCAGGGAAGCTGGGTTTCTACGAAGACCCTTGGAAAGCGAGGTTTTTTGTTTTTTTTTTTTTTTTTTTTTTCCTACAGAGTTCGGGAAATACTGGAGGAAAAGGAAAAATCCCCATTAGGAGTTCCTGTTCTCTGCAGCATGGCCATCCCTAGGCAGGGAGCAAGGGAGCTCAGAGGGAGGAGGCCCAGGCCAAATCTCTTACACGAAGTGTGTGGGCCGTCCCAGTACTTGTATACAGATGCTGTGAAGAGGCAGGCAGCCAGAGAGCTGGGGAGGAGGAGGGACGGCCAGCACCAGCCAGCACGAGTGTGCGTAGAGGGAGGGGGTTGCTCACTGAGTATCGGCGTGTTCCCTCTGGTCTTTTTCTTCTTTTGAGCACAGCCTTTACTCCCTGGCTTCAAATCAGCCAAATGTGGCCCCAACCCCAACCCTGGACCCATTCATCTTGTGGGGACTCATCCTGCGAGGACCAATTTTTACATTATCAACAAAAGCGTGTTCTCTGGCCTTAGCAATCTAATTACCACGGCACTTCGAGGGGAGAGACGTTCGCCTGTTGTTTCAGCTCTGTGGAACCGATTCATAGGTTGCCCCTTACGGCTCCTGCACACGCCCACGCGGTACGTTATTAACACCTAACAGTGGAAGAGGCAGTTCTCCCCTCCCATAAAGCGAAATCCTGCCAAGCAATATTTAACGTACGCGCAAATGCATTTCAGTCGCCAAAAGGGGTGACCAATTACCTTTGCAACCAAACAGCAGGCTCGCTTGGCTCTTTTCATCCACCTAAAGAAAAGGCTGAGGGCTGAGGGCGCCGCTGGCTGCCTAGGTAACCTCCCGCTAGCGAACGCTCGCTGCTAGCGCCCACAGGGCGCGCATCGCATTCACAACTTGGTCCGACCATCGGACCCGCCTCTCTGACTTGTTGAGAGCCACGAGCCAAGTTTTGACGAGGGCTGCTTCCCGATCCCTCCGAAGCGCGGGGCGCGCGCCCCGCCGGATGCACGGGTCGGGAAAGAGACCCCGGAGGCCACAGACGTCGCGGGGTTTGCGACTGCCACCGGCCGTTGCTGCGGAGCGCACCTCCGATAAATTAACCTGTTTGAAACCAACTCTTCTTGCCCGCATTGTCAGTGTAGCAACTTGTCCTAATTGGATTCTAAAGCAGGCTTTTAGGAGTCCAACCGCGGGACAGTCAATCACGCGAGGCCATTAATATTCATCTGTTGACAGCGGCAGCCCTGAGCTAAGGTTAAAATACGCCCTTACAACACGATCTGATTGTGCAGAACAAAAGGCAGGCGTTCGGAAACTTTCCTCCACCTAAAATCATCTCCCCTTCAGGGTCCAGCCTGTCAAGAAGGCAGATGAATTTGAGAAGGGGAGGAGTTAAATCATCTTTGGACTCCTGCTCCCCGGCCAGCAGCACCGTTTCCGAAGCGATTTTGCCAACCTAGATAAGGGACGCTGTTTTGAAGGAAAAGGATCGGTCCTCCTCATCGCGGGGACCCACCTACTCAAAAGTTTCCCCCAGCGTGTCTCTACCTGCCACTGCGGATTCGGAGATCTGTCCTCAACTTTGCCTGCACTTGGGCCCGCGAGCCCCGGGAACCCAGGCTGCGGAAAGGAGGGCGTGGGGGCAGGTTGGGGAGGGAACGGCCGGAGCCGCGGTCCAGCTGAGGCTGAAATGCTGGCACGTTCGTGCGAGCAAGGGTGGCAAACGCCCGAGGCACCGGCTCGGCTGTGGGGCGGCAGTTCGCCGAGGCCCAGGGAGGCAGCTCCCCCCTTCCCGCCCTCCCCCCAAAAATGGGCGCTCGCGGGAAGGCCATCCCCGCGGTTCCTCCCACCCGCACCTTCCCCGACAGCAGAGCGAGTCGGGGGGATGCAGACACGATCCCTACTCACCCTTCCGCCCTCCCCCGGTAGACCTGGCCGGGCCGCGGGCGCAGCGACCGCTCCCGAGTGCCCAGCGGCGGGGCGTACGACCGCCGGCCCGCGGGGCCGGCGCGCTCGGGGTACGGCCGCCACTCGCCCCCCCCCCACCCCCACCCCGGCTCACCGCCGGGCGCGGGGCACGCGCGCGGGGACTCCTCCTCACCTGGCACGGGGGTTTCGGGCACCCACTTGAGTCCGGGCTGCAGTCTCTGGAAGAAGGAGCGGACCTGGTGACAGGTGGCGTCCGGCGGCGGCGGCGGGGGCTGCGCCTGTCCCGGGCAGTCCAAGCCGAGCAGCATCGCCACCACCAAGCACGCGGTGCGCACGGTCCCCGCCATCCTGCTTCGCGGGCAGCGAGGAGAGCGCGGGAGAGTGGCAGCGGGAGCGAGAGCAGTCCCGAGACCCGGCGAGGCTGGCAGCGGCCCTGAGGAGCGGGAGACGTGCCGCTACCCAGCCGCGGCAAAAGTTTCCTCGCAGCTACCTGGGCGCGGGGCGAGGGCGGGAACGGCTCGGCGGCTCGGGCGGGGCGGAGCCGGCGGGCGGGGCGGGGCGACGGGGGACCGGGCGGGGCGGGGCGAGGCCAAGCGCGCGGCCAGGGGGCGGTGGCGCCGAGCGGTGGCGAGCCCGCGGGTGCGGGGCGCGGGGCCGCGGGGCCCGCGGGGGCGCGGCGGCGCGGGAACGGGGCGAGGGCGGCGGGGAGGAGGGCGCCGAGCGCGTGCGGTGGCTCCTGGCGGCCCAGCCCAGCTGCCCGCTCGCCGCCGCTCTACCCAGGGCGCTCTGGCATAACTACTGCAGAGGGGCTGCGGGCTCCGGCGCGCTGATTGGCTTCCCAGCAGCCGTCCCCTCTGACTGGCTCTGGGAGAAGTTCCCCAGCCTCACTCCTCCTTCCCGCCGCTCATTGGCCTACAGCCGGCAGGGCTTTTCCCTTTAGGATTTTTGCAACCTCTCCATCCTTCTTCGTGGTGCGCGGGGCTCCCTGGCCTCGGGGCCCCTCTCCGCTTCGCCACAGGCCTCCTGCCAGCCCTGTCCAGCTCGTCTCTGGCCACCGGAGCCACCCGAGGTCTTCCCCTTCCGTGCAAAATCCACCACCTCTTCCTGCTCTCCGAGGGGCTTCCCTCGCACCGTTTTCCCAACGCGGCAACCCTGGCCGGGTTCGCAAACCTAACCCACGAATAGTTACATTCTGGGGCAGCTCGGGACCGCCGGTGCGGCGGCGGCGGGGGGGGGGGGGGGGGGGTCACAGCCTGCCTCTTCTCTGACTCCCGTACCTAAAAAGTCTCAAAGCCCGTGGGATGTGCTAGGTTTGATTCCAAAGAGCCACGCAAAATCAGAGAAAGCACCTGATCCCAGAATGTTAAAAGAATCTGTCTCCTGCAAGATAGCCCCAGGTGACGCTTCGTGAAGCAAAGCACAACTGGCGACAACAAAATAACCTGGAGCTTAACGCCAGCCTAACTCATTACAAAATCATTGGACACAGCAAATTCACTGAGCCAGAGCTAGCCTGTTTCGCAGAAAGAGTAGAAGGCTGTTGTCTCCTAGACCCAAATCCCCACCTCTCCTGCTTAAATTTCACCATCAGAACCAGTTCTTTGAAAATGAAATACCTCTCCAAGGAGGAATGCATTTAGTCATTACCTATGTGTTCCTAGGCAAGGATCTTTAACTCCCCTCTTATTTTCTGTGACTCCCACGCACACACCTTAGCATAGTGCCTTGCACATGGTAGGAACTCAATAAGTATTTGTATAATGACATGACTTAACACCCCAGTGTGAATTAGTTTATCATCTGATTGTGTTGCTTCTGATGGAGGTAAAAGTAGGTTTTGCTAAGGAAAGAAAAGGGAGAGCCTCCACGCCGGGAGTTTTCCAGGGAGTGCCAGGCCAGGGGCGTGTGCCAGAACTTGAGGGCGGAGAAAAGAGGCAAAGGAAGGGAAGTCTGGTGAGGAGTTGACTCATTTGTTCATTCATTCATTCATTCAATAACAAATATTTGAACTCCTACTACCCTACTACACACCAGATATGTGGGATGCAAACAGACAATGGGGATCCAAAGATTAACCCATGGTACCTAACTTCAAAGACCTACAAGTTAATGGGGAAAACAACCAAGTAGAAAATGTTAACGCAGCACATGGTCGGAGATAAGACAGAGGCAAAAGGCAACGGGTTCTAAGGGGTAAGCGGGTAGGTCAGAGAAAGCTTCCCAGAAGAGATGGTTCCCTAAACTTAGATGGAAAAGGCCAGTTGAGGTCAGAAAAGAAGATGGCAAGGAGGGTGCCAAGGGAAAAGAAGAAGCGTGAACGGAGCCTGAGCCAGGAGAGCCTGGCATGGCCCCCGTTGGAGAAGTGCAAGCGGGAAGCACAAGTAATGTTTCACGCTAGGTAGGCAGGCGGTCAGGGGAGCTCAACCAGCCAAGGTGAGCAAGGGCCAGATTATGCAGTCTTGAAGCCAGGCCAAGGAGCCTGGGGAACCACGTAAGGGAATGTTAAGCAGAGGGGTGACATGATCATGTTTGCCTTAGGAAAAGATCTCTCCAGCGACATCGTGGATTGTGGAGAATGGCTTGGAGAAGGAAGAGGATTGGAAGCAAGTGAAAACGCTGTGAAAATAATCCAGTCGAGAAATGATAAAGGCTCAGGGCAGAGGAGATCTGGAAGGCAAAAAACTAGCAGCTGTATTTGGGAGTAGAATGAAAAAGGCATAGTGACCTGGGGGCTGTGGGGGTTGGGAGAGAAGGAGTCAAGGACGGAGGGCTCATTCATTCTTTTTTCAACAAACATTTGAGTGCCGCCTATGTATCTGGCATTCTTCTCCTACTTCATAATTTTGCCTGGGGCTAGGCCTGCGCCTGCATTGAACATTTGACAAATGACATATCCACTTTAAAAGAAACACCAATTAAGAGTCATAATTTGGCTGGTGAGTTTGATATGTTCCACCTGTGGAGCCCTGTGACCAAAGGGCAGATTGGAAGGCAAGCATTGATTGAATTTCATGACCTCGCAGAGGAAGACATGACCTCCCATAAATTCATGATCTTCCAGAGCTCATGCAACTAACTACAAAGGCAACAGTTGTTTTCAACTACTGGGTATTGAGTACCTTGAAATGAGGGACTGTAACCTATTTTTAATATAAACTTTTATATGTAATACACTTTGTCTGAACCAGGCCAGTGCTTCCCAGAGTGAAGTGTGTGAAGCTCTGGTGATATGTGGGCCGGTGAAGTTTTTGGTTTGTCTTTTAACCGATCTTTATTTTAATATGGATTAGAGAAATGTAGTGCCCCTAACCCATGATTTCGTTAGGACAAAGCTGGGTAGACGGCGCTGTCACAAGCTGCTTTCAGTACAAACGTGAGCTGGCTTGAAGGAAAACATGGCATGGTGTTGGGAGTATGACAACAGGGCAAAACTTGGGGGGTGGTATGTGAATGACCAGGGTTTGGGCTAGGTCCCGGGCAGACTGGCCCCGAGATTTGGAGGGCTACGTCTTTGGCCTTAGAGCGTCTGCTCCCTGTCCAAGCAGCTTCTTCAAGTCTTGAAGCCAACCTAAGGTAGGAGTTAATAAAACGTGCCAGGCTTCAGGAGTGGTTCTGTTTTCATAAGGGCCTCTCCAAGTCTTTCTAGCCTTGCGGCCCACAAGCGATGACTCTGGCAGTGGAACTTCAAGCACTGGAACAGACCCCCGAGGAATAATAGGCTTCTGCTCGGGAACACTCGTGGGAACACCACTGGCAGATGTCAATTCAGTAAACTCTGCCCATCCAGTGACGTGGAGTTTTACGGACGAACGTCCAGTTCCGTTACCAAAGCCTAAGATCTGTTCCGGTATATACTCTGTATTGCCCAGATGAGTGGCTAGGAGTTAAGATCGGGTTTTCCCTTTTCTCTTTTACATAAACAGCCATCTTACCTTGCCAGTCTCCCTTCCTCGGTTAGAAGTCAGGCCGATGACTCATGCTTACTCTTCAGCTGGAAGAGACAAAGAGAAACAATCAGTCGAGAGACACAAAAGGATGTGCTGAGTGAGCCAGCGTTCACTTTCTACAGTTCATGGTTCTGTGCTTTCGGGTCCCGCTGGAAGCATTCAGATGACACCGCTGGGCCCCATTTTCCTCTTTGGACCTCAGAAGAACTTTTCTTCACCTCTCGTTCCTAGTCTCCAGTTTGAAAGAATTCGAGAATTCCCAGCTGTAGCCAGCAGCTATTATCTTGCTGTAGCTGGGAGGAGAGTCTAGTTCCGTGGCTCCAGAAGCAGCATAAATCAAGGTTTCTGGGAGAGAGCTAAGAAAGGGTGTTCAACAGCTGCCGCCACGGGAGAGGCTCATACACAGCCGAGCACACGGCCACACACACACACACACACACACACACACACACGGTTTGTCTTGGGCCCGGTTCCCTCTGGCCCGCAGATGATGCCCTCCTCTCCCCACCCCCCTCAGGTGCACAGTATCTTCTCCCCTTGGTCCTGCGCTCAAAATCTGCTTTCAGAGAAGAAACTTTCAAACCCATCCGCCTACAGCATATCTGGTTGATAGCATATAATGGGGCTGCCCACCCAGGGGTACGGGTATTTTGACAGGGATCAAAGCTTTAAGCCAAAGGAACAGAGCTCTCCAAACTGTGGAATTCTAGGCATTTGCCAGTGGGAAGGGAGTGTTTAAACTGAGGGGCAATGAGGCCTTTTTTGGTGCACCTGAAATCACATCATGTAGACAGTTGCTTATATGTTGGACGGCTGCTACTCACGGTCAACACCTCCCTAGCCACACCTCTGTGCTCCATGGCACACAGCCACTTTGTCTCCCCTTCTCTTGCAGTGTATGACTCCTTTGTGGGGCGGAGAGGAGGGAGGCGCCAGGCACACTGATCCCAATTCTCCCAAGTGTATAAGCTATGATCAGAGAATGAATTATGGTCCTTTGGGAAAGAGTGTTCATTCATTCATCCCAGCCAGCAGGCCAGTGCAATGTAAATGGTAACTTTGTAAGTTGAAAGACGTAAAGCCATTTTGAAAATTGCATAATAATCCCAGGCAGAGTTTGGCTCCGCGCGTATGGAAAATTAATAGGGCCGGCTGAGATGCTTGCATTATGAGTTGTGGATGGATGGCCTCTCCATCCAGGAGACCAGGGACTACGCTTTGCCCTCACTAAATCCACAAAATATACTGAGGTTCTTGTAAGTTAGAGTCCAAGATTTGGGGATGGGGGGGAACTATTGAAATTTTTATTTGTGGCATCACGTTGATTACTACCAGTAAAAAATTATTTTATTCTGTCTTGGTTTGTATAAAGGATATTGATCTAGATTCCTAACATATTTCTTCATATCCCGAGTCCATTGATTTTTTTTTTTTTTGATTGGGCAGATATACTGTATCTCTCTATATCTGACATTTTGTCTGTTGCGTAGGATATTTGGTTTTCTAAAAAATTTAAGGGGTTCGTAGTTTGGTGGTTGAGAATATGGTAGTATTAAATCTAAAGGCTGGCGATGCCCGAGGCATGGTTTTATGTGCCACGTGGCAATTCACACGTACTTTGTTTTGCTTTGAATTATTGTGGCCAAAAAAACACAGTGGTTCAGGTAATGTAATATATTTATCATGATGTATGGTGTGTAGAACCTATAAGTAATTTTACTATGGTATTTTTCTGGCTCTTTAGGGTCTGGAGCCTCGGTCTCCAGTAGGTTAACAAAGGATCTGCAGCAGCTGACCTCTCAAGTTATTTGCTTCCATCACGGTCCTTTCCCATCCTCAGACCTCCGTGAATTCCTAGCAATTTGGAGGGAGGAAAATTGACAGCCGCCACCACAGAGAGCAACTCATGCTTTCTCAGCCACCTCTCCCATCCCACTTCCCAAACCCCATCCACAGTCCCAAGTCTCAGGGAATTTCAAAAGTAGCAACTCTCAAGAAGAGACCATCTCCACTCCACCCCTGGCTCTATAGTTACCATAAAGGCTGTCTGTCCTTGAGGAACTGTGCTCTTGAGAAGCATTGTGGTCGGGGCCTACACCCAAAGGAAGGGGAGCGTGGTACCGAACCATTCCATCCGCTACCACTCAAGCCCAGCGTCTGCCATAATTGCCGTACCAACACCTGGAGGGGCCACTACACTTGCCGTATTGTATGGCAAATGGATGTTTCCCACCATTATGCCCACCATGACTTGTAGGCTTCAGATGAGCATGGGTTCTTATTACGTTTCTATTTCCTCTAGTAAAGTGCTACTCAAAGTGCGGTCCGCGTACCTGTGCTGGTCCCTGCACTGTTTGCTGCCAATCTGTGACAAGCTCAAGTCCAAAAAGGGAGAGCAAGCATTTAGAAAATGTTATAGCATTTTGATATTGCAGCCACATGGAACCACATGATGAATTGGCCCCAGTGTTGAATCTCATAACTGTTTAAAAACAGTCTTGTATCTTGGTTTTATTTTTCAGGTTTTCTCGGCATTCATTTTTATTGTATTTTCCCAAAGTATTTGTACATGTCGGATGGAAAATAAACATAATATAAAATAAATGAATTCTTTTTTTTTAATTTTTTTTAACGTTTATTTATTTTTGAGACAGACAGAGACCGAGTATGAATGGGGGAGGGGCAGAGAGAGAGGGAGACACAGAATCCGAAGCAGGCTCCAGGCTCTGAGCTGTCAGCACAGAGCCCGATGCGGGGCTTGAACTCATGGACCGCGAGATCATGACCTGAGCCGAAGTCGGACGTTTAACCGACTGAGCCACCCAGGCGCCCCATAAAATAAATGAATTCTTTACTACAGCTTGAGAAGCATTGCCCTAGTATGTGCACGGTGCCATAATAGTCACTTAGTACATATTCTCCAAATAAAGCCCTGTGATGCTTTTCTTTACAAAAATAAATTTCCACATTCCACATTATAGAGTGCCCCTATTAAAATCGCAACACAGGGGGTCCTGGGTGACTCAGTCAGTTAAGCGTCTGACTTCGGCTCAGGTCATGATCTCTCGGTTAGTGGGTTCGAGCCCCGCATCAGGCTCTGTGCTGACAGCTCAGAGCCTGGAGCCTGCTTCGGATTCTGTGTCTCCCTCTCTCTCTGCCCCTTGCCGGTTCACACTCTGTCTCTCTCTTTCTCTCTCAAAAGAATAAATAAATAAACATTTTTTTAAAAATCCCAACACATACAAACTTTCCAGTAACACATAACCCATCTGAAGACAAATTTCTAACTAAAAGATTTCTCCTACAAAAATTTCCCCATAGAAGCATTCTTCTTCTTTGGCCCACCTTTGTTCAACAATATTCAGAACAGAGTAAATATGATTTTCACGAGGCTTTGCATCTCAGTAGATCTTGGTGTAAATTATAAAACAGAAGTTGAACTCCATAGCTTTTGTATTTTATTTTACCAATCATTTCCCACCTACCCCTTCCCCGATTTTATGTCAGGTTTTCTGTTGTAAGTGAAGCACATGCTAGCCTGTGTACCAAAGCCTATCTTCTTAGAGCAAGATGATAAGATCCAGAGGGAAGTGCCGCTCCCCTGGAATGCCTTCGTCCCATTCATCCTGTACAGCATGTCAGAAGCATAGCAAGTCCCCCCTGCCATAAATAAATTGAATGTCATTACGCAGAAGATTTAAGCTCTGTTGGATGTCTCCAGTCCTCCTCAAACTCCTGTTAAACTTATGGTTTGTTAGCAGCTTTTTGTCTGCTATTGTTCCGAAGTTGTTTCACGTGGGAGTTTCCTGTCTTCCCAAATGGACCGGAAAAATTGAAACAACGTAGGGCTAGCAGTCAAAAGAGCTGGCTTCTAATTCTTGTTCTGCCACTCTGAACATTGGGACCCTGGATCAGTAATTTACCCTCTCTGAGCCACACAGCCCCCTCAACTTGAAATTGAGGAAGGCGGTCCGTACGCTCTCTAAGGTTCCTTCTAGCTCTGACAGTCTGCGCTTCTGTGACTGTGAACTCCTTGAAGGAAGGAATCTTAGACTTCTGTGCCCCGATCTTAGAACAGTGCTGTGTACAACATTTAGCATCTAATTTTTCTCCTAACGAGCAGCCAGGAATGCTTGTTGTAAGCAATATTTACAAGGGTGGAGATGTAAACAGACATACTTCTATCGTCTTTTCTTTATCTCCAGAAGTCTCAGAGATTTTTAGAATTAAGTCATTAAAATCTTTAAGTAACTGAGGCTTTGATGTTGACTCTTTAAGATTGTAAAGCACTAAACGGTAAGAGACTATGTTTATCTAAATCTTGCTGCGTGGGGGCCTACCAAGTCACTAGATTGTCTGGAAATGACGGTAGTCAGCTTCTGGAGGGCACATTACTGGTTTTTCCCTGTGTCAGTCCTTTCTGTGGAAGTCTCTCTGAAATGTATTGCATGTTTCCCTGCCTTATTAAACAAAGTACAGGAGATCTAATCTGATCTATTCTTGCTGCTCTGTTTTATCGTGTTTACTTTTCGTACCATGTTGTGAATGTACAGAAATGGCGAAACATCGGGCTGAATCTGTACTGGGCCTGTGACACATCGCGAAACTCGCTTTCTTAAAAACAACCGCAACAAAAAGGCCCTGTCAAGATTTGTCCCTTCCCCTTTAATGTACTACACAGAATGTATCAATCCAGGCCCTCCTGCGTTAATGTGCTTTCTACAAATTGTGACTCGGGAACGTAAGACCCTTCCTAGGCTGTTCCCTTGCTTTCAGTATCAGTAACTAGTAACTTCAGCCGTCCAGTCAGGTTCAACCCACTCTTTAGTTTACTTGCTTTAACTTATGTCGCAACACCGCGTTCACAAGGGTCCCCGCGGTGTGATGGAATGAATGTAGGTCCTGGAGTCACACAGTCCTGAGTCCAAATTCCAGCTTTGTTAACTTACTAGCTGGGTGACCTTAGGCCAGCTGCCCTACCTGGCTGAGCCTTCACTTACAAAATAAGGTTTAAAAATGTAACCTTGGTTGACGAATTAATGGGTACATAAATTCATGTGATAATACAAATATTCTTTCAGCTTCTCTGCATGCTAGGAAAAACATAACCTTGCAGGGTCTTTGAGAGGATTAGATAATATAGGTGAAGCATCTGGCACATTGTAGGTATTCACATTATCCTACGAACTTTAAGACTATTTGTTGTAAAGGCCCTCAAAGCCAGGTTTTCTGTTTGGCTTTTGTTTTTAATACACATTACCTTATTTTTTATGACCCGCATTTATTTAACAGTCGCTACGTTCCAAGCATTGTTGATACAGCGATTAGGGGGGAAAGTCTTGCCCTCACGGTCCTTATCCAGGTCTCTCTTTAACCACTAGAGTCACCAGGCATGACTGAGGTCTCGCATTTCTAGTTGTGAGGTCATCGCCAGGTTTGCCACAACGCCAGCTTTGGGGGGGTGGGGGGGAGGTGCCAGATTATCAAGATTTTGCAGGATTTGAAAGTTTGAGGGGGACATGTGCTCTCAGAGGGTCTCCTTTAACTCCCCAGTGTTGGCTCCGGCTCAACCCTCCTGCAGCCTCCCTTAAAACAGGTCCATGTGGAGGGTATGAGAGCCTAGCAGTGCTCAGTGATGGCCAGGCTCCAGCAAGTCAACTGCCACAGGCCCAGGAATTCTCAGACACCGATTTGCCTTTCCATTTCCCAGGGCTTAACCTCTGTCGTTCGGCCTCCCCAATTACAATTACATTTCCAGACCCTTTTTTTTTTTTTTTTTTTTGGCCTTACCCTCAATTCCCAGCCTTAGTAATGGCTCGTATTTCCTGGATGTAACTACAGGAGCTCAAATTCACTCCTGAAAAAAAGCTTTCAAACTTGAGCTTGCGGCCAGATCTACCCCGGTTTTAAACTTCACAGTCATATTCACAACTACTCATACCATTTCTAATTTACTGCTGTACAGAAATATCAAGCTGTATTTACTTTTCTTTTTTGCTGCCAGATACCAGGCAACGAATTGACTCTTCTTCAGAGGAAAAAGGCCAATGATTTCTTGACGACTAGAAACAGTGCCAGGCTCTCGGCTGATAGTCTATATGGAGAGGGAAAACATTTATCCCACATATGGAAGGGAAAGTTCCTCTTCCCCGGTGCAACTGCTCCTACGGCAAAAAGGTCATTTAATCACATGCCAGCCGCTAGACACGATGATAATATAAAGCAGGATTCTGTGTGCTTCTGACCATCTGGGGTTTATCAAATGCCCCTACACCACTCAAGGATGGGAAACCCTGAGACAGTTAACGAGAAAAACCAAAGAATGAAGAATGGATTTGCCTCTCGTCCCTTTGTCTACTACACTCTCAACAGATACGGTTTAGTTCTCGACTCTGAGATGAGCAGATCAACGGAGCATCTTCCTCTGAGCAGTTGTGTTCACACCTGAAGCAGCCACGATTCTGAAATCCAGGGAGATCTTTCTCACTTCCGTTTTGCAGCTAACAGAACTTGCACTATTAGTGATGTTCCCTTAACACACTCACAGTGTCACTGATATTAACAGAATTTTAAGCCTGCCAAGTTTCCTGGCCCCTGTACCAATCTTATTATGGACTCTTCAAACCGAGGCAATATATCCACTGGTACCATTTTCTGTCCTTAGAATTTGATCTCTCAGGATGTTTCAATCCAAGAAACAGGGATTAAAGTAATGGTGACACGTAGTGCGATTTGGGGGCTGGACCACACACCCCTGGATCTGAGAAGGAAGCTTCCAGTTTCCAGGACTGGCCCATCATCCCAGTCAAGTTTCGGTGGTCTCCTTTCCAAATCTCTTACGTTTGTTTAAGACTTCATGCTTTTCACAAAGGGCTACTACCCCCCCATACCTTATCCGGATTGTTCTTCCCCACAGCCCATGAGGCAGACCAGACATGCAAGTACGATTGCCCCCATAACACTGGTGAGAAAAACCCTGAGGTTCAAAGACATGAAGTGATGATCCCAAGATCACACAGCAGGTCGGCCACGGAGACAGGACCTTAACCCAAGTCATATTCGTCCATTTCTAAAAAATAAAAAAAAAATAATCCCAACAAGCCATGTGGCAGTGGTTTAAAACCTAAATGTCATAGGCAAAAACTTTTGAATGTTATCCAGATGTCTTTGAAAGGCTCAGGGGAATAAATACTCACCTTCAAGAGCCAGGCATGAAAAATGGCATGTTATGAAAAACATGCCAATTTAGGATTTGCTAGATGAGAGAGAAAAGTCGGGGACGACACAGGCAGAGCTGGGTTTCAGAACATTCCTTGTGCTCTTTGCTTTACTACAAACAATGACCTATGCACCAGACAGAAAAGGTACAACGTTGGCAGTAGAAAAGTGAGTTTGTGTCATCATTCACTCGGAATTTGCGGGGCGGTGGGGGGGGGGGGGGGGAGTGGAAGACGCCTTGGAAATCACCCTGCAGTTCGATTTGAAATGTTTGGAGAACCTTTTCCTCCTCGTGCGTGACAAACCTGAAGTGGTTCAGGCAAAGTCTGTCTCTGATCTACTTTTGTCCTGTTACCATGAAGGTCAATGAAGAAATCAAAATGAGAAGTCCCAATAAAGTAGCCTTTGAATTGAAAGCATCTGAATCGCACTTCCTCAGGCCAGTGGAATTTGACAGCTAATTATGGAGACCATCGATGATACGAAACTCAGAATTTCTGGAGATGTAGTGGTAACGCCTGGGCCGGGAGAACCGCTTACATTCATTACAGGAAATTCACAGCTTCCCTGAGGAAAAGCGGTTCCACGGGTCAGAGTCAGGCCTCGTGCCTGGAATTAGGGGGTACGGGTCTGAGCGAAGCCCTACTTTTTCCTGCCGTGCCTTCACAGACTGAGAAGAGCACAGAGTCCCTCAAAGGAGAGCTCCCCACAGGAAGGAAAAGTTAGCCTCAGAGGCATTTCAACCTATGGAGCTGACTTGCCAGAATCCCTCCACAGGCCACCCAGGCAGTGAAGAAATTCGTGGAGAGAAAGAAAGAAAGACCCACAGCCGTGAGCAGAGCCAGCTGGGAGGGATGTTATTACTTTATTTCTGTTTTCTTAGCTATGTGTGCGTGCGTGCGTGTGTGTGCGCGCGCGTGCATGTGCGTGCGTGTGTGTCGAGGGCTGACTGCAGAAAACGTCTGAATCCACGGCACTCGGGATGGAAACTTTTGTTGATATAATTTCTCCTAACTTTCCTACACCTTCCTTCCCTTCCACTCCATTTCCCCAGTGGCTATCAAGAGCTGTATATATCTGACCACAAAACAGCCAGTCAGTTCAAGTCAAAACTGCAGCCAGCCATCTGGATTGACTCAAACTCTGTCTACACACACCAATTGGCTTGGGGGTAAAAAAATGTAATTCAGTGCAACAACTGGTTATTTTTAAAACAACGAGTTGAATTCAGACAACCATCCAATTAGTTGATTTCAAAATGCCTGTTTGGCGACATGAAAAGGGTTTTTTTTTTTCCAGAGGGCCTCGTGTGTGCATAAACAACCTGAATGCTATTAAACTGACGAGCTATTTTAGAATCAAGTAGATAAGGCCAAAGCGGCTGGACTCTGTTTATAAAGGGAAAACCTGTTAGAGTAACAGTCCATCAAGCACTGCAGAGGGTGATGCCTTCTGCTGCAGAGATGAAATCTCTCACGTGACCCCTCTTTCTAGCGGCAAGCACCTCATTCCTTTTTTTTTTTTTTTTCGAGAAACCTCCTGTGTACCTGCTTCCTGGATGTGCCGTGCGGGCCAGAAGGCCAGAGATTGAAACAGAGACTCCAAGCAAATGTGCTCGTGTTAGCTTCTTCCACATAACGTTTCCTAACACACACCAAGATGTTAACTCGATTCTCTCTCACGCTTTCCACCAGTTTCGTGGTCCCTGGCTACGGACCGCAGGGAGGCCTCCTTGGAGCCATCTGACCCGATCGGGAATGAGTTGGGTCAGTTGAAACGGCACAGCTACATCTCCCGGAGCTTTTCACCCCCTGAAATGTGAAAGTTCTTTTCCTGTGTTACATTGCTAAGAAATGATTTAAGAACAAAAAGGAGTGGGGGGGGGGGGTGGGTGGAAGGTCTCCTCCTGAAGAGAATTTTATTTGCACTCCCCATGCTTTGTCATAAAGGGCAATGAACCGTGTTAATCATATAAGAAGTTTTAGAGAAGCTCTCTTTTTCACATTAGGCTTAAAACATCACCCCTGAGGTGGTGCTGATGGCTCCCTTAGAAAAGATTTCTTTGACATCTAAGACACAAAGGACTTCAGCAAACGCTCAGAGTTAAGTGAGTGGTGCCTAAGTGCCGACTCTCCATCCCCAGTGACAAGCATTTACTAAGCGAAACTTTTGTTGCTGCAAATGTCTTGCTTGGGTGTGTCTTAATCCCTGACGTTGTGGAGGTTTTGTTTTAGTGCGTGTATGTGTGTGTGTTTTAAACATTTATTTTATCAGGAAGGATCCTCACAATGGAAGCATTCATGGCCATCTCTGTGGCTGAGTCTTTAGGTTTAAGACTGGCTAAGCTGCCCCAGGTAGAAGTGTTTGCACAGCTACAGAAGAAGTATAGAATCCCAGCCCCCAACTTGGAAGGGGCCCCATTAAGCCAGTCCTTGCCTTCAGGCATCTAACCCAGAGGAATGGCCACCCTTTCTTTTAAGATCTCCGAGGACAAAAACTCCACACGTGATGTTTTCTTTTATTCGAAAAAATGTGAACCGTAAAACATATTTACAGGGGAAGAATATTATAATCCATAGTTAAATGATTTCCTTGCTGAAACATTTGCTCTCCCAAGTTTTAAAAAAATCAAAAAAATGACAAAATTTCCTTTCCCCTTGGGGGAAAAAAATCCTTTCGATGGAAGCATGTCTCCCCTTTTTGAGGATCCGCAGGAGATATTTCTCTCAGGAAATTCTCCCAGAAACCGTTATGTCTCCTAAGAAAGCAGCTTTGCTTTTATCTTGCGGATCCTCTGAATCAAGACAAGTTTCCTTTTTTCCTTTGGCTGTTAGAAAGCTCCCAGCCAAAGTTGTAATCAATGAACAGGACCCAATCCCAGTTCTTCACCGGGTCTCCTTCCCTTATTTTCTCTCCGCCCAAACTTCACCCTGTTGTGTTTTTTGTTGCTGCTTCTGGGCTTTGGGGTTGGTTTGTTTTGATGTCTGTAAGCAGTTTACTGACACTATTAAGAGCAGCAGCAAATTCCGACCTCTGGATCCCAGCCCTCCCCCTCCCTAGTTTAACGTCCCTGAGCCTCAGTTTCCTCATTTGTAAAAGGGGGATAACAATAGCAGTTCTTACATCATGGGGGTTGTTGTGAGCGTTAAGTGAGAAAATACCTGCATAGTACCAAGGTGACAGTAAGTGATTTGGCGATTCAATATTATAAATATTATATACAAGTATATAAATATAAATGCCTTAAATCGTTTTGGGAGCTAGCAAGAAAAAAAAAATACTCCCCCAGTCAAATACCCCTTTTCTCCTTCTTTCTTTTGTACGATTTGTCTTTCAAGTGAAATCATTTGTTGCTGTTTTCACACTGCACCGTAACTCCTACTACATCACAGGACAGAGCTTCTCAGACTTGCTTGAGAACCAGCAGAAGCACTTAGTACAAATACAGATTCCTACTCTTTAGACCCCTAAAGTTATTTATAAATGAGCATTCTGAGATGAGATGTTTCCAGGACTGAAGACACTGGATTTGATCATTGGCTTTTTCTTTTCTTTATGTTTTATTAAAATTTCAGAGAGCGAGAGAGCGACAGTGAGAGCAGGGTAGGGGCAGAGAGAGAGGGAGACACAAAATCTGAAGCAGGCTCCAGGCTCTGAGCTGTCAGCACAGAGCAGGAGGCGGGGCTCGAACCTAACCTGAGCCCAAGTTGGCCCCTTAACCCACTGAGCCACCCAGGTGCCCCCATCATTGGCTTTTTCTGCAATACACACGATGTTGTCTATACTTTTCTTTAAGAATCTAATCACAAACCTCCAAACTTGCTTTCTTGTTTTTAAGTCTGTTTATTTTGAAAGAGAGAGAGAGAGAGCGCGTGCGCGCGCGCACGATCACACGGGGGAGGGGCAAAGAGAGAGGGAGAGAGAGAATTCCAAGCAGGCTCTGCTCCGTCAGCACAGGGCCTGACCTGAGGCTTGAACCCACGAACAGTGAGATCGTGATCTGAGCCAAAACCAAGAGCCGGACACGCAACCAACTGAGCCACCCAGGCGCCCCTCAAACTTGCTTTCTATGTAATGAGCATCCCTCTGACATTTGCACTTTGTTCTCTCGTTTCTCCTTTGGTGGCTTTTTCTACTACTTTTTATTCTTTTGCTTCCGGTCTTGCTGCTGCAATGAGGCTCTGTCCAGTTCCTGCTGCACACCTCACCCCCAGCACTCGTTTGGGTAAGTAAGGTATCTCAGAGCTAAAGTTTGCAGCCGCTCGGTATCTTTTTGTGAGCGAAAGCATATCGACATTAACCAACAGTTACTCAGTAACCGTTCCAACCCCTTCTTGAGGAGAAAAACATCTGCAGCCTTTTTTATTTTATTGGCCCGCTTGCTGCCTCCACAACACTGTGAAGAAACAGCCCCACCCTCCACACTGCCCTTCATCCTGCTGGGGAAGCTATACAGAGTCGAGAGACCCAAAAGTCCAAAAAAAAAAAAAAAAAAAAAAAAAGATTTTATCCGCCTTCCTCTGTTTTCCATGGATAAATGCCAAATCCCTCATACTTTTCCCCCCCTTCCTTTATTTTGCCTCCCGGTTTTCCTTTGAATGAATGAATAAATTGTCCACCCCTCCAAATTTCCTCAATAACCTACCTCTGTAGCTCATTCCAGTGTTTAATCACCGTGGCAATAAAAAAGAGAGAAAGAAAGAAAGAAAAAGAAAGAAAGAAAGAAAAGAAAGAAAGAAAGAAAAGGAAAAGAAAGGAAGGAAAGAAGGAAGGAAGGAAGGAAGGAAGGAAGGAAGGAAGGAAGGGAGGAAGGGAGGGAGGGAGGAGGGAGGGAAGTCTTGGCCTACAAAAAAGCTAAAATCTCTCCTGCTCTGTCGGGAGATTGGTTCGGCTGTCTCCCCTCGTTACATGCATGTTGCTAGGATAGTACGAGTATTTTCAAGATGAATTCTCTGCCAGAAGATCTGGCCACTGAGTCATTACTGTCCTCATCTTTTTTCAAAATGTGAGCAAGTCTCAGCAGCACTTCATTTGCGTTAGTAAACGCTGCCTAAGGAGAGAAAGGATAGGCTTCGAGAACATGCGTTCTCATTAAAACTAAAGTTTATGGACTACCTACTCAGTGCAGGGCACTGTGTTAACCCCAGAGAAATAAAGAAGGGCTTGCCTCCAGGCACACGTGCACGCACGCACGCACGTGTACACCCGTGTGTGTGACATCCAGAGAAGGGCGCAGACTAGAAGGATTCCTGAAATTCCAGGGAGGGTGCAATTCTCCCCCAAGGGCCCGGGGTACTCACAAAAGGTAAGACTCCAAGCCCCGAAGAAAGGGTAGCAGAGAGCCTGGGGGAATTAATGTGGACAAAGACCAGGAAACAGGAATGAAAATAGTTTCAACTATTTGAGGGGGAAACAATTAGGAGACCCTTTGCCCAGAGCAGACAGTTTGTGTAGACTGGAAGGCAAGTGAAAGATAATAATGAGCGGTAGACCTTAGTCTGCTTAGAGAGGGCCTTGAATGCTAGGCTAATTAGTGTAGCCTTATCCTATAAGCAGTAAGGAGCGCCACCCTCACAGATAAAAGAAAATAGGAGACCACTGGGGCTCCTGGGGACCTTCAAGGAAAGAAGCAGGGACATCGATTCCAAGAACTTTGTAAAAATGTCTCGAGTTTTTATCACTGTTCTCCATAGTTGCGACTTTGTTATTCACTTGCGGCATCAATGCCATTTGGGTTGACGACAAGAAGAGGATAGCTAGGGAAATTAACCCTGCCCCCAAAGCCAGATGGAGGCGAAAAGGACCCTACAAAACGGAAGTGGCAGTAGTTTCCAAAGTAGGAAGATAGACAAGGAAAATGTCTGCGGCTCACTGCAGAGAGAAGAAATGTGGCCGATCTGGAGTCAGCAAGGAACCGCAAAATGCCTGTGAGGGCTTAACCGTGAGGAACCCTAGACATTTCCCTGACAGCTCAACTTTTCCAGCAGTATCTGTCATGCTACTTTAGAGGAGGGGACTGTAAGGAGCATTGTTAAATGAATGCACCATTTTGTGAACCCCAGAGAGCCCTAAGAATATTCTGTAAACATAATTGACCCTTGAACAGCACAGGGGGTTAGGGGTGATGGAACCCTGTGCGGTAGAAAATCCACATATAACTTTTGACTTCCCAAACGTTTAACTACTGTGGACCAGAAGCCTTACTGATAACGTGAACAGTTGGTTAAAACATATTTTGTATGCTCTCTGTATTATATACTGTACTCTTACAAGAAAGCAAAGAAAAAAATGTTAACGAAATCATAAGATGGGGCGCCTGGCTGGCTCAGTCAGTGGAGCCTGTGACTCTTGAGCTCAGCGTTGTGAGTTCAAATCCCACATTGGGTGTAGAGATTACTTTCAAAAAAATCATGTGGAAGAGGGGTACCTGGGTGGCTCAGCTGGTTAAACCTCCAAGTCTTGATTTTGGCTCAGGTCATGATCTCACGGTTTCTGAGATTGAGCCCCACGTTGGACTCTCTGCTGACAGTGGGGAGTCTGCTTGGGATTCTCGCTCCTCCTCTGTCTTTGCCCCTCACCAGCTCCCTCTCTCTTTCCCTCCCTTTCTCTCAAAAATAAATAAACTTTTAAAAATCATACGGAAGAGAAACTACATTTACAGTACTGTGATGTATTTATTTTTTAAATCTCTTTTGAAGTTTATTTATTTTGAGAGCGAGAGAGAGAGCTAGTGGGGAAGGGGCAGAGAGAGAGAGAGAGAGAGAGGGAAAGAGAGAGAATCCCAAGCAGGCTCTGCACTGACAGCACAAAGCCCAATGCGGGGCCTGAACCCACAAACCATGAGATCATGACCGGAGCCGAAATCAAGAGGTTGACGCTTAACTGACGGAGCCCCCCAGGTGCCCCCTGTGCTGTATTTTTTGAAAAAAATTCATACATGAGTGGACCCATGCTTCCCAAACCCATGTTGTTCAAGAATCAACCTGGTTCAACTAACTAGGATTGACTACCGGGTAACACGTAGGTTGATTTCTCGTGTGTCCTATTTTGTGCTTTTTTTTTTTTTAACGTTTTTATTTATTTTTGAGACAGAGAGAGACAGAGCATGAATGGGGGAGGGGCAGAGAGAGAGGGAGACACAGAATCGGAAGCAGGCTCCAGGCTCTGAGCCATCAGCACAGAGCCCGATGCGGGGCTCGAACTCATGGACCGTGAGATCGTGACTTGAGCTGAAGTCGAACGCTTAACCGACTGAGCCACCCAGGCGCCCCTCGTGTGTCCTATTTTGAAGGCACTGCTTGGGCAATAGTGGTTCCCGATCTCCTCACTCCTGTTTGAGGCAAAAGTGAAAAGACAACAACAACAAAATTCTTTTCGGCCAAGAGTTGACTGTCCTGCTAAGATAAGAGTTGCTCGGCTCTCCTCCTCATTCAACATGGCTTCAGTATTATAAATGGGTGGCTGTCTGTCCAGGACTACCTGGAAAAGGCTTCTGTCTCCACGGATCTTCATTTCTAGCTGAGCTGCTCTCTCTGAGTCCTAAACTCACCCCACGTCTCCTTTTGTAAGTAGGAGATTGCCAATGTTTGCTGATAGGGCACAAAGGGATTGAGAAAGACCACGTTGCCTCCTTTCATCCACTCTGCCCCTTAGCCAAGTAGACAGGAAACACTGCTTTCTTCACTTTCTTATAATCTTCACTGCTCATGATCGCTGTCATGAGCATTTTATACCTGCTACATATTAGATACTCAATAGTATTTGCTGAACAGGTGAACGAATGAATACCAGGTACTGTGCTAGGTTCTGGGCATTTACCAGTCAAGAAGACAACAGACAGAAATCCCCACTTTTATGGAGATTACATTATAGTGACAGAAAGGAAGCAACCATAAAGTTCTAAGTTATAACAGACCCAGCACCGAGGACACGAGAACTACTCAACAGATGTGTGGTGAAAAGAGAGACTCGAATGTAATAATGCACCTAATTTATGTTTCTCCCCCCCCCCCGGTCTCATTAAAAAACATTTAGTATCCTCAAAAAACTAAAACTAGAAATACCATATGATCCAGCAATTCCATTCCTAGGTATATGCCCAGCATCGAAGGCAGAAACTTGAACAGATATTTGTACGCCAATGTTCACAACAGCATTTTTCACAGTAGCCGAAAGTTGGAAACAACCCAGGTGTCCGTGGATGGGTGAATGGACGAACAAAATGTGGTATATGCAGGCAAATGGAATATTATTCAGTCTTTAAAAGGACAGAAATTCTGACACACGCCACAACATGGACAAAGCTTGAAGACGCCATGCTAAGTGAAATAAGCTGGCCACCAAAAGACCAATACGGTAGGGTTCCACTTAAACGAGCTGTCTAGGGTAGTGAAATTCATACAGATGGAAAGTGGAATGGCCGGTTGTGGGGGCCTGGGAGGAGGGAGGAATGGAGTTACTATATAATGGACACAGAGTTTCAGCTTTGTGAGATGAAAAAGTCCTAGAGGTCTGTTGCATGGCAACGTGAATATGCCTAATACTAATGACCTACACACTTCAAAATGGTTATGAAGGTAAATTTCACGATATGTGTATTTTACCCCAATTAAAAAATTGTCTCAAACGCTCATTAAACACTCTTCTGTGAGAATTGTGCAAAGATGAACAAACACAAACACTTTGCTGGAGTTTACATTGTGACACAGACCCTTCATGATGTGGCCGGGCGTGTCAAGGCCATAGGGACAAGAGAACACAAACATTCGACCCAGATACGGAGAGGCAGCTGGGTATTTACATTACCTAACAGAGCAAAGGTGAGTGCGTTTGGGGATGGAAGGAGGGTGGGCTGAACCATTTCTCAAAAGTGTGCCAACGCCGTTGCCTGTCATACGTCGCAAACCTATAGTCCTTTCTTTCGAATCTTGAAGCATTAGGATCTTCCACAATTCCTTACAAGTAGGCAAATATCCCAGGAAGGGACAAGAATGGTTTTGAGCTAGCAGTTTGCTTCCTGTTTTATATTACAGGGCTCCAGGACGAGAGGGGAAGAAGTGGGGGAAGCAAGGTGATGGGTGGGCAACCAAAGTCAACTTCCCATTTTCACACCCAAGTGCACGAGACTGGGGACGCCAAAGATACTGATGTGACAAGTCCACAGGCAGACAGGTTTACAGGGGCTGTTCCCCCCTCAGGTAATCAAGAGCAAAGGAAACCCATTTTCACACATTGGCCCTGGCCAGCCTCCGGAGGTAGCGACCTCCATTCCTGATGCCAGAGCTACTCCGGCGGAGGCTGCGGTGGGGATGGGGGTGTTTCTCCAGCTCCATATTCTATGGGTCTCGTAACAGAGACAACCGGGTGAACCTCCTTGGCCCCGCCAGGACAGCCACGCCTCAGTCTCTCAGGCCCCGCCAACTGTGTGTAGGAGATTCTAGAGAGAGATCTCTGCACTTGCCATGAAGAAAGAGTCTGCTGGGCAGGATCCTTTAAACCACATCACAAATGCGTTTTCATCTCCTTAAAGGAACAAATTGTTTTTAAGGACTTCAGCACATTGTTTATGAGTCAATGGAACCGGCTAATAACAAATGGGTCTTATCTATTCACGAAAGCAAGTCTCTGAGGATCTCTCTTGGGAACCACCGTGAGTAGTTAGTTTGAGTTATTGTACACATAGACTTCAGCTCATAAAAGGGTATGTTTTAAAACATTCCAGAATTCCAACCTGTCACTAATTCAGATTGGTCTGCCTGCCCCCACCCCCATTAGTCCAAATAGATGAGATTTTGCTGAGGCAGATTTTTCAAGTCATTTGCAAATGGTAAAGAAAAAGAGGGGATTTCTCTCTCTCTCTCTCTCTCTCTCTCTCTCTCTCTCTCTCTCTCTCTCTCTCCCTCTCTTAATTTGAGACACACTGTTTGACATCTCACTATTAGGATCATAGGTGACAATTTCTCCCAACGTGTTATTTACCTTGGTTCCTCCCGTTAGCAAGTTGCATTATAACCAGAATGGGCCCTGGCTTTCTTGCCTAGTGCCAAACAGCTTTGTTTTTCCTAGACTGACTCTCTTTCAGTTCCATGAAAGTCATTATTAAGCTAATGCCAAATTAAATTACATTTCATTCGTTTGTAAATGGACAGGACACACGCTCCTCAATGCGATAACTTGGAGGTATTATAGAAGAGGCTCTGGCCGATCACTCTGTTCAAAACATCCCTTCGGCTTGTGATACCTGTGATGTGCTAGTTTTGAATGGTGTTTTCCAAGATCAGCAAGCTATAAACCACATGGTCCAAAAAAAAAAAAAAATGTTAGCTCCAAGCTAATTTCAGGGACTTGTTTATACATTTATAACTTATACATTTAGAAATATAAATGTATATTTAGCTTTTTTTTTTTTTTTTAATCAGCTAAGGAGCACTTCAGCTCTAAAGCCCGTGGGAGCTCATCACACCAAGGTCCCAGACTGTATGCAGTAGCTGGCGTTTCCCAGGAAGACACAGAACTGGGTTCAGGAGCTTCAAATAGGTCTTCGGTTTCCTATGCATATGTCGATTGGTTGTTGCGTCTGCTTCCTGTATCACAGGAGTTGTGACTTGCTGGTGGGAAAGCATTTGGGGAGCCACAGGAATAAAAGAGGAACGGAGGTGCCGCTCCGGTTCTGGTTCTCAGCAACAGAAAGGGAGGGTCAAGGCTGTGGTGATGTGAGCTTCCCGGCCGGTATCAGGGAAGAAACGCGACTGACCGTCTGAGGCAGTTTGGTGCTGAGGGGGAAGGGATTCTGAAGCCGGCTTTGTAGCCCAGATACTGTATCATCCCTCACCTCCCAGCCTGCACCTCGTGGAACGAGCTTGAAAAGCTTACATACGAGGCAGGCAGCTTATAACAACAAAGGGATTCCCCTTCCAAGACGTTTCCGGTCTGAGATGACACATGTAGTAGAGAAATGCTCTATTGTTAAGCAACCAAATATACGCATTAACCAAGGGATAGCAAAGCATAAGCATTTTAGCTTCAAAGGCAAAGTCAATGAATTTGAGATGCACAATCTTACAATTAAGACTTCAAAACCAATTTTCAAAGTACAAGTAGATACAAGCCAATAGAAGAGGGCTGAAGTAAATGCAGGATCAATGATGCTGGGGCCAAAGCAGCAGAATCTGAGGGACGCGCTGTTCTTACTTAAAGGATTCCTTTTATTCGTGCAATTGAAATCCACTACCTCCTCTGTGAAGTCCTTCCTGTCCCTGGCTCTTTCTCCGGCTATAATACGGGTCACCCTTTGCTTTGGGCCTCACTCTGCCCTGGTACATGCTCACGTCATGTCGCCCGTAACGACTTACTGCATTTCTGTTTCCATGTCTGTATCCTCATTAGCCTTTAAGTAATTTAAGGACAACGTCATATTCTTCTGTGTGTGTCCATCACCCTAGCTCAATACCTGGCACGTAGTAGGTGCTCAATATTTTTTTTTAATGGATGATATCCCATAATGCCCTGTGGTGAAGAGGGCACCAGCTCCATACATGTGCCTGTTAGAGTTCTGTCAAGCCAATTTAGGGCCCTGCAGAAGAAAGAGAACTGTAAATTCCCAGCTCCTAAATCAAAGGTTGAAAGCTTGCTCCTCCCTAGCCATAGCTCCTTGATATGGCTCCTGATTAATAATCTGTTACATCCTCAAAAGGGGTCATTTTAAGGTAACCCAACAGAGCTCCCATGACCTACTGACCTTGTTATATCACCAAAAAGGAGCTAAGTTGGGGTCAAAGGATGGAAGAATACTTTGCTGTGATTCACATATTACCCAGAAAACTTTGGCTTCCTGGAATTCATAATAAAAATTCCAAATCCCCGGCAATAACTTCCCAACCCCACATTTCTTGCTAACACAGCAGAGAAACACTCGGATTCTATGCCAGGCCTCCTGACCTTTTGTTAATTGCAAAATAAACAGATCTCCAGTTTAGAGGGGCCTTCTCCTTTTACGGGCTCCCCGCAGTGTAGGCACTGCTTGAATGGTATTTATTTCTGCCATATTTGCTTCCCAACACTTGTTCGGAGCAAAAGGCAGGTGTCCGGGAATGGAAGGAATAGGGATTAGAGCAAGAGGAAAGAGGCAGGTGCCCTCACATCCTGAATGAAGTGTCCAATCTACTCTTCAGAAGAGGCTAAGTATATCTGTGCCGCTACTCTTGTGCCTAGCCCTGCCCTCACACAACTCACTGCCAGGTCGGGGAAACAGACGTGTACAAAGTGCTAAGCACCAGGGCGGAAGCACAGCCCAAAAGCTGGGGAAACCCAGAGGAGAGAGGACTGTTCCCTGCCGGCCATTGCTAGTGATTGGCATAGGAATATGATAGGGAAGGGCGGCAGTAACATCATGAAGATGTGGCCGTAGGTCGTGGGTCTCCGCAGTTTTGCAGGTTCCGAAACTTAACTTTATGTGCTGCTTGCTCTGGGGCTGATCGGACTCCAAGAGATTGACTCGTGATGCGCCAGAAAGATAAACACTAATATAGATATAAGCTAACTTTGACTCACCATGTATTTACTATATGCCAAGAAATGTTGTGCTTGACGTGAATTATCTCATTTAACACCCACAGCAATACTGTGAGAAAGCCACTACACCACCACCGCCATGTTTATTTATTTTCATTTTTTAATTTTTTAAGAATATTCTTCATTTTTGGGGCGCCTGGGTGGCTCAGTTGGTTAGGCGTCCGACCTCGGCTCAGGTCATAAACTTGCGTTTTGTGGGTTCGAGTCCCGTGTCAGACTCTGCTGACAGCTCAGAGCCTGGAGCCTTCTTCGGATTCTGTGTCTCCCTCTCTCTCTCTCTCTGCACCTCCCCTGCTCGCGCTCTCTCTCTCTCTCAAAAATAAATAAAGATTAAAAAATGTTTTAAATATTTTTCATTTTTTAAAGTTTATTTTGAGAGAGAGGTAGAGAGAGCAGGGGAGGAGCAGAGAGAGAAAATCCCAAGCAGGCTCTCACTGTCAGCACGTAGCCCCACCTGGGGCTTGCACTCATGAATGGCCTGAGCTGAAATCAAGGGTCAGACACCCGACCGACTGAGCCACCCGGGCACCCCACCGCCTTCATTTTTAAAATAAATAATCAGAGACTCAGGAAGATTCTGACTTGCCCAAGCTGGTCAAGTGAAGATTCTTATAAAAGTCTGTCTGATTTGTAAAGCCCGTGTTCTCAACCCCTACACACAGAGTCACTCATTATTTTATAGTGAAAACGTGAACTGTTCGCTACTGTGTGCCTTCTCTCCCCAAAAAGGAAAACGATGGAAACTGAGTTAAGTCCTGAAGATTGTTTGCTAAGTGTCAAAATCAGAACAAGGGCCTCAATAACTATTCCACATGAAAGAACAGTTAAGAGTCCTCAAGCTATGCCAGCCTAGTGAATTAGACTCCTTCACCCCTGCTCAATAGATCCCAGACTTCAAGTGATCAGTCAGGACGCTCTCTCCTGCCAAAACCCCAGTGATTAAGTCCAACTCTGCATTGCTGCATTTTCTGTCCTTAAATACCCATATTTGGGCCCTGCCTTGAACCTTGGTCAATGACTAGGGTCTTAGACACTATCCTTGCTTAATTTCTTCCAGCTTTCTGAAAGCTGTATCCCGCTCTTTCTAAATCCTACCCCCTGCCCTAGGGCTGCTCCGCTTACCAGATTGTCCCTCCTTGAACTCCTGATGACCACATTTATCCCTGAATTACCTATTTCCTTTGGACCCCCCAGCTGTCCTCACCATAGTTCATTAATTTATTCATTTAACTAGTCTTTACTGGGTGCCTACCATGTGCCGAGCACTGTGCTAGGGGCTTGAGGGACAAAAAGGAGGGAGGTCTTATGCTACCCGGGATTATCAGTCAAGGTCTGGGCAGGAAACGGCACCTTCAAAGTGAGTAATCCAGAGCATTTCATAAAGGAGCTATTGACAAAGGTGCAGGTGGAGAGTGGGAACCTCACAAGAGGTGGGGTCATACCTGGGAGATAGTAACAGCAGGGAGCCGTTACCCACCTAGGTCTAAAGGGCCAAGGAGAGGGAACAGTGTGCAGATATAGAAGCTGCGGCCTTCAGTAGACAGGGGTAGCCACTGCCAGTCCTTGGCCCATCAGGAGAGAGCCTGGGGAATAAATGCTCCAGCTTCGCTCTCCTCCCACCCTCCAATCTCCAACCGGTGCCAAACACAACCAGAAGTCAGGAGGCGAGAGAGTCCGCAAATGCAATCAGTTGGGTCGGTCTCCCGTCGCACAGAGCAGGGTGAAGAGCAGATCTGGGCATCCAGTGACACTGTGCGACTGGATTCTTTCCTCCCTCGCCCCGGTCCGCTCCACTTATGGTTCCTTCCACTTTCCCCCTCCTCTTTATTCCGTGCTGCCAAAGATCCCACTTCTTGTCATGCCACGTGAGCCACCCCAGTCTTTACATTAAGTGAGCTTTCCAAAGACTCCCTGACTATTTAATAACAAAACCAGATCACAGCCCTGAAACCCTGTTTCCTTCTACCTCATTCTCTGTAAGACAGTGAAATGCTAACATCATGATGATGATGATGATGATAGCTGTCGTTTTTTAAAACTCTTATGATGTGCAAGGAACCATGTGCTTTACATAGAATGCCTCACTCTGAGAATAGCGCACCCAATCTTGGGCAGGAAAAAAACCAGACTTCCACTGGACAGGTGAGAATAAAGACCAACTTCTTACCTTCACAGATAGCAGAACATTTTTATGGGTCCCATTTCCATTCTGCCTCTGTCACCCTTGAATTGCTGTGTACCAGATGCAAAGAGGATGTAGTTAACACATTCTAATTATGGGCTCTGGGAAGAGAGCTGCTTTTATGGAATGCACTCCCGCTGCCACTTTGGCTTCTGTTGCAGAGGCTGCTGAGTGTGCTAAATGCTCTCCAAATGCCCAAGGGGCACCCTCAAGATTTGAACATGCAAACAGAGGAGCTTAATTATGGATCCTGAGAACCAGAATGATTCCGTTTACAGCCTTAAAGTCCTGAAAGGCAATGTAAGTGTTTAGGGGAAAACTCAAACTGCACCTAAGGGTCACGGCAGTTTCATCAATGATTTAACACATCCATCCAGTACACTTCCCCCCAAAGTTACAGAATCCGTAAAGGAAGCCAACCTCTCTACTTGCCAGACCTGGAGGGGGAAGGGTATAGGGTGAAGAGAGGCTGAACACAAGCCCAGCAGGCATACACACACACACACACACACACACACACACACACACACACACAGCAGCAGCAGCAGCAGTTTACCTTTGTTTGCCAAATATTTACCCAGTAGTATGTAACCTACATCAGGTCAGGGATCTTTGTCTGCACCCCACTCACCCACCACAGTATCTCTAGCACCCTGCATGGCGCCTGATACATAGTAGGTGCTCAATAATACGCGAATGAAATGGAGGGAGGTTTCCTCTGCTGCCCAAAGACTCCTTAATAAGCCCTGAGATTCGGGTGCCTGGGTGGCTCAGTCAGTTGAGCATCCTACTCTTGATTTCAGCTCAGGTCATGATCTCACGGTTCATGAGCTCGAGCCCCGCATCGGGCTCTGTGCTGACAGTGGGGAGCCTGCTTGGGATTCTCTCTCTCCTCTCTCTCTACCCCTCCCCCACGCTCTCTCTGTCTCTCAAAATAAATAAATAAACATTTTTAAAAAATAGCCCCTGAGATTATATCAGTTGGAAATTTCCTTGGGCCTCTGGAAGGTACTACCCCTCCCATTCCCTCATTTACTGGAGTATAACACTTTACCTTTCCCATAGCATTTTTCCAATCATGGTCGAAATAAGTCTTTTCCTCGTATTCCTTCAGCCCAAAGCTACTCAAATAAGTCGACTGAGTATGGTGAGACCCCCTTAAAAATGTAGAGATTTACTCCTTTGCGTTTGGATATCTTAGTGTTGTAGTTGAATCTGAGAGACTCTTAGGAAAGATAACAGGCCCAAACCTCGCTTGACACATTGTGCGAAAGTTAATGTTAACTGTTTCTGCACTAGTGAGCCTTTCATTATTCAGTTGCTGCCCCCGCACCAGAGATGTGGGGCAACTGACAAGATGGGTAATGAGCTTTCATTTCCTTTATACCAAGTCAATTAAGGAAGTGGGTGGTCTCCACTTATTTTGTAGCTTATTCAGATCAGTAACCTTCTTTCTTCCTTGCAGAAAGTCTTTCCGATGGCTGGAGAGTCAGGGCCAGAAATAGTCTGGCTGCATTTATGCTCTGTGTCTTGCTCAGGGGAAGGACATGCCTGTTACACCAAGGATTTGCAAGGTGGTCAATTTGCTGCAAGCAAATCAAATCAGACTGGGAAGCACTCTAACTTTCTAATACATTTTATTTCCAGACCCTTAACTGAGATCCCCAAGGTGGTCTACTTAGACTAACTAGATTTCAGCCCAACGTGCGTAACCTGCTAGATCTGTAAGTTCCTTGGGGCAACTTACAAACGTCTGTCTTATTCAGCGCCATGTCCTCGGTGTCGAGCTCAGTGTCTGGCACGTGGTAGGCAACCGATAAAATACTGATGGATAAATGAAGGAATCTTTGCTAGCTCAACTTCTAATCAATTGACTGGCCCAACACCACAGTAAATATTTTAGGCATCTCCCTAAAGAAAGACCAGTGGTGAGGCTGACGACAGGCGACAACTTCTATTCTTTTCTGGATCCGAGCGGGTCCTTTATTTAGATCGTGCGGTCATCCAATGTATTGAAATGTTTACTGAAACACGTACCATGTGCCAAGTACAGGGGATGCAAATGCGAATAAACTGTGTTCCCTGCCATCAAGGAGTGAGGTCTCTCCAGGGAGCAGATAATAAAATGATTGCAGTGTTATCTAATAAGTACCGCGAGAGGGGAGACGCCGAGGGCCGTAGGAGCACAAAGGAGGGACATCTGATTTAGACAGAGAGGTCAGGAGAGGCTTCCCAGAAGAGGCAAGGATTAAATCGAGTTTTGAAGGGCACGTGGGAGTTAGCCAGATGAAAAAGGGATAATTCTTTGTGGTGAGCGGCCACGTCCTGTGCGTGGCAGATTGTGTAGCAAATAGCATCCCTGGACTCTGCCCACTCAGCGCCAGCACCAGCTCCCTCCCCTGGGCTGTGACAACCAAAAATGTCTCCAGACATTGCCAGATGTTCCCTGGGGTGCAAAGTCACCCCCAGTTGAGAAACAGTGCCAAAGGTATGTGTGAAGAAGTGATAGAAGGTGAGGTCGGAAAGCCAGGCAGGGGTCCAGGTCATGAAAGTCACGTGCACTGTGATAAGAAGTTTGGACTTTATCCTGAAGGTCACAGGAAGCCTTTGAAAGATTTCAAGCGAGAGGACGATGTGCTCGAATGTGTGTTAGGACCATCACTCTGGCAGCAAGTGTCGAGTGTAAATTTGAAGGGGATGTGTGGCGAGACTGGAGGCGCGGTGATGAGTTAGGAGACCCTTGCAATCACCCAGAACAGAAGTGATTGGAGCCGGCGTTACAGCAATGGCAGTGAGAACGGAGGGAAGAAGGAAGGTCTGAGAAATGTGAAGAGTCACGTTCTTCGGATTTAGTGATTTCGGGATCCAGGGGGGATGAGGGAAAAGATGTGACTCACAAGTTTCTAGTTTCAATAATTGGATCAACTCTAGGGCCCATTCACAGGCAAAGGGGACGTAGGAAGAAAATCGGGTGTGGGGAGGACCATACATTTTATGACTGGCACGTTGACTTTGAGCTACTATGGGACATTCAAGAGAAAACGTTCCGAGGGGAAAGTGTTATACTGGTGGGCATTAAGCAGGGAGTTACAGGATCCGCTAGGGTGGATGGCTCCTGAAAAGGAGGTACGTGACAGCCTGTCACCTACGGAGCATTCGCTACTAGCCTTCATTCATTTAATAAACATTTACTAGGTGCCAGACCCCAGTCTGGGTGCAAGAAGCACGAAGAAAAGTAAGACAGAGCTCCCGCGTTCCACGTTCTCACGGTCCGTAGAGGGAGACAGATGAGGCAACAAGCGATGGTAACGGTTGGATAAGTGCGGGGATGGATGGATGCAGAACGCTGTGAGGGCAAGAGAGGAGGGGCATCTCACGGAGGGGGAAAGGCCGAGAAAGTGCACGGTGGAGGCAGCAGGACGCAGAGGTGCAGAACTGCAGGGGCCATGAGAATGCCCCTCGCCAGCCTCCAGCGACCTCGGTGTTTCTCAACCTCAGCATCGTCCGAATCACGGGCCGGCTGGTTCTTTGTCGGGAGTGTAGGACGTTGAACAGCACCCCCGGGCCTCTACTCGCTACGTATCAGGAGCACCCTGCCCTGACTTGTGACAATCGAAAATTTCTCCAGATGCTGCCAGATGTCCCCTGCTGGGACAAGATCAGCCCGGTGGAGAACCCCTGAACGCCGCAGAGCATACTTTGACCAAGGGCCCGAGGTGCCGTGTTCATCGCGGAATGTCCCCGAGGCTGCAGTCCCCACGGGCAGGGACTGTGCGCGGCAGGGGCGCTAAGACAGGCCTGCGGTGGGGACTCCACGGAAGAGCTCAGCAGGTGCTGCCTCCTAGTGAAGGGGCGTTCTGGGCAGACTGGACAGCATGACACACGGGCATGATGGCGACAAAGGCCATAGAAAGGTGGGGAGTAATGGGAAATGTTGTAGGCATTTCGGTATGGCTGCAACACAAAGTGGAAGTGACCAGGGAGGACGTGAGAGGGGGGCGGGTCTCAGCAGAACAATTCCAGTCCCTTCAACCCTTTTAATTCAAGTTCTATTCTCCAAGCCTTTCATCATCTCTTCCGAGCCTTCTTCAAGCTCACTACATCCGCCTTTGAGCTAAAAGCCCAAACCGCCACACAAACTCCATCAAAATTCCTCATTCAAAGGGTCTGGCTGGTTGGGAGAGACCAAAGCGTTTGCTGCCTCATAGTCCCTCCACTCAGGATTCCAATTTACACGGCCCTGCATGGGAATTACTTGCAGGGAAAAAGATCTAATCGCTACTTGGCCCTTGCCCTGAAAACTCTTTCATTCAATCCAAAAAACATTAACAGGGACCGTTTTTCCCCTAAGGAGAGTTAATCATTACCCCAACCTCCTCCTCTCTACTCTCCCCTCCCCCGTGTGTGCACCCATGGGAGCTCTCTCTCACGCACACACACGTGCACACCCAACCACACACACACACACACACACACACACACACACAGAGGAATAATCCAGACATGTCCATGAACATGAGGATTGAAAAACCAACAATAACGTGGCCAGTGTGCAAATGTTCTGACAGCTAAAGCCTTGAATTCAAATCCCAGCCCAATCCGTGCATGATCTATGGCAAGTGACTGAGCCCCAATTTCCAATAAATCATAACCTGCATGAAAAAGCACTTTGAAAAATACAAAGTACAGGACAAGTTATTATTATTCAACTCGGGTCAAGTTAGGGGTCCAAAACTATCTCTTTGACGCCCTTCAGAATGTTCTGTGCTTTTCCAGACCTCCTTGCCCAGGTAACGAACGTGAAGAAATCCAATGGGTCTTATGAATAGGCAGAGAAACAGCTGTCCAAAAGCTTCCCTGAGGGAGAAAAGTATAACCAAATTGGACTGGTGACACCAGGCTCTGGAGTGGGTTCCTCATTCATTCATCTTTGCGAAACCGAAATTTCTCTTCCTATTTCCTAAACCCACTCCCGAGGCTTAGCTCATCTGTTCTTACTCCCTCTACTTTACTTGGCTTAGGAATTCATCCCTTAAGTCGCTCTGTATTTTTGTCTACATGTTTACTGTCTTTCGCCCCGACTATAAATGCAAGCTCCATGAGAACAGTGCTTGGTTTTCTTTGCTATTGAATTCACTGGTCTATCCCCACTGATATGTGCACAATGTCTGGCACACAGCACACGCTCAAGAAATCCCTGAATGAATGGATGGATGAATAAATAATGAAACACTGGACACCAGCAATGGCTTCCTAGCCGGGCCTCCAGCCCCCCATCTCTCCAATCCCGTATGCACCTCCCTCTCCCGCTTTACCTGAGTGGGGGTGAGGAGTAAGACGATGTCACCTGGAACAGGTGGTAAAAGAGCATGAGCCCCACCCTCAGGAGCGCAAGAGTAATACCCGGGGGGCTTTTAAACCTCTCTAGAACTCTCTGAAACGTGTACTTGGAATTATACACACAGGTAAGACTTTCCCAAAATGTCTTCTGTGGAAAACGAATCCCACAAATGCTTCTCGACAAAAAAGTTCCGTGATCAAGAAAGTCTGAGAAACGTTGGGTGAGTAATTAATTCTACACTTAGGGCACTGACACATTCCCGGGGTGTAGCAGCATATTGAAGGCTCCCGAATGTCAGATAGTGAAGAAACATGCTTAATTACAGAACCCTTTTGTCATATAATACCTGCAGAAAATATTTTAGGAAATGATCATAAGAAAGTTATCAGATCATAGGGCACCTGGGTGGCTCCGTCGGCTGAGCATCCAAATCTTGATTTCGGCTCAGGTTCGTGATCCCAGAGTCACGGGATCGACCCTCTCGTTGGGCTCTGCGCGGAGTGTGGAGCCTGCGTAAGATTTCTCTCTCTCTCTGCCCCTCTTCCACACTCACTCGCTCTCTCTCTAAAATAAAAGGAAGAGAGTTATCAGATTTCTAGAAGCCTTAAATCACTTTTCGAGATTTGTTTTCTGTCTTCTGCCTGCTTGCAGTTAGGTATCACCAGTAAAACCCTTAAAGCAAAATGGAGCCTTCTTTTTCTTTTTTTTAAGTAACCTCTACACCCAACATGGGGCTTGACCGCGAGGTCAAGAGTCACATGTTGTACCGACTGAGCCAGCCAGGTACTCCCAAAATGGAGCTTTAAAGGAAAAGGAACCTGAACGTCCAACAGGAGCTTCCAAAATTAGGGTGGGGAGAAGGGCTGGAGAGACGGCTTAGGCAGAGAGAAACTCAAGTAGAGAAATCAGCTAGTGAGAACTGTGAAAAAAAGGAAAAAGCAAGCTTTTTATGAATCACTCTCTCAACGACCATAATCAGTCTTTCTCTTCCCACACTCCACTGAAATTGCACTTACCAATGGACTCCTTACTGCAAAACTCAATGGGCACTTTCCTGTCATTAGCTCTCAGATGTACGTGACACAGTCAACCTGCCCTTGTTCTTGCAACATTCTGTTCCTTTGGCCCCAACAATGCCATAGCCTCCTGGTTTGGGTCCTACTCTCTGGCTCCTCCAGCTCACTCTCATCATATCTGTCAGTCCGTAAATAGTGGGGTACGAGGCCGCATCCCGGGACCGCTTCGCTTCTCGCTGGGCACATCATCCTGAGCAGTCTCACGTACCTCCGTGGCTTCAAATGTCATGTACAGGCTGGTAAGTCCCCAAATGTGTCTTTTATTTTTTTAAGTAAGCTCTTTGCCCAATGAGGGGCTTGAACTCACCACCCTGAGATCAAGAACTGCGTGCTCCGCCCACTGAGCCAGCCAGGTGCCCTCCAATATGTATTTCCTTTTTTAAAGCTTGTTTACTTATTTATTTTGAGAGAGAGAGAGAGAGAGAGACAGAGAGAGGCAGAGAGAAGGAGAGAATCCCAAGCAGGCTCTGTGCCGCCAGCATGGAGCCCGACACGGGGCTCGATCTCATGAACCCATGAGATCACGACCTGAGCCAAAACCAAGAGTCGGACGCTTAACCGACGGAGCCGGCCAGGTGCCCCCCAAATATGTATTTCTAGTGTGATCTGTCCTCTTGGTTTTCAGACCTTAATATCCAGCTTCCTCCTCCACGTTTAAACTTGAACTTACAGCCAACACGCCCAAATCTGAATCTGTCCTCTTGCCAGGATCTCACAGGAAGCATCACCCAGCTGCCCAGGTGAACTCCTGAGAGTCAGGTTCTGCTCCTCCCGTCTCCTGCTCCACATGCAGTCAACCGGCAAGTCCTGTCAGGGAATTCTCCTAACCAGTTCTGAAATCCATCCACTTCTCTTCAACCCCACGGCTACTGTCATTCTCACTTCAGGCCCCCAAGTTGAGACCAACTCCTTACAGAACTCACTGCCTCTGATCTCGTCCCTCCCTGCTCACCCGTTTGGTCACACGGCAACAAGAATGCAATCAGTGTCTTCCAACACAGATTTGGTCTTATCCCCTCTGCTTAAAACACTCCAGAAGGGCCGGAATCAAAAATTAAAACTCTCTCACATGGGGCGCCTGGGTGGCTCAGTCAGTTAAGCGTCCGACTTCGGCCCAGGTCATGATCTCGCGGTTCATGAGCTCGAGCCCCACGTGGGGCTCTGTGCTGACTGTGCTGACGGCTCGGAGCCTGGCGCCTGCTTCGGATTCTGTGTCTCCCTCTCTCTCTGCCCCTCCCCCGCTCATGCTCGCACTCTGTCTCTGTCAAAAATAAGTAAACTTAAAAAAAAGTTTAAAAAAATAGTGCGTTATAAATGTTAGCTTTTAGTAGTAATATGATCTCTCTAACCTTATCTCCTGCCACTCCTTCCCCCTCTCTCTATTCTCTAACCATATGATGTCTTTTGGTTTCTTACAGCATGACACATTCTGTTATCTTTTTTTTTTTTTAATGTATATCTCAATGGCTTCTCGCACATTCACAGAATTGTGCATTAATGACCACGCTCGATTTTGGAACGTTTTCGTCACTTCAAAGAGACACCCCCCACCCGTTAATCATCACCCCCCCACCCCCTCCCCATCTGCTCCAGCTCTAGGCAACCACTAATCGATCTCCTTTGTGTCTCCATGGATTGCCCTAGTCTGGACTTCTCAAATACGCGGAACCACACAACATTTGTTCTTTCGTGACGGGCTTGCTTCACTGAGCACCATGTCTTCAAGGTTCCTCCACGCGGCAGCACGTGGCAGGGCTTCCTTCCCTGTTGCGGCCACACCGTGTCCTCTCCTTGCCTGACCTTTGTACACAGCATCCCTCTGTCAGTCACTCGTGGCTTCTGTCCACCCCGACCCGCATGGGTAACTCCCACTGAAACTTCACCTCTCTAGTTTAGATGGAAGGACAAGATTTCCTCCTGGAAGCCTTTGATGGCCACCTCCTCCCGCCTACTCTCCCCCTCCAGTCTGGGTTAGGCAAGCCTCCTACGTGCTTCCCCTGTCGCTTGTCTTTCTGTCTGTCTTCCTCCCAGACGGCCAGCTCAACAACAGTGAGGGCGATGCGTGTATACTGCTCATAACCCGTACCTATGTGGTGCAGAGTAGACACTCGATTGCTTTGTAGAAGTCATGAAATGGGAACACGAGTGGATGGCCGGGAACAGAAAGACAGCAGGGCAAGGGGAGGTTTGCTAATGTGCTACCCGACTCGACTTCCCAGCACCGCTTTCTGCAAGCGTGATGTCCTCAAGCAAGATACCGGGCTTCAGTTCTTCCATAAAATGAAGGGCTCGCTTGAATAATCCCTACCATCCCTTTTAGCCCTGACACTGATTGCTTACAAGTGTATGTTTAATTAGTCCTATCATTATTAAGGAGAGCCAGGATGCCAAATGCATTAAAAATGCATTTCTCTCAAATTAATGCAAAATGGCACTGTACAAATAGTACTTTTTTTCCCTTATTGCATTAGCAATATAACATTCACCGAGGTCAAATAAACAAAAAATTAAAATGATGTCTTACATTAGAATGGTTAAGGGATACAGCCTCCATCAACTAGAAGCTTCTGAATCCTCTTTTAATCAGTTCTATCCTGACACTTGATTGAAATATTAGCAATAAGTGCTTCTGCATTTATCAGCATTTAAAGACCTGAATTAAGGACTGGCCTGGCTTTATAGGATGGAATGGAAAGTAGGAGGCACCCCTCTGGCTCAGAGAAGCACTTTCCAGTTCCATCATCCCAGCCCAAGCTATTTTGAGCGGGCTCGCTGTTAGTGAACACCATTGTGGCTCCTTGCAGGTCTGGATTGCTCTCCATTAGAGCAACTGGAGCCAAAGGTGGGCAAAAGCAACAACAATAAAGATTTAGAATCACAGCGCAGTCTCTACGTGTGCAACACTCAGGTGTGTATAATACCCAATAACTCACATGTATCAAACACCGTACTGACCCTTTATATATGTCATCTCATATCCTGCTCATAATAATCTTATGGGATAGGTACTATTGCTCTATTATTATTATTGTCCTCATTTTACAAATGAGGAAAGCGAGCCAGACAGGCTGAGCAACCATCCAGAGTCATGCATCTAGTAAATGGTAGAGCCAGGGTTTTGAAACCAGGCCTTTCTGAGCACAGAGGCATGGCCTATGATAATACTGGACATATGCCTCCCTCCCACTGTTTAATAAGCATTCGTTTACGTATCTTTCTCTCCCACTGTGCCTATGAGCGCCCTTGGGGTTTGAACCACCGGCACCTAGCGTAACGCTCGGCACGTTGGGTCCTTCATTCCTTCAGAACATATCTATCGAGTGTGGACTGTAAGCTAGACGCTGGTTACAGTCGTTGGCCAATGCCTCCGCGAGCAAGGCGGGAAGATCCCCGGCCTGGTGGAGCTTCCATTCGGGTGAAGGAGACAGACGAGTAAACAAACCAGATTTTCGATATTTTAAATAAAGAAAACAGAGCGGGAAAATGTGATTAAGAGTAGCTGGGGGTGGGGGTGGGCAGCGTTTTGTGAGGCTAAGGTGGTCGGGGAAGACCTCTCCGAGCAGGCGACCGCTCCTTGGAGCTGAGACCTACCTGATGGGAAAGAGCCAGCCATAAGAGGCACCGGAAGAAGCGTGCTCCCGCCAGAGGGCCGAGAATGGACAAAGGCCAGGAGGTGAGCAAGAGTTTGGCACATTTGAGGATGGCAAGAAGGCTAGTGTGGGTGAAGCCCAAGCATCAGAGGGTTGGGTGGTAGATGGCGGACCGTGCAGGGACTGTGGGCATCCCGGCGCCTCCTGGGGTCCCCACACTCAGCATTGGGACCGCTGCCCCCTACTGATTCACAACAGGAGCCAGAGTGGAAGACGCCCGCGTTTCTGAAGGGGCTTCAGAAGCAGGATCTCAGGTATGGGCCTTCCCCACACCCGCTTGCTCTCTTCCCTGCAGATACCTCTCTTCGTCGCCTACTCCATTTTTTGCCCTGACTCCTCCTCCTAGTCCTCCCCACACACCTCTACAACCGCTTAAGCACGCAGGCCGTCTCTTTCCCCTCCTCGTGGGACCGTGAGACGGCCAATCGGTGCCTTGAGCCTCTCGCGTGCAGACCTTTGGGTCAGATAAGAGGACGGAGCGATGGTGACCGCGGCAGCAGACAAGTCCCAGCTGGAGGTCAGAGCTCAGAGACGTCTTCCGCCCGAGCCCAGGAGGGGGGGGGGGGGGGGGGGGGCAGTTTTCGCTAAGCCTAAAAGCGGGGTCCAGAGAGCTGAGCTTCCGCAGCAGAGCAAGACCCAGAGAAAGAAAACGCGGGGGGCGGGGGGCCAGGAATGACGAGCACCACCCTCCGCCAGCCGCAGAGGGGCCGGTGGAGGGCTCGCGCAGGAAATCGGCACAGGCTCCCCGGCACCGCAGAGAACCTTCTCTCCGGAAAGCCAGGCCCGACGCTCCTTGCTCCCTACTGCCCCGCTGTGGAGAAACGCTTCGGGGAGAGTGCTGAAGCCGGAGAGAGACACAGCCGCTGCCCTCCTCTGCCGTCTGGCTTTGGGGTCCTGGCGGCCCCCATTTTCCACTTCCTCCCTTTACCTCTCACCGTTAAAGTTGAAGGCCAATAAACGGAACTAAATAAACATCGGGCTTCACATTTTTGAAAAAAGAGCAAGGAATTGCACAGGAAAATCGGAGGAAGGAAACAATAAAGATAAAAGCAAAACTAAATAAACTAGGGGATGTAAAAACAGTGGAATTAATAAATAAATTCAAGAGCTGGTAGCTCGAAAGGGCCACTAAAGTAGATAAACCTCTGGCAAACCTGTGTAAGAAACACACACACATAAAATTAGAAAGGAGAAAGGGGGTACAACGACCAGTATCAACAATAGTTTTTTAATTGTGAGGAAATTCTGTGCACAATTGCATGCCAGTAAGTTTTAAAAATGTGATGCAAGGGATGTTTTCTTCTGACGAAAATATAAAATATTAAAATTCATACTACAACAAGTAGGAAATCTGAATAAATTAATAACTTAGGAATAAATTGAGAGACTGTCACACGAGGTCCCTAAACCTAATGATAAGCAGTTTCAAATCTTTAAGGCAGAAAACAGAAAAAGTTGGGATGTACTTAATTCATTCCGTGAAACGAATATGGTCCTGACCCCAGAACCTGAGAAAGATGAAACGAACCTCAGAAATCAGAGACCAGTATCAACTCCAAACACAGCATAAAAACTTCAGGTAAGACACTAGCAAACATAATTTAGCAAAGCTCGAAAGGAGCAAAACACAATCACCAAGGGTTGATCCTGGGGAAGCAGCAACAGTCCAAGCCTACGGCAGTCTGTTAGTACAATACTATCTGTAGGTTAAATCGGTGCTTCCCGACTTTTCGAGGCAGGCATAGAAAATGAAGGTATTTGCATGGGCCACTGGCGTGTGCAAATGAGGAAGGGAAGAAGGCGGTTCAGGCTCTCCCGCTACCCTGAGAGTTCAGGGGACGGATATGTTGGTCTGGCTGTTACCAAGCGTGAAATTCACAACATCCGCCAAGTGCTAAGGCACAGGAATTGACCAATCAGAACGCACAATCCATGCCAGGCAGGAGCATCCGATCAGGGGCCTGGCGGCAGCATGCTGTAGCTGGAGCATTCTCAGGAGGTCTGAGGGGCAGGTCCCAGGGAAGAGCTGGGTCAGAGAAGGAGTGCTCAGGGTGCCCAGGGCAGTAGTGATCCACTGTGGAGGTATTTTAATACTTTAAATGGTCTAACTGTCTTGGTGTATACCAGCTGAGTATCAGCTCTGGCTGTCACCCAGACCAAATGGTCAGACGGAGCACTCGGGAAGTTCTGGGTCAAACCACACTCTGAGACTCTTCTAATATTTGTCACGCTGTATTGTAACAGCATCTTGTCCTCCTTTTATTTTTTACTGAAGTGTAGTTGACCCACAGTGGTACATTAGTTTCAAGCGCACAGCGTAGTGATTGGACCAGTCTATATGTTATGCTGTGCCCACCGCCAAGTGTAGCTGCCATCTGTCACCGTGCAACACTGTTACAATACCATTGATTACCTTGTCCTTCCTCTGACTAGTCTGTGGAGTGGACCATCTTTGTCTTCTCAGCATCCCTGCAAAGTATCTGACATAGACTAGAAGCTTAATAAATGGTTGCCAGATGGATCAGGTAGCATTTCAAAGAGATATCCAAAAGAGCAAATCATAACATTTAATACACATTATGTCAGATTAGGGCTCTGAGGATAAATGATATGCATGAAAAGGAAAAGGAAAACATAATAAAGAACGTCTCTTTTAAACGTGAGCGAAACTAGGGGCAACTGAGTGGCTCAGTCGGTTAAGTGTCCAACTCTTGATTTCAGCTCAGGTCATGATCTTGTGGTTCATGCGATCAAGTCCCAAGACAGCTCTGGACTGACAGCATGGAGCCTGCTTGGAATTCTCCCTCTTCTTCTCTCTCTGCCCCTCCCCTGCTTGCGCTGCCTCTCTCTCTCTCTCCCTCTCTCTCTCTCTCCCAAAACAAATAAATAAACTTAAAATAAATAAATAAACATAAGGAAAAGTAATACTTACTGAGTAGTATTAACAGCATTTGGTTGTTTGTTTGTTTGTTGTTTTTGTTCTTTAAGTAGGCTCTACACCCAATGTAGGGCTTGAACTCACGATACCAAAATCAAGAGTCGCATGCTCCACAGACTGCCCCATTATTTCTTTAAAAAACAAACAAACAAACAAACAAACAAAATAAAGATATCGTCTATCATTTTTAATATTATTTTAGAACTTCTGATCACTAAGATAAAAAAAGACATAAGCTATAAATACTAGATAAATAATGATAGAAAATGCAAAATATAAAAAAGCTTAAGAATAAACATAAGTTGGGGTGCTTGCGTGGCTCAGTTGGTTAAACGTGTGACTCTTGATTTCGGCTGAGGTCATGATCTTGCTGTTTGTGGGATCGAGCCCCACATCGGACTCTGTGCTGACAGCACAGAGCCTGCTTGGGATTCTCTCTCTCCCTCTCTCTCTCTGCCCCTCCTCCAGCTCTCTCTCTCTCTGTCTCTCAAAATAAACAAGCATTAAAAAAGAATAAACATAAGCTATATTACCAATATAAAGAAAACTATAATACTATGGGAAGATATAATAAAAAGCCCCCATCATCAACTACATATGTGTTTCGTATGAATGACAATACTATTGTGTTATAGTCTATCGTTGTCAAGTTATGGCTGGAGAGAAAGGCCACACTCCTGTGGGCAAAGCATGGATGGAGTCCCCCTGGAAAGCCGTGGTTATTCCCGATTCTTGCTCATCTGCACAAAAAGACAAGAATGTGAAACTTAGAAGGCAGGTCTTTGGTATGCCAAAAAATGAACTGCTTGTCTTTCTCCAACCCTAGTGCTCTTGGGTTCAGATGTCAGAGGATTCGGAAGTTCTCACCTTGGGGCACTTGGGTGGCCCAGTCGGCTAGCCATCTGACTTCGGCTCAGGTCACGATCTCAGGGCTCGTGAGTTCGAGCCCCGCGTCAGGCTCTGTGCCGACAGCTCGGAGCCTGGAGCCCGCTTCGGATTCCGTGTCTCCCTCTCTCTTTGCCCCTCCTCCACTCGTGCTCTGTCTCTCTCTCTCTCTCCCTCCCTCTCAAAAATAAATAAACATTAAAAAAATTTAGAAGTTCTCGTCTTATGCTCCCGGATGGTGGCTTGCTAACACGGTAGGCATCTTGGGGAAATAAGCAAGAACCAAGGATAAGACGGGGCCCTGAAAAGCAAGCCTTATAGGATGAAGGACGATGATCTGGTTTCATATTATTTTCTGAATTTATTTATCTGCCGTTATTGCCTGGTCTTCAGACAATCTTGTTCAATATCCCAGCCTTGCCTCAACTATGCCAGAAGGTACTCGGGAAAGGTGAATGTGTCTACATTTAGGCCAAAGCACTGATGGAAGAGCAGGACCTCTTTTTTCATAAGCAGATAGAAGTGATGTTGTCAGTCATTATGAATAATTGAATGCTTGAGCTAGGTGCTGCTTGACACGCATTATCTCATTCAACTCTCTCGACAAACTGATGAAGTAGGCGCTTTTATTAACCCCAATTTACAGGTGAGAACGCCGCAGCTCGGAGAAGTGTAGTGATGTATCCAAAATTATACAGCAAGGAAAATGGCAGAGGCAGAACAGAAACACAGCTCCGTCCGACCTCCAGCTCTGTGCTCTCAGCTGCTACCTACTCCAAAAGATCCCTAAGAAAAGACAGTTGTCAAGGACAAGAGTTAAGGCGTTCTAGGCATAATTAACAAAGGTAGATGTTTTTAAGAAGACATAAAAGGTGAATTCAATACCTAGAATACATGCCATGTTCGTAGATGGACAAGATTATAAGAATATACATTCTCCTTGAATCAATATGTTATTTTTTAGCACCATATTCCAGGGGAAAAGTGACTCCAGAGGTGCAGAAAATATAGATTGCTTATGAGCGGAAAATTTGGAGGGTATTTTTTATTAATAGGATTTACTTGACATCCTTAAGAGAGATATCTCAAAGTACACTAGGGATGTCTTCTCCAAACCCTGTCCAAAATATAAAAAGCTCTCTCCAGTTGTAGTTTCTCCCCTGGTGACTTCATGCCAGAGCTCATCAGAACACAGGAAGGCCCTGGTCTTTGGCTCTGTTAATGCCCTCGCCGACACTCACCTCCCTTCTAACAGTGGGGAATGTAGTCCAAAAGCTCTTGTGTGTTTTAATTCTGTTTTCTCCAACTTTCCTCAAGACGTTCTCTTCTCAATACACATCCCTCCCTTTTTCTAATCACTTCTAACGTTCCCACTGCTTTTCTTTTTCTTCATAAGCCTGTTGCTTTTATACTGACGGACGCCATAGAAGCTCATCAAGTCACCCCAAGACAGTCATTCCCCCTGCAAACCCTGGGCTCCTGCGAGGAGGGGAGGGGGTTCACAGATACAACACACAGAGCATTGAAAGCATGGGCCAGCTCAGTGTTCATGGATTTAATCCTAAAATTGGCTCAGGAATGTAGAGGTCCAACCATTCCCCATGGGGCAATCTGAAAAAAAAAAGAGCAAAAGTAGAAGGAACCCCACAAAATAAATCCTCACACACTCAACACTGAAAAATAATAACTACAACAAAAGAAATAAAATGGTCTTGGGATGATGTCAAAATCCTGCTCTACCTCTTTTCACACAGTCTGAGAGAGACCATGTAGTGACAGCTAAGAGCGTGGACTTGGCCCCAGACCATCTAGACTAGAATCCAGTGTCTGCCGCTTACTACCTGGGTGATTTGGGTAAGTTACTTCACCTTCCCGTACCTTGGTTTTCTTATTTGTAAAACGGGGTAATAAAGGTAACCGCCTCATAGCATCGCTGTGAGGATTAAATGTGTGTAAGGTGGCTGATATACTTACTGTTCACGATTCTTACATGGTGATAAACTCAGCCTCCTCTGCCAGACCCCCAGTGGCTTCTTCCATGTTTTCCTGCACCGATTCAATTGCTTATCCTTTTGCCACAGGCACTGTTACTGCCGATTCCCTCCTCTCTTTTCTTCTTTGACTTTTCTTATTGTCTCTTCAAACGTCCCCTCCCTGCAAAATGCCCTTTTGCAAGCTGCTGTTAAGGCACCAGAGTGTCAAGGCTCAGTGCTCTTTCCAGTCCCAAGACCCAAGATGGCCTTCTCTTGCAGAAGCTCCAGCTCTGTGACTAAAAAATAGCCAAATGCAGGGCATGGGTTTTGTCCTGTGGAGATTTGCAGATGTGAGATAACAGCTGTTCTACCACAACTGGTGCGCTTGAGAAATCCAACCCCCTCAGTCCGATTAGACCCAAGCCAAAACGAATTCTTTCAGGCCACTGAGTATGCCCTAATTAATTTCTAGGTTAAGTCTGCCTTCATCGGCGACCTGTGCACGTGTGCAAATCTTCATTTACCTTACTCTGTACTTCTTTGCCTTCTTCTCTCAGCCTTCCCATGTCCTCGTGCCAGCCACCAATACGTATTCATGCCATCTGTCCTTCAGGCCCTCTCCGCAAAGGCTTTTAATATTTGCTTTTGCATTTTGTCCTCTGTTTGCAACTCCCCATAAATCCCTAAGCTGGTAAAAACAGCCGTTCAAGAATACCAGACTCGGGGGGGCCTGGCTGGCTCGGTCGGTAAAGCATGTGACTCTTGATCCTGGGGTCATGAATTCGAGCCCCACGTTGGGCGTAGAGATTACTTTAAAAAAAAAAAGCAAAAATTAAGTATTAAAAATTGACTTCCTGCGAAATAAATAGGAATTAGAAGAGAACGTGTATTATAGCTTTGGAAAGATATATTTCAGGAAAACAAATTTAAAAGGAAATGATAAACTTTTATGACTGCACTGTGTAAACAAGTCAACTTCTGTCTAACAAAATAGAAAACCCTTCTTATAATCTATAAAGATCTATATAATCTGGATTGCTGGTTCCTCTCGGACTTCATCTCCTTCTCTGCTCATTCTGCTCCAACCACGCTGGCCTCCTTGAACATAGCACGTGCAGTTGTTCTTCTGGACCTTTGCACCTGCTGTTTTCCTCTGGAACGCCCCGGCATTCGAGCTCTGTTTCATTGTGATGTCTTCACCTCTGCTTGCCTCTTTGCCTTGGCTTCATCCTCGGGCAGCTGCTCCTCATTGTTGCAAAATGGCTGCCAAAGCAATCAGGCTATATGCTTCTTCTTGAATATATTAGGAAAGAGAGCCTGCTACCTTTTATAAACATGGAAAGAAGCCCTGACCTTCATCATGACTGGGTCATTGATGACCAGGGGAACTTCTGTGACCAGGGGAATACTATATGCTGAATAGTTTAGGCCGGGGTTACCTCAAACCAAATACTGTGGCCAAGGGGATGGATCATTCAGATTGGCTAAGACTAATGAGGGCTCACACTTGGAGGTGGTGTTGGAGTCAATTCCACACATATCAGATGGTTGCTAGGAAGAGAACTACAATGTCCACTGCAGAAAGCAATTGAAATATACCTATCGAGAACCTTTCACCTAGTAATGATATTCCTGGGAGTTTACTCTAAGGAATAAATTCAAATGAAGAAAAGCTACGTTCATCAATATTTACTTTATCTCTGCATTTTATGAGTAGTGAATAATGAATTAATGAGTAACCTCTAGAAGCAAACACTGTAAGACTTAAATGGGCAACTACTGAGAAATATTTAAAGAAAGTATGTAATATAAATGAAGATTCAACAAAATATTATGTAACTATTAAGAGTAAAAATTATAAAGATCGTGTAATGACATGAGGGGATGTATATATAAATATTCTTACATTATATACATATATAACCTAACATGAAAAACTCAGTACAAAATTCTGTGTATACTAATATTGGAATAGAATGTGAAAAGATGACAACAGTCATATTTATGTAGGAGAATTAAGGATGATTTATTTCCTTTCTAAAACTACCTTTAATTTTGTATCTCCAGTAACTTTTAAAATCAAAGAGAGGCAATCCAATGACACCTGAGAAATTCCTAAGAAGTATGTATGCCCTAACGATAAAATCAGATTCTAGGTTAAGCCAATGGCTCCATCAAACCCTGGGCAAAGCTGGTCTTCAACATGCTGGGCTCTCCTCATCATCAGAGACTCCCCTTCCTTTTTGGTTTCCTTTTCCCACTTTCGCATCTCTTCCTCCACTTATCATTATGTTTCCTAGAACCTACAGTCATTATCAAAAAGATCTTAGGAACTCATTTAGACTGACGTTCCCTGGGGGGAGGGCTTACAGAGTGGGGGTGGCAATGCTTAGCCCAAAGAAATACGTAACTGAAAACTGATGATTAGGTCCAGCTCCATTTTGGAGATGGAAGAGAAGAGGCCTTCCAGTACCTGTCATGTGTTTATGATTTGAATATTGATTTATTATCTAGATATTATTGTCGTTATTTTCCAAATATTTAATTACGAAATTCAAGATGTAGTGAGAGAGAGATAGATGAATAAAAATCACAGGCTACAAAAAGAGATAAGGCCTATATACAAACAACTATAATAGAATGATGAAAATAAACCATAAATGGGATCAAATGATATAGGAATTCAAAAGCAGAAGATTATTTCTAACTGGTGACATTAGGAAAGGCTTCATAGAGGAGGTGATGAAGTTTCTAGGGCTTGAAAGATAGAAAGGTTTTAGTTTGCATAGAAAAGGGAAGACAAGAGCAACAAAAGCAAAAACAAATATTGGGATTACAGCAAACTAAAAAGCTTTTGCACAGTGAAGGAAACCAATGAAACCAAAAGGTAACCTACTAAATAGAAGAAGATACTTGCAAATAATATGCTCAATAAGGGGTCAATACGCAAAATATACAAAGAAATCATACAACTCAACACCAACAACACAAACAATCTGGTTAGAAATTGGGCAGGTCTAAACAGACATTTTTCCAAAGAAGACATACAGATGGCCAACAGACATATTAAAAGATGCTCAACATCACTAATTATCAAGGAAAGGCAAATCAAAACTGCAGCAAGGGGCTCCTGGGTGGCTCAATCAGTTGAGCATCCGACTCTCTGATTTTGACTCAGGTCATGATCCCAGGGTCAAGGGATTCAGCCTCTCACTGGGCTCCAGGCTGAGCATGGAGTCTGCTTAAGATTCTCTTCCTCTCCCAGGGCACCTGGGTGGCTCAGTCAGTTTAGCATCCGACTTCAGCTCGGGTCTTGATCTCACAGTTCATGAGTTCAAGCCCCACATTGGCCTCTGTGCTGACAGCTTGGAGCCTGGAGGTGCTTTGGGTTCTATGTCTTCCTCTCTCTCTCTAACCCTCCCCCGCTTGTGCTCTCTCTCTCTCTCTCTCTTTCTCTCAAAAATAAATAATAAACATTAAAAAAAAAAGATTCTCTCTCTCTCCCTCTTCCCCTCTCCCACGCTTGTGTGTGTGCACTCTCTCTCTCTTAAAAAAAAAAAAAAAAAGAAAGAACTGCAATGAGATATCACCTCACACCTATCAGAATGGCTAGTACTAAAAGGATAAGAAATAGCAAGCATTGATGAAGACGTGGAGAAAAAAGAATCTTCGCGCACTGCTGGGTAAACTGGTGCAGCCATTTTGGAAAGCAGTATGGAGGTTCCTCAAAAAATCAAAAATTGAAAATAACATCTGATCCAGTAATTCCACTTCAGGGTACTTACCCAAAGAACACAAAAATATGAATTCAAAAAGATTTATGCACCCCTTCGTTTATTGCACCTTTACAAAGGCTAAGATATGGAAGCAACCTGCCTCCACTGATAAGATGAATGGATAAAGAAGATGTGGTATATAAACACAATGGACTATTCCTCAGCCATAAAAAAGAATGGAATCTTACCATTTACAACAACATGGGTGGACCTAGAGGGTATCATGCTAAGGGAAATAAGTCAGGAAGAGAAATACAAATACTGTGTGATTTCACTTATATATGGAATCTAAAAAACAAACAAAAAACGCCTAAATACAGAGAACAAAATGGTTGTTTCTCGTTGGGGTCGTGGGAGTGAGCAAAATAGGTGAAGGAGATTGGGAGGTACAAACTTCCCCTTATAACATAAATAAGTCACAGGGAAGTGAAATACAGCATAGGGAATGTCCAGCCAATAATATTGTAATAAGTTTGTGTGGTGACAGACAGTAACCACACTTAAGGTGGTGGGCATTTCACAATGTATATAAATGTTTAACCACTATGTTGTATACCTCAATATGGTATTCTATGTCAAGTATACTTCAACTAAAAATAAATAAATTAGGGGCGCCTGGGTGGCTCAGTCGGTTAAGCTCCGACTTCGGCTCAGGTCATGAGCTCGCGGTCCGTGAGTTCGAGCCCCGCGTCGGGCTCTGGGCTGACAGCTCAGAGCCTGGAGCCTGCTCCGGATTCTGTGTCTCTCTCTCCCTCTGCCCCTCCCTGACTCACTCTCTGTCTCTCAAAAATGAATAAATGCTAGAAAAATTTTAGAAAAAAAATTAATTAACTTTAAAAAAAAGAAAGGGGAAGAGGATTCCAGGCAGGGGTAACTGCATGGAAAAATGTACTGAGATGCACATAAGAATAGTAAGTACTGACTTTTGGTGAATCTAAGCCACCAGTGATCATAAGACACATTGTTATTTTTTTTAAGATTTTTAAATTTTTATTTATTTATTTATTTATTTATTTATTTATTTATTTATTTATTTTCAATGTTTATTTATTTTTGAGAGAGAGAGAAAGAGAGGGAGGGGCAGAGAGATGGGGACAGAGGATCCCAAGTGGGCTCCATGCTGACAGCAGAGATCCCTATGCAGGGCTTGAACCCATGAACCACGAGATCATAACCTGAGCTGAAGTCGGATGCTTAACTGACTGAGCCACCCAGGTGCTCCAAAGATTTTTATTTATTTATTTGTTTGTTTGTTTGTTTTAATTTTTCAAGTTTGTTTATTTTGAGAGAGAGAGCATGCACAGGAGAGGGGCAGAGAGAGAGAGAGAGAGAGAGAGAGAGACAGAGGGGGAGAATCCCAAGCAGACTCCATGCTGCCAGCACAGAGCCCGATGCAGGGCTCAGTCCCAGGAATGGTGAGATCATGATCTGAGCAGAAATCAACAGTCTCATGCTCAACTGACTGAGCCACCCAGGCACCCCAAGATTTTTTTTTATTTTTAAGTAATCTACACTCAATGTAGGGCTCAGACTTATAATGCAAGATCAAGAGTCACTTGCTCTACCGACTGAGCCAGCTAAGTGCCCCATTTTTCTTTTTCCTTTTTTTTTTTTTTTTAAGTTTTTTCCATTGTTGGGGCACCTGGGTGGCTCAGTCGGTTAAGCGTCCGACTTCAGCTCAGGTCATGATCTCGCGGTCCGTGAGTTCTAGCCCCACGTTGGGCTCTGTGCTGTCAGTTCAGAGCCTGGAGCCTGCTTCAGACTCTGTGTGTGTGTGTCTCTCTCTCTCTCTCTGCCCCTCCCCTGCTCACGCTCTGTGTCTCTCTATCAAAAAATGAATAAACGTTAAAAAATTAAAAAAAAAAGATTTTTCCATTGTTATTTTATGCAACACTAAGAAAAGATAAATGCTACCAATCAAACAATAACTCAATAGTTTCATTTGAAATTTTTATCCTATAATTACTGAAGGGAGCTCTTTTGGACTTTAGACATACACAAAGCAAAATAAAATAGTTACAATATTCCTAAAGCTTCTGCACAGTGAGTAAGGAAGAGGTGATGATGCAGGGCTGTGTAGACCATGTTAAAAATTTGGGCCTTGGGGCGCCTGGGTGGCTCAGTCGGTTGAGTGTCCGACTTCGGCTCAGGTCACGATCTCGCGGTCCGTGAGTTCGAGCCCCGCGTCGGGCTCTGGGCTGATAGCTCAGAGCCTGGAGCTTGCTTCCGATTCTGTGTCTCCCTCTCTCTCTGCCCCTCCCCCGTTCATGCTCTGTCTCTCTCTGTCTCAAAAATAAATAAACGTTAAAAAAAATTAAAAAATTTGGGCCTTTATAGTGCAGTTCATACTGACAAACGCTTTCACCAATAAAATACTGGTGGACAACTCTGATCTCGCTTCTGCTGGGATGATCATTCTCTTCCACCCCTGAACCCTTCCTTCACAATCTCCATGGATTACTCCAACAGAGTAATTTTTTTTAAGTGTATTTATTTATTTTGAGAGAGAGAGAGAGAGAGAAAGTGAGCAGGGGAAGGGGCAGAGAGAGAGAGGGAGAGGGAGAATCCTAAGCAGGCTCCACGTTGTCAGTGCAGAGCCCAACGGGAGGTTTGAACTCATGAACCATGAGATCATGACCTGAGCCAAAGTCAAGAGTCGGTTGCTTAACCGATCGAACCACCCAGGTGCCCCTCCAACACAGTAATTCCTAAAGAGTAAGTTGTCCCTTTCCTTCTGAAAAGAGATGGGCCAAAAGAGAGCAAAGGCAAGAAGAAAAAAATGGGGCCATATATATTATCAAATCATATTAATCGATACCTAAAACAAACCACAAATAAACTACATTCTATTTATGCCACAATAACTTAGAGAAATAATAAACACAGGTTCTGGCCTACTGGGTGATTATTAACGTCTGGATGCTCATACTTGAGAGACCCGGCAGTTGAACTGCAAAATAAAATCTCCGGCAATATAGGAAGATCAAGAAAACAACTTTATCATCTAAATGGATATTCAAAAGGCATAATATTACTATAGGAAGGCAAAAAGAGACTTATTTGAATTTTACAAAATGCATACGTATGATTGATACATCAGAAATGCTTTCAAAGTTGATTATATGACCCCTTCTCCAAAATATATGAATATATACTTATCAAATATTGCTCAAATTAATGTACCTAACAGTTTTATTTTATGAAACCAGTCTGTCATTTTATCTTAATTTCTACATAGATGAAAGAGCAGCCCCATAATATTGAAAATGTAATTTAGCACTTTAACAAGGACACAATAATCCTTTGAAAATGAACAGCTTTTAACTGAGTAGTATAACTTACCTACTTTTCATACTAAGCAAATAATACGCTAAAAAGCAAATAGTTTTTCTTACTACTGAGTTTAACTTTAAAACTAGAAATTATCTTTGTACCCACACTTCTAATTTAAAATTCGAAGAATTTTTTCTACAGTATACTAAGCAGGTATGTCTTGAAATATGGCAATATTAATCATCGTCATGACAAATTACCAGAAAAACATTATCACTGAAAAGAAATGTATTATAGGATTTTGCAAAGGGCTATGGAAAGTAATAGATTAAAAGTAAGGACAGAAATTATACTAAAATGGACTCACCTTCAATTCTTCGGATTATGATTACATCTATGATTCATCTGTATAGAGAATATTCAACATAATACAATATTAAATATGCTGTCACCATCTCACTTACAGACTGATTGCAAGGCAAATTAAAGTGTCATGAAGTCATCCTGCTAACCTTCAGGCTATTGCTTCTCAGACTGTAATGTGCAATGCCAAACACCTGCGGATCTTGTTAAAATGCAGATTCTGATTCGGAAAGTCTCCGTGCAACCCGTGATTCTGCATTTCTCACAAGTTCCCAGGTGGTGCTCCTGCAACTGACCACAAAGCAGCAAGGCTTTAGACTACAAAAAAACCACTTTATATTCTGTAGGAAACTTTATGACAAATAGGTGTTTACTTCCCACTTCTTTCATTCACGCTTCCAACACGTTCAACAAAAATTGAAAATATTTCCTCTGGATAAAAATGCTTTGGGGGCACCTGGGTGGCTCAGTGGGCTAAGCGTTGACTTTGGCTCAGGTCATGGTCTCGCAGTTCGTGAGCCCCGGCCCCATATCGGGCTCTTCTGCGCTATCTGCGCAGAGCCTGTTTGGGATCCTCTCTCTCCCTGTCTCTCTGTCTCTCAAAAAAATAAATGAACTTTTACAAAAAACAAACTAGAAATGCTTTCTATTCCCATTGCTGCATGGAAGATGTTGGCATTAGGGACACCGACCTCCTATCAAACACAGAGAAAATAATAAATACTTGTTGGCTGATTGACTTTTTAAAATAACAGCTTTATTGAGACATACTTCACATACCATAAAATCACCTTTTTGTAGTATATAACCCAGTGGTTTTCAGTATATTCACAGAGTTGTGCAGCCATCGCCACACTCTAATTTTAGAACATAATTGTCACTCCAAAAAGAAATCCGGTACCCATTACCAATCACTCTCCATTTTGCCCTAACCCCTCCAGTGCTAGGCAACTAGCAATCTACTTTCTGTCGCTATGGATTTGCCTATTCTGGATACACGATCTTTTGTGACCGGCTTCTTTCATTTAGCATACTGCTTTCAAGCTTTGTCTGTCCTATAGCATGCATTAGGACTTCATTCCTTTTCATGCTGATCATATTCCAATATATGCATATGCAACATTTTGTTTATCCATTCATCAGTTGATGGACATTTGAGTGTTTCCATTGTTTGGCTACTCTGAATAATCCTACTGTGAACATTTGTGTATGGGTGTCTGGGCGGGCGTATGTTTCCGTTCTCATGGGTATATAGACCTAGGAGTGGGTCACATGTTAAGTCTATGTTTAAATGTTTGAGGAGGCCGGGGCGCCTGGGTGGCTCGGTCGGTTAAGCGACGGACTTCGGCTCAGGTCATGATCTCACGGTTCGTGAGTTCGAGCCCTGCATCGGGCTCTGTGCTGACAGCTCAGAGCCTGGAGCTGCTTCGGATTCTGTGTCTCCCTCTCTCTCTGCTCCTCCCCCACTCATTCTCTCTCTCTCTCTCTCTCTCTCTCTCTCTCTCTCAAAAATAAATAAACATTTAAAAAAATAAATAAATGTTTGAGGAGGCCTAATCTGTTTTCCAGAGTGCCTGCACCATTTTACATTTCCATCAGCAGTATACAAAGGTTCTAATTTCTCCACATCCTGGACAACACCTGTTATTATCTGTCTTTCTTTTTTATTATTATAACCATCCTAGTAGATGTGAAACAGTATCTCATTATGGTTTTGATTTGCTTTTCCCAGATAGTTAATGATGTTGAGCATCTTTTCATGTGCTTATTGACCATTTATATGTCTGATTTTTTTTTCAGTTACAATTTCTGAAGCATTTACTATGTGCCAGGCCACTGTCAATCACTATCTCATTTCAACCTCTTACCAGCCATATGAAAAAAGTGTCATTTTTTTAAAACAGCTCTTTAGGGGCGCCTGGGTGGCTCGGTCGGTTAAGCGTCTGACTTCAGCTCAGGTCATGATCTCACAGACTGTGAGTTCGAGCCCCACGTCAGGCTCTGGGCTGATGGCTCAGAGCCTGGAGCCTGCTTCCGATTCTGTGTCTCCCTCTCTGTCTGCCCCTCCCCCGTTCATGCTCTGTCTCTCTGTCTCAAAAATAAACGTAAAAAAAAAAAAATTAAAAAAAAAAACAAAAAAACCCCACAAAAAACAGCTCTTTAAAGGTATAATTGACACATGATAAACTCCACATATTTAAAGTATAAATTTGATGAGCTTAGACATATGTATACACCCCACGAAACCATCACCATAATCAAGATAATTAACATACCCATCATCTCTAAAAGTTTCCTGGCTCTCCTTTGTAATCCCTCCTTCCTGACCCTTCCCATCCGCCCTGCCAAACAACCACTGATCTGCTTTCTGTCGTTATAGATTAGTATGCATTTTCTAGACTTCTATATACGTACAATTACGTGGCATATACTCTGTTTTGTCTGGCTTCTCTCACTTAGCATAATGGTTTTGGGATTTATCCAGGGGCTTGCATGTATCACCAGTCCATTCTATTTTTTTAAACAGCTTCATTAAGATATAATTCACATGCCATACAATTCACCCACTTCAAGTATACAATTCAATGGTTTTAGTATATTACATTTTTAATTTTTAAATTGTGGCATAATATATATAACATAAAATTTGCCATTTTAGTATATTTTTTGTATTGCCAAATAGTATTCCATTTGTATGTATCTACCACAATTTGTTTATCCGTTCAGACAGGTAATATTATATTTGTGCCCACTTTACAAATAAGGCAAAGCGAAGCATGGAGAGAAGTTAACTGTCACTGTCCTAAATCACAGGCAAGTAAGTAACAGAGCTGGCATTCAAAAAAAAATTTTTTTTTAACGTTTATTTATTTTTGAGACAGACAGAGACAGAGCATGAACGGGGGAGGGGCAGACAGAGAGGGAGACACAGAATCTGAAGCAGGCTCCAGGCTCTGAGCCGTCAGCCCAGAGCCCGACGCGGGGCTCGAAATCATGGACCTCGAGATCATGACCTGAGCCGAAGTCGGCCGCTTAACCGACTGAGCCACCCAGGCGCCCCAACAGAGCTGGCATTCAAACCCAGGTCTGTCCAATACCAGCGTTTATACTCTTTAAAAAAAAAAATGTTTATTTATTTATTTTGAGAGGGGGTGGGGAGGAGCAGAAGGAGAGGGAGAGAGAGACTCCCAAGCAGGCTCCGCACTGTCAGCGCAGGGCCCGACATGGGGCTTGACCTCATGAATTGCGAGATCCTGACCTGAGCTGAAATCAAGACTCAGACACTAACTGCCTGAGCCACCCAGGTGCCCCCAGAGCCTGTGCTCTTAACCATTATGTCATACTGTCTTTCCAAACTGAAAACAAACCTAGCTATACTCTAAATCAAATATGTGCTGTTCCCAAGCACGACGATGTATCAGTTCTTGTCACCGTCTGGAGGCTGATCCTGGTCCTCCTCCCCTAATAATCTAAAGGATCCTTTCACACAAAAAAAGGGAAAGTAAAAGCCCTTGTCAGTATAAGCCACAAACACTGAGATGACCATACTATAAACAGCAGACCGGGTTCCAGAGTCAAGGATCAGACATGAGTCCAAAGAGCTGGATGTTAAGCAGGACCAGACAGGTTAGTGTCACAGCAATGAGATTTGCCCCATCATCAGGAAAACAAACCACCTTCCTCGGGCGTGTGCCAAAGGGTTAACTGAATGCAAACCAGGCGAAGAGAAAAAGTCTTCGTGTGATAACGGTCCAGTTGGGACAAGTACCCAAGGGTCACGTCAGCTCTCAAGGTAGTGGATTCACTCACGCTCAGTAGTGCCTCAGATTGGGAGGATACTGAGATATATTCTCTCCTTTTTCGAGAAAGAAGTTGGAGGGCTAATGCACGAAGCTACCTTCATGGGATCACAGGACATGAGGGCTGCCGTGGGAGAAGGCAGTGGCAGCCCCATGTCTATTTTCGCTACTTCACAAAAAGAGGAAATGAGGCGCAGTAGAAATAGAAAGGCGTTGCCTGGCAATATTATAAAGCACTGTAATATAAGCTGTCAAAGGAGGCTGTGGGATCTTCTTCCCTGAAACTCATTAAGAGCAAGAGAGATACCCACTTGGAATCCGCCCAGGAGGAGAGTCGGAGGAATGCCACCGGGAGACACAGGAACGAAACGCGGTCTGCGGCAAGGGCTGGCTGCCCTGAAACAAGTGGATCCCAGCCAGCGGCCGAAGCCGGCCGGCCAGCCATCCGCTCTCCCCCGGTGTGGCCAGGTAGCACCCAGAAATAGTTCCTAGGAAACCGGACTCCTTGCTTCTACTTAAGTTCCTCTGCTTCTTTCTTCTATAAGAACACGGCCACACCACGGCCCCTAAGAAGACATTTGGAAAGCACAGCACGATTCAGTGTAAGCCGCCAGGACCTTTGGTTTAAAAAGACGTCTTAGACCCAGAAATAGCAAATGATGTTTCCAAAACCAAACCTGAAACACGTGGACCCCGGTCACTGCAGGCAGGAGCCATAAAAATCAGGAGGGCGTGGAGGGAAGAGGCACAGCCGAAGACAAATGAATCTTCATTCCTGGGCAACGTACCAAGGTCACCCCAAGGGCCCGATTCCGGTCCCGATAGGCCTCCTCTACCCCCAGCTGGGACATCAGTTTGATCCCAACTCCAGGCTCGGAGCCCAGTTATTTTTGTTTGTTTATTTATTTAAAATGTTTATTTATTAAAAAAATTTTTTTTGACATTTATTTATTTTTGAAAGACAGAGAGACAGAGCGTGAGCAGGGGAGGGGCAGAGAGAGAGGGAGACACAGAATCCGAAGCAGGCTCCAGGCTCCGAGGTGTCAGCACAGAGCCCGACGTGGGACTCGAACTCACCAACCGCCAGATCATGACCTGAGCCGAAGTCGGACGCTCAGCCGACTGAGCCACCCAGGTGCCTCAAATGTGTATTTATTTTTGAGAGAGAGAGAGAAAGAGAGCACACAAGCGGGGGAAGTGAGGAGAGAGAGGGAGAGAGGATCCCGAGCAGACTCTGCACTACCAGCAGAGAGCCCACCGCAGGGCTTGAGCTCGGGAACTGCGAGATCATGACCTGAGCCAAAGTCAGATGCCCAATCGACTGAGCCACTCGGGTGCCCCACGGCTCGCGTTTTAAAATGGAATCCCTGGGCACCTGGGTGGCTCACTCGGTTGAGTGTCTGACTCTTGATTTCCTCTCAGCTCACGATCTCATGGTTCGTGCTCGCGAACAGCGCGGAGCCTGCTTGGGATTCTTTCTCTCCCCCTCTTTCTGCTCCTCCCCTGCTCAAGCTCCTGCTCTCCCTCTCTCAAAATAAATAAACTTAAAACAACTAAAAATAAATAAATGAAAATAAAATGGAATTCCTTCCCCACTCTTTCCCTTCTTCCTTTTCTTCCTCCCTCCCTCCCCTCCTTCCTTCTTCCTCCCCATCCCGTAATTCCACTCCTAGGCTTTTACCCAAGAGAAATGAAATCATATGTCTACAAAAAGAGGTGACGATCAGTGTTCATAGTAACTTCATTTCTATTTTTTATTTTTTGCACGATTTTATACTTTTTGTTTATTTTATTTGTTTCTTTTTTTATTTTTTATTAAAAAATGTTTTTACATTTATTGGTTTTTGAGACACAGAGAGAGACAGAGCACGAGCGGGGGAGGGGCAGAGAGAGGGAGACACAGAATCGGAAGCAGGCTCCAGGCTCTGAGCTGTCAGCACAGAGACCGCCTCGGGGCTCGAACTCACAAACCGTGAGATCACGACCTGAGCCGAGGTTGGACGCTCAACCGACTGAGCCACCCAGGTGCCCCTATTTATTTCCTTTTTTAAGTAAACTCTACACCCAACATGGGGCTCAAACTCATGACTCTACGATCAAGAGTTCCATGCTCTACAGACTGAGCCGGTCAGGTGTCCCTTCGACTTTATTTCTGATAACTAAAAAACTAGAAAGAGGGGCGCCTGGGTGGCTCAGTTGGTTGAGCATCCAACTTTGGCTCAGGTTATGATCTCACATCTGTGGGTTCAAGTCCCGCATCGGGCTCTGTGCTGACGGCCCAGATCCTGGAGCCTGCTTTGGATTCTGTGTCTCCCTCTCTCTCTGCACCTCTCCTGCTTGTGCTCTCTCTCTGTCTCCCAAAAACTAAAATAAAACATTAAAAAAAGTTAAAAACTAGAAACAGCCCAAGTGTCCATCAACAAAAGAATTGATAAACGGTGGTACATCCATGTAGTGGAATACTATTCAACAATAAAAGGGAATTAAGAACTGATACATACAGCAGGATAGATGAATCACAAAAACATGCTGAGTGAGAGAAGCGAGACTTAACAACATATATATACGCCATGATGCCGTTTATATGAAATTCTAGAACAGGCAAAATCAGTGGTGGAAAAAATCAGGAGAGCAGTTGCAATTATGCAACTGGGTTGAATTATGCCTCCGCAAAAGATAAGATGAAGTTCTAATCCTCAGTACCAGTGAATGTGTCCTTATCTGGAAACACAGTCTTTGCAAATAAAATCAAGTTTAAATAAGGTCATTAGGGTTGCCTGAGTGGCTCAGTCGGTTGAGTGTCTGACTCTTGATTTCCACTCAGGTCGTGATGCCAGGGGCGTGGGATTGAGCCCCATGTTGGGCTCCACACTAAGGGTGGAGCTTGCTTAAGATTCTCTTCCTGTCTCCCCTGCTCACTCTCTCTGTCTCTCTCAAAATAAAAATAAATAAAATATGTTGTTAGAATGGGCCCGAAGTCAAAAGGACTGGTGTCCTTATGAGAGACAGAAACGGATGCATCCAAGGAGAGTACCATGTGATGAGAGAAGCAGAGATTCAAGTGATGTGTCTTTAAGGCAAGGAATACCAAAGATTGCCAGTAACACCTGAACCTGAAAGAAAGAAATAGAACAGATTCTGCCAGTAACACCTGAAGCTGAAAGAAAGAAATAGCACAGATTCTTCCCTAGAGCCTTCAGAGTGAGCGTGGCCCCGCTAACACCTTGATTTTGGACTTGTAGCCTCCAGAACTGTGACAGAATAAGTTTGTGTCGTATTCAACACTCCAGTTTATAATAATTTGTGTCATTAGCCCTAGGAAACTATTACAGGGTGGGTGGAGCAGGGATTGACTAGAAAGAAGCATGAGGGAACTCTCTGAAGTGAAGGAAATGCTCTATATTCTGACAGGGGTTTGGGTTACGTGTATTCATTCACCACAACTCATCTAAGAGTACGCTCGAGATTTGTGCGTGTTACTGTGTGTAAGGCTTACCTCAAAAACAAAAAATACCATAAATAAACATTGAATTCCAGGTGAGGATATGCATGCTGAAGCATTTAGGGATGAAGTGTACTGATGTCCGCAAGTTCCTCTAGTCGGTGGGTGGAAGGATGGACAGACAGGTGATAAAGCAAACATAGCAAAACGTTAACCACTACAGAATCTAGGTGGCGGGCGTTTGGTGTTTACGCTTCTCTTAACTTTCTTACACGTTTGAACGTTTTCATACTAAAATGGAGAAAACACAAACTCTGCCTGCTGTGTGAAAGCATCTCCCAAGCCAGTTCCTAGCCTACCACACCTCTGCTCCTTCCAACCAAACTGAGAATTCACAGGAGCCACCACAGCCTCAAAGACATTTCTCAGTTGAGAAAATGGAGCCGCAGGGTAGTTTCGTGACTTGCCCAAGGTCACACAGCTAGTGGTGGAGCTGAGGCCATTTTGATTCCCCAACTTTCCGAAGCTGGGATCGCCCTGTCCTATTTGTCATTCCATACCCAGCACCTGGCACAGCGCCTGCCTCTGGCACGTGGGGGAAGCTCAGGATGCAAAGCCGAGCTTTATACTGCTCGGCACACACCCTCTCCTGAGGTCCAGGCCCTCCTCGCACCCTAGTTCTGTCACCGGAACAGTGCCTCCTCCCCGAGCCTACGCCCTCACTCTGGTGTCCTACCTAGTACCCTGATCCCACAGCACCAGCCGTGCTGTCCCCCTTCTAGGGACTGAAATCTCAGTCACCTCCAGACCTTGGGACCTGTTAACAGTTTCCTCCTTTCCGAGGGTGGTAATCAGCCTGCCTTGACTTCTCATGTTATCTAACCGTATTCCTCGCGGCGACAGTAACCCAGCTGTCCTGTGGCGCCTCCCATGGCTTTTGACACAGATATTGGCCGCTCCTTCCCCCAGTGCTGATTGCCTAGTGTGGTCACACTTTGCCTGCTGGTCTGGCCTTTGCAACAGAAAGAAAAGCAGAAAGAAGAGAAAGGCTTTACATCACATACTTCCAGACGTTCACCTGCTTCCCGGCTGTCTCTGGCCCCATCCGATCGCAGTGTGATTCCCCCACGGCGCTGTGGAGCTGTTGAGAGCCTCGCAGCCCAGACAAAGTGCCAGACTGCCTAAATCTGCGCCACGGCCTGTTGTTCTCGGGACCGAGACAACCTCCTGAGCCTGAGCAGAAGGGGAGGAAAGCAGAGAGGGAAGAAAAGGAGAGATCACAACCAAAATTTCTCCTTGCCCTTCAAAATGTAGGGCAGTATGTGAGTACTGCAGGCTTGGTGTAAAAAACGCATTTTTTTTAGAGGCAACAAAACACCAAAGTCTAACCCAGCATCTGGGGGAGGGGGAAGACGCAAGTCCAATGCAAAACGGGACAGAAAATGGGACGAGATCAACAAAGGCTGTCAGCACAAAGCAGCTGAGGCCCATGAAGGAGATGCTAAAGAGAAACGTCCAGACTCCTAGTTTTCATCAACTCACTGCATCCTTCTAAGCTGTACCGAGACTCAGTGGGCATCTTACAGAGACGCTGTCTCTAAAAATCCTTCTTTTGTCTCCAGGCTCCTTCACATGAATGCCTACATTCACAGACATGCATAGGCTATAACGTACATAGTACATACAGATATACTATGGACAGTTTGCGTGCGGCCTGCACGTGGCCACCCTGACTGAGGCGGAGAGAGGGCCCAGGAAGGCACCCCCTCCGGCCGGAACTGCCTCGCCAACCAAAGATAATTCCACAAAAGAATTATTTTCACTTCCATTTTCTTCAGATGAAATCAGGCAGTGACTAATACAAGATTGGGCCTAATGAGTCCCTTTACCTTAGATATGCGTGCGGCAGAATGAACAATGTCTCCCTCACTCTATACCCCCCCCCCCAGCCCTGTAAAGGTTCAAACTTAGCAGCACTGGAGGAAAAACACAGGGAATGAAGAGGGAAGGCAAATCAGGCTACGGGCAGATAGAAAGTCACCTAGCATTGTCTGGTCGGCATAATGACGCGGAGTTATTTTCTCCGTGGTTGCTCTGGTGATTACAATGAACGTCTTCATCTATAACAATCTAGTTCATATTAATATCACCTTAATTGTGAGAGTCTACACAAACTTTGCTCTCATAAAACTCCATTCACTCTCCCTTCCTTTTTGCTTTACGTCTTTATACATTATAAGCCCATGAACACAGATTTATAATTACTGCTTTATGCAGCTGTCTTTTAAATCAGATAGAAAAACAAGTTACGGGAAAGATACATAGATACTGTCTTTTATGTTTGTCTATGGAGCTAACTCGACTGAGGCTTTTTATTTCTTCACGTGGATTCAAGTTACTGTCCTTTCATGTCAACCTGAAGAACGCCTTTTAGTATTTCTTGGAAGGCAGGGCTGCTAGGGAAGAATTCTTTGTTTTTATTCATTTGGGAATGTCCTAATTGCTTCTTCTTTTATGGAGTATAGTTTTGACGTATTTAGAATTCTTGGTCGATGGACTATTTTTTCCAGCACTTTGAATATGTTGTGCCACTGCCTTCTCACAGGTAATATGGCCTCCGTGGTTTCTGATGATAAGTCATTGTTAATCTTATGGCGGGATCCCTTGTTATATTTTGGATCACTTTTTCTTGCTGTTTGCAAGATTCTCTTTTGGTCTTTATCTTTCAACAGTTTGATGTGCCTAGGTGTCGATCTCTTTTTTTTTTTAATTAAAAAAAATTTTTTTAACATTTATTTATTATTGAGAGAGAAACATACAGAGCATGAGCATGGGAGGGCCAGAGACAGGGAGAGACGCAGAATCTGAAGCAGGCTCCAGGCTCGGAGCTGTCAGCACAGGGCCCGACGTGGGGCTCGAACTCATGAACCGCGAGATCATGACCTGGGCCGAAGTCGGACACTTGACCAACTGAGCCACCCCGGTGCCCCTCGATCTCTTTGAGTTTAATCAAATCAGAGTTTGTTGAGTTTGCTGGGTGTGCAAATTAATGTTTTTCATCAAATTTTGCAAGTTTTTTGGCCATTATTTCTTAAAACAGTCTTTCTGCCTTTTGCTCTTTCCTCTTCTTCCGGGACGCTCATTATGGAAATGTTGGTGCATTTGGCGGTGTCCACAGGTCTCTGAGGCTCTGTTTATTTTTCATTCTGTTTTCTTGCTGTCCCTCAGACGGGATAATTTTAATTGACCCATCTCCAAGTTCTCTGATCAAATATACTCTTGAGCCCCTCTAGGAAAATTTTCATTTCAGTTATTGTCTTGTTCAACTCCAGAATTTCCATTTGGTTCTTCTTTGAACGAATTAATTTATTTTTATTTATGTTTTTAAGAGAGAGAGAAGGGTACAAATGAGTGAGGGGCAGAGAGAGAGAGAGAGAGACAAAGAGAGTGAGAGAGAGAGAGAGAAGTAGGGCTCACCCAGGACTCGTGTTTTACCTGAAGCAGGGCTCATACTCACCAGACGCGGGGCTCAAGCTCACCCAAAGTGGGGCTCAAACTCGCCAGTTGTGAGATCATGACCTGAGCTAAAGCCAGATGCTTAATGACTGAGCCACCCAGGTGCCCCTATTTATTTTTTTAAAGTAATCTCTACGGCCAAAATGGGGTTCGAACTCACAACCCCGAGATCAAGAGTCACATGCTCTACTGACTGAGCCCTCCAGGCTCCCCCATTTAATGATTATTTTTTATATAACTCGAAGTAGAGTTGAGGTCTCGACTCTGTTACATTGGTTTCAGGCGTGCATCGTAGTGATTCAACAACTGTATATATGTTCTGCTGTGCTCACAAGTATAGCTACCATCTGGCACCATACAATGCTCTTAAAACACCATAGGGTATATTCCCTGTGGTGTACCTTTCATCCCCGTGACTTATTCATTCTGTAAATAGAAGCCTATATCTCCCACTCCCCTTCACCCATGTTGCCCAAAACCCCACCCCCCTCCCTCTGGCAACAATTAGTTCGTTTTCTGTATTTTTGGATTTGTTTCTATTTGTTTGGGGTTTTGTTTTCGATTCATATAAATGAAATCATTTGGTATTTGTCTTCCTCTGTCTGACTTATTTCACTTAGCGTAACACCCTCTAGGTCCATCCATGTTGTCACAAATGGCGAGATCTCATTCTCTTTTTCCGTTTGGTTCTTTTTATAATTTCTCTTAATTAATGTGCTCTGTTTAATGGGAAGGCATTCTTATACTTTCTTTTAGTTCTTCTGACATAGTTTACTTTAGTTCTTTGAACATAGTGTGAGTGACTGAGTTAAAATCTTTGTCTAGTAAGTCTAATGTCAGGGCTTCCTCAGTGAGTTTCTGTTTATTGCTTTTCATCCTGTGTATGGACCATAGTTTCTCATTTCTTTGCTTATCTTATAATATTTTGCTGAAACCTGGGCATTTGAAGTAATATAATGTAAAAACTTCGGAAATCAAAATTTCTCCCCTTCCCAGATAAAGTCGTTGTTGCTATTTTAATTGTTGCTCCTGTTTAGGGGATTTTCCTGAAGTAATACTGTAAAGTCTGTATTCTTTGTCATGTGTGACCATTCAAAACCTCTGCTCAGTTGGCTTAGTGATCAGTTATCCACTGGACAGGAGTTTCTTTAAACTACTGAAACCGATAAGTCTACCAACATTTGCTGAGGGGCTCTGTGGGTATGTTAGGGCCCACATTCAATGCTCCAGAAATCAATTTAACACTTTGCCTTAGCCTTCACTCTCTGCTTTTGCAGAGCCTCAAGTCAGCGAGAGGTGAGAACTTAGGGCCTTCTCAGGTCCTTCCTGAGTATACAAACAATGCTGAGCATGCATACGGCCTTCTAGATTCCCAGGAATATATCAGAGAGCTGTTCAAAATCTCATTCCCTAGCTTTATTTTAAAAGGTTTTTTTGGTTAGCTTGTTGTTTTCTACAACCGGTATCGCCTTCCCAGACAGCCAGGAAGTTAAATAATTACCTCACAGATTGCTTTTGACAATTGCCTCATGGAGAAGAGTTTCGAACACTAAGTAAGCTCTGAGTCAGGTCAAATACAGAGACGCTTGTGAGTGGGGTCTTCCGGGGAGCCACCAGACAGATCATTCTTTGGGAATGAGTCTTTGAAAGAGCTGCATACTGGTTTTGCTCCCTCTGTTGGCTGCCGTGATGAGAAGTTCGCTGTTGTTTTTCAAGGTTACCAGAGAGCTGCAGAGTAGGGGATGGGACTAAAGCAAGTTAAAAGACCACAGAACTCCCTGTTCTTACCTAGTCAGACATTTTTTTCTTGTACAAACACTCCCTGATTGCTGCAGATATTTGGTTAATGTCCCAGGGTCTGAAAGAGTTAATTCTGACCTTTTTTCCAGCACTTTCTTTCGTTTTATTATGTGTACTACTCTCTCCCATACTCCTTTGTGGGGGGGTTTCCTACACAGATTTTTAAAATTTCCTTACTAATCCCCTTTTCCCTCTCCCCCCACCCGCCTCCCCTCTGGTAACTTCAGTTTGCTCTCTATAGTTAATTGTCTGTTTCTTGGTTTGTCTTTTTTCCTTTCCTCATTTGTTTTGTTTCTTAAATTCCACATACGAGTGGGATCATATGGTATTTGGTTTTCTCTGACTTATTTCACTTACCATTATACTCTCTAGCTCTATCCACATCGTTGCAAATGGCCAGATTTCATTCTCTTTTTATGGCTGCACAATATTCCTCTGTGTGTGTGTGTGTGTGTGTGTGTGTGTGTGTGTCTGTGTACCACACCTGACTTTTTTTTACAGTTTTCTTTTCTTTTTTTTTTTTTTTCTTTTAGACACAGTGAGTGGAGGGGCAGAGGGTGAAAAAGAATCTCAAGCAGGCTCCATGCTGAGTGCACAACCATGAGATCATGACCTGAGCCAAAATCAAGAGTCAGACACTCAACCAATGGAGCCCCCCAGGTACCCTTATTGTCTTCTTATTATTTGATGCAGAAGAGATATTTTAGAGGTCCTCGCTCTGCCATTTTACTGGTATCACTCCCTCAAGGAACACTTTTAGACCTTTTCTCCACAATTCTTTTCTTGGGACATAAACTGGGTGAGAGAAAACATCACGACCATTGTGAACTTGAGGCCTCTAGTTCTATAAAGGGACTACCAGTAATGTTCTCAAAACTGTAGCGTCATGCATCCATCTGAAGAGTAGGACCAGAGGCAGAGAGCAGCAAAGACCAGGGAAGAAAGATCTAGTGTGAACACGGCAGGTCCTTTCTCACCAATGTTTCTCAAATATTGCAGACTGAGTGCACCTGGGTGGCTCAGTCGGTTAAACATCTAGCTCTTGATTTCAGTTCAGGTCATGATCTCACGGTTCGTGCGTTCAAGCCTTGCATCAGGCTCTATGCTGACAGCATGGAGCCTGCTTGGAATTCTCTCTCTCCTCTCTCTCTGTCCCTCCCCTGCTTGTGTGTGCGCTCTCTCTCTCCCACTGTCTTGCTCTCTCTCAAAATAAACTTAAAATTTTTTTTAAATACTGCAGATTGATAAGCAGTGGCACCTGCCTGAGTCTGTCATCTAAATTTATATCTAAGCAGCCTCCCATTACCAAAAAGGGAAGGATCTATCTTGCTCCATATACCTTAAGATGACCACCCTGCTTTTTTTTCTTTTTAATACAGAAAAATTTCTGGAAAAAAATGGAAAAGCTGATAGTAGTTCCTCCCCAACCTCTGTAAAGGCAGAAACACAGTCGCTCCATCTCAACCGATGAAAAAGAGAGACCTGGTGCTGTGAGCTGAACTATGTCCCCCACCCCAAATTCATATGCTGAATCAGTAACCCCCAATGTGACTGTATTTGGATGTAAGGCCTTTAAAGAAGTAATTAGGGTTAAATGAGGTCATGAGGGTGGGGCCCACCATAAGGACTGGTGTCCTTATGAGAAGAGGAAGAGACCAGGAGTGACATGTGCACCAAGTAAAAGCCATGTGAGGACACAGAGGGAAGATGGTCCATATGCAAGCCAAGGGGAGAGGCCTCAGGAGAAACCAAACTGGCTGCCACTTTGACCTTGGACTTCCAGCCTGCAGTACTGTGAGAAAACACAGTTCTGGTTTTTTACCCGCCCCCCCCCCCCCACACCACCGTCTGCGACATTTTGTTATGGCGGCCCTACCGGGCTAATATAAGTGGTAGCCTTGATGGGATCCTGAAACAGAGGATATTACAAAAATCAATGAAATCCGAATAAAGCGTGGAGTTCAGTTAAGACGATGTATCAAGTTTGATTCATTATGACCATCCCAATGCAAGATGTTTACAACAGAAGAAACTGGGCGTGGCCTACAAAGGAGTTCCCTGTACTTCCTTTGCCAACTTCTCTGTGCATCTGAAATTCTTCTCTAATTAAAGGTTTATTTTCACAAAAAGAGAGAAAGGAGAGGTATCCCAAGCCCACAGGTGCAGGTGCAGGTGCAGGGCAGCAGAGGTTCTAGAATTCCCAGGGCAGCAGGTTTTCCTCTGCCACTTCCTCCTCTCCATAGGTGCATACCAGAGCCCCCCACCCCCCACCAAGTTCTCCCTTTGGGCTGCCTTCCGGCACCCTTGCAGCCACTGCATGCTTGTTTCCATCAGAAATAGATCATCTTGGGGGCACCTGGGTGGCTCAGCTAGTTAAGCGGCTGACTTCGGCTCAGGTCGTGAGCTCACAGGTCGTGAGTTCCAGCCCCGCGTCAGGCTCTCTGCTATCAGCATGGAGCCTGCTTTTGAGCCTCTGTCTCCCCCCCACCCCCCTGAGCCCTTCCCCCGCTGGCTCTCTCTCAAAATAAATAAAATTTTAAAAAAGAAATAGATTATGCTGTAGAAAAATGGAAAATCTGATGGTGTTTCCAGTCCCCAAGCTCTGTGACAGCACTAAGGCAGCCACTCTTATTCAGTCTCTCACAAGGAGAAGAAACAAAATTGCCAAACTTACAGGCCCAGGTCAGTAGAGGCCTAGCAAGGAGATGCTAGTGTTAACAGGGCAAACTGTACAGAGTAGCTTCTCTCCTGCTCCAAGTCAACATAGACAGCATCACTCTTTGGGTACCTATCCCCCCCAAAATCTCCTTCTGGGAACCTTTCAGTCTTTCAGTTAAGGCGAAATTAAGCCCAGCTTTCACCCCTCATCTGCCCCGTTGTGGACTAATGCCAGAGGCCCCCACCAGGGCCTCCCACTTTTTCTCCCTTTGGACTAACTCCCATCCCAATGAGCGAGCCTGGAGCCTCTGTGGATCTATCTATTCTTTTTATGAGCCACCCCGCACCCTCATCCTGAACAGCAAGATGGGGAGGAGACATCAGTCACCAGGAGCTCCTTGCCTGTGTAGGGGGCACTAACACAGCAGTACTGGTGAAATGAGAGAGGAAATCTACAGGAGCCCGGGGCGGAGAGCGGCCCTGATCTGTGAAGCTGAAGCTGCTGTGAACAGGTCAGCAAAGGCACCCGTTCCTTTGTCCCTGCTGCTTTTACTGTGGAGAGAGCTGTTAACTTGTGTCTCAATTAGGTGCTACCAGACAACCCCCCTCTGGCCCTCTTCCATTTCTGCAAGGGAAGCAAAGGTCCTTCTTGACCTGTTCCTCAAACATTCTTTCTCTTGGGGGTAGATAAAGCTGGAAGAGGAAAAACATTAAGGAACTGTAGTCCTTTATCTTTATAAAGCTCCATTACCCCAACAGCGTAGAACAAACAAGATTTTAGTCACAGCAGGAGAGAAGCACATGAAAACGCTAGCCTTTACAGGTCCTTTTCTAAACAGCTGTAAAGAAAACACCAGGAGCCGCAAGACTCAGATTGGCATGGAAGTCCATGCAGCTGTCCTGATAAGCGGCTTGGAACACAGAACTGCCTCTCTAGCCGCATGCCACTTCAAGGAGCGGGCCCGGCCAACTTGAATCCCAACCAGGAAGGAAGGAAGGATGAACACTTGGGTCTGCCTCACAAAGCACCCCGGGAAGCCAGGTCCCCGGTGAGGTGGGCTTTGGATGGTAAAGGCCAGGAGAGCGGTGAGCCGCCAGCCTGGCCGAGCCCTCCCTAACCTGCTGGTGCGGGGGGCCGTGCGCTCTCCCCTGGGGATGGGAAGGGGGCCGGGTCCCTTTGCGTTTACACAGCCGAGTGGTACAGAGAGCTATTTACCACAGCATCCTGCTGGAAAGAAAGTGGATGGTGTGCGATCGGAAGGAATGGCATCTTACAACTAACAAAAGAAAGAAAATGTGAATGGAAGCATAATTACCTATTCGCAAAGCCATGGCAGTTTCTAGCTGCTATGCTTAGCAGAAGCCCACAGTCCCCTCTTTATATAATTATTTGTATGCATCATCCAGACCTTCAAACTATCTGTATTATGCACAATTATTACCTCGGCTCATCTCCACGTTCAGTTTCCCAGGAGGTGAAAAAACCTCTCCTGATACTTAGTTTATGAATTCTGGGGAATCTGACTGGGAGAGATGTGGAAAAGCAAACAATTGGTAAGGCATATAATTATCTCTTTCAAAGGAAACATTCACCTCCAGCTGGCCTACTTGTGTAGGTTCTAATGCCTGAAAAGAGAATTAATTAACCCAGGCAGGTCTCCAGTGCCTGCATATCCTCCTTCAAACCTATTTACAAACCTGCTTAGAAACGCCGGGCTTTTGCAAAGCAGAGAGTTCACTTAGAAATACAGCTGCACATGGAATTCTTTGAAAATGTAAATGGAAGATTCTGAACAGGAATAACTTGACATTTGATTCTGGAACAATGGTAAAATGTCAACATCTGCCATGAAAATATAGAACCCGAAAATAATGAAAAAGGGTCCTTTCAGTATTTGAAGTCTATGGCACTTGCTTGGGTTTGGTTGTTCCACAAAGTTCTGTGCGGTACCACTTTGCTTCAACAGACTTACATTAAAGTCATATTGTTTAAGCACATTAAAGAATCACACTTATAATTTCATTGGAACATAATAGTAGTCTCATTCTATCAGAGCTGTGGTCCATCCAGGTCAGAAGTCCCTTTTTTCCACGCACCGAAAGCTAGGTTGTTTGGGGCACCTGGGTGGCTCAGCTGGTTAAGTGTAAGACTTTGGCTCAGGTCATGATCTCATGGTCCGTGAGTTTGAGCCCCGCGTCGGGCTCTGTGCTGACAACGAGGAGCCTGGAGCCTGCTTCGGATTCTGTGTCTCCCTGCACTGCTCACTCTCTCTCTCTCAAAAACAAGTGAACATTAAAAAAAGAAGGTAGGTTGCTTGACAACCTATCATCCTCTATTTAGTGATCTTTTTAAAGATCTGGAGTGTCACCAAAACATCCCAAATTCTGTTAAAAATTCGTTTTAAGGGGCGCCTGGGTGGCTCAGTCAGCTAAGCGTCCAACTCTTGGTTTTGGCTCAGGTCATGATCTCGTGGTTCGTGGGTTCAAGCCCCGTGTTGGGCTCTGTGCTGGCAGCTCAGCGGGAGCCTGTGCAGAGCCTGCTCAGAATTCTCTCTCTCCCTCTCTCTGCCCCTCCCTTGCTCGTGTTCTCTCTCAAAATAGATAAATAAACTTTAAAAGCAATTTATTTTAATGTTATCACTTATCATCGTACTTAAACCTTTCTTAAACTTCTTTACAAGAGAAACCCGTACCAGCTCTTGAGTGGCTAATTAACCCTTGAGTTTGCTGCCTGTTTTCAACTTTTTAATTGTGGTTTGAAAAAAACCTCACAAGATCAAATATATCATCTTAACCCTTTCTAAGTGCACTGTTGAGCGGCATTAACTATATTCACACTGTTGTGCAACCAATCTCCAGAACTTCTTCATCTTGCAAAACTGAAATTCTATCTCTAATTTTCCCCTCCCCTCGGCCCCTGGCAACCACCCTTTCACTTTGTTTCTGTGTATTTGACTATTTCAGATACCTCATATAGACGGAATCGTACTGTATATGTTTGTCTTCTCATGACTAGCTTATTTTCACTCAGCAGAATGACCTCGAAATTCACTCATGTTGTAGCATGTGACAGGATTTCCTTCCTTTTTAAAAATTTTTTTATTTTAATTCCAGTAGAGTTAACATACAGTGTTATATTAGTTTCATGTGTACAATATAGCCATTCAAGCATTTCCTTCCTTTTTAAGGCTGAATAATCCATCGCATATATACACCATATTTTGTTTCTTGATTTATCCATCGACGGACACATGTATTGCTTCGTCCTCTTGGCTATTGTGAATAATGCTGCCATGACCATGAGTGCGCAAATATTTCCATGAGAGCAAGATCCTCCTTTCAGTTCTTCTGGGTCTATACTCAGACGTGGGATTGCAGGATCAGATAGTAATCCTATTTTTAATTTTTCGAGGGACGACCATATCATTTTCAATAGCAGCTGTACTGTTTTTGTGTTCCTATCAACAGCGCACAAAAGTTCCAATTTCTCCATAGTTCCAATCTCTCCGTATCCAATATCTCCAATATCTCTGTCAACATATGTTATTTTCTGGGTTTTTTCTTTTTTGATAGTGGCCATCCTGATGGCTGTGAGATGATACCTCACTGTTGGTTTCCATTTACGTTTCCCTAATAACTAATGATGTTGAGCATCTTTTCATATGCTTCTTGGACATTTGTATATTATCTTTGAGAAATGTTTATTCAAATTATTTGTCCATTTTTAAATTGTGTTGTTTTTCTGTTGTTTGGTTGTAGGAGTTCTTTATATATTCTGGATATGAGCCCCTGATTAAATACATGATTTGCAAATATTTTCTACCGTCCTGTATGTTACTTTTTCACTCCGATTGTGTCCTTTGGTGCATGGTAGTTTTTAATTTTGACAGAGTAGGATTTCTATGTTTTTACTTTCCCTTTTGTCAACATCCTTGCCAACACTTAGCATATATATAATGGCCATCCTAACAGGTATGAGGTGTTATCTCATTGTGGTTTTGATTTGCATTTCCTTCATGAGTAGTGATGTTGACACTCTTTTATATACCTGTTGGCCAGTTGTATGTTTTCTTTGGAAAAACGTCTCTTCAGGTCCTTTGCTCATTTTTTAACCAGGTTATTTGGGGGTTTTTGTTATTGAGTTATAGGAGTTCCTTATACATTTTGGATATTAATCCTTTATCAGATGTATAGCCTGAAAATATTTTTCTCTCAATACATAGGATGCCCTTTATTTTGTTGATTGCTTCATTTGCTTTACAAAGCTCTTTAGTTTTACATAGTCTCATTTATCTATTTTCTTTCGTTGGCTGTGCTTTTGGTGTCATATCCAAGAAATCATTGCCAAGACCAATGTCAAGGTTTTCCCCTATTTGTTCTTCTAGGAGCTCTACAGTTTCAGGTCTTATTTAAGTCTTTGATCTATTTTTAGTTGGGTTTTGTGTATTGTGTAAGACAAGGGTCCAATTTCATTCTTTTACACGTGGATGTCCAGTTTTCCCAGCACTGTGTTTTGAAGAGACTTTCCCCCTTGAATGGTCTTGGCAGCCTTGTTGAAGATTAGTTGACTATATATTCATGGGTTTCTAGACTCTCCATTCTCTTCCATTATTCTACATGTCTGTTTTTATGCTACTACCATACTGTTTTGATTACTATCATTTGATAATATATTTTGAAATCAGGGAATATGATGTCTCCAGCTTTGTTCTTCTTACTGAAAATTACTTTGGTTACTTAGTCTTTTGTGGTTCCATATGAATTTTAGGATTCTCTATTTTGGTAAAAAGTGATGGGGCAGCTGGGTGGCTTAGTCAGTTAAGTGACTGACTTTGGCTCAGGTCATGATCTCATAGCTCATGAGTTCCAATGAAGTTAAACTTTTTATACTCTAACTAGCAATGTATGAGGATTTCAATTTCTTCATGTCCGTGACAACACTTGTCATTGTCTTTTATTTTTGTTTAAAAAGTTTATTTTTATTTTTTGAGAGAGAGAGAGAGAGAGAGAGAGCAAGAAGAGGAGGGGAAGAGGGAGAGGGAGACAGAATCCCAAGCAGGCTCTGTGCCATTAGCACAGAGCCCGATGCAAGCTCAAACTCATGAACTGTGAGCTTATGACCTGAGCTGAAGTCAAGAGTCAGATACTTAACTGACTGAGCCACCCAGGTGCCCCTATCTTTTTTTATTATGACCATACCAGTGGTTGAAGTGGTTTATCTCACTGGATTTTTTCTATTCTCAATGTTAGCTAACATACAGTGTAGGCTTGGCTTCAGGAGTAGAATCCAGTGATTCATCAGGTACATATAACTCCCAGTGCTCATCCCAACAAGTGCCCTCCTTGATGCCCATCATCCATTTTCCCCTCCCCCATCAACCCTCAGTTGGTTCTCTGTATTTAAGAATCCCTTATGCTTTGCCTCCCCCTCGGTTTTTCATCTTATTTTTCCTTCCTTTCCCCTATGAGCATCTGTTAAGTTTCTCAAATTCCACATATCAGTGAAATAATGTGATATCTGTCTTTCTCTGAGTGACTTATTTCGCTTAGCATAATACCCTCCAGTTCCATCTATATTGTTGCAAATAGCAAGATTTCATTCTTTTTCATCACCAAGAAGTATTCCTGTACACACACACACACACACACACACACCACACCTTCTTAATCCATTCATCAGTTGATGGACATCTGGGCTCTTTCCATAATTTGGCTATTGTTGATGGCACGGCTATAAACATTGGGGTGCATGTGCCCTTTTGAATCAGCATTCCTGTATCCTTTGGATAGATTCTTAGTCATGCAATTGCTGGGTCATAGGATAATTCTATTTTTAATTTTTTGAGGAACCTCCACACTGTTTTCTAGAGTAGCTGCATCAGTTTGAATTCCCACCAACAGTGCAAGAGGGTTCCCCTTTCTCAACATCCTCACCAACATCTGTTGTTTCCTGAGTTGTTAATGTTAGCCGCTCTGACCGGTGTGAGGTGGTGTCTCATGGTGGTTTTGATTTGTATTTCCCTGATGATGAGTGATGTTGAGCATTTTTTCATGTGTCTGTTTGCCATCTGGATGTCTTCTTTTCAAAAGTGTGATTCCTGTCTTCTATTCATGTCTTCTGCCCATTTCTTCACTGGATTATTTGTTTTTCAGGTGTTGAGTTTCAGAAGTTCTTTATAGCTTTTGATATTAACCCTTTATCTGATATGTCATTTGCCAATATCTTCTCCCATTCTGTCAGTTGCCTTTTAGTTTTGTTGATAGGTTCCTTTGCTGCGCAGAGGCCTCTTATCTTGATGAGGTCCCAATAGTTCATTTTTGCTTTTGTTTCCCTTGCCTCTGGATACATGTCAAGAAGTTGCTGTGGCCGAAGTCAAAGAGGTTGTTGCCTGTTTTCTCCTCCAGGATTTTGATGATTTCCTGTCTCACATGTATATCTTTCATCCATTTTGAATTTATTTTTGTGAATGGTGTAAGACAGTGGTCTAGTTTCATTCTTCTGCATGTTGCTGTCCAGTTCTCCCAGCACCATTTGCTAAAGAGACTGTCTTTTCTCCATTGGACACTGTTACCTGCTTTGTTGAAGATTAGTTGGCCATCTATTTGTGGGTTCATTTCTGGGTTCTCTATTCTATTCCATTGATCTATGTGAGTGTGTTTGTGCCAATACCATACTGTCTTGATGATTACAGCTTTGTAATACAGATTAAAGTCTGGGATTGTGATGCCTCCAACTTTGGTTTTCATTTTCAATGTTACTTTGGCTATTCGGGGTCTTTTCTGGTTCTGTACAAATTTTAGGGTTGTTTGTTCTAGTTCTGTGAAGAATGCTGGTGCTATTTTGATTGGGATTGCATTGAATGTGTAGATTGCTTTGGGGAGTATCAACATTTTAATAATATTTGTTCTTCCAATCCATGAGCATGGAATATTTTTCCATTTCTTTGTGTCTTCTTCAATTTCTTTCATAAGCTTTGTATTGTTTTCAGCATATAGAGAGTTTACCTCTTTGGTTAGGTTTATTCCAAGGTATTTTATAATTTTTGATGCAATTGTAAAGGGGATCAGTTCCCTGATGGCTCTTTCTTTTACTTCATTATTGGTGTATAGAACTGTGATTGATTTCTGTACATTGATTTCATATCCTGCAACTTTGCTGAATTCCTGTATCAGCTCTAGCAGTTTTTTGGTGGAATCTTTTGGGTTTTCCATGTAGAGTATCATGTCATCTGCCAAGAGTGAAAGTTTGACTTCTTTGCCTTTTATTTTGTTTTGTTGTCTGATTGCCGAGGCTAGGACTTCCAACATTATGTTAAACAGTGGTGAGAGTGGACATCTTTGTCATGTTCCTGATCTCAGGGGGAAAGCTCTCAGGTTTTCCACATTGAGGATGATATTAGCTGTGGGTCTTTCATATATGGCTTTTATGATGTTAAGGTATGTTCCTTCTATCCAGACTTCCTTGAGGGTTTTTATTTAAGAAAGGATGCTACATTTTATCAAATGCTTTTTCTGCATCTGTTAACAGGATCATATGGTTCTTATCCTTTCTTCTATTAATGTGATGTATCACACTGATTGATTTACGAGCATTGAACCAGCCCTGCAGGCCAGGAATGCCTCCCACTTGATCATGGTGAATAATTCTTTTAATGTACTGTTGAATTTTATTTGCTACTATCTTTTTCAGAACTTTTACATCCATGTTCATCAGGGATATTGGCCTATAATTCTCCTTTTTAGTGGGGTCTTTGTCTAGTTTGGGAATCAAGGTAATGCTGGCTTCATAGAATGAGTTTGAAAGCTTTCCTTCCATTTCTATTTTTTGGAACAGCTTGAGAAGAATAGGTAGTAACTCTGCTTTACATGTCTGGTAGAATTCCCCAGGGAAGCCACCTAGCCCAGGACTCTTATTTGTTGGGATAGTTTTGATAACTGATTCAATTTCTTTGCTGGTTATGGGTCTGTTCAAATTTTTTTATTTCTTCCATTTGAGTTTTGGTAGTGCGTGAGTGTCTAGGAATTTGCCCATTTCTTCCAGACTGTCCAGTTTGCTGGCATATGATTTTTCATAGTATTCTCTAATGATTGCTTGTGTTTCTCTCTCTTTGTGAGAGAGATTGTGATTGTGAGAGAGGTTGTGATCTCTCCTCTTTCATTCACGATTTTATGTATTTGGGTCCTCTCTCTCTTCTTTTTCAGAAGTCTGGCTCGGGGGTTATCAATTTTGTTTATTCTTTCAAAAACCCAGCTCTTAGATTCATTGATCTGTTCTAGTGTGGTCTTTTTTGGATTCTATATCATTTATTTCTTCTCTAATCTTTATTATTTCTCTTCTGCTGGTTTTGGACTTTCTTTGCTGCTGCTTTTCTAGTTCCTTTAGGTACAAGGTTAGGTTGTATTTTGGGGACCTTTCTTGCTTCTTGAGATAGGCCTGGATTGCAATGTATTTTCCTCTTAGGACTGCCTTTCCTGCATCCAAAAGGGTTTCAACTGTCATGTTTTCATTTTCATTTGTTTCCATATATTTTTTAATTTCTTATTTAATTTCCTGGTCGACCCATTCATTCTTTAGTAGGATGCTCTTTAATCTCCATGTATTTGGGGCTTTCCAAATTTTTTCTTGTGGTTGATTTCAAGTTTCATGGTGTTGTGATCTGAAAATATGCATGGTATGATCTCCATCTTTTTATACTTGTTGAGGGCTGTTTTGTGACCCAGTATGTGATCTATTTTGGAGAATGTTCCATGTGAACTTGAAAACAATGTGTATTCTCCTACATTTGGATGAAAAGTTCTGAATATATCTGTTAAGTCCATCTGGTCCAATGTGTCATTCAAAGCCATTGTTTCCTTATTGATTTTCTGCCTAGATGATCTGTCCATTGTTGTAAGTAGAATATTAAAGTCCCCTACAATTACGGTATTATTATCTATATATTTGTTGATTAATTGATTTATATATTTGGGTTCTTTCATGTTGGGGGCATAAACAATTACAGTTGTTAGCTCCTCTTGATGGCTAGACCCCTTAATTATGATATAACGCCCTTCTTTATCTCTTGTTACAGTCTTTGTTTTAAAATCTAATTTGTCTGATATAAGTATGGCTACTCCGGCTTTCTTTTCATGTTCATTATCATGATAGATGGTTCTCCATCCCCTCACTTTCAATCTGCAGGTGTCCTCAGGTCTAAACTGAGTCTCTTATAGGCAGCATACGGATGGATCTTGGTTTTTTTTATCCATTCTGATACCCTATATCTTTTGATTGGGACATTTAATCCATTTACATTCAGAGTGATTACTGAAGGATACGGATTTAGTGCCATTGTGTTATCTGTAGGTTTCGTGTTTGTGGTGATGTCTCCGGCCTGTTGTAATCTTTGCTGCTTTCCACTCACAGAGACCCCCTTAGGATCTCCTGCAGGGCTGGTTTAGTGGTCATGAACTCCTTTAGTTTTTGTTTGGGAAAGCCTTTATCTCTCCTTCTATTCTGAATCAGCCTTGCTGGATAAAGGATTCTTGGCTGCATATTTTTGCTATTCAGCACATAGAATATTTCCTGCCACTCCCTTCTGGCCTGCCAACTTTCAGTGGACAGGTCTGCTTCTAACCTTATGTGTCTACCTTTGTAGGTTAAGGACCATTTGTCCTTAGCCACTTTCAGAACTCTCTCTTTATCTTTGTATTTTGCCAGTTTCACTATGATATGTCATGGTGTTGACCTGCTTTTGATTTTGAAGGGAGTTCTCTGTGCCTCTTGGACTTGGATGCCTGTTTCCTTCCCCAGATTAGGGAAGTTCTCAGCTATAATTTGTTCAAATAAACTTTCTGCTCCTTTCTCTTGCTCTTCTTCCTCTGGGACTCCTATGATATGGATATTGCTTCATTTTATGGAATCAGTTAGCTCTCTAATTCTCCCCCCGTGATCTAATACTTTCCTTTCCCTCTTTTTTTTCAGCTTCATCATTGCCCATAATTTTATCTTCTATTTCACCCATTCTCTTCTCTGCTTCTTCCATCCTCACTGTCACTGTATCCAGTTTATTTTCACCTCATTTATAACATTTCTTAATTCATTGTGACTATTTCTTAGGTCTTTGATCTCTGCAGCAATAGATTCTCTGCTGTCTTCTATGCTTTTTTCAAGTCCAGCTATTAGTCTTAGGACCGTTATTCTAAATTCTTATTCAGATATATTGTTTATATCTGTTTTTGAGCAATTCTCAGGCTGTCATTTTTTCCCGAATTTTGTTTTGAGAAGAATTCCTCTGTTTCATCATTTTGGCTAGGTTTCTCTCTTTTATGTTTCTTTTAAAAGCTTGTTACGTGTCCTGCACCTGTGAGTACTACTATATTAAAAAATGGGTCATACACTGTCCAGGACTTAGCACTTCAGGAAGTGTTTTTGGAGTACATTTTATGTACTTTGTTGTTGTGTTCTGGCTACTCTATCCCACTGGTCAGTCCTCTGCAGAGCTTCTCCTTGCTCGTAGTGGTGGAGTGTTTGGACCTTCCACCAGGTGTGCTTTGATTTGTTTGTTGAAGTCACCCAGGAAAAAAAAAGGAAAGTGGGGGGCGGGGGGAGAAGCCTGATCTCATACAAAGAAAAAAGGAAGGGGAGAAAAGTCTGAGCAGAGGACCAAAAAAAATTATAAGGCTTAATCCAGACAGAGAGAAAGGAAAATGAAGAAGAAGATATAGAAAGGGTATAAAAAGAATAGAATAAAAATGCCTGATTAAACAAACCAGAAAAAAAATTATATATATATATAATATATATATTAGTATATAATAATATAATATATATATGAATTGACCAAAAACAACCAATCAGAAACTATGAGCCTTGATCCTGCCAAGCTGTCTTCTTCCACCTGTGGAAATCCTTCTGTCACTGCACAGATTGATTTCCTGGGTGTTCCAAGTGATTTGACCTCAATACAGCTGTGTTTGAGGGATGAGGGAAATCCCAGTCTCCCTACTTCTCTGCCATGTTAACTTCCCCCACACTCTGGTTATTTAATTCTCTCATTGTGATTTTGATTTGCATTTCCCTACTAATGATGTTGAGCATGTTTTCATGTGCTTAATGGCCATTTGTATGTCTTTTTTGAAGAAATTTCTATTCAAACCCTTGCCCATTATTTCATTGGGTCATTTACCTTGTTATTGTTGAGTTGTCATTGTTCTAATTTATATATTCTGGGTATTCTGCCCTTATCAGATATAGTTGCCAACATTTTCCCATTCTGTAGTTTGTCTTTTCATTTTCTTGATGATGTTGTCAATGGCACAAAAGTTTTAAAATTTTTATGTACTCCAATTTACCTCCTTTTCTCTAAAGTCGAATTCTTCAATTGTGAAACTGGACCAAAACTAAAGCAAGAGATGAGGGACGCAACCTTGCTATGTTTATACTTTAAGTGAACATATGTATGTGAGGTAATAACTCAGCAGAGAGACTACAGGGAAAGAAAGGAACTCTGAACAGTGGGGATTCAGGTTAGGGAAACAAAATCAACTGTTGGATTCCTTCCTGTAAGTGATAGCTAACAATTTAAATCACTGGCCAAAAGGTCAAGATAGCCGGGTCTTGATTTATACTAGCATCAATGTCTACGGGAGTCAGTCTGCAGAATGAAGTTATGTCAGTAAGAGTTTCCAAACTGGAGTAAATAAACCCGTGAATGAAGTAAGAGTCAGCAATGTGGTTTGGAGCAGTTCATCCAGTTTAGAGTAGAACTGTCATTAGCCGCTCAGAATACTGAGAACGGGGGGAAGGAGATGGTGAAAGGAGCAGGAGAGAAATTCCAGGAAACTAAGGCAGAATTCTAGATGTGCCGACTAGCAAAACAGGAAAGAGAAAAACAGGAGGAATTAAGAGAATAAAAAGGTTTAGAACTCATTTCCTAGTTACCACTGGTGATGGTTAATTTTATGTATCAATTTGGATGAGTCATGGGATGGCCATCTATTTGGTCAATCATTATTCTGGGTGTTTCTATGAGGGTGTTTTTGGCTGGGTGTTTAGTCAGTATACTGAGTAAAGCAGCTTGCCCTCCATAATGTGAGTGGACATTATCCAATCAGTTGAAAACCTGAATATAATAAAAAAGGTTGACTCTTCCCCAAGTAAGAGAGAATTCCTCCTGTCTGCTGCCTTTGAGCTGAGACATCAGCTTTTTCCTGCCTTTAGTCTCGAATGGAAACATTAGTTCTTCCTGGATCTCAACCCCACCTTCAGAGTGGAACTATCCCATTGGCTTTCCTAGGTCTTTAGCTTGCCAACTCACCCTGCAGATCTTAGGATTTGTCAGCCTCCATAATCATATAAACCAATTTCTTATAATAAATCTCTTTATATATGTTTATAATATTTATTTGTTATATAATAAATACATATGCATCATATTACATGACCACTAGCATGGGTAAGTGTCTCTACTTCACCAACACTTGCTATTGTCTATCTATCTACAATATATAGATAGATAGATAGATAGATAGATAGATAGACAGATATCCTAGCCATTATAGCCAGCATAGTGGGTGTGAAGTTGTATCTCACTGTATTTTGATTTGCATTTCCCTAATGATTAATAATGTTGAACATCTTTTCATGTGTTTATTAGCCATTCATGTATCATCTTTTAGGAAGTGCACATTCAAAACCATTTCCCATTTTCTTTCATTCATTCATTCATTCATTCATTCATTCATTTTTTAAATTCAGTAGGTTCCACACCCAACATGGGGCTTGAACTCATGACCCTGAGATCAAGAGTTGCATGCTCTACCACCTGAGCCATCCACGTGCCCCTCCATTGCCCATTTTCTTTTTTTTAAGTTTATTTGAGAGAGAGAGAGAGAGAGAGAGAGAGAGAGAGAGAGAACATGCTGGGGAGGGACAGAGAGAGAATCCCAAGCAGGCTCCACACTGACTGACATGGGGCTTGACCTCACAAACCACGAGGTCATGAGCTGGGCCAAAATAAAAAGTTGGATGCTCAAGTGACTGAGCCACCCAAGCGACCGTCCATTGCCCATTTTCGAATTGGGGTATCCTTTTATTGTTGAGTTGTAAGAGTTTTTTATACATTCTGTATGCAAGACCCTCAACAAATATGTGATTTGCAAATATTTTCTTCTAATCTATGGGTTGTCGTGTCATTTTCTTGATGATACCTTTGAAGTATAAATTTTTTAATTTTAATGAAATCCAAATTATCTATTTCTTCTTTGGTTGTTCGCACTTTAGGTGTTATAACTAAGAAGTACCTAAATTGCCTAATCTAGGTCATGAAGATTTACACCTATTTTCCTTCTAAGAGTTTTATACTTTTAGGTCTTTGATCCATTTTGATTTAACTTTTTGTATATGGTGTAAGGTAAGAGTTTAGCTTCATTATTTTACATGCAAATATCCAGTTGTCCCAGTACCTTCTGTTGAAAACACTGTTCTTTCCCCTTGAGTGGGTCGTGGAACTCTTGTTGAAAATCAGTTGGACATAGATGCAAGGATTTATTTATGGACTTTCTATCCTACTCCATCGATCTATATAGGCCAGCATTGCACTGTCTTGATTAATGTGATTTAGTAGTAATTTCTGAAATCAGGAAGTATGAAGTTTATGTTCTCTGTCATTCTGATACTTCCCATGGCTGCTAAGTTGCTGATTTTCACCATGATTTTGAGCTGTTGATTTTCAAGAGTAGTACAGAGATGGGGAGAGAGTATGGGAATAGGGTAAGTTCTAATGACGCAAAGCTTACTATTCTTACCAAGATTCAACTATTTTTCCTGAGGAAATACTCTCTTAATTTTTGCAAGCTTTCAGTTAATTTCTAGAGTTACGGAAAAGTTGCCTTTGACATTTTCTGACTAGTGTTCTCATTGCTTTTGCAGAACACAGGTTTATCAGAGTTTCTTACTCCACTATTCTTGACATCATCTAGATCTGAGCTTTTAGCCTTCACTACTTTCTCCTCCTCTGCACCAAATGTTGTTAGGCCAACTTGTGCTGTCTCCTAGGAATTAAGTAGATAGCAATATCGCAAATTATCATGTGCACTATAAGCCAGCATAAAACTGTTGGGATTTCCAGAAGAGTAGGCCATGTGAGCCAGGATCCTTGTCTTCCTATGTTTTAATGTATCTCTTATCCATGAGGCACAGTGTTAGAATGGAATATTTGTCTCCAAATTGCTTCTGGAAAATATATGCGACAAATACCCATCATTCCTGTTATGGACTAAATGCCTGTTTCCCTAAAATGTATATGTTGAAACCCTAATCCCAATGTGATGGTACTTGGAGATATAGGTGGAGTCCTGATGAATGGGATCAGCATTCTTATAAGAGGTGACCAGAGAGCTGGCTAGCTGTCTTTCTACCTAATGAGGACACAGCAAGAAATCAACCATCTACAACCAAGAAGAGGGCTCTCATCAGAATCTGACCATGCTGGCACAATGATTTCTAACTTCCAGCCTCCAGAACTGTGAGACAGAAATGTTTATTGTTTAAGTTACCCTGTCTATGGTAATTTGTTATAGCCAACTGAGACAATTCTGAAAGGAAATTTCAGGGGCTCCTGGGCGGCTCAGTCAGTTGAGCTACCCACTCTTGATTTCGGCTCAGGTCATGATCTCACAGTTCATGAGACTGAGCACCACATTGCACCCTGCACTGACAGTGAGGAGCCTGCTTAGGGATTTTCTCTTTCCCTCTCTCTCTGCCCCTCCCCTGATTGCGTGCATATTCTCTCTCTCTCTCTCTCTCTCTCTCTCTCTCTCTCTCCTCAGTAAACTTTAAAAAGTAAAAAGAAAAAGAAATATTAATTTACCCAATGAAGGACATGCTTAGTGCATTATAAAACAGCCCACTGCCAGCCTCTGGTCTATACAAGAGGAGAAGAGAATGATCAGTTACCCTTCCTGATTGTTATAATGCTGTGCATTTCTCTCTGCACTCTCCTGATATTCAAACCAAATTAAAAAGGCTTCAGGAGAACCACTGTATTCCCTGGAGCTGAGACAACACTTGATATGTGTGCTTTGAAGTACAGAAGGCCCAGGGAGCTGTGATTGAGGTTTGCTTAAAGTAATAAATTTAAAGACTGGTTGCAGTTATCTGTGACCACCGAGCAAAGACAGTGCGTTGTGGTGGGTGCAGTCTGAACTTCAAGTATTTGGCGGGGCAACAGTACAGAGTGTTTGCCATGGGACAGAAAGGTTCCTAAGGAAGATACTGAGGCTTGAATATTCTTGAAAGGCACCTGCTGAAGAGGTATGCATGCTAGGGCAAGGTGATCCCAACCATCAGAGTCTAGAGTCTGTGGGGTCTATAGCCAGAGTGGAAGCTGAGGGGGAGAACAGCAAGCAAAGAATAATGGTATCATTGGCACAAACTGAGACAGTAAGAGAGAAGGGTGGTAGGGAAGAGACAAGTTTTGAGTTTGAGACATTATTTTCGATAGTTAGTATCCTAATGATTACTTCACATTGGTTAAAAGGTATCTCTGCAAAATTCTTTGTATATTTTAGTATTTCCAAAATATCTCAGGGGACTTGGCAATATTTTCATTAGACCTGGGATGCTTCACTAAAACAAGGAACAGAGGGGCACCTGGGTGGCTCAGTCGGTTGGGCATCTAACATTTGATCTCGGCTCAGGTTAGGATCTCGGGGTCATGAGTTCAAGCCCTGTGTTGAGCTCCACACTTGGGCACGGAGCCTACTTAAAAACAAGCAAACAAACCAACAAGAGAGGAACAGAAAGCCTAAATTCTAATACCAGTTCCATCACTACGTTGTATGGGACCTTAACCACTTTGTGCCTCAGTGTCTTCACGACAAAATGCTTCCCTCCTTATCTCACATGGTTGTGTGACGATGAAAGAGAATATAGGACAATTTATGTGAAACTTCTTTGAAAAGCGTAAGTGCCAGATTTATGCCAAATCTATTTCTTGTAATCAGTGCATACCAGCAATCTAGCAGAGATGAGGCAGGAGGGAATGTGCTCACTGAGGGAACTGCAGAGGTTTTCCGGAACATTAAGAAACGACAGCACCTAGGGGGTAGAGATGTTGCATTTTATAACACTGCATTAAACAAACATTGCACTGAAACCGAAGTGCAACAATGTCCCTAAATTTCTCATTTCAAAGTACAGACTGAAATTCAAGGGTTTACTTGACTCTGCTAAAAGAATCTCCTCTCTAGCCAGAGGAAGCAGCCCCCCCCCCCTCAAATGCAAAGTCACTAAAGAAAATCCCAAAAGACTTGCAGGAATTTGTTAATTTAGATGTACCAGAAACTTGGGCATTGGGGACACTGTACAAAGGATGATGGAGTTCGCCCTGATGTTTGCTAGCTAGAGCATTATTATATGCTTCTATTATTTTAGTGATCTGATTAGCACACATCTAGACTAGATGCTGAAACCCTAGAAATCCCCCCGCATGATGCAATGGAAAGAATTCAAGGAGTCGGCCAGAGAAATACATTAGTGTAAATTTATCACATGCAACTTGCCTGTTCACTCCCTAATTATATCCTCTGAAAGGCCAGATGACTATCTCTTCCCTAAAAACTTGAGACAAATTATTGAGTTAAGCTCAAATATCTTTTTGCTGTTGTTGTTGAAAATCACGTAAAACTTTTGGAAGAGCTGGAGTAGCCAAAAATTCTCATATACCCTTTAACCAAATACATCTATTTTTAACATTTTACTTTCTTTGCTTTACGTTTGTGTGTGAGCTCTTTATGCGTGTGTGTGTACACATAATGTTTTTCTGAAATTGTTTAAAATAAGTTGCATACACATTGGCTCTTTACTGCTAAATGCCTCAGTGTATATTTTCTTTTTATCTTTGAGAGAGAGAGAGAGAGAGAGAGAGAGAGAGAGAGAGAGCGCATGAGCGGGGGAGGGGCAGAGAGAGAGGGAGACAGAATCAAAGCAGGCTCCAGGCTCTGAGCTGTCAGCACAGAGCCCAACGCGGGGCTCGAACTCACAACCCGTGAGATCATGACCTGAGCCGAGGTCGGATGGGTAACCGACTGAGCCACCCAAGAGCCCCTTCACTGTGTATTTTCTTAGAACAGGAACATTCTCTTAGGTAACCACAGCACGGTTATGAACTTACGGGGGCCCCGGCGGCCACCCACGCGGAGGTGGGTTCGGGAATCGCCCGGTGTGGCCCCGCCAGGCTGCGGGAAGAAGCGGGTCAGGTCCCGGGGAACAGGCGGCAGGCGTGGGGGCCGCCGCTCCGGCCCATCACCCGTGACGCAGCCCATCTCCCGCGCGCAGGGGTATGACCCGCACTGGTCCCGTCGGGAGGACCCCCGGCTTCCCTCCAGGGGGCGTCCGCCCGGCCTCGCCTCTCCCCGCCCAGCTGCCTGCCGAGGCCCGAGCACACGGCACTTCCCACGCAGGCGCGCGCGCATCCCTGCGGCCGGGCGGGACGCGCCGTTGCTGCGGGCTCCCGCGGCTGCCGCGAGCGGTACCCGCGGGCCTTTGCGGCAGGCGGCAGGTGCCGTGGTCACCGTCCTGCCGAGGGCTGTGGCCTCTGTGTCCCAGGACGTCATCGAGCCAGTCGCGGAGACGGAGCCCAGGACGCCGGCCACGCACAGCATCGTCCCCTTGTCCTTGGCTGTGCGTGATGAGGCCCCGCCCTCCGTCTGCGAGCGGACGCAGGCCGGGTCGGCTTCCCAGGGCTCTGCCTTTGTTGCCCAAGCGCTTCTCCTCCACGCCACTGCCCCCGGCTTCCGGACGGTCACGCGTCCACAGCAAGGCCACGAGCGGACCGGTGGCTGATGGCGCCGGGGTGGAGAGGACCTTAGCACCACCATTATCGTGCCCCACTACGATGCCTTCAGAGTGGCCCCTTGGCCGTCGCACGGCTGGGACTCCAATGAGAGTGGCGTCTCCCTGTTGCGGGAGCTCGCCCGCCCCTTCTCCAGGCCCTACACCAACAAGCGCACTCATACCGGGTACATGCAAAGCTTCCGTTCTTTTACTTCAGAGGAGCGAGTTCCACTACCGGGGAACCAGGCACCCTTTGTCCTCTGCCTTTGTTCTCGAACACTGTGGCCCAAAGGGCCAGCCAGGACCTGTACGTGTCCAAGCCGCCTTGTGAGGGGAAACTGCGGCATGCCTTCCTCCTGGAGCTGGAAATAGTGGCTGCCGGTTCTGGGGCGCCGGTGCACAAGAAGGTCTCCACGGTGCACAAGAGGGTCGACCTGGGGACATCCCGGCCTGAGAGCCGGAGTGCTTTGCGGTTCTCTGGGTGTCTGCCTTCGCCCTGTCCCACCTGGAGAGCCACCTCATGGACCTGAGGGCCCAAGTTGAAAACTCTGACCCACAAGTTGAGGCTCATCGCAGAGGCCCTGGCCCGCGTCATCTACAACCTGGCCGGGAAGGAACCCCCCGAGACATGCCGATCTTCCCGGAGCGGATGATCCAGCAGGAGAAGCGGGACCGCGTGACGGGCTGGCTCACCAGCCAGCCCAGCCCGGCAACCAGCCACCCAGCTGGTGGACAAATTCTGCATGTTCCTCAGCACGCCAGCACGCCACCTGAGTTGCCACCTGGCGGAGGTGAAGCAGCACCGCATCAAGGCTGACGCGTGGGACCCCAAGTTTGTCTTCTGTGAGCAACTGAAGCAGGTGGTGAGAGCCTACAAGGTCAAGCCAGCCGTTTTCTCCACGCTCCTGGCCATCTGCATGGGCGCCTAGCTCGGGGTGGCCTCTACAACAGTCCCGGTGAGCAGGCGGGGCTCAGGTGGGAGCCAGGGTCCCTGTGCGAGGGTCACCTTGGTCAGGTCAGTCCTTGCCCCCCCCATCCTGCCTGGAAGGTGGCCCCACAAGTGGCCCCCGGGGCCTTCCTGGATGCAGGGTTTGCCCCCGGCCTCACTCAAACCCTCCTGCTGTCCCCAGCACTACGACCTCCTGTACAAAACAGTTCAGGGACTGCTCTTGAAGGCCAAGATGCAGTGACATGGCCATCCACCAGCACGATGAGCTTTCCACCTGCCACCCCTCCCTGCCCCACAGCCGGCCGGGGGACAGGGCTTCACCCCTTGCTGAGAAGCCCCAGCCCTGAACTACAGAGTTTTTCTGTATCGCTCTTGAGGACTTGGGGGATTCTCTTTTTTGTCCTTTGAACGCCCTTGGAAGAGCATTCGGTGGAAGTCCCGGAGCCAGGCCATGGACTTGGGAACAAGCCTGCAAATGGGCCCCCACTCCTGGAGGTGACCCCCTGGCCCTCGGGGCTTGTGAGCCGAGACGACAGAGGAAACGCGCCCGGCGCAGCCTCAGCGTCCCTCCTGCTGCACGCGAGGCTGACCAGGGACTGCAGGCTGAGGGTGGGGTCCACCTCGGGAGGCTCTGGGTCCGTCCTCCACCCTGCCCCAGTCGCCCTCTGGTGGCCGAGACAGTCTCTCCTCTTGTCCGAAGGAGGGCAGCACCAGCCTCCGGATGCCCAGTTCTGGCCTCTCCCTCGGAAGCCCTGTGTTCCCCCACCACCCTGGCCGGGACTGAGGGGAGCCAGCTCAGGGTGCAGCCTTGGATGCGTCTCCCCTGGGCCCCCGTGGGCGGCTGGTGCCCGGAACACCCAGCCGCCTTCCTGTCAGGCTCCGCGCACCGCTTGCCCTCTCCTGTGCTTCTCACTGCCTCTGCCCTCCTGCCACACCCCAGGGAGCTGGGGCCTGTCCCCCTGGGGACCTGGGTGACTTCGGAGTCCTTGGGACAGGAGGCAGCCCTAGAGGAGGCCCCCTGGCTCCTCCGCCCCTTACCTTGGTCTCCCTGGGGCTCAGTTTCCTTATCTTTAAAAAAGAGGAACATCCAGGCTGGGAGAGGAGCGAGAGTGTTTTCCGGAGGAGCCTCAACCGACCACAGGGCCGGCGGGGCTGCTCTTCCCAGGACCTCGGACCCAGGGAGGAAGGTCAGGGCCTGATCCCCACAGGTCAGGTGCCTTGCAAGGGAGGGGCATGGGGAGAAGTTCCCGAGACCCTCAGATCGACCTCAGGGAGACCCAGGCGTTTCTTTCAGGTGTTGGCAATTCGTTAGCAATGTGATCAATTCGGTGTTTTGTGCTGGGAGGCCGGTCAGGAGGAGGGAGGAGGCACTCGGGCACCTGCCTCCTCTGCCTGAAGGAGCAGAGGGACTGGCTCCCTCCTGTCTGCCTCCTAGCCGGCCACTCCCCATCCAGAAACCAGCTCTCCACTCGCTGGAAGGGACAGGCTCCTGGAGGACTGCATCTCTGCCCCTGTCTTGGGCCTCCTGCCTTTGCCAAGTCAGACCGTCCCTGGCAGGGCTGGCAGCCCGGACACTGGCCAGGCCAAGCCCAGGGAGGGGGCAGGCATGCCGGCCGCCGTTTCTCTTTCATCTGTCCCCCCTTCTCTGTCCCACTGGGTGGCCTCTCTCCCCCAGAGACTGTTTACTGAGTGCCCAGCCGGGTGGACCACCTCTGGGGCGCCGGATGCGGGGACCAGCATTGGCCATGCTTCCCCCTTCCTCCCCAGGGCGAGTTGTCAGGACTACTGACTGTTCAGAGCTCAGGCTGGTCATGGGACGCAACCGGATGACCAGAAAATAAAGCCGTATCAAACAATCAACAACAACAACAAAACCCGTAACATGAACACAGAGCTTCGATCCAATCTAACTTCCATAGTTCAGTTTTGTTAATTGACCGGTAAGGCCCTGTGTGGCCCATCTTTACCCTTGAGCACAGGATCCAGTCTAGGATGACACATCGTACTTGGTTGTCGTGTTTCTTTCGTCTCCTCTAATCTGAAACACTCACACAGTCTTTCTTCTACGACATTGAGATTTTTGAAGAATACAGCCCTCCTTCCTTTTGGTTTAATGCTCCTCATTTGGAGTTTGTCTACTTTTTCCTCACGTTTAGATTCATAGTATGCATTCCTGCTAGACAACTACATAATTGATGCTGTGTCCTTCTTAGAGCATAATATTGGGAGGCCCGGGATGTCTGTCTGCTCCCTATGGGTGATGTAAATTTTGATCAGCCAATCGAGTTGTTTTCGGAGTTTTCCACTTTACAATTGCTATATTTTCTTCTAGCAACTAATAAGCAGTCTGTGGAGAGACATTTTAAGAACAATGCAAATATTCTGCCCCTCATCAAAATTTCCCCTTTGTTTTAGCATCAACTGATGATTTCCTGCCTAAACGAATCTTTGCTCTGATGGTTGAAAAATGATTTCCAACTCCAGGGCTTCCTCCACAGTTGATACCCATACCCTCTTATCAGCTTTATTAGCTGTTTTCTCGACGTAGGGATGCTGTGTGACATATTGTGGTCAAAATGAGCTTGCTGATCTCAATGGGGGTAATCAGGGGCCTGGGTTGCCAGAGACTTGATGAGGGCACTGACCCAACCTAGACACGGTGGGGGTGACTACTGGAATCCATGGCAGGACCTGTATAGTAATCAGAAATTATAATTCACAAGGATCTTGGCATCGTATAATTGAGCAGGAGCCCTAGGACACAAAGAGAGCCTCCTATAACTCACAAAACTCCTGGTTTAGTGAATGAAAACCTGACTTGATCTACTACAATGCTGAGTCATGATCTTTCTTTCACCCAATTACCAGATCTGACTGGATTTACAAGTTTAGGGCTTCGTAAATGAAAGGGAGGCCAGGTACCCTGGCGGAAGAGCCCCAACCACGTATGCATTTTTCTCCTCGCTTTCCCCAAGTGAACCTGCAGCCATTCTCCCTGGTGAAAGAGAAGGACCCTCAAATTTGAAGAATAGGAAATCCTAGCTCTGAGTTAAACACTAATTTCTGGACAGCCAGGACACTATAGCTACCAGTTATTGACTTTGTGGATCGGGATTGACAAGATATAAGTGCAGCTTTTGACCCTTGTCGGTCTCGCCATGGGCCCAGTGACACCACCAAAGCCAATCTAGTGGAAATCTCTTCAGTTCCTGAGGACATAAATGAAATGCATATCCTCAGCAAATGACAGAATTCTCACCTGGGCTCCTTGAGCCACAGAGACAGGGATTTTAAGACTGTTACAGAAGAGGGGCACCTGGGCGGCTCAGTCAGTTAAGCATCCAGCTTTGGCTCAGGTCATGATCTCACAGTTCATGAGTTCGAGCCCCACATTGGGCTCCCTGCTGACAGCGCAGAGCCTGCTTCTGAGCCTCTGTCTCCCTCTCTCTCTGCCCCTCCCCTGCTCACATGCGTGTATGCTCTCCCTCTCAAAAGTAAATAAGCATTAAAAAAAGAGACTATTCCAGAAGAAAGGGCCAAGTAGAAACTTCTGGAGCTCCAGTCCCCTAACGAGAAAGCAGTACTACCTCCCTGGTAGAGAGAATGGCAGAGACAAGTGTTATCATCAATGACCTGAGAGATGTAGGAGTGATGATTTAATTCATATTTGGCTACTTTAAAAGGCAGGTGGGTCTCAAAGTGACCTTAGATTATCATTAATTGTATGTCAACTCTAATTGTGGCTACTGTTCCCGATACGATCTTATAAACACTTGGCAAGTGGCATTGATCTAATGAAAGCGTTTTCTATATATGTCAGTCAGGCTGGGGCTGGGGTGAGGTGGGGTGAAGCACTCACCTCAGTCACAAAATGTAAGAGAATGTCAAAACACTCAGTAACCAAGATCAATAGCATTTTAACGCACTATTTTAGAAAACTAAAATTGGTGCAAAAAAATCCACGACCTACAAAACACCAAATTTTAAATAGAGACAGAACTAACACCAACTGGAGAACACCAGAAGCAGAACACCCGTGTCTTGCCACAGCGCGTGTCAACTCCTCAGCTGTGTGCCGCTAATCTTCAGGGAATATTGATCGTCTCGTCCTCCCACGGGACATCATTATGCTAGTCTACCATCGGTGACATCACGTTGACTGAATCTGGAGAGCAAAAATTAACAGGTACCCCAGATGCTAGGAAATGGGTGATAATTCTCCAGAAAATACAAGGTTCTGCTGACACCTTGGGAAAATTGGGGGGAGGGAGGCCGGAATGTCCACTGATCTGGGACACACAGGATATCCTGTCCGTTGGGAATGAAAAGCTGTTGCATCTCGGGCCCCCTGCTATTTCACGGGCTTCAGTGGATGTCGGAGGGAACGTATCACATTGGATTGGTTGCTTCGTTCCATTTACTGGCCTACAAAGCTGTAACCCGCCATATTTGAGAAGGCCCAGGGCAAGAGATAGCGCTCCCTCTGGTCCACGCTGTAGCGGGAGTGGTTCTACCACCTGGCCCTTGTCGTCCAGTAGCCCAAGTGGTACCAGATACATTTCTGGCAGATTGGGATTTTATGACAACGTGTGGAGAGTCCATACCAGTGAATCACGGTGAGAAATCCCTGGAGCTCAGGAACAAACCTATGTTCTTTTAAGGAAGTAACTTTTCTCCTTTAAGCCGTTTGCTGTCTCGCTTCTCCTTTCTGATCAGGATTGAGTTTCTAACATAAATCTTCAAGTGACCACATAACCCAAACTGCCCGTCATAAATTGTGTGCTGGAAGCTACCTAGCTCTATAGCACACGAACTCAGGTGTGCCCCGAGACATTTCATCTTCAGTGGAAGCTGTGTGTTTGCAACGTGGTTTGAACGATTTTAAAAGTCCCAGCATACCCATTCCTACCATATAGCTATTGTTCCACTGACTCATACCTACTAACTCACGGAGGGTTCAAGGCTTGTTTACAGCTGGCTCTGCATAGTATGCCTGCAACGAGCAGAAGTGAACTGTTCCAGAATTACAGCCCTGAGGGGTATCTCTGAGGGACAACAGGAAAGGAAAACCCTCCCAGTGGGCAGAACTTCAAGAAGTACTTCTGGTCCACTTTGCTTGCCTGGCCTTTAGGCCAGGATCTAGACTGGGAATTGGAAAACTTTTTTTTTCTAAATGTCCAGAAAGTATTTTCAGCTTTGTAGGCCACATCCGATCTCTGTCACAACTGCTCAACTCCACCCTTGCGTTGCAAAAACAACCATAAATCGTATGGAAATATATGGATCTGGTTGTTTTCCAATAAAATTTTATTCACAAAACCAGGTAACAAACTGGAGTTTGCCAGATTCTCATCTATACCAATTCGTTGGCAGAGGTTAATGGTGTCGGACGGTTATGGATTTGGAATCGAAAGTAGAGGATGAATAGCAAGTTTAACCTCTTAATTTGGGGTCCACAGACCCCTAAGTGGACTGAAGATAGAACAATACAATATCATATAATGGTGGTTTCCTTAATAATCTTGTGTGTTTTATATGTTGCATTTTAAAATACTATTCCGAGGAGCACCTGGGTGACTCAGTTGGTTAAGTGTCTGACTTCGGCTCAGGTCAGGACCTCACAGTTTATGACTTCAATCCCCGCGTCGGGCTCTGTGCTGACAGCTCGGAGCCTGGAGCCTGCTTTGGATCCTGTGTCTCCCTCTCTCTCTGCCCCTCCCCTGCTCACACTCTGTCTCTCTCAAAAATGAATAAACGTTAAAAAAATTAAAAATACTATTCTGAGAAGGGGTCCGTTAACTATACCAGACCTACCAAAGCCTTTGAGAGATGAACATGTTAAGAACTACTTAAAATGGGCCTAGACAGTGAGAATTTGCATGTCCCAAGTAGCAGGCATCCCAAAAGGTCCTAGTCTCCATTGCAGAGGAACGGTACCAGGAGGGTCAGGGAAAGCAAATCCAGGAATAGTTTCTTTTCTACTGAGGGAAATTGCCACCCCGCCCATAATGGAAGGGGTTTAACGCCATCAACCTGTCATAAGGTTATGACTAGTCACTTCAAAGTACAGTATTTGATGGGACACCTGGTTGGCTCAATTGGAAGAGCATGCGACTCTTGACCCTGGGGTCATGAGTTCAAGCCCCACATTGGATGCAGAGATTACTTAAATAAATAAAACGTTTTAAAAAGTACAATAGAGAACCCAGAAATGGACCCACAAGTGTATGGCCAGCTAATCTTCGACAAAGCAGGAAAGAATATCCAACGGAAAAAAACACTTCTTTAGCAAATGGTGCTGGGAAAACTGGACAGTGGCATGCAGCAGCATGAACCTGGACCACTTGCTTACACCATACACAGAAACAAACTCAAAATGGATGAAAGATCTAAATGTAAGACAGGAAACCATCAAAATCCTAGAGGAGAAAACAGGCAACAACCTCTTTGACCTTGGCCACAGCAACTCCTTACTAGACATGACTCCAGAGGCAAGGGAAACAAAAGCAAAAATGAACTATTGGGACCTCATCAAGATAAGAAGCTTCTGCACAGCAAAGGAAACAATCAACAAAACTAAAAGGCAACTGACAGAATGGGAGAAGATATTTGCAGATGACATAGTGGATAAAGGCTTAGTACCCAAAATCTATAAAGAACTTATCAAACTCAACACCCAAAAAACAAATAATCCAGTCAAGAAATGGACAGAGGACATCGAATAGGCACTTTTCCAAAGAAGACATCCAGATGGCTAACAGACATGAAAAGATGCTCCACATCACTCATCATCAGGGAAACAAATCAAAACCACAATGAGACACCACCTCACACCTGTCAGAATAGCTAAAATGACCAACTCAGGAAACAACAGATGTTGGCAAGGATGCAGAGAAAGGAGAGCCCTTTTGCCCTGCTGGTCGGAATGCAAACTGATGTAGCCACTCTGGAAAACAGTATGGAGGTTCCTCAAAAAGTTAAAAATAAATCTACCCTATGACCCAGCAATTGCAGTATTAGGTATTTATCCACAGGATACAGGAGTGTTGATTCAAAAGGGGGCACATGCACCCCAATGTTTATAGCAGCACTATCAACAATAGCCAAATTATGGAAAAGAGCCCAAATGTCTATTGACTGATGAGTGGATAAAGATGTGGTATATATATACGATGGAATATTACTCGGCCATCAAAAAGAAGGAAATCTTGCCATTTGCAACAACGTGGATGGAACTAGAGTGTATTATGCTAAGCGAAATATGTAAGAGAAAGACAAATATCACATGATTTCACTCATATGTGGAATTTAAGAAACAAAACAGATGAACATAGGGGAAGGAAAGGAAATAGGATAAGATAAAAACAGAGAGGGAGGCAAACCATAAGAGCCTTCTAAATATAGAGAACAAACTGTGGGTTGATGGAGAGGAGGCGGGGGTGGGGGGATGGACTAAATGGGTGATGGACATTAAAGAGGGCACTTGTTGGGATGAGCACTGGGTGTTATATGTAAGTGAGGAATTGCTAAATTCTGTTCCTGAAACCGATACTATCCTATATGTTAACTAACTTGAAACAAACAACAAAAATAAGTACAGTACCTTATGAGGAGCTCCGAATTTGTTGCTTCTACTGATAAGTTGGGTTGAAATCCATGAGACTGACTGGTTTTATGTACATCATCACAGAAGCAAGAGGTCTCATAGATTGTTGGAAAGGTTTACTGAAGACTCGGTTATGGTACCACCTAGGAAATTAACACCCTGCATGGTTGGGACAATGTGCCACAGGATGTGAAATCACTCTGAAACAACCAACAGCACATAGATGATGCTTTTCCTCATGGTCAGAGTGCATGGGTCTGGGGTCCAGGGGCTGGAAAAGATTAGTGGCTCCTCTCGTGGATCATTAAACATAATTGACAAAACTTGTGTTTCCCATATTTGCAACTTAAAAGTTGAGGACAGCAGTACCTATGGTAGATCCTGCCAGTAATGAGAACTTCATCAGCATCAAAAGCCCTGGCATCACATCACCAGATAATAGAAGAGTATAGACAAGACTATCTGAGAGCTGAGTATGAATAAGATTACGTTCTTGGGGATTCCAAGAAATAATGGGGTGAGGGTTGGTATAGAGGAGAACTGAAGACGCCACAAGACTTGATAGAAGCAAATCGAGAGAAATGCTGTGGGTGACTTATTCCGACCATATTGTGATTATTCAGACATAATAATGGTGGTTTTCTCCATGAAATCTGTGAATTTTACAGTCATACAAATTAAGGAACCATGACTTCACCATGACTTACGTTTTACAATTTATAATGCTGTTTTTGACAGTTTTACCTCTTTTAACTTTCAAGATTTTTTTGTGTCTCTGAGAAGGCAGATATATGCTCCCTTGTCCATATTATACCCACCTATACCTTTAAGATGAGAAGGAACAACCTCAGTCTTCCTCCTGTGTATCTCTTTCACTTAACTCAGTTCTGACACTATCTACGTGGAGACAGCATCACATCCCACAGGTTAAAGACTCAGTCCCACAAGTCACCTGTGCCTATGATCCATCCACTGTAAATCAGAGATTCCCATGACCCCCTCCTCGGGTTCAATTAATTTGCTAGTGTGGTTCACAGAACTCAGGAAACCAGTTTACTTACCATTTACCAGTTTATTATAAAAGGATATGATAAAGGATACAGATGAACAGCCAGATGAAAAGATATATAAGGTAATGTCTGGAAGGGTCCCAAGCACAGGAGCTCCTGTCCCTATGGAGTTGAGGGTGGGTCACTCTCCCGGTAGGTGGATGTGTTCATCATCCTGGAAGCTCTCTGAACCTCATACTTTTGAGATTTTAGGGAGGCTTCTTCATGAGGCATGATTGATCATTAACTCCATTTCCAGCCCCTCTCCCCTCTCTGGAGAATGAGTGGTGGGGCTGAAAATTCCAAGCTTCTAGTCATGGCTTGGTGACCAGCTCCCATGCAAAAGCCCACCAAGAGTCATCCATTCGAACAAAAAGGCACTTCTATCACCCAGGAAATTCCAAGGGATTAGGAAGTCTGTGTCAGGAACTGGGGTCAAAGACCAAATATTAGAACAAAAGAAGTTCCTGGTGCTCTTATCACTAAGGAAACTACAAGGGTGTTAGGAGCCCTGTGTCAGGAAGTGGGGACAGAGACCAATATATATTTTATCTATTATGTCGCAGTGAGTATGTCTCACGTTACTCCAGGCTGGTGTGGTCTGGGGTAGCATAGATTATAATACAATTTTGTGCTTACTTATATGTACTCTTGCGGGGTTCACCTTAACAAGATTCCTTGAGGAATCTTGAGGACAGGGTCTATATGTTATATCAGGTCTGCTCAAGGTGTAGTCTGTGGACTATTTGTTACCAGACCATGCCTAGATAAGTTCAGGAATTAAGATTAAGCATTTAAAACTTTTATAGAAATTTGGGGCACCTGGGTGGCTCAGTCGGCTGAGCCTCTGACTCTTGGTTTCAGGGCAGATCATGATCCCAGGGTCGTCGTACTGAGCCCCACGTTGGACTCTGCTCAGTGTGCACCTGCTTAAGATTCTCTCTCTCCTTTTCCCTCTCTCCCTCCCCCTGCTGCTGCTCTCCCCGACTCTCACCCTCTCTCTGTAAAAAGATTAAATAAAAATTTAAAAAATTTTGGGGCGCCTAGGTGGCTCAGTCGGTTGAGCGTCCGACTTCGGCTCAGGTCATGATCTCGCATTCTGTGAGTTCGAGCCCTGCATCTGGCTCTGGGCTGACAGCTCGAAGCCTGAAGGCCACTTCAGATTCTGTGTCTCCCTCTCTCTCTGCCCCTCCCCTGCTCGTGCTCTGTCTCTCTCTCTGTCAAAAATAAATAAACATTTAAAAAAATTTAAAAAAATTTATAGAAATTTGGCAAGTTAGTTTTCATGTCTACAGAAGCTTTTAAATTTTTGGATTTTTACTCTCTATGCCTTGGTGATTTTTAAAAGTATTCTTCTAATAGTTAATTTTTATAAACGAATTGGAAATTTTTAGAAAAGAGTTTCACCACACATTTTGAGGAGCTCTATTTTTTATACAACTTTTTAAACAGGTTTTTTGTATGTTTTTATTTTTTATATTTGAGAGAGACAGAGACAGAGACAGAGACAGAGACAGAGAATGGGTGAGGGGCAAGGAGAGAGGGGGACAGAGGACCCAAAAGCAGGCTCCATGCTGACAGCAGAGAGCCCGATGCGGGGCTCAAACCCATGAACCGTGAGATCATGACCTGAGCCAAAGTCGGACACATAACCGACTGAGCCACCCAGGTGCCTCAACTTTTTTTTTTTTTTTTTAGATATGAAAACTTTGAGTTTCATTTTGAGGCCAGTCTTTACATTTTAATTACAAAGACTGAAATATGAGTAACAATATGGGCAAAATATTACCAAAGAAATAAGAGGAAGGATACAAAATAGAAAAATAGATAATTGGCGTATATTACCAATATGCACCTATAACATTACAGACACCATCAGATATTTCTTTTAGCTCAACTTATTTCAGACGATGGACAAATGATAAGTTGTAACGTCTCTTGATTCTAACATGAATTTTTTCCTTTACAAAGGAAACAAAAGGATTCCATGTCGGGAATTTTCCACAGAACAGATTTGTTTTTGTGAAACTGTATTTTTTGATATACGTAAGTTTACTCTGAAAGATACTTTGTACGGACACCCAGGTGGCTCAGTTGGTTAATTGTCCAACTCTTGATCTCAGCTCAGGTCTTGATCTCAGGGTTGCGTGTTCCAGCCCCTCATTGGGCTCCACACTGGGCAGGAAGCCTAATTTTTTAAAAAAGTACTTTGTAAGACCTTTTTTCACTTATGACTTATTAAATATATGTCTTAAATGGTAGATCTTATACTGGTTCAACTTCTGTTTGGCCTAGTAAGATGCTGGTTCTTAAATGTATGATTTATGTACATTACGATAGCCTTAAGGTATTTCACGCGTGTAGCCCAGGACGAAGAAAATTTTGAAAACTGACTTGTCTCAGCAAAATAATGAATAAAAATTATGTCTAATAACTAGATTATGAATTCATTCAACAGGTATTGGACATGTAAGATGCTCAAAGATAGGCCCTGGTACAGAAACGTAATTTTAACTTTCTTACAACCAGGAGTCCTCTTATTTTGTACCCCAATAATGGCCAAGTAGCATATCCTTAAGGGGGGAAAGCTTTTATTTGTCTAATACCAGAAGCCTGGTTCTGAATTCATAATAATTGAAGAATGTGCTCTCCTAGTACATTGTGTATTAACCCATTTCCATATTATAATACACTGTAGTGGCATTATGGGTGGTTTTTATTTTCTCTGTTTTTCAAATCTTTTGTAATATATTACTTTCCTAATTAAAAAAAATAGAGGCAGTAGACATAAACAGACATTTCACAAAAGAAGACGTTCAACTAACAAGCCAACAGAAGCCATTCACTCTCACTAGGAAAGGAATATCTATTAAAACATCACCATGGTGCTATCCTTCACCTAGTTGGCAAAAATATTACTCTTTAAAATGAAACCTAACGTCATTGAGGATACAGGAAAACAGGCACTCTTATACATTGCAGATGGCGCTGTAAATTGGTTTGATCCTTCTTATGGGTTGAATTGTGTACCCCCCCCAATTCGTACATTGATGTCCTCACCCCCAGTACCTCGTAATGTGACCTTATATGGGAATAGGGTCATTGCAGATGTGATTCATTAAGTTAGGATGAGATCATGCTGGAGTAGGGTGGGTCCCTAATCCAATGTGATTGTTGTCCCTATGAAAAGGGGGAGTTTGGGGACAGACATGCACACAGGGAGAAGGCCATGTGATGATGAAGGCGCAGATTGGGGTAATGCAGCAGAAACAAGGAAGGCCAAAGGTGGCCAGCAAACCACCAGAATCTAGAGGAAAGGCCTGGAACAGATTCTTCCTCACCACTCTCAGAAAGAGTACACCCTGCCAACACCTTGATTTCAGACTTCTGGCCTCCTGAGCTGTAAGACAGTACATTTTTGCTGTTTAAACTTCCCAGTGTGTGGTGTGGTTTTTTATTACAGCAGCCCCAGCAAACTAGTACAACCCTTATATACTGAAAATAGCGAAAAACATTTATATATATATATAAATTATATATATATATATATATATACACACACACATACACACACATACATATAGTATTGTATTTATATTATATATTTATATATTATATATTTTTATATATTGTATTTTTATATATACAAATATATAATTATATATAATTATGTTGATACTTATTTCTATATATATGAAATACAAGTTATATATTTAAAACTATGCATAAAAATGATGTAGCTGAACTGATTTTCCCTTCCTTTCTCTTTTTACCATTTTATTTAATGTGTTTATATTAGTCTTACAATGGAAGAAAACTTAATACAGAGAAGAATAATTTGTCTTTCAACTCTCTTACCAATTCATAGACCAGTAATTGAGAAATACATCTATTTAGTCTCTAAAGGACATTTGAATTCTGAAATTTTTGACTCTGCAAAATAGGTGAGACAATAGTTTCCCTGATGGTGTGTTAATATTCCTTGTAGGTTAAAAAACCTTCCAAGGATACACAGGTGAAAAATGCAATCAGAACCTTGCTGCTCAAAGGAGCCCAAGTCAAATATACAACTGCCGGACTCACTGAATTCCCCACCTCCTCCCTGACAGATGCCCGTCTGGCTTCTGCCCAAGTCCTTACAATAGTGACAGGGAGGTCACCGCTGTTCCAATTAGGCCATGCAATTATCGCAGAACAATCATAGTTAACGTTTTCAGTATATTGAGCTGAATTCTGCCTCTCCTTGTTGTGTCCAGGGTTCCCTTTGTAGCAACGCTAAACAACTACATTACCCGATTCATATGGCTCCTGTTTAAACATATGAAGTCTGTTCTCTTCAGATCAAACGTTTAATTCCTGAAAGGATTCCTCATGTGATACCATTTCCAGAGATCCTCTTTTCATGCTCGCCTGGTCCTTCCCCGGTCTCAGTGTGCTTCAAAATACGGTATAAAAATAAAGTTCTCCAGGTATAAAAGGAACAAAACAGATTATTGTGCATAAATTACCACAATTGATCTAATGCAAGGCCACACACTAAAAAAAATATTGCTAATAAGTATTTTGACTATATCCTTATTTTGGCTCTCTCAGTCACCATACACTGTAATCAGTCATATTTGACAGTTAGGAAAACTGAGACACAGAGAAGTAAAGTAACTTCCCTAAGATCACACAGTCCAAGCTGAAATCGGTTGAAGTCCAAAGCACTTCCTCTTGGAACCAGCTGCCAATATGCATTTGCTGAATATGTGTTTAATACATACTCATTGAAGGAAGGAAGGATTTCTATAATTACACTTTTAGTAATTTTTTTTTTTGCCCTGTTCTAATCTTGGCACTTAGGGAATTAGCGCTTAACTGAAACCCCCAGATACTTTTCTTATAAACAGCCTTTAACTCTCATCCTGAGCAGCCACAGTTCTCATCTCAAACCTAAATGCAAAAATGTACATTTCTATTACATTTCATCTTGTTGGTTCGGGCTCATCATTATAGCTTGCTGAAATATTTCTGAATCTTAACTGTCATATGGTGCTCTCCTATCTCTGTGTCATTGCAAATTTAATGAGCACACCTCATCCAATAATTCTGCATTTTCAAAAAGAAAAAGGAAATGTAAAGACTTTTCCTAATTGTCTATAACTATTGCTTTTATAACGACACATTCTTATTAATAAAGTAAAAGTAATGACAAAAGACAGACATACTGTAGAAACCAGTTCTAATTATTTCATGTTGACATTCAGCCCTAACGGAGCTGAATCTGTGTAGTGTCAGGAATCAGAGTGATGTCACCTAATGCTTTATAGGAACCATCCGCTTTAGGTAGTATGTCAGCTAGAATGCCTGGATGCGAGTAAAAGAAAGCAACCCAACAACTGTGAGTTTATTAAGCTGTATGACAAGGAGAACTGAGATAAGGCAGTTTGGGTAATTCACTGGCTCAACAATACTACCAGGGGTTCATATTCTTTCCATTTTTCTACTCTGAGGCTCTGTTTGTCTCCTATTCTCCTCATAGCTGCAGAATGATTCCAACAGCCCCAGGTAGCACGTCCCCAAACAGCGACTTCCAAAGGCCAGAAGAGAGGACATCCTTTTCTGGTGCCCCTTTCTGAGAAAAGCCTTCCCCACAGCTCTCCGACAGACTTTTCCACATGTGTCGGTACCAAAATTAAATATCTGTGCCTAAGCCAGGCGTCAATGAGGGTAACGAAATTACCGTGGCTGCAGACTGAGAGAAAATATTTGCAAACGACACATCTGACAAAGGACTATTACCCAAAATATACAAAGAGCATTTAAAACTCAACCAAAAGAAAACAAGCAACCTGATTGAAAAATAAGCCAAAGACCTTAACAGACAGCTCAGCAAAGAAGATACATAGATGGAAAATAAGCATAGGAAAAGATGCTTCACACCGTATCACAAGGGCAATGCAAATTAAAACAGCAATGAGCAGGGCGCCTGGGTGGCTCTGTCGGTTGAGCGTCTGACTTCGGCTCAGGTCATGATCTCACAGTCTGTGAGTTCGAGCCCGCGTCGGGCTCTGTGCTGACAGCTCAGAGCCGGGAGCCTGCTTCGGATTCCGTGTCTCCCTCTCTCTCTGCCCCTCCTCCGCTCACACTCTGTCTCTGTCTCTCAAAAATAAATGGACGTTAAAAAAATTAAAAGAAAAAAAAACCAGCAACGAGATACCACTAGATCCCAATTAGGATGGCTAAAATCCAGAACCATGACACCACCAAATGCATATGGAGGAATCTTCATTCACTGCTAATGGGACTACAAAATGGTACAGCCACTTTGGAAGACATTATGGCGGTTTCTCACAAAACTAAACATATTCTGGCCACATGACCCAGCAGTCACTTCTCTTGGTGCTTACCCAAAGGACCTTAAAACTTACGTCCACACAAAAACCTGCACATGAAGTTTATAACAGCTTTACTCATAATTGCCAAAACCCGGAAGTAAGCAGGATGTCCTTCGGTAGGTGAATGGATAAAGTGTGGTTCATACAAATGGAATATTATGTAGCACTAAAAAGAAATGAGCTATGGGGTGCCTGGGTGGCTCAGTCGATTAAGGGTCTGACCCTCGGGTTTGGCTCAGGTCATGATCTCACAGTTTCATGACTTTGAGCCCTGTGTCGGGCCCTGCACTGGCAGCGTGGAGTCCGCTTGGGGTTCTTTCTCTCTCTCCCTCACTCTCTGCCCCACCCCCATTCACAGTCTGTCTCTCTCAAAATAAATTAATTAATTAAAAAAAAAGAAATGAGCTATCGAAGCCATGAAAAGACATGGGAGAACCTTAAACGCATATTACTAAGTGAAAGAAGCAATCTTAATAGGATACTTACAGTACGATTCCGACTATATGACATCCTGGAAAGGGGAAAACTATGGAGACAGCAGAATGATCAGTGGTTGCCAGGGGGACAGGGAGGGATGAATAGGCAGAGTACAGAGGATTTTTAGGGCAGTGAAAATACTCTGCATGATGCCATGACAGTGAATACATGTCATTATGCATTTGTCCAAACCCATAGAAGGCACACCACCAAGAGTGAAGAGTCACGTAAACTATGGACTTTGGGTGATGATGAGGCAACGACGTAAGTTCACCGACTGCAACAAATGTGCCGCTCTGGGGGGCTGGTTGATAATGGGGGAGGCTGTGCATGTGTGGTGATGAGAGGCATATGGAAAATCTCTTCCTTTCTCCTCAATTTTGCTGTGAATCTAAATCTGCTCTAAACCATAAAGTTTTGGGGGTGCCTGGGTGGCTCGGTCGGTTAAGCAACTGACTCTTGATTTCGGCTCGGGTCATGATCTCACAGTTTCATGAGTTCAAGCCCCACGTCGGGCTTTGCGCTGACCCGGTGCAGCCTGCTTGGGATTCTCTCTCCCCCTCTCTCTCTCACTGCCCCTCCCCTCCTCGTGTGCCCCTGTCTCCCTCAAAATAAATAAATAAACATAAAAAATCATTTTATTTTTATTTTTTTTTAATTTTTTTTAACGTTTATTTATTTTTGAGACAGAGAGAGACAGAGCATGAATGGGGGAGGGGCAGAGAGAGAGGGAGACACAAAATCCGAAGCAGGCTCCAGGCTCTGAGCCATTAGCCCAGAGCCCGACGCAGGGCTCGAACTCACAGACTGCAAGATCGTGACCTGAGCTGAAGTCGGACGCTTAACCGACTGAGCCACCCAGGCGCCCCTAAAAAATCATTTTAAAAACTAAGACAAAATAAAAAATAAAGTGTTAATTAAAAAAAAAAAAAACTACCAAGGCTGGTTTAGCCAGGTTAGGGACTGGGGCTGGGAAGGGACTCAGTCTCTCTTAAAACCCATGGTGCCTCATACCAGCACAATTGGGGTTCTGTTACCATGGAAAAGGGGGTAGTGGCAGGCCATCAATGGTGTTTACAACATGTAACAAGATACGTTCAGACACTTTTAAATGTGGAATGACTAGATGACATCCAGATGTACTCACACAATTATATATAGAAGAGTTTGATACTACTTAGCAATGGAATAAACCTATTAAAATCCAAACCCATTGGAAAAACTAAAATAGTACGGTACTCTGCTTGATGGGTATTATCATGGATGAAAAGTAGGGCTGATCTCAAGATGCTAGAAACAAATTACCACATGTTTCATCCATTCAACGAGGATTGAATCAAAAGAGAAAGGGAAGTTTCTCTCAGAAAATCCAAGTAGACTCCAGTAAATGCACAAGGAAGTATCATGATTTTGCATTTATTCCATAGAAAAATAAGCAATATACTTCAGGCTTCCTTATGTTTATATGAGCACACTCCATAGTTTCTTTGATGTCTTCAGTATAAAGGCACACTAATACCAGTTTTTAATAAGGAGTAAGAGTGATATAGTGAATATTTCATTTTGAGGAGTTGGCGAAAAGATTATTTTTAAGTTTACTTCAAAGGAAAAGGATGAAATAATAAAAGATGAAAGACCGATTCATGTTCTCGGTGCTAGTTAATTCAGAAGACTCCATGGTCCCATTTTTATCTGCTGACTTCAATCTAAGATAATTGATCTAGGTTTCTGTTTGATTGCATTTGCCATCACTCATGGCATTGTTTGCCAGATTAGAAGTGTTTGATACAAGTTTATGTGCCAGGTATAATTTCAATATGTCATCCAGTCTTTGTTCATCCTTCACTGTCGGTTGATGGCTTAAAATTGGCCCTCCAGGAAATCTTAATTCACCATTATCTAAGTGCTGCATTAAAAAATACCGAGGAAGGGACTTCATCACCTACCATTTCAAACATAATTCCATAAACCCTATACATTCAGAGCTACAGCTAGATTAGTTCAGTTGAATTTTGAATTATTCAGCCAGTTCATAGCAATTTTATAAAAATAATATCGCAAGTCCCATGAACCACATTCATTTCCTGGAATTAGGAAGATGGGGAGTATTTCTAAAACAATTCTAAGGACATCAGGGGTTTTCACAGGATTAGATGGATAAGGAGTAAAATATTATCAAATCCAATAGCATATAGGAAAGTTTTCTTATTTGGTGGTGTTAGTACATTTTGTATTTGTGATGAGGTAAAACAGATCATAAATATGGGTTCAAGCACCTGTTACAGAGCTAACAGAAAGGAGGTTTAGCCACGTACACTGGAGACTGCATACGCCTCAACTGTAAATCAAGAGAAAATACTAGAGTGAGTGCAGAAAAGGAAGTTCGTTCCTAGCTTTCTCGGAGACATTGTTTTTCATATAGTAAAGGAGGAAAATCTACAAGAGGGGATGACCCGTAGAATTCAAAGAACAGAGCAAAGATATCTCAGAAAGTAATAATTTGCTTCAGAAGTTTCTAAGAAGCTGTGGTGAGTAATGCATTACTCAGAAGCCGTTAACCCACAATTCCCCCTGAGGCCAAGGCTTCTGGGACCCCCCCCCCCCAATCAAGTTACAGAGCAGGGAACTTTTGTGCTTACTTTCAAACAAGCTTATCAAGACCACGGTGTTTCAGGAAATGGGCAAGAAAGGAAAGTACAATAAACAAAGCACTCTTCACAATGAAATTTGTCACACTTATCAAGAAAAGTAACTATCAAAAGAATTTTGCATAATACCTTACCCCAGGGGGTTGAAATCAAAGTTTCTACAAAGTCTTAATCTTACTGCAAAGTTGGAAAAGAGGGTATAGCACATAAGCAGTACAAGAGAGCGATATTATTCATCCTTTCAATAAACATTTCTTTGGCACCTACTATGTGTAAAATTCTGTCTAAAGCAGAGGATAAAAAATCAACTAAGAGACAGTATTGAGCCCCAAGAGGTGCGCTGGAGGGAGACAGACAAAAAACCCCTCATGATTCCAGTCAAGTGTATGGAGTGCTAGGGTAGAGGTCTGCATAGGGGTGACCCTTCCCTCCATTCTATGCTCTTGGCGTCCGTTCTATCTACCCTCCAAAAAAATGTATAGGTGGAAATAGAAAATGGTGGGAAAGGGAAAGGTAGAGAGGTTTGGAAATGAGTGGAGGACAGGTGAATCAGCCAGAAATACAGAATGTAGGAAATTGACCAGATGTGGTTTTCTTCAGCAAATAAATTGCAAGAAAAAAAAAGAGGGTGGGAGAACATTAGATTCAAAGAGACTTAAAAAACATAACAACCAACTGTGATGTGTGAAATTTGTTTAGATCCTGAATTGAACGAATCAAAAGCTATAGGACATGGGAAAATTAAACACTATCTGGATATTTAATATTAAGGAGTCTGTCAAATTTAAGTGGATAATGGTATTGGGGTTGGGCCCTTTTTAAAGGGTCCTTATCTTTTATTGTTTTAATTTTTTAGAGTTTTATTTATTTATTTTTCTTTTGAGAGAGAGAGCGAGAGCAGGGGAGGGACAGAGGGTGGGGGACAGCAGATCCAAAGCCGATTGTATGCTAACAGCAGAAAGCCCGAGCCAGGGCTCAAACTCACCAACTCCCAAGATCACGACCTGAGCGGAAGTCGGAAGCTCAACGAACTGAGCCAGCCAGGTGCCCTGGGTCCTTATCTTTTAGAGACTCTTACCAAAGTGTTTACAAATGAAGTAATAGGATGGCTGAGGTTTGCTTTCCAATGATCCAGTATGGGGAGGGGAGTGTGCCAGGGTATAGAAGAAACATGGTTGGCTATACGTTGATAACTGTTGAAGCTGGGGGGGGTTACATGGTGGCTCATTATATTATTTTCCTTACTTTTGTGTACGTTTGAAATTTTCCACATTAAGTAAACCTGGGGAGTCAGAGGTGGCTTCCCGAAGGAGGTTTGAAGTGAGTTTTGAAGGTGGACAAGAGCTATCTAGCTAGGGGCACTCGGGTGGCTCAGTCGGTTAAGTGTCCAACCTCGTCCAATCTCGGCTCAGGTCATGATCTCGTGGTTTGTGGGTTCGAGCCCCACATGGTGCTCTCTGCTATCGGCACGGAGCCCACTTCAGATCCTCTGTCCCCCTCTCTCTCTGCCCCCTTCCCTGCTCATGTGCACTCTCTCAAAAATAAACATTAAAAAAAATAGAGCTATCTCTCTAAAGGAAAGGTCATCCTCTCATCTCAAAGAACTTGGAAATAATGTTACTTTAAATACATTTTTTAAATTGTATACTGTACATATAATAGTGTATTTAATGCAGATACACAGTTTAAATAATAATGATATGAAAACCTGTGACCCACCATCCAGCATTAAAAAACAATGCCTTTAAAGCCTTCAAAGCCCCTCCTCAGCCTACTATGCTCCTCTCCACCTTCAAAAGCTCCAAGAACTCTCCTGAATTTTGTGCTAATTATTCCTTGCTTATCTTTACAGTTGTTGTCACATATGCATTTATCTCCAACCAATATGATATTACTTAGTTTTGCCTGGTTTTGAACTCCATATAAATGGAATTATATTGCATATGTTCTCAGACTTACTTTATTCAACATTGTTTTTCAGATTTATTTGTGACCTTGTGTGTACGTGTAGCTCATTCTCTTTGTTGTCGATATTCCATTTTATGGAATATGGCATAATTTATTCATCCATCCTGCTCCTGATGGATATTTGGATTGTTTTCAGTCTGGGGCAGTTTGCCCCATGTAAATGTCTTTGGAACACAGGTACAAATTTTCCCTAGGGTATAATGGCCAAATGGGATTTATGGTTAGGATTAAGATCGCATTTTTAAGGGGCATCTGGGTAGCTCAGTTGGTTAAGTGTCCAACTCTGGGTTTCGGCTCAGGTCATGATCTCACAGTTCATGAATTCGAGCCCCACATTGGGCTCTGTGCTAACAGTTCGGAGCCTGCCTGGGATTCTCTCTGTCCCCTTCTTTCTGTCCCTCCCTTGCTCTCTTGCTCTCTCTCAAAAATAAATAAATAAATGTTAAAAAAACAGATTGCTTTTTTGAGATGCCCACTCATTGAATCAACTCATAATGGAAGGGGACTGTCAACCATACAGTCGCTTAGCCAATGGTGTTAACGCATGCATTAATGTTTCTTAATAGAACTCAGCACTGAAAAAAAAAGTATTCCAAGAGCATGGCTCGGCAGTGCGTGTCTTACAGCACATGGGGGAGAGAAAGGTTGAATCTAAGTACCACTTGCTGCAGAGCAGGGACAGTTCCTTGGTCTTCATCATAGCTGGAATAAAATATCCGTCAGGACTATTCCCCTCCCTTTGTTTTAAATCCTTGCTCATCAAGCAAATTTCTGAATTGTATGTCCCGGCAATCTTGTTATCAGGAAAAGGGAGTACTCTGGATAGGACGGTACTCAAACAGCCTCCCCACTAGAAAGGGATGGATTGCCTCTACTGGATGGCAAGACGCCGAGGTAGCAAACTGGTTGACGGCAGTGAGAACAGAAATGTGGAGACTGCATGACAGTTCTTAGAACCATAAGATGTTGAGAGTTTAAACCTAGGGTCTGAGAAGAGGGTGAGGCCATTAACAACTGAAATAGTCAGAAGGACAGGTTTGAGGTGGGGTGGGAAGGAGAACTGGAAGAGAAGACATTAGCATATAGATGTGCAGGGCCCTCAAAACATCCAGGTGAAGATGGTCAGTGAGGAGTCTGGAAATCAGGTCTGGAGCTCAAGTGTAAAGTTGAGATCAGAGATACACATTTGGAAGTGATTCACATAAGGGGCACCTGGCTGGCCCAGTCAGTAGAACATGTGACTCTTGATCTCAGGGTCATGACTTCAAGCCCCATGTTGGGCACAGAGCTTACTTAAAAAAACAAACAAACAAACAAACAAAAAACTGTCATTCACATAAGCCTGAAAAAAAATTACTAAGAGAGATAATATAGAAAAAGAGGAGGGGCGCCTGGGTGGCTCAGTCGGTTAAGCGTCTGACTTCGGCTCAGGTCATAATCTCGCAGTCCGTGAGTTCAAGCCCCGCGTCGGGCTCTGTGCTGATCGCTCAGAGCCTGGAGCCTGTTTCAGATTCTGTGTCTCCCTCTCTCTCTGACCCTCCCCCATTCATGCTCTGTCTCTCTCTGTCTCAAAAATAAATCAACGTTAAAAAAAAATTTTTTTTTAAAAGAAAAAGAGGAATTTGTTTCTTTGTTTATGTTGAGAGGGAGAGCAGGGGAGGGGCAGAGAGAGAAGGAGAGAGAGAGAATCCCAAGCAGGCTCCACAGTGTCAGCGCAGAGCCCGATGCAGGGCTCGGTCTCACGAACCATGAGATCACAACCTGAGCCAAAATCAAGTGTCGGATGCTTAACCAACTGAGCCACCCAGGCGCCCCTGGAAAAGAAGAATTTTGAACATGGGATCTTGAGGACATACCTACACTTAGGAAATAAGGAAGAAGAACCAGTAAAGGCAATGCAAGAGACCGTCAAAGAGGTAAAAGGAGACCCAAGAACAGAGAAGGCAAGGGAAGAAAGTGAGCATTGGAGGCTGAAGAAAGGGAAAAGGTTTGGAGTAGGTCCTATAAACAAAACCCTGGAGATTCACCTAGTGATAAACACAAAAGCGGTTGATAATAAAGGAAGCTACCAATTACTCAGCACCCGTTATGTGGCACCATAGTAAGAATGTTGCCAGGGAGCCTGGCTGGCTCAGTCCATAGGGGGTGGGACTCTTGATCTCGGGGTTGTGAGTTCGAGGCGCATGTTGGGTGTAGAGATTACGTTTTTAAAAATCCTAAAAAAAAAAAAAAAGAACTTTGCCTATGTATTTTTTCTTTTTTTATCGTGGTAGAATATACGTAACGTAAAATTGACCATCTTAACCACTTTGAGGTGCACGATACAGCAGCATGAAGTACACTCGCATTCCTGTGCAGCCATCGCCACCACATCTCCACAACTTTTTCATCTTCCCAAACTGAAGCTCTGTCGCCATGAAACCGTAACTCCCCATTCTCCCCTCCCCGCAGCTCCTGGCAACCACCATGATACTTTCTGCCTCTGTGAATTTGACTACTCTAAGTGCCTCACGTACACGGAATCATACTGTATGTGTGTTTTTGTGACTGGCTTATTTCACTTAGTATAACATCCTCAAGATTCATCCATCACAGGCGGGGTGCCTGGGTGGCTCAGGCGATTGAGCGTCCAACTTTTGGTTTTGGCTCAGGGCATGATCTCGCAGTTTGTTGGTTCAAGCCCCGCATCGGGCTCTGTGCTGACGGCACAGGGCCGGATTGGGGTTCTCTCTCTCCCTGTCTCTCTGCCCCTCCCCTCCGCTTGCTCTCTCTCTCTCTCTCTCAAAAATAAATAAACATTTAAAAAAAGATCTATCCATTGCAGCATAGGGCAAGATTTCCTTCCTTTTTAAGGTTGAATAATATTCCATTGTATGCATACGCCACTGTGATTTAAATATTGGTCTCTGCCTCTGGTTCCTGACAGAGAGCTCCTGAATCCCCTGGAATTTCCTGGGTGATAGGAGTATCTTTTGTCCAAGGGAGGCAATTTTGGGTGGGCTTCTGGATGGGGGCTGATCACCAGAAAGATCAAGCCATGAATAGAAGCTTGGAATTTTCACTTCTCCAGGGGAGTGAGAGGGGCTGAAAATGGAGTTAATGGTCAATCGTGCCTATGTGAGGAAGCCTCCCTTAAAGTCCCAACACTAGGGGGGTTGGGGAGCTTCCAGGTTGGTGAACACATCCATGTACTGTGAGGGCGATGCACCCCAATTCCACAGGGACAGAAGCTCCTGCATTCAGAACTCTCCCAGACCTCACCCTACGTACCTCTTCATCTGACTGTTCATCCATATCGTTTACCATATTGTTTAATAAACTGGCAAACGTAAGTTATTTCCCTGACTTCTGTGAGCTACTCTAGCAAATTAATCAAACCCCAGGAAGGAGTCATGGGAACCTCCTATTTATAGCCATGTTGGACAGAAGTGTGAGTAAACTAAGGACCTACTAGTTAAAACTGGCATCTGAATTTGGGGGTGGGGGGAAGAGTCTCGTTGGACTGAGCCCTTAAGCTGTGGGATCTGATGCTATTTCCTGGTAGGTAGTGTCAGAATCGAGTTAAATTGTAGGACAACCAGCCTGTGTTAGAGAATTGCTTGGTGGGGGAAAACCCCCACACATCTGGTGTTAGAAGTGTTGTGAGTGCGATAGGCATGTTAGAGTAAAAAACAGACACAGGAGCAGAGGACTCGGTTTTTCCCTTTACAACCACATTTTCTTATCCATTCATCCATTGATGAACCCTCGGGTTGCTTCCATGATTTGGCTATCGTGAATAATGCTATGAGCATGAGTGTACAAATATCTCTTCGAGGCCCTGCTTTCACTATTTGGGGTATATACCCCGAAGTGGAATTTCTGGACCACATGGTAATTCTATTTTTAATTTTTTGAGGAACCCCCATGCCGTTCTCCACAGTGGCTGTATATTTCACATGCCCACCAACGTGCACAAGTGTTCCCTTTTCTCTACATCCTCACCCACACTTGTTATTTTCTGGGTTATTGTTTTTTTTAATAGTAGCCATCCTAACGGGCAGGAAGTGGATTTCATTGCAGTTTTGATTTCCACTTCCCTAATGACTAGTGATGCTGAGCTGAGCATCTTTTCATGTGTTTATTGGCCATTTGTATATTTTCTTTAGAGAAATATCTATTCAAGTCCTTTGCCCATGTTTGCGTTGCTTTGCTGGGTTTTTTGTTGTTGAGTTTTAGAAGTTCTCTATATATTCTGGACATCAGACATATGATCTTCAAAGATTCTCTCCCATTCTGTGGGTTCCCTTTTTACTCTGTGGATAAATTTACTCTGTGCCTTTTTGCTCCCTTTTACTCTTTCGACGCACTAAAATTTTAAATTTTCATGAAGTCTAATTTGTCTGTTTTTCTCTTTTGTTACCTGTGCCTTTGGTGTCATAGCCAAGAAATCATTGCCAATGAAGCTTTTGTCCCATGTTTTCTTCTAAGAGTTTGATTGTTTGAGGTCTTACATTTAGGTCCTTGATCCATTTTGAGCTAATTTTTATACACCTATATTATTTTTAGTCTCCACAACCAGTCTTGGTAGTGGATAATGTGAGCATTCCCATTTTACAGAAGAGGAAACAAACTTAAAATGGTGAACGTCTTATGGGATGAATAAGTCATGGGAATAAAAGGCACAGCATAGAGAATATAGTCAACGGCATTGTAATAGCATCATATGCTGACAGAAGGTAGCTCTACTTGTGGGGAGCCGTGACATAACGTATAAAGAAGTTGAATCACTATGTTGAACACCTGAAACTAACGTAACGGTGTGTGTCAACTACACTCAAATTTTAAAAAATTTCATAAAATGATGACTACCTTATCTAAGGCCACGGAGATGGCAGGTGGAAGAGTTAGGATTCGAACCCATGTCTGCACGACTCCAAAGCTCAGGTCCTGTCCTATCTCACACAGTCAAGGCTTGGCCAAATTAGGAGGAAGTTACAGCGAAATTAACCAGTGCCTGACTTTTAATTGAAAGTAGGAGGTGTGGGGTTTTCCCAGGGTCAGGGATTGGCCCAGGGGACTTCAGTCCTGATGTGACTGAACATAAGGCCATTTGGGACATGAGTGCAGCTGAGAGAGTGGGGCCGTGTGTGTGAGGGAGGGGGGACCATCAAAGCATAGAAAGAACCTGAAGGCCTAAAAAAGGTCACAGCCAGTGTAGAAGGTTGTGGTCCAGATGGGAGTTTCAGAGTTTGAGGTGAGATCTTGGGAGATGTAGCAGTTCCCAAAGATGGCCATACTCATGCTCTCCCCTCTAGATCTTTGCACACGATGTTTTCTCCACCTCAAATATGGTTTTCAGTGCTGACCTCCACTCAAGTCACACACACACCCTGATCTTGCCCGGCTAAGTCTTACTCCTCCTCGGGTCTCAGCTTAGATGGCCCCGACTGAATAAGGTGCCTCTTGCCTGTGCCCCCACAAGCCTCCACGCTTAAGTGTAATCACACTGACTACCCTTTATTATAACCAAGACCTTGCTTCTCTCTCTCTCTCTCCAGCAGTCTGTGAGCTTCCTGGGGGCAGGAACTGTTTCTTACTCATCTCTCTGTCCCTAATACCTAGTACGGGGCCTGACCCAGCAAACTTGCTCAATAGGTATTAAGAAGCAATATGACTGGGCCACCTGGCTGGCTCAGTCAGTAGAGCATAAAACTCTTGATCTCGGGGTTATGGGTTTGAGCCCCGTGTTGGGTACAGAGCTTGCTTACACATCTTTGGGGCACCCAGGTGGCTCAGTCAGTTAAGCAACAGCCTCTTGATTTCGGCTCAGGTCATGATCTCACGGTTCGTGAGTTCAAGCTCCGCATCTGGCTCCTCACTGACAGTGTGGAGCCTGCTTGGGATTCTCTCTCTCTCTCTCTCTCTCTCTCTCCCCCCCCCATCTCTGCCCCTCCCCTGCACTCGTGCACTCTCAAAATAAACTGTAAAAAACAAAAGATAATGAGGCGCCTGGGTGGCTCAGTCGGTTAGGCGTCCGACTTCAACTCAGGTCACGATCTCGCGGTCTGTGAGTTCGAGCCCCGCGTCGGGCTCTGGGCTGACTGCTCGGAGCCTGGAGCCTGCTTCCGATTCTGTGTCTCCCTCTCTCTCTGCCCCTCCCCCGTTCATGCTCTGTCTCTCTCTGTCTCAAAAATAAATAAACGTTAAAAAAAAAATTTCTTTAAAAAAAACAAAAGATAATAAAAAATAAAAATAAAAAAATCTTCTAAAGGAAAGAAGCAGTATGGCTCTCAGAGTATGTGTATCATGAACACTGAGTAATGTATAGTATTGTTGAATCACTATATTGTACACCTGAAACTAATGTAACACTCTATGTTAACTATACTGGAATTAAAAACAAAAAGAAGCAGTGTGGCTAAATGCAATGTGTCATCTTGAGTTGGATGCTGGAACAGGGAAAGGATACTAGTGGGGAAACTGGTGAAATCCAAATTAAATCTATAGTTAAGAGCTATTAATCGTTAGCCGTCTCTAGTTTACTTAATAACAGTAACATATTATCAACATTAATTTCTTGTGACAAATGTAGGTGGTTATGTAAGATGTCAACATCAGGGGAAGCTGGGTGTAAGGTATATGAGAAATCTCTGTAAGTTAAAATTATTTTTTAACTTAAAGGTTTATTTAAGGGGCGCCTGGCTGGCCCAGTCGACAGAGCATGCAACTCTTGATCTCAGGGTTGTGAATTCAAGCCCCACATTGGGTGTGGAGACTACTTTATAAATAAATAAATAAATAAATAAATAAATAAATAAATAAATAGTTTTTAATTTAAAAGAAAACAAAAGCAGAAGCAGTATTGTGTAGTGGTCAGGAGGGCAGGCTGCATGACCTTAAAAAACTACTTGCCCTTCCTGACCCTTCATTTTTTTATCTGTGAAATTATTTTTAATGGTTATTTTTGAGAGAAAGAGAGAAACAGAGCGTGAGCGGAGGAGGGGCAGAGAGAGCCAGAGACACCGAATTCGAAATAGGCTCCAGGCTCTGAGCTGTCAGCACAGAGCGCCACGTGGGGCTCAAACTCACAGGCTGCGAGATCATGACCTGAGCCGAAGTTGGACACTTAACTTACTGAGCCACCCAGGCTCCCCTAAAATTTTTTTATCTGTAAAAAAAATAAGAGCATCTTTTTTTTTTTTTTTTTTTTGAGGAGGGGGGAGGGGGCAGAGGGCAAAAGAGAGAATCTTAAGCCAACTCCATGCTCAGCGCAACGCCCACCAACACGAAAGTCAATCCCATGACCCGGGAATCCTGACCTGAGCCAAAATCAAGAGTCCAATGCTCAACTGACTTGAGCCATCCAGGTGCCCCAAGAGTATCTTCTTGATAGAGTTGTAAGTTTCTATATACATATAGATTTTATTATGGAGAGAGAGATGCGTATATTACAAATGTATGCCCGTGTGTATACACATACATAATATTCAGTGGATGCCATCACTGTTCTAAGTACTTTACAGATGTTAATTTATCTTAATCTTCTTACAACCCCCTAAGGTAGGATGTAGCAGCGGCAGCAGCATCCTCCTTTTATAGACGGATTTGAGGGACAGAGAAGTTAACCGACTTGTCCAAGGTCAACAGGTAGGAAGCGGTAGAGCTGAAGCACAAACTCAGACAGTCTGGCTCCAGAGCTGACACTTACATTGTGTCGCCTCCTTTTAACTGAGTTGATACACAGAAAGGACTTACAGCAGTGCTCAGGACAGAGGAAGCTTATTCAATAGCATAAGCTATTCTTTAATAACCCCTCAAAGATGGGTCTAAGAAGGGATTCTACTTGTGAGCTCTGGGATGGGATGGAGGGAAAGAGCACAGAGGTTTATGAAAATAAGACTTCAAGACAGGGGGTTAGGAGGTTAGAAAGGAATCAGCAAGAGGTGCTGCTATTCATTCAAGTTGGTATGAAAAAGATCTAGAAGTCCTCTCTAGTGCTGAGGATCCTGTTGCATTTCTGAGGATTATTTTGATCATCTAGCCCTGCAGTAATTGTTAAACCACTGACACTTTAAAATTTTTTTTTTAACGTTTATTTTTGAGACAGAGAGAGACAGAGCATGAACAGGGGAGGGTCAGAGAGAGGGAGACACAGAATCCGAAACGGGCTCCAGGCTCTGAGCTGTCAGCACAGAGCCCGACGAGGAGCTCAAACTCACGGACCGTGAGATCATGACCTGAGCTGAAGTCGGACGCTTAACCGACTGAGCCACCCAGGCGCCCCAAACCATTGATACTTTAAAAAGTCCACTTGTATGAAGCATTTTTCTGGTTGATTTTAAGCCACATGCATAGTTAAAGCACTTTTTTTTTGGAAACTGTGTGGATAATAAAGGGCAATATATAGACACATTTTAGCACATACAGGGGCTTGAGGCTATTTTGTATAATAGCTCATTCCATTGTCCGGCATAGAGAAGGTGGTCAGTTTAAACACATAAAACAAAACTGAAAAAACAATCACCCTGAAGTCCCTCTTCCTGGCCAAAGTCCTAATTCCACCCTGGCTTCTTGCCCGACCATTCAGCTCTTTTACACATACACAGTCTTACACTTTCCCAACAAGTACTTATGGTTAGTTAAGCTATGACTCAGGATCCCAGGGTGGGGATCACCACGCGCCCAGGTCCCCCTTCACCGCCCTGGGAGAAGGATGGAGGGCAGAGGAGAGGGGGGTGGAACCGGTTCAGATCTTCCCACGGGACGTGCCTTCCGCCCGGCGGTCATCCCAGGCTGACTGACACCCAGGATGTGAGGCAGAGGGACCTGAACACGCAGGTACCACTCCCATGCAGAGATAGCATCCCTTTGGGCAGTCATTGCCCTGTCACAGTGGGGCAAGTCCAGGGAGTTCTGCCAGCACTTCCTGGTCTGGTTCTGGTTGGGGAAGCGGCTGTCAAAAGGGGTAGTCTGGTAGTTCTTGATTTGGGTCATTTTTTTAAGTTTATTTATTGTTATTGATGTATATTATTTATATATAATAATGTTATTCTTTGCTTATTTATTATTAATATTATTTTGAGAGAGAGAGAACAGGCACAGGTGCATGCAAGCAAGGGAGGGGCAGAGAGAGAGGGGGAGAGAGAGTATCCCAAGCAGGCTCCGTGCTGCCAGCACAGATCCCGATGCGGGGCCTGATTCCACAATGCGTGAGGTCATGACCTGAGCCGAAATCAAGAGTCTGATGCTTCACCGACTGAGCCACCCAAGCGCCTCTCTTGATTTTGATCTTGATGTCTTCTGCCATGGTTCTGACTCCTTCCTAAAGACACCCCCAAAGCAGCTCTCAGCTCAATGTGACCCTCAGCCAAAGCACTTTGTGGGACTCCTGGGTGGCTCAGTCGGTTTAGCGACCAACTTCGGCTCAGGTCATGATCTCGTGGTCTGTGTGTTCGAGCCCTGTGTGGGGCTCTGTGCTGGCAGCTCGGAGCCTGGAGCCTGCTTCGGATTCTGTGTCTCCCTCTCTCTCTGCCCCTCCCCTGCTTGCTCTCGGTCTCTGTCTCTCTCAAAAATAATAAACATGAAAAAAATAAAAATAAATAAAAATTTTTAAAAAGCACTTTGTAAAAAATTTGGATTGAGGTATAGTTGACACGTGCTCCTTTTTAACCAGTGTCCCTCAACCGGCCTCTTGGAGCTCTAAATAATTTGCTGCAGCTAGCGACAGAAATGGGGTTACTTCCTGTGCTCTACCAGCCCCCCACTTAACCTGGGACTCCTGGATCCATAAAGGACACTAGAAGTCGTCTAATCAGGCCCCTTTCTTGTAGATGTTGGCCAAACTGTTGCAAAGAAACATTAGGTGACTTTTCTAAGGTCTAAAGGTAAAATCACTCATTAAAAAAAAAAATCCTACATGTATTGAGTGCTTATTCTGTGTCAGGCACTGTGTCAAGCAATTGGGAAAGAGAGATCAACAACAACAACAACAAATAGCTCTGATCTCTAATTGCTTACAGCCTGGTGCATCAGAAAAATGTAAAGTATATAGTGTGATAGGTGTTAACAGATGTGCAAATACAAAGCACCGCTGTCCCTGGAGAGATCAGGGAAGGCTTCCCAGAGAAGGAGACCCTGCAGCTGGATGTGTCCAGCGGAAAGAATGGAATGAAAGAGGCAGCATGGAAGATGAGGATGCTGAGGGAGTTTTCCCTGAGGCACAGGCTGGGCTGCAGCCCCCAGTCTCTGGCGCCTCACTGCCAGGTGACCCTGAGCTCTTCAGCCACACCCAGCCAGCTTCCAGCACTGCTCTTGCCCCAGGGTTGGGATCGCCAAATTTAGCAAAGAAAAATACAAATTAAATTTGAATTTCGGCTAAGCAATATTCTGTAGCATAAGTATATCCCCAGAATATGCACGGGACATACTGATGCTACAAAATATTTGTTGTTTGTCTACAGCCATACCACCCTGAACGCGCCTGATCTCGTCTGATCTCAAAATGTTTGTTGTTTTTCTGCTGTTCAAATGTAACTGGGCATCCTGTATTTTATCAGGCAACTCTACCTGGAATAAAGGCGTATTTGTGGGAGTAAGAGAGTGGGAGAGGAAGGGAGGGAAGAAGACAGGAAGAAGGGAACTAGTTCATCAGTGGGGGGCGAACCGGAAGACTCTCAGGCTCGAGGAAAGCAGATTTGTTAAGACCTAAAAACCACACAAAATCTGCCCTTAACATTACTACTCACTATTTCATTTCTGTTTTCATTTCTCCAGTTTTATTGGGACATAATTGGCATATAGCACTGTATAAGTTTCAGGTGTACAACATGATGATTTGATATATGCATGTGTGTGCGTGTACATATTGCAATGTGATCACCACAATAAGCTTAGTTCACATCCATCCCCTCACATAGTTACATTTTGTTCTTGTGATGAGAGTTTTTAAGATCGACTCCGTAAGCAACTTTCAAGTATAGAATGTACAGTCATCATATTGCACATTACAGCCCCATCCCTGTTTTCGGTTCTATAGAGCACAAGATGAACAGTGGTTTCCCCTTTTTTCTTAGAAAGTCTGCCCCCGTGTGGTAGGAAAAAAGTACTAGGCCAGAAGCCTTAATTCTGGTCTTTCAGTTCATTGGGGCAAAACGCCAGCGATCTGGAAAGCAGGATGTGATGCTAGGACTTTATGTTTGTTTCTCTGTTTGTTCCAGTGGGGGATAGGGGAGGAATGAGCAAAAGATGAACAGACTACATGGAGACTATTGTTAGAACAGCTTGAAAAATTTGTTCAAAGCACACTTGTAACTTTGTGCAAACCAGCATCATCTCAGTGCCCAAGCTGTTTGGGTCAGAAAACATGTTAAGAGACTGTGCCTACAAGTCATGCGGTAGAATATTTAAATTGAGACACACGTAGGAAACGGTCAAGTACTAAATGTCGGCGATGAAAAAGCCACCATGGGCGGCTGCCTGGGTGGCTCAGTGGGTTGAGCATCCAACTCTTGATTTTGGCTCAGGTCACGATCTCACGGTTCATGGGATCGAGCCCCAAGTCGGGCTCCATGCTGACAACAGGGAGCCTGCTTGGGATTCTGTCTCTGCCTCTGTCTCTCTCTCACTCTCTGTCTGTCAAAATAAATAAATACTTAAAAAAAAAAAAAAAGCCACTGTGGTGATCTCGGCTGTGAAGGAAGTCTGGTTTGTGTGCCTCTTCTAGTCATTAACCTTAGCAGGGAGCCTGATCCCCAGGCGGAATCCACCAGTTCCCAGGTAGGGGTCGTCGTCCGAGTGGATGACGCTCATGCTCCCCAACCATGAGAAGAGACGAGACTGCCATTTGCCTCGGCACCACACTTCTCATACGGCCGTCCTGCCAGGTAACTCCGATGCCTCTGTGAGCACTCCTCCAAAAACCAGGCCTCACGGCTCCGAATCTCCTCACCTCCGGGGCCTTAGTCACAACCTCACGCCTCACGCCCACAGACACGGCTTCCGCTTTGCCATCTCTGACTACACCTCCTCTTTTGAAATCTCCAACTCCAAAATGTTACTCTCAGACAGGGCCATGACTTTCTGACCTTCCTACTTTCTCACTTTTCCATTAAGCCTACCCCTTTAACTTCCACTAGACTTCCAGAATCCTGAGCAGTCCCCATTTTCCCAGCCTCGCCACCCCCTTGTGACTTCACGTCCTTCCCTCAGCCTGGACGCCACACGTGACCACTTGAAGAGCTTCCTCACCACCCGAACCCCTCGGCCTCTATCAGCCAGGCCCAGCCCTCGAAGCTGTCCCCCGTCCCGCCGTCTGTCTCCCTCTCCTTCGGGGAGACGACCAGAGCTGAAACAAGGGGCCCAGCTGGGCAGACTGGTGCCCATCCACAGTGAAACGGCCAGCTGGGCCCAGCCCGCAGAGCTTTCCTTCAGTTCTTTTACCTGTCCTTCATCAGTTGCCTCTCCCTGCCGTTCTTCCACTCCTCCAAACCTTCCACGCCTCTAGAACCTCCACTCCCTCATCTACAAACTGGGGCGACTGAGGCGTGTCCGCAGCGGCCCATCTCGACACACACCACCGATACACCGACCTCGCCGCCACTTTCCCCAACACCCGCCGCCATCTGTATTTGTCTCACTCGGAACAAATGACCTTCTCTCGCAGAGAAAAGAGAAGGCACGAGGTATGGGGAGGCGGGGGGCGGTCAGTCTTGACCGATCCCCACCCACTTGTACGAACTTGCCTCTAGAATCAGAGCCTGAGGGGCCGCTCCTCTTTTCCCAGGCCGGTCCCTCCTCCGGGGCTCTCGGTCCATCCCTGCTCTCAGGTGTTTCTTCAGCCCCCTTCCCCATCGCCTCAGCTCACCTGCACGCCCCCATCGTGCGCCCTTCGTCCCCTCCCTGACGCCCCCGCCCGCGCAGATGGGTGTCTGCTCTCACGGCCCCACCGAAACCGCTCTCCCCGGGGGTCACCGGTGTCGCCAGAGTCATCGCGTGGGTCTCGGCTGCCATCCTGCTTGCCCCTGCTCGACACTATTGACCGCTCCCTGATACGCTGAAGTCCGTGAGGGCTCAGTGCCGGGCCCTCTACACTCTTCCATCGACACCCTCTGCCACGGACGGCTCGGCCCGTCCCAGCTCATGCTGACTGTTCCCAGGTACCCGTCTCCGGCCTAGTGCTCTGTCGTGCGCCATACAGCCCGTATCACAGCTGAGGCTAAAGGCCCTTTGAGACGAGACCCACACGCAAGAAACGTTCATTTATTTTCACATCTACCTGCAGGACGAGGCATTTGCCAGGTAGTCTGGTGCTGGCTCCCCTCACCCCTCTGCTGAGTTCAAAAGTGGCCTCCGCTGCTTCTTGGCTACGTGATCTGGATGAAGTTACTTGACCTCCTCGGTCCGACGAGATTAATAACGGTGTCAACCTCAACGGGTTGCAGTGGGTGTTTCCCACGTATGTGTCGTATACTCTGCCGCTCGGTCTGCCTGGGCCCGAGTCCCGGCTCTCCTGCTGCCTCCGGTCCTCTCCTCTGCAAAATGAGGAGAACGACACCGTCCGCCACCTAGGCCTGGGCTGGCCATTCACTAAGTGGACACGTAGGGCACTGAGAACGGCTCTCATCAAGCGTTAAACAGCAACCCTGTGTTATCCCCAGGAAGGCAAGGAATGCCTCTGCGGGCCTGTCGGAGCACGGCCATCTGGATCTCATTCCTGGTTCCCTTTGCCATATAGGAGACATATGTATACGTGCTCCTCGAGGCCGGCCAGGAGACGGGAAGCGGCACCAGGACAACAAATGTCACCTGGCGCAGCCCCCGTGTCACACTGCTTCAGGGGCAGCTCTTGTGCGGGAATGAAAGCCCGGCCAGCGATCCCCAGCTCTGATTTCTTACAGCTGGACATTGCTACGTGACACTCCCCTGAGGTCCGAGTGGCCTCTCCCGGGCTGTCAGCATCCTGCTCTTACTTATCTTGAAACTGTCTCTGCGGCCCTAAACAAGGATCTGCTGTTCTTAATTTTAAAGAAATGGGAAAGAAAAAGTTATTAACCCTTAGCAGCCCTGTCCCCTGGCTGCAGCTGGGAATCCAACCGTTTTCGGAACACCTCCGATAGGCCCTCCGCGCCGCCCAGCGATCCTGCCCCTTCTCTCTGGTCGCCGTGGGCTGTCTCTTTCCCCAGCGATGTTTTCAAACTTCCCTCGCTCTCCTTACGTCTCCCATTTTGCCATCGCCCCGACTCTCCCTGCCCCACGCCATCTCTCGGTGCATGACTGTGCCTCCCACTTCACAGAGAGAACTGAAGGACATCGGGTACAGGACAATCGCTCAACGTTGACAAATGTAACAGTGCGTCCTGTCCCCATTTTTCTGAATCTATCAACAGCGTTTGATACGGTCTCCCTCTTCTCCTTGACACACTTCCATTATTACTTGGCTTCTAGGGTGCTACAATCTCTCGGTTTCTCTCTTCCCTTAGTGACCGCTCTTCTTAACTCTCCATTGCTGGTTCCTCATCATCAAGTCAACATCGAATGTCAGAGAGAGCCAGGGCTGTGTCCGTGGACCTCTCCTCTTTGCCTACCTTCACTTCCTTGATGACCGCATCCAGCTTCTTGTCTGTAAGGACTGTCCATATGTAGATGACTCCCGAACTTGTCTCTTCAGCCAGACCTCTCTCCTGAGACCCAGATGCATCCTCCTGCACACTAGGTGGATTAGACAACAGACATTTATTTTCTCACGGTTCTGGAGGCCGGACGTTCCAAATCAAGGAGCTACCGGGTTAGTGTGTGGTGAGACCCCTCTTCCTGGCTTGCAAACGGCCACCTTGTCATTGTGTCCTCACGTGGCTTTTCTTCTGTATGTGTGTGGACAGTAAGAGAGCTCTCTGGGGTCTCTCTTCTTAACTCGGATCCCAATTCTATCAGATCAGGGCCCTGCCCTTTTGATGTCATTTAACCTCACCTACCTCCCTAAAGGCCCTATATGCAAATAGTATCACCGGGGGTTAGAGTTTCAACATATGATTTGGGGAGAGACACAATTCAGTCCATAAGACATGTCTGACAGACATTTCAACCTTAATATGTCCGTAATGGAACTTCCGATCAGGGGGCACATCCAAATATTTGGGTCCTTGAACTTGTACAATTGGGGGCCCCTTCTTCAGGAGAAAGAACTCAAAATTAACTTATTGCTAGAGCCTGAGCAAATGAGAGACCTAAGGGTCATTAGCTTTACAGTAAACCTGCCTCTCCTGACCTTCCTTCTCTGCCTCCAATTTTCTTGTTCAGCAAACATAATCAAGGCACCATTCTAGGCCATGGGGACACAGAAGTGGAAAACAAACAAACAAACATTAAAAAGGCCTGCCTTGATGTAGCTTACATTCTAGGAATGCATTGCCTGCTCATTCAGAATAAAGTCCCAGGTCCTTATAATTTTCCTTATTTACTTTTCCATTGTGTCTCCCGGCTACAATGTAAATTGCATAAGATCAGGATTTGTTGGCCTGTATACTTAGTGCCTGGCACATGTTAGATATTTAATAAATATTTGTTGAATGAATGAATGAACTTCCTCATACCAAACTGACCCATCTATCTACATCTGTACTTTTCTGATACACTTTCTCTCCTGTTACAGTAAAGGATATATCCTTTTTTAAAAAATTTTTTGTGGTGCCTGGGTGGCTCAGTCAGTTGGGCGGCCGACTTCGTTCAGGTCATGGTCTCGCGGTCCATGAGTTCGAGCCCCGCGTCGGGCTCTGTGTTCACAGCTCAGAGCCTGGAGCCTGTTTCGGATTCTGTGTCTCCCTCTCTCTGACCCTCCCCCATTCATGCTCTGTCTCAAAAATAAATAAACGTTAAAAAAAAATTAAAAAAAAATTTTTTAATGTTTATGTATTTTTGAGAGAGAGAAAGAGAGAGAGTGCAAGTGGGGGAGTGGCAGAGAGTAAGGGAGACACAGAATCTGAAGCAGGCTCCAGGCTCTGGGCTGTCTGCACAGATCCTGACGTGGGGCTTGAACTCATGACCCACGAGATCATGACCTGAGCCGAAGTCGGACGCTCAACCGACTGAACCACCCGGATGCCCCATCCTTCTTTTATCTATGGTACAGTGGCTCTCAAACTTGAGTACACATCAGAATCCCTTGGAAGGCTTGTTAAAACACAGCACTCTAGGCCCCACCCCCCAAAAGTTTCTGATTCAGTCAGTCTCCAGTGAGGTCTGAGAATCTGCATCTCTAACCAGTTCCAGGTGATGGTGATGCTACTGGACCAGGGACCACATCTGAGAATCATGGATCCCACCGCACCCACCTTCTCAGGAACCTTACACTATTAGCCATCTTTTCATCCTTTTTTTTAATGTTTATTTATTCATTTTGAGAGAGAGAGCAAGAACACGTGAGCAGGGGAGGGGTGGAGAGAGCGGGAAGAAGAGAATCCCAAGCCCCAGTGTGGGGCTCGATCTCACAAACCACAAGGTCATGACCTGAGCCAAAATCAAGAGTTGGATGCTTAACCGACTGAGCCACCCAGGTGCCCCACTATCTTTTTTTTCTAAATATATTCAGTGGCTTCCTTTCAACTGAGTTTTTCATTCCCTTCCCACTGCTACTATAGCTCTGTCCTCTTGATCGTCAGCCAAATTTCTTCAAAGTGTTATCCGCGCCGGAACTCTCAATTTCTCACCCTCACTCCTCCATCCACTCCAATCAAGCTTCTGTCCCCACAACTCCACTAAAGCTTTCCTCAGTAGGGTCACAAATGTTCTACATGTCTTCAAATATAATGGACATGTTTTTAGTTATCATCATACACACATTCAACACACTGAAAACTCTTTCCTCCTTTTTAGAATAGTGCCTTCCCTTGGTCTCTTCCTCTGGGCCTCTGTGAAACTACAGCCTTCTCTTACGCCGCCCCTCCTGCCTCTGTGCTTTCAGATGGTCTCATGCCTTCTCTGGCAAGTCACTTGCTCCTCTGTATTTTAACCTTTTTTTTTTTTTTTTTTTGCTGTTTCTCTCATAAAACCATTAGAGTCCTGTAGGGCCAGGACAACCTCGACTTATTTATCTCTGTATCACCAATATTTAGCCCAGTGCCTAACACATACTAGGAATTCAATAAATATGTGTTGAATGAGTTAATTAATTAACTTGTGAACGCATGGTGACCTTGGAAAAGCAAGTTTAGGAGTGAGTTTGTTTCCAATGGGCTTAAAAAAAATAACTGAAAGAGAAGTGGAAAACAATGAGTGTAGACCATGCTTTTGAGAAGCGTAGCCATGGAGAAAAAAGAGAAGGGAGAAAGTCTGAGGGAAGGTGTCACAGAGATTGCTAATTGCCTGATCCAATATTCATTCTCCTCCTTTTAGAAGGCCAGTTTTTAAAAAGTTTTTTTTTTAATTTATTTTTGAGACAGAGAGAGACAGAGCATGAACGGGCGAGGGCCAGAGAGAGAGGGAGACACAGAATCCGAAACAGGCTCCAGGCTCCAAGCTGTCAGCACAGAGCCCGACACGGGGCTCGAACTCACGGACCGCGAGATCATGACCTGAGCCGAAGTCGGACGCTGAACCAACTGAGCCACCCAGGTGCCCCAAAAAGGTTTTTAATGTTGATTTATTTTTGACTAAGAGAGAGACAGAGCATGAGTGGGGGAGGGGCAGAGAGAGAGGGAGACACAGAATCCAAAGCAGGCTCCAGGCTCTGAGCTCTCAGCACAGAGCCAGACGCGGGGCTTGAACTCACAGACCGTGTGAGATCATGAGCTGAGCCAAAGTCGGAAGCTCAACCGACTGGGCCACCCAGGCGCACTGGAAAATTTTATTTTTATTTTTTTAAAAATTTTTTTAACGTTTATTTATTTTTGAGAGGCAGAGAGAGACAGAGAATGAGCAGGGGAGGAACAGAGAGAGGGAGACACTGAACCCGAAGCAGGCTCCAGGCTGTGAGCTGTCAGCACGGAGCCCGACGCAGGGCTCGAACTCACAGACCATGAGATCATGACCTGAGCCGCAGTAGGTCGCTCAACCGACTGAGCCACCCAGGCGCCCCAAGAAGGCCAGTTTTTTAGCTGCGAACATGATCATCTAGATCAGAATAAAGTCTGCCCCAGGTGCCCGGTGGCTCAGTCGGTTGAGCGTGCGACTCTTGATTTCGGCTCAGGTCATGATCTCACAGTTTGTGGGTTTGAACCCGGTGTCGGGATCTGTGCTGACAGTGCAGAGCCCGCTTGGCATTCTTGCTCCCTCTCTCTCTGTCTCTCTCCCGCTTGCGCTCGCTTTCTCTCTCTCAAAGATACATACATAAACTCTAAAAGAGAGAGAAAAAAAGAAAAAAAGAATAAAGTCTGCGTGTCCTCACTCTCTTGCAGCTATGTGTGGCCAAATGTGACATGCGCGGAAATGCTGTGTGACAGCACAGAGCACATTTCCTTAAAAGATGGCTGATACACGCCCTTCGCCTCTTACCTCTTCCTCCATTTTGTCGCTTGGAATGTGGGTACAATGGCTTGTACTTCATCTTGGAACCTGGGGAAGAGGGTCACATTCCGGGGATGCAGAGAAGCCGGACAGAGCCTGAATCCCTGATGACCGTAGAGCTGCCACATCAACCTTGGATTGCCCACCTCACGGCCTTCACATGAGACATAAACGTTGATTTCGTTTAGGCTATCGTTAGGTTGGGTCTCTGTCACTCACAGCAGAACCCAGATCCTAAGAAATACAAAGGGTGGTTTTATTTAGGATGGGAGAGACAAGATGACGTCTATAGCTAGAGAAAGGGGTCAGTAGGAAGGGAGACAGAGGACCCAGTTGATAGATCAAGGTTAACGAGGGCATAGGAGAGATGGGGACATGGGACACAGATGGAGGGATTTGCATTGGAAAGGAACAGAGACATCTCATTCTGTGAGCCCTAGGAAAAGGGATAGGAACTAACATTTGTGAAGAACATTCTATGTACTAAGTCCCTTATAGATATGATCTACCTTAAACCTCGTAACACTTTAAGGTAAGTACTGTAAGGAGTACAATTTGTAAGCTATTTGGGTTCCGTCGTGTGCAACACATGACTTCTTATTTCAGTGAGACTTCAGCCTCTATCTCAAGCCATAGTCAATTTTCAATTCAGTCAATAGCGTTTGTGATAACAATAGCAAAAGACTGCAAACAACCTAAATGTCTGTCGTAGGGGATTGGTTAAATAAATTATGGTCCATCCTCATGATGAAACAGCCTTCAGCTGTTAAAAAGAATGAGGTAGCTCTTTTGGGATCGAAATGGAATTAATTCCCAAACACACTGTAAAATGCAAAAACAAGGTGACTAACGGTGGGTACAGCACGTTATGAATTTGTGTTAAAAAAGGAAAAGCAGGCACACCTGAACGGCTCAGTCGGTTGAGCGTCTGACTCGAGTTTGGCTCACGTCACAATCCCAGGGTTGCGGGATCGGGCCGTGTTGGCCCCACGCAGAGTGTGGAGCCTGCTTAAGATTCATTCCATCTCTCTCTCTCTCTCTCTCTCTCTCTCTCTCTCTCTCTCTCCCTCTCTCCCCCCTCCCTCCCTCCCTGCTCCTCTCCCCCGCTCAACGTCTCTCTCTCTCTAAAAAAAAAAAAGAAAGAAAAGCAAAACCAAAGAATATATATGATACTTCTGAAAGAATACACAAGAAACGAGACTTGTCTTTTGCTATGTACCCTTCGGTGTCTGTTGAACTGAAGATGATCCACATATTTTGCCTATTAAAAACTAAAGGACACGTCACTTCAATAAGAAAGAAAACTGTCAATGTGGGAGTTTTCCATCATCCTTCCTCCTGGGGTGGCATCTCAGCTGCAACAGGCTGACACAGCCTTGCGGCTGCGGTGGAAAGCAGCTGTTTGGGCCAGTGACCGATCGGAGATGGATCCGGGTTTGACGAGGCCTGGTTTACATAATTTGGAGAGCCTCTTGGGGAAAAAGCACGCACCGCACCGTCGTGAATACAAAATGAAGTGCGGGCCTTCGAACTCACTTGTGCAGATGAGGGGCCCTGAGGCTGCAGCTCCGTGAGCCTCGAGGCCAATCAGCCTCTGGTGTGAGTGTATCGTTCCCTGGATCCTAGCCATCGTCCCTCCTCCACAAGCACTCCACTGAGGAAAGACCGTTATCTTGCTTCCAGCCTTACAGCCATGCCCCGAATGCAAGGAAGCCCTACCCGCGCACTTTGCCCCATCTGCCAGCTTCCTCCCCTTCTCGGCGAACTTCAGTGCCCTTCCTGGAGGTTACAGGAAAACCCAGCCGCTCTCTCAGGCCAGGGCTGGAAAACGAATTGGAAGAATCAGGATGCAGCGCTGTGGACTTCTGTGAGATCACGATGACACCAGTGTCCACCCGGCCGTGTCACGTTCTCTGGCAGTGGCCAGCCACTCAAGTGTCGAGGCAGAGGAAAGGGGGCTGGTGTATTGATCCAGAGTTGGGATTTTGCACAACAGGCGCGGCGTCGGGACAGGACAAGGGAGGTAAGGGTATGGTATGACAGATGTTGAATGGATGGACCGCGGACACTACGCTCAACGGTAAAGATAGGGATCTGGAAAAAAGACAGTGGGAATTGAGGGGTGGGGTCAAAGTGAACAGGGTTGGAAGTAATTTGCTGTGAGGCCGCGGTGCGAAGACGGTCCGCAGTGATGTCCCCGGCGTCACCATCTCCTAGTCCTCTTCCTATCTTTGCGGCCACTCATTTACAATCTCCTTCGCTGGACGTTCTTTCTTCAACTGCCTTTTAAGGTCAGTATCTCCGGGGCTCCGTCTCCACGCTGCATATCTCCACTTGGATGTCCCCCACGCACTTCAAATCCAACACAACTGAACTCGTTTTCTTCCCCACCCCATACTTCGTCTTCTTCCCATTGGGTGAGCCCTAGTTTCCAGACCTAAGTTACTCTCCATAGTAACTCTCAGGTGTCAGAGACGAGGGAACTGAAGCTCAGTTTAAACAACTTACCCCGTTTCTCGTTCTGCTACAAGCATCAGGGCTGCGAGTTGAACGCAAGTCTGACTGACTGAAAAGCCCATCATCCATTCATGAGAGCCTTCCATGGGTTTTGTACTTGTGGTTTTTGTTGTGCGTGTGTTTTTTAAGTAAACTCTACCCCCAACGTGAGGCTCGAACTCACGACCCCAAGATCTAGATTTGCACGCTCTACCGATTGAGCCAGCCAGGCACCCTAGTTTTATATACCTTACTTGCGGGGCTCTGTCCTGCTTGGTGGAACCATCTCCCCCGTTACCTGCGCCAGAACCCAGACAGCTATTCTCACGCCTGGTTCCTCACGGCCCCTCCCCACGTGATACGACATAATCCGTTGCCAAGTCCTGCTGAGGTTACCTCACAAATGTCTTTTGAATCCATCCACCTCCCTCCATCTCTACCACCATGACTCTAGCTGGACTGCTACCAGAGCCTTCTTCGAACTGACCTGCACATACTTGCTCCGGACCCCCCCCGCCCGTTCTCCACACACGCCAGAGATGATGCCAGCAAAGCAGAGACCGGCCCGGATCACTTCCCTCTGTGCCTATGCGATGGGGTCCACTTCCTTGTGTGACATAAAAGATTCTCCATTATCCTCAATAACCTCGGACCTCCGGCTCCGTTCCTTCTTCAATCAGGCACCCGGGGGTCGATTTAAAGATCTTTGGCATCCGAGGCTCATACCATTCGACGGGGCCTGTTTAAGGAAAGGAATACAAAATTAAGTAAGAGGCTCTCTGGGGGAAGAGGCCCCACAAGCGAGGGGCCCCGAGGCTTAAAATTCATTTTAGCGCCACGGTAAACCCGTTTCCAAGAACACTCAGCAAACCACGCGCAGTTTCATGAACGCACCACGCTGTTGCCTGCGCACGTGACTGCCTCCCCCGAAATTGTCCTTCCCCCATCGCTGACCCGGCAACTCCTTCTTGGCCGGTGGAGTGCCGGACTCCGACCGCAGGCTCGCAAGAACCGACCGGGAGCCGCAAGCGTGGTGAACCGGTTGTTAAACACGGCCGTGATCGACAGTTAGATTCACTTCGGATTAAGCAAGCCACGTGAAAAGGGAAGATAACACGTCCTCGAAGCGCCTCACTCCCTAGTCACTTTAGCGCACTCTACTATTACCCGTGTTTCCGAGGCCGTGCGTGCCCATTCTGTCTGTGGGGCGGAAACACGCTGCGAGGACGGACCCGTGCGCCTCTCTGCCGGACCGCGCCCTCAACCGACACCGCACTGGCAGCCTGAAGCTGGCTGCGGTGCGAGTGTTTGCGGCGCGACTCCGCAAACGCCTTCGGCCGGGGCTTCGTTTTCCCTAGAGAGCCCATTGTTACGGACTTAGCAGCACACGGCTGTTTACAACCAAAGCCGAGGCGCACCCCTGGGCAGCCGTCTCTGATTTCCTTCCCCACACACGCACGCGCGTGCACACACGCACGTGCACGCACGCACACATGTGGGCACACACGCGATCGCTATGCCCCTCCCATACGCTGTACGCCACTCAACAGTGTCTCATATACTTTACTTCAAGAGTTGGTTTAATGAAAGGCAGGTACTACGTTGTATCCATCTTCGTATCACAGATGCCTCACACGTTGTAAGGGCTCCATAAATGTTGGCGGGATAAATTTAACCTGGCGGGGCTCAGTTTCTTCTTGGGTCTAATGAGAATACCCGCTCTCCCTACCACACGCAGACCTTCTGAGAACAAATGAAATTCTAGACATGAAAGTACTTTGAAGGAAAAAGTGAAAAGTATCACACAAGCGCACGGTATTATTTTCACGTGTTCCTGTAGTTTAATGAGTTTCCATCATAAAACACCTGTTGAAGCACATAATTCTAGCTTTCCTCTGTTCTCTCTCAAGATGTTCTAATTTAACCCCTGGGCTCCCTGGGCCCCTTTGAACCTTTCCGGTGTAAGAGGCCGAAGAAACCTCTTTGTTCTAATAAAGCTGACTATGAAGTATGTTTCTGTAAAGTTGATTTTGGCCTTACAAGGAAAACCCGTGAGGAGAATGATAAAATCAGAGATACATTCTCATTGAGGGGAAAATCCCAATGGACAATTAGGGACCCAAAATGAAGGCATTAAAAGATGGGTCAAGCCAGGGGTGCTTGGCCGGCTCAGTCGGGAGAGCACGTTACTCTCGATCTCGGCCTTGTGAGTTTGAGCCCCACACTGGGCCTAGAGATTCCTCAAAAGTAAAAATTCGAAAACAAAGATGAGTCAAGCCACCCCACCCGCAACTCTCTTTCTTTGTACTTTATTTTATTCGCATCTGTACTTATCTTATTTAACAAGCCCTAATATTATCACTTACTATGCGTCGGACACTATTCTAAGTACGTCATGGATATTAACTCATTTAATCTTCATAAAACACTTCTTACTTTCAATCGATAGGTAAGGAGACTGAGTCACGGAGAGGTTAAGCCAATGGCCCACGTTCCTCCATTGTAGGCAGGAGGTGGCCACTCCCAGCAGAATATGACAGAAGGTTGTAAGCCCTGCTCCGGGCTCTTCCGGCCAGACAGGCTCATCACCACTGGAGGGCCGCCTTGACCCCCAGACTTCTGCAAGAAGCTAGTTAGCCACTGGGGACTGCATCCACTCCCTCACTTATGTCTTTGATCCCAGCTCCTTTGTGCTGCTTGTGTGATGGTTCTATAGCAAACTCAAGTACAAGCAACTGCAGACCAGTGTGAGTTGCCATCGTCACAGGACTTTGGACCGCGACCGGCCTTTGGGGTCTCACCTGTATCAGGCCTCCTGGGCAAGTTCTTTAACATCTCTGAGTCTCAGCTTTTCCATCTATAAACATGGAAGTCAGTGTTCCATAATGGAAAGAAAAAAGCGTTTTGTGTCAGACAAGCGTTTTTATTCATGCATCCTCGTATTCACCAAACGAATACTTACAGAGTGTCCATGACGTGCCAGTCACGGAGTGGGGTACTGGAGACAGTGGCGACCAAGGCTGATATTGGGGTAGTCCCTGTCCTATGAAGCCTACGTTCTAGTTGGGAAAACGGGCAAGAGACAAGCAAACAAACAAATAACGATCAATTGAAGTAAGCGTCCCAGTAAACACTATGAGAGAAATGGTATGCGGGGAGTGGGGGGGGGGGTGGGATCTACTCTCCACGGAGTGATCAAATAAAGTTTCTCTCAAGAAGTAACATTTAAGCCAATCTATTATTTGACTAGATTTGTGACCTTGACCAAGTTGCAGTAAGTGTTAAAAATTACAATAGGCAACTGTTCTGAGCCTCGGTGGGCACAGTCCCTGCCTGCCGGCACTCTTGTGATGATGCAACGAGATGATATGTGTGAAGCATCTAGCATATAGGAAGCACTCTATAAACGTTCATTGCTTTCCCCTTCTGGCTCGAGCAGTGTTCTCCTGAAAATGACTCAAGGTCACACAATCTGCTTTGGCAGTTATTTAGCTACTTAATCAGTTCAAGAAGCCAGGGATTTAGTGGGCAAATGAAGTCACCCCCAAATCAGCAAAAAGTATACCTACTTACACTTTGGGATTGAACCAAGATGCCTTCAATTTCGGATCTCCTCCTCATGAAATCTGGAGAAGCCTTCGGCTGAGATAATCAGATGTCAAAGCAGCAAATTAATGCCCTCTAATTCTCCAAATTGGCTCCAGCTAGACTTCCCTATCCCCAATTTAACCTTCAGCCATAAGTTATGGGAAATAACTACCACCAGATCCTTGTACTGCCCAAGGATCTGGCACCTAAATTTCTCCTTAGGGTGGAACAGGGAAACAAACCTGTGGTAGGAAAGAGTGCTGCGATTTGCCCCACTTACAAGTAAGGGGCCAGGGCAGTTTAATTTTCACACCCAAGGTCACATAGCAAAGCTGCTAGCAAGCTCAGACCAGAATTCAAGGCTATGTACACCTTTGCCACTCTTTTCTTGCTTAAACCAGTGGTGGCCTGGGGTGATGATTAAAAAATCAATTCAGCAGAACTAAAACCCCTACTGACTGGTTATCCCATCACAAGACACACACACACACACACACACACACACATCGATAGAACGATGCTGATTTTGTCAACAATAACGTGATGAATTGTGGTTGACATTCACTATCTTAAAGTATCTGTACTAAGACCTAAGATAGAGATTATCATATGAGAGGCCAACCCTAATGTTGCTTGGTGGAACCTCATCTGACCACACTTTAAAAACACAGTTCTATACACACACACACACACACACACACACACACACACACCAGTAAGGCAGTCAAACCTTTTTTAAAGGAAGTGAGAGTTGGTCAACTTGATGGAGCAAAAACAATATTCTTCGTTTCTGATTTAAGATATTTTTCATGTTCAAGAAGCACTATTTATTCAAATACTGCTTCCAATTATTAATATTAAAGATCATAAATCTCTTAACTTGAATTTTATCTGAATCAACCACGGTATAACATAAATCAGCACCTAAAACACTAGAGGCATTACGAAGTTTTTATCTTTATTTTTTTTTAATTTTAGAGAGAGCAGGGGAGAGGGGCAGAGGGAGAAAGAGAATCTCCGTGCTGAGCACGGAGCCTGATGCAGAGCTCAATCCCACGACCCTGGGATCATGACCTGAGCCAAAATCAAGAGTCGGACACTTAACTGACTGAGCCACCCAGGCACCCCTGAAGTTGCCTTTAAAAAAATTACTGAAGATATGTTTTTACCTCCCAACAGGTACACTCATTTCCAACTATATTCAATACAGTCAGTCCTAACCCTAAAATGTAAGAGCTCTGTCAAAATTAAAATAACATACTTCAGCATTAACCTAAACTATGGCTGTTTTCAAAGTTTTCAACACAGAAAACCATGGGGTATGCTTGAAATAAATTAGAAGCAATGGCTGTAACACCCATTGCCCCCACTCAATGCTTTTGAGCAGCTCCTAGAAATACATCTAGTAATATCTCTGGTTTGGTGGCCAAAACAATTTGAACAAATTAGAGATGCTTAAGCCTTTGTCGAATGACTGTACTAAAATCAAACCTGATATCCTTTAAGAACCAGTATCATAGACAGTAATTATAACTGCTTCTGACAAGTCAGTCGAGAAACCATCCCAGACCTCCAACATATACAATACAGTGTTTAAACAAGATTGTCCCTTTAAGCACAATTCTACATAAATCACTCAAGGCAACAAAAGAACAGGAGTCACTATAAAACAGATGCAGTTTGGCAACTTGGTGCTCCTAAAACATTAGAAGTGCTCTGGCACGTAGTCAAAGTAATCTAAGGCTGGAAAAATCTTGGAGAACAGGAGGAATTCCGGGAGTAATACAGAAGAGCCCCCACTTCACCATGAACAGAAACAATTTTATGGTTCCCAAAGTGAACTTCATTTCCTTTGTCTTGTTAAAAATATTCACCATTAGCGGGGGGGGGGGGGGGGGGGGGGGGGGGGCTGGCTGACTCAGTTGGTACAACATGCAATTCTTGATCTCAGGGTTTTAAGTTCAAGCCCCAGGTGGGATGTAGAGATTACCTAAAAATAAAATCTTTAACAACAAAAAAAGTATTCACCCTTAGATATGGTGACTAAAACTCACAAGGAGATTTTCTCATATTTTCCTACAAAAGATAGGCTGTATAAAGGTGCTTGGGTATAGAAATGGCCAGGCATCTACCAACACAACAGCAGATACTCGTGAAGTGAAACTGACAGGAAATTGGGACACTCGACAAACGTTGAGCTCAATGACACCAGTTTCTTGGGCTCTCCTCTACCCTCAACTTGGCTGAATACCCTTTATTCATCTGCTCTTGAAACGAGGTTCTGTCCCGGGGCACTCTGTGGTCTTCTCACTGCCAATGCTTCAACAGCCACCCAGAATCAGATCTATGTCCTCAGCTCTAGCACCTGCTGTCCCCATCTCTCCCAGGATGTCTCAAAGACATCTTAAATCCGCATCTACAACAGCAAACTCATCATCTCTCTCCGTCACCTCCACCGTACCACGTCACTTCCCACAAGCCTCTACCGACCACCTCTGTATCTCAGTTGGGCTTGCCAGAAGTTTGGGAGCCATCCCAGAAGGACTGCAAGGAGGAGGCATAAAGTGTGTGGGCCTGGGAGTTAGGTTACTCCAGGTGCTACTACAGTCTAATTTAGATCAACTACTAGCAGGATTATCCCACTTTTCTATCTGATTCCACGTACAGCCTGGACACTAGCTTCTTGTGGACTGTGTCACTTTGGGCAGGTCACTTAACCTTTACGGGCCTCAGTTTCTTCACCTGTACGATAGAGATGATAGAATTGTCTCACCTCATAGGTTACTGTGTGCATTAAAACATACACTGTACACGAAGCACCGGCACAGTGCCTGTCAGAGTGAGCACTCAGTAAATACTAGTCGTGATTACAATGATCTGGATTCTTCCTTCTGCCAACTATACTTTTCTCATTTCATTATAAAAATTCCCAAACATAAAAACTAAAAGACCTGTTCCCGATCACCTAGGTTCTACTACTGTTAACAGCTTGCTCTAGTGACTTAAGCCTATATCTATCCATCAATCAGCCCATCTTAATGTTGTATGCACTTCAAAGTAAGTTTCAAAATAAGCATTCATCCCTACATGCTTTCACATGCTTATCGTTAACTATTAGCTATTAAATTCAGTATTTAGTTTGGTTTTTAGGTAAATTCAATGTTTAATTTGGTTTTTAGGTAAAACGAACATATAGTGAAATGCGTGACTCTTAGGTGTACCCTTTGGTGAGTTTTGACAAATCATACACCCCATGGAGACCAAACCTCTGTGCAGGTAGAGAATATTTCTATAACCCCGGGAAAGGTCTCTCGTGCCCCTTCACAATTTGGAATGATACCTTAGTGATCATCTAAATACTTATACGTACTTTGATCAGTGGATCAGGATAGAAACCTCAACAACAGACATCTATTTCTATACTGGCATCGTTTCTAAAATGTTGCTTTATGTTTTCATATCTGTTAATGCAAGTTCCATCCACTTCACGATTCCTTTTTTCCACCCTATTTTCTTGACCGTCCCTCCATATTTATTCTTACAGATGAACTTTAGAGTCATTGTGAAGTTTGGAAACTATCCCTCCGAGATATTGGTTGGAATCGTATTAAATCTATCTGTGAAGGAGAAAGCTGCCTCTCTGTCTTATCCTGCTACTGCTGTCCCGATTCGAATCTTCAGGTCCCATCTGTAAAAGAGCCTCCTAGCTGGCTTCAGGCTCAGCGCTCACCAAGCCAGACCCTGACATTGCTGTCAGAGTGATCTTAAATGGGCAAATTTGGCTTATGTCACTTTTCTGCTTAGAACTTTTAAGTGACTTCCCTTTCTATTCAGAACAAGGCTCCGTGATTTGCTCCTAATCTACCTGTCCCCTCACACACACCAGACATTCTGAACCAAGTGCAGTTCTCCGGAGGAGCCTTGATCTGACCTCCTCCTTAGCTCTTTGCATAAACAACTCTCCTCCTAATAAAGACCCTTCTTTGGCCTTCTTGCTTGTCTTGGCTCCCCTCGGGCCCGCTCCCCTGGGAAGCACTTCCTGATCCAGCCACACTCCCAATCCCAACCTGGGCCCTGATCCCTGCTTGCAAGCTTCTCTTACCAAAACCTTGAGCAAGTCACTTCTTCCTGCGCTTTAGCTAAAATTTTAGCATTATTAGCTATTTTCCTATTTGTCCCTTGTTTCAAAGCTAAAATAAGCGAGGATTGCCAAAAAAGCAACTTCCAAGTCAACATATGTTTGGGCTAATTAAACCTATGCCACATCAAGTCTTCTGTCTAGGGAAAATTAATGTCCACACTGATGACCTTGAAAAACCGTAAGATATTAAACTACCCTCTGAAGCAAAGACAGAAAATATACTTGGTAGCATTACTTACTTACTGAACTTACTGCAATTCTTTAGAAATGAGTAAGCTATGCATGGTATATGAATATATTACTAATTTTGCCCACAACTAATGATTTCAAGTACCACTTTCCCCCAAATTGCTAAACAAGTGGATTAGGTGCAAAGCACTTTTAGATTTGAGACATGTCACTTTAACAAGGACAGATCAGAACTTTCAAAGCCAGAGGAGGCCCCAGAATCATCCAGCTCAGCCCTGACTTTAGTCGAAGGAACAGGGACTCTAACAGGGAGACTGGCCTACCCCTAAGCCTTAGAACACGGCCCCTCCACACATGCCCAGTGAACCACTAGAGACAATAAACTTGTATTATTAAAGCGGAGGTTTGGTGGTGTTAAGGATTATAACAAATAAGCTTTAATCCCCTCTTTTACTGAGCTACTTTATGAGAGGGGAGGGAGACCTTTGCTTTGCTGCCACATCAAACTTAACTATGATTAGGCACCAACAAAGTAGTAAGCATTAGACAGCACAGGAAATATCTGTAGAGTTCTTTATGCTTGTATAATTGCCTCAAGCATTAGTCACTTTAAAAAAATCACACACACATACTTAATACTGGAAGACAGACTTTACTACCGAAAGTCTCTTTTCATTAAGATTTCACTTCATCACTCAGAATTAAAATCCATCCCCCCAACCACTACCGCCAGAGAACGTACTTAACCTGCAGATCCTCGAGGTAGGCCAACGTTATCACTGCTTCCCCTAGTGAGAAAACGGAAGACCTAGGCAACTAGCTCAAGGCCAAAGTGCAATTCAGCAAGAGCCCCTTTTACTGATTACATTGGACCGCTGAAGGGTTTGAAAATCCAAATTCCACAGCAGCAGGAACGACACATACATTGACCCTCTTTACTTTGCCAGCATCTTGCTGCTGAGAACCAAAGATTGAACATGAAATTAATGTGCAGGCAACCGCCTTTGCTAACTTCATTTGCCCTGGAAGCGGAGGTCTCCGACTCTTTAAGCAGTGGTTCTCCAAGTGTGGTCTCCGGGCCGGCAGTGTCGGCACCTAGGTTAGCAATGCGGATCCTTAGGCCCCATCCCAGACCTGTTGAAGCTATCCCGGAAGGACTGGTCATCTGTGGTCATCTGTGTTTTAACACGTGCTAGAGTCTGAGAACCACTAGACCATCCAAACTGCCTGATCTAGGTGGCAACTGGCCGACTACATTGAGGACCGTGTAGTTTGTCAATATTCACTCTTTCTACCTTGAGAGGTCTCAGACAGCTAACCAGCAAGGCGTGAGTCATTTCTGCTCAAGGTTAGTCACCCCACAGAGCCCCTGAACCCCAAAGCTAACAACAGGCTCGCATCCGGGTTTCCAACACATACTAGCCTCCAAAGCAAAGGCAGTAGCTCCCCATCCAGTGGCCTTCATCAGAATCCCAAACCCTGTTTGACAAGTTCACTCTTCCCTCAAGTCAGATGTCAAGTGTGCCCAGTTCCTCAAGGGCAGGCATCCCATTGGTTCACGACTTTGCACCCCCTCATATGGATAAGCACACGTGCTTTCAAAATGAGCACATTTCATCCGAAATCTGTTAGCACAATCAAATTCCCAAAATTAGGGGTCTTGGTTCTTTCTGTAGATGCAACTTGCAAAGCAGCTATGCCTAACTTTTCCCTTAGGCCTGCCACCAGAACCAGAACCACCACCATCAGATTTTTTTTTTTTTAAATCCTCCAGCACTGTTAATCTTTAAAAAAAAAAAAAAAAAAAAAAAGAATCCAATTTTGCAGATTTTAAAATCTCATTTATTTTGCAAGCTTGAGGCCCAATTACATTCAGTAACAATCTGATCATTCACCAAACTGCCAAAACACACACTTTATAATTGCAAACATTTTATTTAAAAATCTTAATACTGTTTTTAAAAAACAAAAACAAAAACAAAAACCAAAACCCGAGATGCATTCCCAAACATTTGTCCATAGCAGTCACTCGAGAAAGGATTTACCATCTTACTTCAGTACTTATGCAGACTGTCGTCAACAAAGGTCCTGCGGTTTACAGATGGATACGTGCAATTTTTCTCCTATTATACTAATCAAAATGCATCGTGATCCACCCGACAACAGCAAAACAGGTCATTTCTCAATTACCAAATATCGGAACATACAGCCTTTACAACCGAAAATGAGAAGACGATAAAATCCTCCTTTCTTCCACAGGCCGGGACAAGTGCAATACTTTATATAGAACACAAGTAATGCCACAAATCCCCACCCACGGATGAATGGGCACGAAGGCTAGAGAGGCATGTGTAGAGTCCCAAAGCCGTAGACAGCACACAGGATCACAATCAGTTTTGCATGGATTTGCACAGCTGTATGTACATATATCCGCTGAAATGCAAACCTGCAAAACTAACCGTAAGTGGCAGAGTCTTTCCATATTCTCTCCATCACCGACAGATTCATGATCCAAGAGTACTGGAAGTGCCCACACTACAGTAGAGTAAAGCCAAAACTACCTGCACTATGAGCACTTTGGTACCGCGAGGACCCGATCTTCTCCCTGGGACACAACTGTATGCTGCACACAGTCCCACCGTCTGGCTCCCAACGAGCGATGAAACAACAAAGGACAAACCTTTTGGAACCTGTCCTGGTCAAGTGACTACTCAAGGCATACTTCTGAATGCGGAGTATGAGGCAGCCTGTCCGGAAGGGCATTTAGGGCAGTAGATTCTGAGTTGTTACACTAACTGCACTAGATGCACCTTAACACAAGACACACATTATGAGGAAACAGCTCAAAAGCATCCACAACTTAATGGTGCACACACGACAGTTCCCAGTGGTCATGATTAAATCACCATGGTAATGTAAGAAGTGCTTGCATTGCAGTAGATCTCAAAAGCTACCTGCACTGTAAGCACTTTTACATGGCCAAGGCCTATTCCTGGAGCAAAATGGTCTTCGGCGAGCTCTTCTTTCCCGTCCTCACAGATCTATTCAGACTCACCTAGTTCAAAAAACAAACACAAAACACAAAAACAAAGAAACACAAAAAATTAGTCACCGAGCAAGGAACTCCTAGCCAAGATTCCTGGGACAAGCTTTTCTTGGGCTCCGAGAGCCCCAGCTAGGTATTGGGACTTGCGCCAAATCCTGAGAAATATTAATAACCTGAATTATTCACACGGAGTCGAACACAAAGGACACTGGCAATTTCAGAAGTCCGATTCTTCAGTGTGAGCGGACTGTGGACTTCCCTCACCATTTAAGAAAACATCTGCGGCCCATTATATCCTCCCTGATTTTAGAAGAGGCGGATCCACAGCAAGATGCATGTAAAAATCGGGGGATTTGCTTCTGGAGGTAGGGCCTCTATACAAAGTGCGACTGTTAGATTAAATGCATATTCCCTGCCCCCACCCCATTAATAGAAAATGAGAGAAATTTTAGAGCTGCTTTAAGAAACCTAGCCTTCCGTGCTCTTCACATAATGCACAGATGGCCCCGAGATGTCACATTTTGATCTATTTCAAAGGGCTCTTGTTCTGTTTAAACATTTATGACCCATTTTCTCATTAAACCCAAAGAAGGCAGATTAGCTCTCCTCTCCTTCATGTCATTATCGTCCATAGAAAACCTTCGTCCATTTTCAAGTGCTTATTTTGCCTAAGAACGTGCAGCAAGGAAGGTTGCCCCTCCTCTTCCACGACGAGTGAGGTTTTGTCAAAAAAGGAAAAATTCAGAGACCCAAATTTGTAATAGGTTTACCTAATGAGGAATTTTCCATGTAGGGCTTCCGAAATGGTACCTCATGTACCACGAATCTAGCGTTGAAAGCTCAACGGATTCATTTTAATTACATTTAAATCTAAAATCAATTTCCTATAGGCGAGGAAGGCTCAAGTGAATACGGGGGGGGGGGGGGGAGAGTAGCCTTTTCCTCTTAAACTGAGTTTCTACTCCCACAAAGTTATTTCGTCTCCGTTTAAAAAAAAAAAACCAAAAAAACAACTACTCCGACTGGTCTCCTAATGCATGGTATCTGCCGACTCTACTTGGCAAAACTGAGCCCCACGAGGGTCCCAGAGCGCGCCCTGCACACTTAGTACCTTTCTGGAATTAACCGGTCATCTGGTATACATCGCGCACGCCGGGGGGCCACTGCGAGCTCTTCGAATCGTAAAGAGAAGGCGAAGCCCGCAACACCGTCCACAGCGCGCCTCCGCGGACCCCCGGGCCCCTTCCCGCGTGTCGCACACGCTCACCTAAGGGCCCGGTTTGAAGGCCCGCAGCGCCCGCGCCTCAGGTGTGCTCCAGCTGCTCGCACCACGCGCTCCCGTCCTCGTGCTGCAGCCGCCGCCGCCGAGATTAAAGAGAAAGAAACAAGCATCATGGGAAACGGAGTTCTCCATTCAAAGCACCAAAAACGCGCCAAGCCCACGCCTCCCTCCCCCTCCATTCCCGGGTTGGTGGGAGAGAAGCCAAGGGGGAGGGGAGTCCTTTTCTCCCTCCACGTGCACCCCCTCAGCCTGCGCGCCCCCCCCCAGGTCCTCCGGGAGCCCAAAGGTCAGCGACGGAGGAGAGAGGGCCCCCCCCCGCTTCCCGCGCGCTCCCCGCTACCCTCAACTGCGCTCTCGTACTTTGCTTTCTCTAAGTCCCGCCCGCTCTGTCCCCCCCCCCCGCCCCCGTCCCCTCCCACCCGCAGTCAACTCTCCCCGCTCCCGGCTGCCCCCACGGAGGTCCCCCGCTTCTGCCCGCGCCCGGCCCTCGCAGGTGGCACGCGCGGCGACCCCGCGCCGGCGCCGGCCGCTCCGGGCGCCCGCGCGACACCCGCCCGAGCGCTGTGGGGCCGGGGCGAGCGCAGCCTCCCGCCGAGCCCGGGGAGGAAGAGGAGCCGGCAGACGCGTCCGGGCCACTCCTCGGGGCCGCGAGCGCACGCCTCACCCGAGCGCCCCCGTCCCGACGGCGCGGGCCACTGGCCCGGCGGCCACCACTTGAGAGCGCTCCGTCCCTCTGCCCTCCGTCCGAAGCTATATCCCTGGGAAAAGCCCGCCCCTCCGCCTTTAATAGCCCAGGGAAAAAAGCCCGCCCCCGCCCACCCGGCCGCACAGGAATTAGGAAACGGAACCCCCACCCGCCACAGCGCAAAACCCACCGAATCGCAGTTACCCCACGGGCCGGGCGCAGCCGGGCATTTTCCCCTCTCCGCCCCGAGCTCCAGGCTTTAATTAAGGAGCGCCCGGGCCGGAGCCGGTGCCACTGGCGCCGAGCCCAGGGTGGCGCGCTCGCCACCACCACCGTCCGCTCCGGCGGCGCTCGCCCCATCCCCCCACCGGAGACAGACGACGAGGCCCACGGAGCCGTGGGACCGGGGTGTCCCCCCACCCGGCGCGCGCATGCGCGCCGCCTCGCCGCTAGACTGAAAGTGTGCCGAAGGCCCGAGAGGAAAGAAACACATCCACGCATTTCCACCGTAGGCACATGTGAAAGTTTTAACCTCTGGCACCTTGTGCTACTGTTAGGAGGGTTTCGCCTCTGCCAGGCGCCCCCCCCTCCGCCACTAAATCAGGGTTTCCTGGCAGGCATCGCTAACAGTAGCTGCCACCGAGTACACGCACGAATGCAAGGAAGATACGGTGCAATTATCTTGCTTTCTCTTCTCATTCCGCGGCTAATGAGAACCAATTGAACAAAGCCCAAGTACACTGTGTGAAAAGTAAGACGAGGTCTCCGTTTCACAAGCATAATAAACATGGAACGGTGCATGCCAGACTTTGAGCACTGGGCAAAATGCAATAGTCAGACTAGATCTCCTCCACGTCGCAGGCGGGCACGGGCGCGGGAGAGAGTTTGGGGGGCAGGGGATAGTGCGGGAGAGGAGTTACAAATCGGAGGGGGCAGTGAGCGGGGGTCTGGGGAGGAAGGCACTGGAAGGCGAGCGGGGGTAAGGAGGGAGCGGGATGCCAAATGAAGCCGGATCCCTCCCTCCCCACTATTGTTACCGCGGGAGACTGTGGCAGCCCAAAGCCCAGAAGAGGACAAGGGCGCCATGTGACTCTCAACCTGGTGCACAGTAGTAGCTCAGGCAAGCCGATTACAAAGCCTGGCTCTCCCGCCCCTAGCCCGAGATGGAGTCCAACCTGAAAGGCCAGCGCCCCTGGGTAGTCAGCGGAGGACGCGACGCAAGACACACTCATTTCCCCAGCAGGAGTCACCGCTACAGGTGGGCTTTCTCCTCTTTTCATAAAACGCGCAAACGGACCTTGCAGCCCACCCTGGGGCGTCTGATACTTTCTGGAAACTACGCAGCCCGAAGTTTACCACCCAACCAGATCCCTCCTGTGTGATGGCACCGACTGCAATGCAACTTTCGACCTTTAATGGTAACCGCTGGCCGTGCAAAGAAGAGGAGGGGGAGGGAAGAGAGCTTAAACCCGACTTTAAGAAACATTGTATTAAAACAAGATAAGAACAGTACCTTTGAGCTCGAGCAAAACCTGGAGTAAAAAAAGGGTTTTTGCGAAAGTGGCGCGAAGATAATATCATGTGATCCGACCCCAGGGCGTCTCCTTCCCTTTTTGCCAAACTCCCCTCCCCCCCCCCCCCGAAAAAAGGGGGGTGGGGGAGTTACATCCGCTCCTCACAAACTATTAGCATAATTAATTGTGTCCTGCCAGCTGCAGCCAGAGCTCCCGGTCAATGAGTAAACATATCCTCATCCTCTTCACCATCAGCACAAAAAGACCCATTACCCTGATTTGGGAAAATGTTCCCAAATAAATCTCATTATCATCAAAAGTCTTAATTTGGCATTCCGGCTCTATGTGTCTGGGTTGAGACGCAGAAGAGAGTCGGAAAAGATGAAATCATCCTATTAAAAGAGAACAAGCAGAAGAGTAGCTCCCCAAAAGTGAAATGTTTAAGTAGAGGCTTTCAAATGGAAGTACCATATTGAGGGACTTCACCAGCTTCAAATTTTCCAAAAGTTTTAAACAGTTCATTAAACAAGACATCCTCCCAGAGTCTTCCTACTCGCCCCCCCCCCAACTCCTACCCCTCCTCCCAGCCCTCCTTCCCTTTAAAGCCAGAACAATACCCGGAATAAGGTATTTTGAGATTGCTTTACCAGGATATTTTCTTGTTCTTAACTTTTTTTAAAGGCTTGCAACATATAGAATGTCTGGATCAGGTTCCCAACTGGCGAAAATAATTTATTCCATCTCAGTACCTGCCTAACGCAAGGTAAAATTAAGAACAAGATATAGGCTATTTTAAAAATGAAGACATTTTGACACATGAAGTAATTTATTTTTGTCTTTTTTTCTTTTGGAAAAAAAAAAAGTGTAATCATCAGCCAAAATACCGAGACAATAAAAAAAAAAAAAAAAAGCTGAAGAACAAAGCATTTCACACACACACACACACACACACACACACACCCAAAAAGTCAGAATAACTAACAGCTCAAAGAAAAGCACGTGATCCCTTCATGCTTTAAAACTTGTGGTCATGCTGAGGCTAAAAGCTAAGAGCTTGTGACCCCGCAAACCCCGTCCCCCTCCCCCCAGACCACAGCCCAGGGCTTAAGGCTCCAGGCTCCCACCAGGCTCCTGCTCCGCTCCCAGTATTGTGAGACAAACAATACTTAGGCATTCTGCAAAATAAAGGAGCCACAACTCCTAGCCCCAGGCACATCATTTACGCCCAAACAGATTGGCCTGTGTGTGTGTGTGTGTGTGTGTGTGTGTGTATCTATATATATCATATAGAACATATGCTTACACAGAAGCCCAGATGTTCTATAAGAATGTGTGAGAAAGGTATCGAAAGTGGCCCGAGGGAGAGAGAACTTATCTTTTGTAAGCCTAAGAAGTCTCATCACAATTTAAAATTCTTGCCACTATTTTGAGTTTATAATGAATTTGAAAAGCAGATATCTTGTCAAGTATTCCCCCCAAGATAGAGACTTTGAGCTTTTATCTGCCTGAAGAGGGGAGGAGGGGCCCCTCTATATTGACCTCTAGATTTAATTGTGCCGCACAAAGCGGCAATCCCAAGTAGTTTGGATTTTAGCACCTTTAAAAATGCTACCAGCAATTGACATTTTACCCAGTTGAGAAATCATTTCACTTGATTTAGAAATAATATTAAGTGGCTCTGTTAAACCTAATGATTGGTATCTTAGAACAAAAAGGTCCCCATGGAAACCAGAAAGTAATTTAAGAGTATTATGTTCCTTGCACAACTAGAATAGAGCTTTTGTTCTATGTGTATTTACTACTTTAAATTTTTTGGACTGCATTTGCAGTTGAGGCCTCTGACGCTCTAGTTGTGCCTGGGATCGAGAATTCAGTGTCCTCCTGCAATACGTGTTCTGTGACATTTGTGTGGTTCTGTGTTCGTGTGTGAGTGTGCATGCCCATGAGGCCCAAAACAAAGCCAGCAGATGAGAACGCTCACTGAACACAATGGGGAAGCGTCCAAGGAGAAAATATTTCAAACGCTATTTTGCTATTGGATCCTAGAGCAGAAACTGTAATTTCACTAGATTCAGATAAAACTGGTCTTCACTACCTCTGTTTTTATAAAAACAATACGTATTCTTGCATTTACAAACATTTTGTATTTTCAGAAATGAATCAGTCTTGTTTGGAATGGCAGCAATATTAAGATCAATCAACCTAAAAGAAGAAGTTGGAGTATTTTTGTTACCAAACCTCCATTTGCTTATGCAGACATGTCAGCAAAAAAAGGGAAAAGTTAGAGTTAATCAGGAACTTCTGAATGTTACTTGTTTTCAATAGCACATACCAACATAGATCAAGTAAATAATAAAGAACAATACACCTTCAACTAAATAGTGTCAATGTAAGTTAACTATCAATTTCAGGAGGTGTACCCCTTGGTAAGACGCAGAAAATTCCACTAACTGAACACGCACAGTTACTATAATCTGGTTCCAAAATGCAAAAAGTAGAAGTATATTTATCCCAATCTCAATTTGATCTTCATGAAACCCGATCAAATGGCAGCAAGGTGAGTGAGCTTTACTTCTATGAACTGGTCTTTGCTAAGCTTGACTTCTTTTTAAAGAGTAAGCACTTTCGTTATTTACAAACATTTCTTAGGTTTATTAGTGAGTTAGTCTCATTTTGAACGGCAAGAATAACTAAATTACAATAGAATGAAATTACATCTTACAGAATTCGGATGAAGTGTGTTGGTACTGACACTTAAAACAGGGAGGTAATTGGTTAACGTGCAGTGCTTTAAAATTTCACTGTTCTGTGGCTCTTTCCTACTCAGTAGTATGCTAAAACTGCATCCTCTCACTAACGAAGTATTTTTTACAGGTCAGATATTTTAAATCAAAATACTTATGCAAATATTGAACAGATATAAAAAGAGCCTGCCTTCCATCAGTAGAAAAAATTTTCTCAAATTAATCCTCCTCCTACCTTGAGAATAGACTCCGTAGACGTTACAGTGATTCACTATTAAGATTAAATAGTGTTAAAGGTATTTTTACACTCTGTTTGAAACACTTTGATTTTCCTGTTTATGTGACCTCAGAAGTGGAATTTCTGGCATTACAAACCATAAAATTGCTAGCAGACTGTAATACTATAATCAAAGAAAAAGCTATAAAACAAAAATGTTTTACACACATCACTTTTTTCAATTACTTTTCTGATTAAGTTTGTCCATCTTGGCTCCATTATACATTCCGACGTGGAAATAGTCACAATATGGAACGCAACCTCCACAAACGTGTCATCGTACCATTTTTTTCCAAAGCAAGCAAATCGTCGTGCTAAAGATGATCCAATTATGCAACCATTTTACATTAGTAAGCGTGCGATTTGAAATTGTTGTGATTAAGAAGCAAAAGGTCTGGATCACAAATATTCACTGCAAGTGAGAAAAATTGAAGTCATTCCATATTCTCTGTGCTGTGAGTGAACTAAAGCATGGTCATATCCTACGACCTATGTGGAAAGAGAACACAATGGTATGTTTTAGAGCTTCTCTCTCTCTCTTTTTTTTTTTCCCCTCTCCTCAAAGATAACGTTTATCCTCAGCTTGGTAGTCCTCTGCTAAGCTGAGAGATTCTCTTTAACTGTCTCCCGATTTGTGATTGCTGAAGGAAGTCGAGCTATTGTCTGGCCTTCTTCATGCTGAGGAGGAAGGCGCAGTGAAATGTGTTGAATTATCCAGATGCCTGAAAGGACTCCTCTGAAAGCTTGGAACAACCTAAATAACAGGGCGAACGCTCACTGTCAAAGAGAATCTTTCAACAGATACAGCCTACGGAGGACATCTACTTTAAAAATGAAAGAGAGATTTTCTTTTCTCAAAACAAATGTAATCTAGCTTACTTTTGAAATTTTTGAAAGGATGTCTAAGTCCACAGGAAGGCTCAGGATTTAAAAATCAAACATGGAAGGACGTAGTTTTGTTTAAATCATGTAATTCATCACCCTCTTTGGAGCTCTGCGTGTATTTTTCTTCTTGCGGAAAAGAGTGATCTGTTCATATCATCCCACACTTTTGCAAGTCCTCATGAATTTGCTTGAAACTTTACTCCCTACGTTTAAAAACGAAGTCACATCCCTGAGACAAACGGCTCCTTTATAGCTGTTAGTGATCCCTTTTCTATAGCTGCTACTTATTAAAACATCTCTAAGAATTAAAACAGTTTGTGCGTGAGAAGATTAAAGCAAGGAGAAAATGTGGAAGTTATGATTCAGGTACGGGCTGCGTATTTGCGGAACTTTTTAGGTATCGCATTGATAAACTCGCTGAACTAAATAACATTATTGGAGGGTATGTTTTAAGCATTCCAGAACTCAAGGTTAAAGGAGCAAACATGATATGTTGGTATGTGTTACCAAAAAAATACTGTATGGCAGCATGCTAAGGCTTTTTATGTTTTTTCTAATTAATTAAGTAGACCAAAGTTCAGTGTTTCCTTGGAGGATAGCAAGGCTAATAAACAAAGCCATTTTAAATATAGAGTCTGCTTGTTGATTTTGGAGGAACAGCAAGACAAATAATCCCAGTGAATATCTAGGGTTAAAACATATTTTTAGAATGTAATACTTGACTAATCTGTAAATCCTCTCATATTTGTTCCATTAGCAATTTTGCTTTAAAGATCCTTTAAACACAAGCGTGGAACCCACTAGATCTTGACGAACAGTAGTAAGTAGCTTCTTCACAGGAAGACTAAGACGTACACCTTGCAAATGTCAACAGCCTCCAGATCCAATTATACTCTTTAAGGCTTTCTTTAATTTGATCTGAAATCCAATTCGGTTTCTTCCTTTGCATATTTTAATCACGTTTTTTCAGTTGTCACACGTACACTTATTCTTCCGACATCGTAGCACTTCTTAGTGTATTTGGATGTTGCATCCAAATGTACTGGTAGCCTTATATTTATTCCTCAAGCCAAATTATTTTCAAAAATCTAACGTCTAAGGATAAGCGACAACCTAGAAATTAAATGGACCCCATCAGCTTGGTTAAGCACCTAACAAAAGCAAGACCAATTTTTATTTGCTGTAGTCCCACTCAACTAATTACCCCCTCCTCATTAAGCTTCAAAAGGCTCTTCTTTAAATAGTAGTTTATAACATCTTTAAGATCTGCTGGGGGAGGGAGGAAATGTCATGCATTGACTTGAGCTTTAAATGTAAGCCTAAAAGTTAAGAGAATACCTTTTATATTTTGGTTCCTAAACAAAGTGTCCTGCTTACACTTGTTTTGGTCAACAGTGCCTTGGTTTCCTGCAATTTCAACTATTTCATTTACAATTCAAACCCACCGTTCTTAAACTAGTCTCTATATTTGATTAAACTCCAGTAACAGAGTTCCAAGTTTACACAAAAGTCTTAATCGTTAAGATATAAAGCTCTTGGCAAGTTAACTCTAAAGTTAAATAACTTGCCTAAGATGCCTCTACTAATTGCCACCTGACCGGAATAACGAAAACCACTATTTTGGGTCAATTTTGAAGGAAACTGAAGTAGCCCTTGACTTATTTTCAAACTCCATCTTCCCATGTGGCTGTTGGGAAAATTCAGTGACGTCATGTGTGAAAGCAGCAGAGTGATGAGCGTGCTGTGGTGCTTCCGGGCGTCAACCCACATTCTTCCTCTTTGTTCTTTCCTGCTGATGCCCTGTGCCTATTTTTCAGACTCCTTCCCAAGACCCTGACTTCTTACTGCCAGGATTTGGAGCACGAGAGTTGCAAGCAAGACAGTGAAGGACGGTTTGGGGGAGGCACGCTATCAAAACTGTAACGATCTATGTTACGCTAAGTTACACATCCTCACACTTCAACTTCGGTCCAATTATACCAGCTGAAAAGACACATAAACTACCACCCTCCTACTCAAGTGTTCCGAGGAACCTGGCTGTCTGTGGCACAGGGAAATGGGTATCTGCTTTCCCACCACCCCCCGCCACACACACACACACACACACACCCCTGCTCCAGACTGGGATCCCAAATCATGAAACCAGATAATGACCGTTTGACCATCCAAATGCAGCTTTCTGTTCAAATTCATAACCTGCAAACTGAAATGTTCCTGACGTGTTAATCGCCCCTCAGATTTTTCTTCAACTGTATAGTTAAGAAGGAGAAACACACTCGCTCTCTCTCTGATGCCTTTATATGTGCTAGCTTGACATTAAAAGAGCTGTTAATATTGTATAAACTGTTACACCATCTGTGTTATAATTCTGCCTCATCAGGTTTTATGGAACACCCCCCTCCATTTCCTTCATTCCACCAGGCATGTCATCAAAGGAGAATAAATTAAGTATTGTGCCAGAAAATGTGGTCTACTTTCTAAAAGGCATCTATCTCTAGCTTTCAGAAATGCCTCTCGGAATGAGCAATGTGGAAACAGTGTCCCCATTGTTGTATAGGAATGTCATGAATTGGATCCCCACCCCAGCCTTTTATAGGGAAAAAGAATAAAAAGCGTTCATCTGAGTTTAAAATTATCATATTTTATAGCATATGCTAACATGCTAATGAGATGAGGTATTATCGCATCTCTGCTGAGGCCATTATGGATAATTGAGCTTTGTCCACCCGCCCAACCAGATTGTAAACTCTGTGATGGTGGAGACAACTTCAACTTTGTAGTTTTAGGAGCCCCTTTCAGAGTGTGTTGACACTTCCATTGTTGGTCTAGTGACTAGGTTGAATATTTGTATTGGGGGACATCAGAAATGCCAGCCCTTTTCCACTTGGTAAACTCTATTTCAACACCAAGTGTTTACTAGCGTCCAAACACCGAATGGAAGGTACTAGATAACGTGAGCGATTCTTTAACTCTGTCGAAAAATATATAACTGAGAGATCAAGCAATGTTCCCCTAGGAAATAAAGAGAGGTCTAGGGAGTTTCTCTGTAAAGAGTTAGACAGCTCACAGAGAAGTTCCTTTTGGTGGTTTGGAATAGAAAGGGGTAGGAGAAGATTAAGGGAAGCCAGTTCAAAGTGTAAGAGAGGGGTTTTTGCATCTCAAAAGGGGGAGGGGGGGGGAATCTAAGAAGACCCGGGGCTGGGATTTTGGGCCTTACCCTTTCCCCTGACTGCTCGGTAAGCTTCCTCTCCCCAAACCATGTGGTGGTGTGGAAAGGGACCTGGAGAGAGAGAGGGTCAGGAAATTTCTGTTTCAGTCTGCGCTCTGTCACTAACTAGCTGAATGACATTTAAGCAAATCACTTACTAGATTACCTCTGAGGTCTCTTCCCACTCCATAAATCTTTGCTCTTTATCTCCTTCCCCCCTCCTTTATGTTCTTCCTTCTCCCCCCAACCCCCACCCCTTCTTCCTGGTCTTCCTTTTAACTGCAATAATAGTAATAATGAATTAGTTACCTCTGGAGAGAGAGCTGAGACAGTGTGTGGAGAATTAATGGAGACCTGGCCTTTTTATCTCTGGCGTGAACTTTTTTCTTTATTTCCGTGCGTTTGCTTTATTGATTGAATTACAATTTCTCATAAATTTTAAGGTGCTTTATTACATTTGAGTATTCAATAATCTGCCCAAAATGTTCCCCTTTTGTGGATATAAACGTTAACACAAAACATTTGGTCACAAAGAGTGCCGTAAATCAGGGATTCGTGTGGAATTATTCCACATGGACCTACCATATAGGAAAATACTGCACAAGAGTGAGCCTTGGAACCTGACTCTCAGGGTGCACCCTACCTGATCTTTTATGCTATGAATAAGGGTTTCCATTCATGTAAGTCAGCAGAAAGGTTCTGGGAAGCCCTTTGACTATGATTGTGTCTGAAGTGGATTCATACTTTACCTCCCGGCATGGACATGTGACTAGCAGCCATTTGGGCAGATCAATGGTCTCTGGTTCTCTCTCACTCTTGAAGGGCCATTTCGAGTTACGCCTCCCGCAGAAAGCCTTCCTGTGAAATCAGCACGCCGTGATCTCTGCCTTCTCTGAACCAGCACGGCGCTTGAATTCCATTTTGTTTAAACTGAGTACTTGGGTATTTAGAAAGAGAATAATGATTCGTGGCCTCTGCTTCAGAGCTGGACGTTTTCCAAAGCACATCAGTGTACCTACATTATTTTGTCTGATAGTCACCAAAACGTGGGAGGTAGGTGGTCGAATCTGTCCCTATTTCCGCTGGCAGAAGGCGGGACCTACAAATGCCACAATTCCATGCAATCTCTGTCCTGTGTGCACTTCACATTCACGAAGCCTGCTCCTCACTCCCACCTGGCCCTTGAGAAATGATCTTAGCTGCTCTCTCCCCTCCATCAGTTCCCTCAAACAAGGGATACCAGTACCCAAGATGCTAAATCTTTGGTGATTCTGTAGCTTTATCATTCATCAGCAGAATAGCCTGGGTAGATTTTTCACCGAAACTCAAAATACACTTATTTATGTATTGATTTTTAATTTAGAAATTTCTTTAAGTTTATTTATTTGGAGAGAGACAGAGACAGTGTGAGTGGGGGAGGGGCAGCAAGAGAGAATCCCAACTGAACCACCCAGGCACCCCTCAAAACAGATTTAATAATTCAGACCCCTCTCCTCAAAAAACACTCCAGGCAAAGTTAGGATGAACAATCTGTGACCTCGATTGAGGGCTTACTATGTACCATTACCACTCTAAATACTTTATATAAATATCTCACATCATGACCCTATTAGATAGGCAGTTATTAGCGTTACCCTCCTGTTCTAGATGATGAACTGAGGTTCTAAGAGGACACGTAATTGGACATGATGCAACCTGAGCTCCAGGCCAGGTGCTCAGTATTGTTTCAGAAATCTCCACTCGTGTCACAAAAGAGACCCAGCAAAACCATGATGGGAGCGTTTGGATTAGTAATCAGTTAATTCCAGTGTTAGTGCCAGCGATAGATTGTGGCTTCCTTCAGAGCTTCTGAGACAGAGGGAAATAGCGTTTTCTGGAACAGAGTCAAAGAGTGGTTTTACCCACCGATGAGAAACTTAAGGGGCTAGAGTTTAAGGACAGGGACGGCTGGTTCCTTTAACACTTTTGAGCAGCGCTATCCCATAGAAAGATAATACAAGCCACACATGTGATTTTACATTTTCTTGGAGCCACATTACAAGAGTTTTAAAAAAGGATGAAATTAAGTTCAATAGTACATTTCATTCAACCCAAAATATCCAAAGCATACTCATTTAAACATGTAATCAACATAAAAACTAGTAAGGAGATGCTTTCCTTTTTTGTATTAAGTCTTTCAAATCCCATGTGTATTTCATACATGGTGCACACCTCATTTCAGACTAAACACATTTCAGGTGCTCCACGGCACACGTGGCTAGCGGCAACCACGTTGGACAGCACAGGCTTAGGGGATTTGTGCTGCCTGCTGGCACCGACCAGTCTATTAATAGCACCGGCTACTCTGTCTCCCTCTTTCTTATTCATCGTCCACAGCGTGGCTGTTAGCAGTTACTATTGCTTTGCCAATGTTTCCAGGTCATCGAGCTATCTCCGTTGATAAAGGGTTCACTCCATATTCATCTTATAATAACAGCTAACATTTATTGAATGTGTATTATGTGCTAGGCATGCTTCTAAGTGCTTTTGCTTTATATATATAAAGTCATAAAATCCTCACGGCAACCCTATGAGCTGATCTTTTTACCATCTCCCCACTTTCCAATTGAGGAAACCAGAGTTATTTAACTGCCAGCCCGGGTTGGGGTGGGGTAGAGAGGTGGTTAAGCTTGCGGGGCTGGAATCATGGCTCCACCACTTAATTAACAGTTGTGTGGCTTTTGGCAGTTAAATAACTTTGGTTTCCTCACACACATACGCACACGCACACCCACACGGTATCAAACACAAACTATAGTGTTCATAAAAACCATAGCATTGTAGAGCTAGAAGGGGTCTTAAAGACCATCTCGTCAACAAAGTGCAGCTCAGCACGGTGAGGAAGGTTACTCAAAGTTACAGGGCGGAACTAGAACCCAGATAAACTGACTCCAAGCAACTTAATGTCTACTAGATAACCCCTATGGTAGTGCTTCCTGCTTGAAACGCAGGATCCAACAGTGCAGCCCGTCTTGTCGCTAACACACACTTTATCCAATATTTATCTTCTCTGCCAAAATACCATGTTTTCTTGTGTCCCAATTTGCAAAAAGGCTTTTTAGAAACTTAAAATTGGAGAGCTCAGAGTTAAAATGGATTCCTCTTGCCTTACTCTGTTGTGCCTCTGGTTTAAGCATTTACATTGTTTTCTAAATGCTTCACCAAGCCAACAACATATCAAGTTCTTTAAGGATTGAGACCCTATCATAAACACTCATTGGAATTCCTACATACTGCCTAGTTCTTGAGAATAGATGTGTAATTAACAAAATTGAAATTGTACAATTATCAGTATGAAGAGGTTGAGCTTAGCCCTTTCGTTTCAAAGATTTATTTTTTCATGATGTTAAAACGGGCTCCTCGGAAAGCATTGTTACCAGCTTGACCTTTAGGATTAGTGCAGGTCATTATTTCAGCCAAAGGGACAGCAGTAACATCTCACCAAGATTCTTTCTTTCAGCAACAAACTAGCCACTGCTCTCTCCTCGGATCCTTCTATTTCAAAGTGGAGAGTTTGATGGTAATTTAAATGTTGAAATGTGTCCCACTTAAGTCCAAAACATACGTGATTTCGTATTTAACCCCCCCCCCCACGGCTTTTATATATTATGTTTCAAAGTGGAGATGGCTGTGAAACTTGACCTCAACCTGACTTTTTAGAAGTGCTCAGAAAACTGTTCTTCTAACAAGCATGATGAGAGCCTGCTCTTTAATGGTTTTTTTTGGCCTGCCTACATAATTTATTCTAAATCATTAAAAAATAAAAATAGTTTACATTAAATAAATACTTGAGTATGAAAGAGGATGGTCTCACCCATTGTTGGATAAAGACTAAAAAGCCTACAAAGGCAGTCCCAGTGTAGAATAGTGTAGCAACAGCTTAATTCTCAGGAACTGTTACTTAACAGAACTTTAAAAAGAAAAATGACATATTCTCAAATTATTTATAAAATCATGCAAAAAAAAAACAACACCCCACTTCAGGGACCATGGGAAATTAATTTTGTTCTCGCTTTTAACGTTTTCAGAGCCTACCTCAGTGAACAAAATGCTAAGTACAAAAACACGTGAATTAACATTTAGGTGGTTGAGCAAGACTCCTGGTTTTTGTTTATTGCTCTTTGATATTTTTTTTAGTAGCTCATTGTAAAAGCCCTGGGGCACACCTTCAGAATACATGAATAATGTCAATAATAACTAATACAGCCTGCTATGGAAAATACTCTGTTTTCAAAACCACAGGTTAGTTCCTGGAAGTCAGCCGGTCAGAGAAAGGATGTGGTGTAGCAGCAAGTTGAAATAGCTTGTACAACAAAGGAAAGAGATCTGGTGACTTCTGCCTCCCAGAGGGTGGAAATCGGAAAGAACTATACTTAAATAGCTCATTCAGAAAGCATCGAAGGTGAAAAATTCATCCCATTTTGAAAAGCTTCACTAATCACTTTTGGGAAATCAGGTGAGAAAGGAACTCCTGTATCAGGATAACACAATGAAAATAAGTGTTAACTCCGGATTCAACAAATCAGTCCGGTTCATTTTGCTTGTTAGATGGAGGGCATGGACATCACTTTTTGAACGAGCCCCCAAATCCCAGTTCTCATTGTTGTGAACTGAAAGAGTCATTGTAATTCACCTGGCTTGACAATTTCTGTGCAGCCGTGGCGTTCTGAAGCCAAATAAATTCCACAAAATAAACTCATCGCAGGCTCAGGAAAAGCAGCTCTTTTGCAAATACCTTGTGATCAGGCTCTAGGTCACGACCTGGGTCTTGAGAAACTTGAGTTAGTAGATGTTAGTTTTTCTTAGCTCTTTGTTTACCCTGGACTTAGACATTTTGTATTATTAAAAACCTGTGGCTTTTAAGGACATTCTATTTATCTTTCCAGGCTTTTTTGATGGAAATGCCTGGATTTTCTTGGAAACAGGGATTTTATTGTGGATTCCTGGTGCCCCTTGGAGAGGCTTATTTTTCTGGACAATAGTTTTCCTTAGTGTCACTACTCTTTTCATCTCCCAATGGTCACAAGCTCCCAAGGTCGAGAAAAGTGCATCCTTTTGTTCTAAGGAATCTGAAATTCCATTTTAAAAAGTGCTGCAAAAGGGGCACTCGGTTAGTAATTCAGGGCATATTTCCACCACATGAAGTATCCAGAGGGGCTGGAGACCTCAAGACATTTGGAGAAAAAGAAAATCCAACTCCATTCAAAGTCAAAGAATCCAGCAGGAGGGTTCATACTTTGATTATTGCCACTTAAGAGTTTTAATCTATTCTTATCTATACTCAAAGTATAGGCATGCTTGCCTTCATTAGAATAGGACCCGGCGAACGAACTTTGCATAAAGAAGTAAATTACCATCGCCTCTGACATTAAGTGGGATTTTCATGGCGTGAAAAGTTCTGTTGCTGCAGAGGGCATCTCGCCCTCACTATGGCATAAACATGACAATGTTTTGTGCGTTGATATGTGCTATTGGTGTATGTTAGTTTCATCAATAACCTCATCCGTCAGGGAAAAGTGGTCAGCATTTTTAGTTCAAATCCACACCACTAGCCAATAGCCGCATGAGCTATTGAATAGTTACAGTTTAATTAGCGAAAATTAAGCAACATGTAGTTACATATAACTAGTCACTTTCTGTTTTGGACAGTGAAGATATAGAGTATTTCCGTCTTTGCAAAACGTTCTGCTGGACAGCATTACTTCAGAGGGTACTTATTCTTTGCTATGAATCTTAATACCTGGCAGCAGAAAATGCTGATTATTGTTGTAGCTTGCCATTTACAGAAGCCCAGCCTTCTAGAAGATGAATGGCATCTCTTCTCCCCAGTCACAATGTGGAGAAATTCACTGAGGCGGGTAATTTGGTGTGATTTTTAAGAATTCTGAAAATTTCCCTCAAGAGTTGTTAGTTACTCTAAGCTATAATTAAAAACAAACAAACAAAACCCCTCAGCGCCTCAGTGCCATCCAGCTTTGACTAAGCAAAGAAGACATGTGGCTTCCTCTATTATTTTTTTCCTAGCCAGGCTATGCAGAACACTGTAGAAATTGTATTTATGCACATAAACATTAAATGCACATAAAATTATCATTGAAGACCGTTAAGGGAAGATGTAATGGTAACACGTTGTAAAGAGATTGCTGTTCAAAAATCCATGTGATTCTGTGTGTGTGTGTGTGTGTGTGTGTGTGTGTATGTGTGTGTGTGACATTTAAAGATTTTATCTTCAGGTAATCTCTACACCCGACGTGGAGCTGGAACTCAAAACCCTGAGATCGAGAGTCACATGCTCTACTCCACGGCCCAACTGGCTTGCTCGGGATTCCTTGAATCTATATCATGCTGTTTTCATCTCCTCCCCTTTGTTCGTGTTCTTCTTGCCCTCTGGAGGCTATCTCCACCTCTGCCTTTCTGAGACGTATCCATTCTTCAAGGTCCGTTTGAAACGCCACCTCTTTCTGATTCCCCCAGTTGAAGTGACCTCTTCTTCCACTGCATTTTCACTGCGTTGTAAATTAGTGTCTCGATTCCCTTTCTGGACTGTAAGTTCGTTGGCACAAAGATCTTGGTCTTTGTCATCACTGGATCCCTCCACACACTTGGCAGGGAGCCGATGCTCTAGACGGGAAATTCTACCAGTTTCCTAAACAGACACACAAGATTTTTTAAGCTGCGTCTGTACCGACAGACCCAAGGCATTAGCACCACACGCGTGGCTTTATGCTACATGTTAGCAGATATTTCACCCATGCCCATTCATTTTGGTTCATGCAGATCATTTGTATTCTTAAAATTAAAAGAAGGCACACGCAGGGGCACCTGGCTGGCTCAGTGGGTAGAGCATGCGACTCTTGATCTCAGTCAGGGTCATGAGTTCAAGCCCCATGTTGCGCGTGGAGACTACTTAAAAAAAAAAAAAACCCTCAAAAGATGACACATGCAATTTCACTTAGAGGAATTTATCCAACAGTCGCACTCCCACCTATATAGAAGAATGTTTATGGCTTCCTGAGGGAAGTGAGCAACACCGTCTAGGGGGTGTTCTTGCCAAAGCATTAAACCTGAATCTAAACCTGAATCTAATGAAGTCTTCTGATCAAACCACCAGTTTGCAGGAAATACAAGGAAGAGAGAGAACGTGTTAAATAACACCATGCAATGCAGTCAGAAAAACCCAGAACGTGGGAAACCGTAGGACAAACAACCCAGTTTTGCCAAGAGATTACAAGGAAAAAAAGGGAGGGGGGTTCTAATTTAAACTTAAGAGGGTGACTTAAGTAAGAGGCACGTCAATCAAATGCAATCTTGTGGACCTTGTTTGGATTCTGATTTTTAACACATTAGCTTTAGACAACTGTCCACAGGGGAAATTTGAACACTGACAGCACATTATTGATATCGAGAAACTATTGTTAATTTTTCAGGTATGGTAATGATACGCGTTTTTTTGAGAACGCTTATCTTTGTAGATACATGATGAAGTATTTATAGAAGAAGTTTTCCTCAAAATCCTCTCGTTAGGGCAGTGGAGGAGTTAGAGCGTTGGGTGTTCAGTACATAGATCACTGTGCTATTTTCTCTATGTTTGTGTATCTTCTACAGTTTCCTCTTAAAAAGAGGGAGGTGTGATGTTTTATGGCAGCATTGTTTGTAATAGGAAAGAAACCTAGAAACAACCTGTATTTCTAGAATAAGGACTGGCTCAATAGGTGAAGGTAGAGTCACACATCAAAATACTATGATATTGTTAAAGATACGACAGATCAATCAATCGATCTCCTGATATGGAACAGTCTCTAAGATATAACAAATGAAAAATATTCATATTTATATTCATATGAATAATAATACGCTCCCATTTATGTAAGACAGGGGATAGATCTACACATTCGTGCTTGTACGTGTATAGGTTATCGCTAAAAGTATTTGTAGGAAATTGCTAACCGTCGGTTGCCCCTGGAGAAGGGGCTGGGTGTTACAGGAGAAAGGGGTGAGCGACAGGCACTCGCTACTTTTACGGTTTAAAAAATACTTTTCACTTTTTAACACTCGAAAATATGGCCCAGACCATATTAAGAGCTAAACTTCTTGAGTGGACTCGTGCTCATTGACAAATAGATGGCAGAAAAATCTCTGCTGGCTGGTGAAAGCACGGGGGTTAGGGCACATTTTGAAATTATCTGCAAATTGGCAAGCATTCATCTGTCCTCTGTGTCAAAGGAAATACAGGCATTTCTCACTCCCGAACGAGAGAAACATTCCTATTTGGAGGTTCCCCAGAGGAACCTATGTTTATAACTAAACACATGTTTTCAAGGGCTACGGAGCTGCGGAGGAAATTTGACCCTCCAGAGCAGTGGCAGAGATAATCTGAAACAGCAGATAATCCAAACTTCATAATATTTTGTTTTGAAATGCACAATATTATTTTTAGAAGCGGTCCATTTGTGTTCTTAATTATGTTTTGCCGAGGATAACGGACAAATTAAAGTGAATTTGTAGTCTCTGAGCACCCCCCAACAGAAGGTGGTGGAAGACATATGGGCCAGAAATATGCGTTGTGGTATAGGGGATACTGATGACCTATAACTAGGTCAGGAGGTGGTGACTGAGGGTTTTTATTTCACTTCCCACCACCATTCAGACCTTCTGCCTTTGCCTTCGTATGACCTCCCCTCCAAACCCTTTCTGAGAGCATTCCATCTAATTTTCCTCCTCAACCGAAGTTTAAAATAACAATACCGGCCTGGAAGGAGAGAAGAAATCATTAGCATCCTTCCTATTTATAAAGTAAAAAGATTAGGATCTTTTTCAATTAATACGTTCCACATGGACAGCTCCATCATTCCTGCCTGGTGAAAGGTGAGTGTCCTGTGCACCAATTCTGCCAGGTCTGTGGTTTACCAAGTAGGGCAGAAGCTTTAGGTGGACAATGTGGAAAGCCGTGGGTCACTGGTAAGAAGGCATCGCTCCCACCAGTGTTGTTGTTCTTGTTTGGGTGTTGCCGTGGTGGTCCGGGATAGAGCCGACGGCGAAAGCAAAAGCTGAAAAGGCAAAAACGAAATCTCTGCTCCCGATCACCCCCTGCCTGACATCGTGCTGGGTGCTTCTGGACCCGGTACCACGTCTCATCCCCACAAAGACCCAGGGAAAGAGGTGAATGTGGGGAGCAGCTGCGTGGGGCAGAGAGGGAAATGGTGCCGCCCCCTCCAGATTTCTGGCTTGGCCGGCTGGGTAGATGTGATGCCTTTAACAGAGATGGGGAAGTCAGCAGGAGCTGCAGATTGGGGCGAAAGTTATGAAGAGTTAGTGAGTTCATTTTCCACAGGATAATTGGTGGGTCAGTAGGTCCTGACGGGTCACGTGGTGCATGTGGGTCGTAACCTTTTAGCCAGTGAAAGAAACAAGCCATCCTTTCTATCCCTCTGAAAATCTTAATTCCCACCATATGTTTTACTGCCCATGGCACATTACAGATCACTGATCTATTTTTTAAATGCCAGAAAACTGTATTTCTATTGTTCTTATCCTTAAACGTTTAACACTTCTATTAGCAATAGAAAAGTTTTATTTTTCTTAAGTGCAAATAACATGGAAGTATATTTCGTTCACTGTAATAGCTGTGCTCCCCTAAAGTGGCATATTTATCCATTCGTTTTCAACTCCCTTGAGCGATGTACTTCTTTAAAGAAATATGAGTATCCAGTAAAACATAAGAACATGCTCGACCTCGCTCACAGTTTAAGAATGCACGTTAAGACAGCATTATTCACCTTCCCGTGTTGGCAAGGGTGTGGGGAAATCGGTAGATCCTCTCCAAACAGTAATAGTGGGAATGTAAATCCCCAAAACTTCTTTGGGCCCAACAGCCACGCATTTAATCGCTCCACACCACCTTGCAATCCAAGTTTTGTAACTTTTCCCTACAAATACATGCCCACAAGCAGAGAAAACATTATTTAAGAACGTTCATTACAGGGGCGCTTGGGTGGCTCAGACGGTGAAGTGACCGACTCTTGATTTCAGTTCAGGTTGTGATCTCGTGGTTTGTGGGATCGAGCCCTGAGTCTGGCTCTGCACAGACAGTGTGGAGCCTGCTTAGGATTCTCTCTCTCTCTCTGCTCCTCCCCAATTGCCAATCGCTCTCTTTCAAAATAAATCAATAAAATTTTTAACAAAGACATTCATTGCAATACTGAAATAGCAAACAGCTAGAAAGAGCTTAAATATCCATGACTGAGTAGTGAAATAAATGAAGGTACATCAGCCAGAGGAATAGCATGCAGCTGTTAAAGAGAATAAAGGAGGTCTATTTGTACTGGACCTTACCTTCCATGTAATGCCCTTGGCGTCTGAACAAAAGTAAACAAAAAAATTCTTTCTCTCTCTGCTTGCATATTGTAGAAAATTTGAGGATGAGTTTGCAAGAGACTACTAATGATGGCGATGCCTAGAGACAAGATTAGGGTATGACAAAGACAGAGGAAGACTTTTCCTTTCACTTTTTACCTTACTCTATTGTTTGCCTTAAAACCAAAACCCATGCCTAGGATCTGAAACAATAGAAAAAGATGCTGAAAATTTTCCCTGCAAATAAAATATATTAATTGTGTAAGCTTTTTTTTTTAATTTTTTTTAATGTTTATTTATTTTTGAGACAGAGAGAGACAGAGCATGAACGGGGGAGGGTCACAGAGAGAGGGAGACACAGAATCTGAAACAGGCTTCAGGCTCTGAGCTGTCAGCACAGAGCCCGACGCGGGGCTCGAAACCACGGACCGTGAGATCATGACCTGAGCCGAAGTCGGACGCTCAACCGACCGAGCCACCCAGGCGCCCCTCATTGTGTAAGCTTTTAAAACCTATGCCTCCTGGGGCACCTGGCTGGCTCAGTCATTGGAGCATGTGACCCTTGATCTTGGGGTTGTGAGTCTGAGTCCCACGTTGGGTGTAGAGATTACTTAAAAATAAAAATTTTAAAAGGAAGAAAGAAAGGAGTGCTTGGGTGGCTCTGTTGCTTGAGCGTCTGACTCTTGATTTCAGCTCAGGTCATGATCTCACAGTGTGTACGATGGAGCCCTGAGTCAGGCTCTGTGCTGGCGGCATGGAGCCTGCTTGGGATTCTCTCTCTCCTTCTCTCTCTGCCCCTCCCCTCACTCTGCAAGTGTGGGGAGAGGCAGAGAGAGGAGGGGACAGCAGTGAGTCTGATGGGGGGCTTGAACTCACAAACCGTGAGATCATGACCTGAGCGGAAGTCAGATGCTCAACGGATAGAGCCACCCGGGTGTCCCTAAATAAATAAACAACAACAACAAAAATATTTCAGTATCATTTGTTGAAAATACGATCCTTTACCCACTGAGTTGTATTTGCGCTTTGTAAAAAATCAGTTGTCCCCTATATATGTGGGTCATTTCTGAGTCTGTATTTTGTTACATTGATCTATTTGTCTTTACTCTAATACCACACTCCTGATTACTGTAGCTTTATAACATGTCTTGAAATCAAATAATGCTAGTCCTCCAACATTGTCCTTTTTCTCGAAGTTATTTTCACTATTCACAGTCTTTCAAAATTCCATATGAATTTTAGAGCCAGTTTATTGATTTCCACAAAAAAAAAAAAATCTGAGATTTGGATTAACACTGCGTTGAACATGTAGATCAGTTTCGAGAGAACTGATAACTAAGTAGAAGTGAGTCTTTCTTTTTGCAAATATTTTTTTTAAAGTAATCTCTACCCCCAATGTGGAGCTCGAACTCATGGCTCTGAGATCAAGAGTTGCATGCTCGGTAAATTGACTGAGCCAGCCAGGCATCCCTACAATTGAATTTTTTTTTTTTTATATTGATCTTGTATCCCACAACTTTGCTAAACTCAGTTATTTGTTGTAATAACTTTTTTGTAGCTTCTAGTGGGGTTTTCTATAAAGATGATTATGTCTCAGAGAACAGAAACAGTTTTACTTCCTTCTTTTCTATCTCGAAAATTTTTCTTTTTCTTGCCTTATTGCGCTCATTAGAAACTCTAATAATACATTGACTATAAATGGAAAGGACAGACATCCTTACCTCGTTCCCAATCTTAGAGAGAGAGCATTCAGCCTTTCACCATTGACAATATCAGCTGTAGGTTTTAGTAGATGCCCTTTATCAGGTGGAGGAAGGTTTCTCCTATTATTAGATTTCTGGAAATTTTTATCAGAAATGGATGTTGGAGGGCATCTGACTGGCTCAGTTGGTGGAGCATATGACTTTTTGATCCCGGGGTGTGGGTTCAGACCCCACTTTGGGTGTAAAGATTACTAAAAAAAAAAAAAGCCTTTAAAAATTGTTATTAGGGGCTCAGTTGGTTAAGCATCTGACTCTTGATTTCTGCTCAGGTCATGACCTCATGGTTTGTGAGGTCCAGCCCCACTCGGGCTCTAAGCTGATAGCAAGGAGCCTGCTTGGGATTCTCTCTCTCCCTCTCTCTCTCTGCCCCTCCCCTGGTCATAGTCTCCCTCCCTCTCTCTCTCTCTCTAAAATAAATAAACTTAAAAAAATAGTTTTAGGGGCGACCAGGTGGCCCAGTTGGTTAAGCATCCTACTTGGGCTCAGACCTTGATCTTGCAGTTCATGAGTTCAAGCCCCTCATGGGGCTCTGTGCTGACAGCTCAGAGTCTGAAGCCTGCTTTGAATTCTGTGTCTCCCTCTCTCTCTGCGCCTTCCCTGCTCATGCTCGTTCTCTCTCTCTCTCTTTCTCTCTCTCTCTCAAAAATAAAAAATAAAAAAAATAAAAAAAAAATTAAAAAAAATTTAAAAATAGTTTAAAAAATTGTTATTAAAAAAAGAGCCTTTTCTCTGCCATTGTAGTGTGTGTGGTTGACTGTTCCTCACCATGTCTTCTAACAAGACTTTCAGGATCAAGCAATTCCCAGCCAAGAAACAAAAGCAGAATCGTTCCATTCCCCAGTAGACTGGGATAAAAACTGGTAATAAAATCAAGTACAACTCCAAGAGGAGGCATTGGAGAAGAACCAAATTGGGCCTATAAGGGGTCGCACATGAGAGGGCACACGTTTTTATGCTGCATGAAGGTCACGTGTTCCTCTCCTCTCCCTCTGTAAACCCCCCTACTACCTGAACAATAGACACGTTTTATTGGGGAAATAATGTTTCTTTGTTACTATGCTTCTGTATCAGTAGGTGGGTTCAGAAATAAACATGTGAGACCCTTGTTTGAAAAGAAATGGATGTTGGATTTTATCATATAAGTTTTCTACATCAGTTGTGATGATCATATGGGATTTTGTTGTTGTTGTTGCTGAGCTACATTGATTGATTTTCTTTTGTAAAATATTTATTTATTTAAGTAATCTCTACACCCAATGTGGTGCTTGAACTCACGACCCCAAGATCAAGAGTTGCACCCTCCTCCGACTGAGCCAGCCAGGTGCCCCCTGCATTGATTGGTTTTTCGACTGTTCCCAACCTTGGTGCATTGTCCTTTAAATAGTTGGCTTAATTTGATATACTAATATCTTATTAAGAACTTTTGTATCTGTGTTCATGAGGGATTATGGTCTGTAGTTTTCATTTCTTGTGATTCCTTAGTATAGTTTTGGTATCAGATTAATACTGGCTTCATAGAATGAATTTGGAGGTATTCCAGCTTCTTCATTTTCTAAAGGCGTTTGTGTAGAATTAATACTTCTTTTCTAGATGGCAGGTAGAATTTACCTGGAATGTCATCTGAGCTTGGAATTTTCTTTGTGGGAAGCTTTTTAGTAAGTTTAATTTCTTTAATAGAGAGCTATTCAGCTTATATACTTCTTCTTGAGTGAGTTTTAGTAGGTGGCTTCTTTGAAAGAAGTCCACTTTATCTAAGTTAGTGAATTTTTTTAAGAGAAGCATTTTATTATTTCTGTTTCTTTTCTGGCCATTATTATGATCATTTCATGAGTTTTTTAACTTAAGTAATCTCAACGCCCAACATGAGACTCAAACTCACAACCCCAAGATCAAGAGTTACAAGTTCCCCCAACTGAGCCAGCCAGGCACCCCCTAAGTCATTATATTTATAGACATAAGTTGTTCATAACATTCTGTCTTTTAAATATCTGTAGAGCCTATAGTGGTGTCATCTCATTTCATATTAGTAATTTGTGTCTTCTCTCTCTTTTTTAAATATTTATTTATTTATTTGATTTACTTATTTCTAAGTAATCTCTACACCCAAAGTGGGGCTTAAACTCACAACCCCAAGATCAAGAGTTGTATACTCTACAGACTGAGCCAGGCAGGCACTTCCTTCTCTCTTTTTTTGCGATCCATCTGGCTAGAGGTTTATCAGTATTATTTAACTTCCCAGAGAGCTAAATTTTCATTTCATTGATTTTCTCTATTTTTATTTTTTAAAGTTTATTTATTTAAGTAACCTTTACACCCAGGGTAGGGTTCGAACTCATGACCATAACATCAAGAGCCACACGCTGTACTGACTGAGCCATCCAGGTGCCCATGATTTTCTCTATTTTCATATTTTTCTATTTTACTGATTTCTACTTTAATCTTTATTATGGGGGGGGAGGTTGCTTTCTTGGAGTTTTATTTGATCTTCTTTTTCTAGGTTTTTAAGTCGGAAGTTGAAGTAATTGATTCAAGTCCTTAGAACTAGCTTCTTTTCTAACATAGACATTTATTGCTCTAAATTTTCCTCTAAGCACTGCTTTAGCTGCCCATCATACATTTTGATGTGTTGTGTTTTCATTTCGATTCAGTTCAAAATTTTTTAGATTTATTTATTTTTTTAAGTAATCTTTGCACCCAATGTGGGGCTCAAACCCACCACCCTGAGATCAAGGTGCCCCCAGTTCAAAATATTTTTAAAATCCTTTTGAATCTATTTTGACCCCTGTGTCACTTAAAAGTGTGTTATTTAGTTTCTAAATATTTGAGAATTTCCCAGATGTCTTTCTGCTATTGATTTCTAATTTAGTTCCACTGTGACCAGAGAACATACTTTGAATCCCTTTAAATGCATTGAGACCCATTTTATGGCCCAGGATATGTTCTATCTTGGTCAATGTGTGTACTTAAAAAGAATATCTATTCTGCTGCTAGTGGTGGAGTGTTCTATAACTATCAATTAGGGCAAATTAGCTGATAATGTCGTTCAGGTCTTCTATAGCTTTAATGATTTTCTGTCCACTTGTCTTATTTATTGAGGAAGGGTGTTGAAGTCTCCAACTATAATTCTGGGTTTGTCTATTTCTTTTCGCAGTTCAGTTTTTGCTTCATGTAATTTGAAACTCTGTTATTAGGCATATAAATATTTAGGCTTTATGTTATCTTGAAGAATTGACCCCTTTATCATTATAAAATGATCATCTTTATCCTTGATAATAGTTTTATTCTGAAATCTACTTTGCCTGATATTAATAGAACCATTTCAGCTTTCTTTTGATTATTCTTAGCACAGTATCTTTATCTGCTCATTTAGTTTTAACCTATTCATCTTTATATTTAAAGTTTCTTTCTTTTTTTCTTTTTAGAGAAAGAGAGAGAGAGAGAGCACAAGGAGGCGAGGGGGCAGAGCGAGAATCTTATGCAGGCTCCATGCTTAGTACAGAGCCCAACTCAGGGCTCAATCCCATGACCCTGGCTGGGATCACGACCTGAGCCGAAATCAAAAGTAGAATGCTCACCTGAATGAGCCACCAGGTGCCCCAAAAGTTTCTTGAAAGTGGCATTAACTAATCTCGTTTTGTTATCCAGTATGACAATCACTGCTGTTTTTATGTTAACATTCTGTTCTCAAGTAATCTCTGCTCCCAGTGTGGGACTTGAACTCACAACCCTAAGATCAAGAGTCCCATGCTCCACAGACTGAGCCGGCCAGGTACCCTGAAAAGCACTGCCTCTTAATCAGGGTGTGTTAACCATCTCTATTCCATATGGTCATTGATAGGTCTGAGTTTAAGTCTACCTTTTCACTATTTGTCATCTATGTGTCCCATATCTTCTTTGTTCCTTCTTCTGCATTCCTTTGGGTTAACCGAGTATTTTAAATTATTACGTCTCATCTCCCTTGTTAACTTATTAATTATAACTCTTTGTAGTTAATTCTTTTAATGCTCGCTTTTTAGGGTGTATAGTACAGGAAGTTCTCTCTTTGCATAGTAGTGTTGCACCGTAAAAATGACCATGGGAGCTGAACTGTGCAAAGAGATCTTAATGATTCACGACAAAGTAACGATGTTCTGTGCTCTTAGCATTTTTTACCAAGATATTAAAATTCCTTTTACTGTTGTTTATAAGTGCATAAAGAAATTTAAGAAATAGAGTGATCTGAATATTTATTTAGCACACTATAATTTAAAATATAGGAAACTTTGAGAATTAAAGTTCCTTTGTTTAAAACAAATTTATCAAGAAGACTTCCTCTTCCAGGAATATGGTGTAGGCATATTTTTCCCTATTTCTCCCTCTAGGTACAAATGAAAATCCTGTACATTATGTATAAAACAAACATGAGAAGACGCTGACGGTTGAATAGAAGCAGACATATCATACGGGCTAGGGATCTCAGGACCTGAGGAACAATGTGGCGCTGAGTTCCCTGGGTATTATTTTGCCTCATATATCTCAGACATGGAGATGAAGAAGTTGGCAACCCAGAAATGCTAACAGGAACAGCCCCAAAGAGCCCCAATAAACATGTGCCCTCTTTAGCCAAAAAAAAAAAAAAAAAAACAGGAGAGAGGCGACCTAGCAAGACAGAAAACATTTTGTGTTGATGCTCTACTCCAGCCAAACATCACAGGAAAAACTGTGGTCCCGCCCCCAACCACAGCAAATGCTGAGTGGGTAGCTTAGAATATTCGACACCAGGAAGGCAGTAGCAACATAGGGCTGCATGCCACCACCTCCCTCCCCGCCGCCCCCGCCGCCCCCCCCCCCCCCCCCCCGCCCCCCCCCCCCCCCCCCCCCCCCCCCCCCCCCCGGCTCAAGGTGGTGTCAGAGAAAGCCAAATCGGGAGCCAGGATTAAAAAAAAAAAAAAAGTTTATTTATTTATTTTTGCGGGGGGAGAGGGGCAGAGGGAGAGAGAGAATCCCAAGCAGGCTCTGTACTGTCACTGCAGAGCCCAGTGAGGGGCTCCATCTCACCAACCGTGAGATCATGACCGGAACCAAAATCAAGAGCCAGATGCTTAACTCACTGAGTCACCCAGGCGCCCCAGGAGCCAGGACTCTCATCTCTGCAGGCCCATGGCAAGCTTCGGCTCTCTCTCCCTTCCCCACTGAGGTATCCATGGAGGGGTATCAGAGGGAATACTGGCTTCACAAAATGAATTGGGAAGTGTTCCCTCCCCTTCTATTTTCTGCATGGGATTGTGCAAAATTGGAGTTAAATCTTGAAACATTTGGTAGAATTCTTTCATGAAACCATTTGGGCCTGAGGCTTTTCTTTGGGGGAAATTTTACATTATGGATTTATCTCGTATGTAGAATTTTTTTTTTTAATTTTTTAATGTTTATTAAAAAAAATTTTTAATGTTTATTTTATTTTTGAGAGACAGAGAGAGACAGCGTGAGCAGGAGAGGGCAGAGTGAGAGGGAGACCCAGAATATGAAGCAGGCTCCAGGCTCTGAGCTGTCAGCACAGAGCCTGACGCGGGGCTGGAACTCACAAACCGGAGATCGTGACCGGAGCCGAAGTCGGGATGCTCAACCGACTGAGCCACCCAGGCGCCCTTAGAAAATCTTTTAAAAATCACACAAAAAAATAGGGGCGCCTGGGTGGCTCAGCCGGTTGAGCATCCGACTTCAGCTCAGGTCATGATCTCACGGTCTGGGGGTTTGACTCCCACGTCGGGGCTTGCTGCTGTCAGCACGGAGTTCGCTTTGGATCCTCTGTTCCCCCTCCCTCTCTTCCCCTTCCCCACTCCACTCTCTCTCTGTCAAAAATCAATCAATAAATAAACAAACAAATGATGTTTATTTATTTTTGACAGAGAGAGAGTGGGAGTGCTCATGAGAGCAGGGGAGGGCAAAGAGAGAGGGAGCCAGAGTAGGATACTGGCTATCTGAATTCTTTTAATATAAATTTTGATGGTACAGGTAGGGAACTGAAGGGATCTTTTTTGCCACTTCCTTACGTTACTGACAATTCAGTTTACTAGAAAAGCTCCTCAAATTAAGTATTTGGGGGGATAGAATAACAAGGGAAACGTTATACAACTGTACTATGCCAGATAAGAAACAGATCGTGGTCAGGAACAGTCATAATTGTAGGGGAACAAATGACAGCCAAGTAGCAACTGAATAGTGGGACTGCTTGTCCACGGCAGTTCATACCATCAGCAAGAAGTGTGCCTTCCTTCTTGACGCCTTACTTCTTCCTTCCTGGAATTTCCATCACTGCTTTGGGCCTCTTACCCTTTCCAGCCACAGCCTTTTTGGAGACCCCGTCCCAGGCCGTGAGAGCTTGTCAGTGACTTAAAAGTCTAAGTCATTCTCTGCCTGTCCTACTGCTGTAGAGAAGGAAGTATGTTTTTATACACTTTCTCAGTTGACAGTCTTTTCTGGTATTATTTCATCTATGATCATTAGGTTCTATAAATAATTTCTACCTCAAATCCTTTTTTTAACACACTAGGATACAGATTCCACTAACGATAAGCTAAGTCGACCCTCCCCCATCCCCTCTCTTGGTCCTTCATTCAAGGGAGCCTATATCACCATTTACCATTCCGGATATTTTACTTCTTTCTTTTCTGTCTTATCACATGGATACAAGATAGAAGATACCCTGAGGACAGGGAGTTTTGTCTATTTCATTATTATTTATTATTTATTATTATTATCATCAGGGTTAGAACATTTTCTGGCACAAATTAGAGCTCAATTAATTTTTTTTTAATTAAAAAATTTTTTTAATGTTATTTTTGAGAGTAAAAATTTTTTTTTAATTTATTTATTTTTGAGAGAGAGAGAGAGAGAGTGAGCAGGGGAGAGGCAGAGGGGGAGGGAGACACAGAATCCGAAGCAGCTCCAGGCTCTGAGCTGTCAGCACAGAGCCGGACATGGGGCTCAAACCCACGAACCGTGAGATCATGACAAACCGAAGTGGGGTGCCTAACCCACTGAACCACCCAGGTGCCCTGAGTGCTCAATGTATTTTTTTAACATTTTATTTTATTTTAGGGGCACTGGGGTGGCTCAGTCGGTTGAGTGTCCAGCTTCCACTCAGGTCATGATCTCGCAGTTCACGGGTTCAAGCCCTGCAACGAGCTCTGTGCTGACAGCTCAGAGCCTGGAGCCTGCTTCGGATTCTGGGTCTCCTTCTCTCTGTGCCCCTCCCCTGCTGGCTCTCTCTCTCTCTCTCTCTCTCTCTCTCAAAAATAAACATTAAAAAAATTTAAAAATATTTTAAGTTATTTTAAGTAATTTCTACACCCAACATGGGGCTCAAACTCACAATTCTGAGATCAAGAGTCCCATGCTCCACCAACTGAGCCAGCCAGGCACTCCAATGCTCAATTAATATATTTTTTAAGAATTATCTTTTTAAAATAATTTTTTAAAATTTATTTATTTATTTTCAGATAGAGAGAGAGCATGAGCAGGAGAGGGGCAGAAAGAGGGAGAGAATCCCAAGCAGGCTCTGTGTGATTAGCACAGAGCCCTATGCAGGGCTGGAACTCAGAAACTGTGAGATCATGACCTGAGTTGAAATCAAGAGTTGGACGCCTAACTGACTGAGCCACTCAGGCACCCCTAGAACTATCTTTTTTTTTTTTAATTTAAATTCAAGTTAACTAACATACAGTGTAGTCTTGGCTTCAGGATAACCCAGTGATTCATCTCTTACATATGACACCCAGTTCTCATCTCAAAAGTGCCCTCCTTAATGCCCATCACCCATTTAACCCATCCCCCCATCTACCTCCCCTCCAGCAACCCTCAGTTTGTTCTCTGTATTTAAAATTCTCTTATGGTTTGCCTCCCTCTCTGTTTTTATCTTATTTTTCCTTCCCTTCCCCTGTGTTCATCTATTGTGTTTCTCAAATTCCACATATGAGTAAAATCGTATGATATCTGTCTTTCCCTGACTGACTTCTTTCACTTAGCATAATACACTCTAGTTCCGCCCACATTTTTAAATGCATAAATGAGTTATGCGTTAAACATTATGTACTAAACAAAGGAACCTATCCAGTGTGTATAATGTTGGATCTGTAGGAGAATGTTTTCAGAGTTCCAAATAATGAAATTCCGAGCCAATATGAGAAATACACTATTTGTAGATGATTATTTTTTTGCTTTAACGAAAGTGTAGATAACAATGAAAAGCCGTGGATTGAGTTGTTGAGGAAAGGGGAAAGTAATGTAGGCTATATGGCTTTAAGCATTATAGATCCATTGACAGATGTGTTTTATTCTAGCCTGATCTCTATGAGGATTATTGTCATGTAACTCATACCTCTTGGTTCTAATTCTGTGAGCAACATGGAATTTCTCATTATAATTGTGCTTTTCTTTTTTTAAATTTTTGTAAAGTTTATTTATTTATTTTGAGAGAGAGAGAGAGGGAATGGGGAGGGGCAGAGAGAGGGAGAGAGAGAGAATCCCTAGCAGGCTCCACACTCCCAGAGCAAAGCCTGACATGGGGTTTGAACCCACGAACCGTGAGATCATGACCTGAGACGAAACCAAGAGTCGGTGGCTTAACCGACTGAGCCACCCAGGCGACGCCATAATTGTGCTTTTCATGTAGGTCTGCTTCTTGAACGCCTGTTATGTGTCAAAAACAGTGCTAAGTCCTGGGCATAGAGTGGGAAGATACCAAATAGGGTCTCTACCTTCCTGACAGTTTTTAAAAGTAAGCTCTACTCCCAACATGGTGCTTAAACTCAAGACCCTGAGATGAAGAGTTGTATGCTCTATGGACTGAGCCAACTGGGCACCCTTACCTTCCTGACATTGAAAGATAATTGAGGGAATAGACCTCAAATAAATAAACTGACAATAAATATTTAATCACAAATCATGATACATTTTCTAAAGGAAAAGAACAAGATGCCTTTGGATTAGATGCTCAAGGAAAGTCTTTGAGAAGGAAGAGTTAAAGTGAGATGTGAATTATGAATAAGAGTGAGCCATGCAAAAAGCATGGAACAATGTTGCAGAAAGAGGGAACAGCAAGGGTCAAGGATCTGAGGCAGCAGGGGGAGTGGGGGGGCATCTGGCTGGCTCGATGGGTAGACCATGCACCTCAGTCTCAGGGCTGTGAGTTCAAGCCCCATGTTGGGCATGGAGCCTACTTTAAAAAAATTGCAAAAAAAAAAAGGGCGGTCTGAGATGGAAAAAAAGTGTGACATATTTGAAGAACTGGAAAAAGTCAGTTTGTCTTCAGTATTATATAAAGGGATAATTATGGGTATATAGGCAGGAGTTAGATCATTCAAGGTTTTGTGGGTAATGTCAAACAGTTCGGAATTTACCTAAAGTTCAAATGCAGTATTTTGTAGGGTTCGACTTGAGCAAAATGACATGATGCAGTTTTCATTTTTTAAAAGATTTTCTTTATTTCTTTTTCTTGTATTGTATTATGTTTTGAGAGAGAGAAAGAGAGAGAGAGTGAGCAAAGCAGAAAGAGAGAATCTCAAGCAGGCCAGTCACTGGCAGCTCGGAGCCTGATGCAGGGCTCGAACCCATGAACCGTGAGATCATGACCAGAGCTGAAATCAAGAGTCAGAGGCTTAACCTACTGAGCCTCCCAGGTGTCCCCAGAGTTTCATTTTTAAACGATCACTCTGGTTGCTATAGTGACAATGGATTGGTTGAAGAGCAGAATGAGCAGAGGCCATCCAGTGACGGGGCTCAAGGCAGAATGGTGGCAGAGGAAATCTAGACATGAGAAGGCCCAGATCGGAGCCCCGAGGAATGGTCCTTGAGGAGGCGTGTAGGGAAGTGAGGTGTTGTGAAAGCCAGAAGCCAGTTCCAAGAGGGAAGGAATAATCAGGTGTGTCAGAAACTGTGGAGAGGTTGAATTAGATAGGAATGAAAGGTATGTCAAATTGATATGGCAGCTCAGTGATCTTTTCTGACCTCTGTAAAAGGAGTTTTAGTGGATCCAGAAGCTCTGTCGAAGTGGGCCAACGAGGGAGTATAGGCTTTCAATGCCGAAGACAACAAAAAGGACTGGTTAATAGATGAGAAAACATCTACTTAAAAGTCTCAAAGACCTGCAAGGTAAGGAATTACCAGGATAAAACCTCAGCGACTGTGAGAACACAGTGAAGCGAAGCAACGAAATCGGCTTTGTCCTAAATACAATTGTGGTATTTGGGGGAGTTTGAGGATTTCAGCTTTGCAAAAGCCACCCAAAACACAGGGGTAAAAGACACAAGCTCAGGGCCCCGTCAAAGGTGGAAAGTCTAATAGAAGTTCTTTTCCCATGAAATTCATGTCCAAAAGGAAGAAACCCTCATGAAGGAGACCTTAGCTTGCTCTCGCACTCCCCCAGGGGACTACAAAGGAGTATTTCCTAGGTGGTGCCAAGCAGGACACAGAGGAAAAAGATTGGCCCAGAAGCTGTCATCATGCAGCCCCAATTCACACCGCCTGGGTGACTCAAGAAATCTCTAGTCATAAATTTAAAGTGATCCCGGCCTGCTAATGTTTCTTAGCAAAAGCAGACATAGATCCTTGGCTGAAGAAATTCACCTTTGTCCTAGATCTGAAAAATTTATTCAGCTGATTTTATAAGGAAAGTGAGCAACTCACAAAAAAGTTAAGAGCCAGAGAACGGAATTACCACCAGTGAGAACTGGAGTTATTAGACACAGAATATAAGAACTACGTTTATTATGTTTAAATAAATAAATAATGTGTGCAGCGAACAAGGATTTCTAAGGAATATTTGAAAACTTATTTCATCAAACTTCTAGAAGTTAAAAATAATCATGATCGAAATTAAGAACTCAATCAATGGAAGAGATTAACAGCAGATTAAGCCCAATTAATTAGACAATTAGTGAATCCAAAGACATTGCCAAAGAAATTCATTAGAAAACGGAAAGTTCTTTTTTTTAAAATACAATTTATTGTCAAATTCGTTTCCATACAACATCCAGTGCTCATCCCAACACGTGCTCTCCTCAATGCCCATCACCCACTTTCCCTTCTCCCCCGCCCCCCCCCCATTAACCCTCAGTTTGTTCTCAGTCCTTAAGAGTCTCTTATGGTTTGCCTCCCTCCCTCTCTGTAACTTTTCCCCCCTTCCCCTCCCCCATGGTCTTCTGTTAAGTTTCTCAAGATCCACATATGAGTGAAAACACATCACAAGAAAAAAAAAATTTGTAATTGTGTGGTAATGACAGATATTAACTAGACTTATTGTGGTGATCATTTCACAATATATACAAATATCAAAAAGCATTATGTTGTACATCTGAAACTAATATCATGTTACATGTCAATAACACCTCAATTTAAAAAAAGAAATTATTCTGGGTACCTTGGTGGCTCAGTCAGTTAGGTATCCAATTCTTGATTTCGGCTCAGGTCATGATCTCATGGTTGTGAGATTGAGCCCCGTGTCGGGCTCTGTGCTGGGTGTGGAGCCTGCTTGGGATTCTCTCTCTCTTTCTCCCTCTGCCCCTTCCCTGCTTGTGTGTGCGTCACTCTCAGAAAAGAAAGAAAGAAAGAAAGAAAGAAAGAGAGAAAGAAAGAAAAATTATTTGGAAATCAGCACAGAAAGACAAAGAAATAGAATGTATGAAAAAGGCACAAAATTATTTCCTAGGTGGATTTTACTATTTGATAAATTTTTAAAATGTTTATTTATTTATTTTGAGAGAGAGAGAAAGAGAGGAGAGAGAGAGAGAGAGAGGGAAAATCCCAAGCAGGCTCTGCCCTGACAGTGAGAAGCCCGACACGGGGCTCGATCACACAAACAGTGAGATCAAAAAAAGTTTTAAATCAAGTTGTGTAACACAGGATCTAGTAGATGGTGCAGGGACAACTGGATGTCCACATGCAGAAGAATTGTTGGCCAATTCTCTCTTTTTCTTATCATTTTTTTTTTGTATAAAATGTCACTTGGATTTATCACTGGGATTCAAGGAGTCAACACAACCACACACTTTGCTATTTGTGGATGAACTGAGTAACAGCCGTGGAGTGATCAGTTGCCAGCAAACTTTGAATGAAGTGATGTGATTGGTTAAGGATCGTGAAACACATCTGTCATTTACATGTTTTTTTGTGGCCCAAAGAGCTAGTGGCAAAGTCTGTACTTTATCCACTCCCTCACAGGTAATACACTGTGGTGACTAAAATTGAGAGACTGATGTTATTTAACTAGACTGTGGTAACTGAAATTTGTGTATATTGGAAGGAAGCAAAGGGAAAACTATTTGTATACATACTTTGCTTATTAGATTCTACCTTCAAGTGATATATAACACTCACATATAGTATAAGAACCATGCAATACTATGCTTCCATTTATTCCCTCCCAAACTTTGTGCCATTTTTGTCATATATTTTTTTACATATGCTACAAACCCACAAAATATTGATAATTTTTAAAATCATTTTTGAGTAAGAGAGAAGTCTTCATACCAATACACATACTATTTCCAGTGTTCTGCGTTCCTTCATGTAGAACCAGGTTTTTAAATTTCTTTTATTTGTTTTAATTTAATTTTATTATTTTTTAATGTTTATTTATTTTTGAGAGAGAGAGAGCCAGCGGGGGCATGGCGGGGGGTGGGGGGGAAGGGGACAGAGGATCCGAAGCGGGCTCTGTGCTGACATCAGAGAGCCCATCACCGGGCTCAAACTCAGGAACCAGGAGATCATGACCTGAGCTGAATTCAGATGCTTAACTGACTGAGCCACCTAGGCACCCCTAGAACCAGATCTTTTAGAAGATTTTATTTTTGAGTAATCTCTACACCCAACATTGGGCTTGAATTTACAACCCTGAGCACAAGAATCACATGCCCTTCCAACTGAGCCAGCCAGATGTGCCTATAAAGATCCAGATTTTCATCCTATATGAGGCCTGAAGGACTTCCTTTAACATTTCTTGGAGTTCAGATCTTCTGGGGCTGAATTCTTTTAGCTTTTGTATATCTGAAAAAGTCTTTATTTTGCCTTTGCTTTGAAAGATCTGGTTACCGGGCGAAGAAGTCTAAGCTGACTTCTTTTCCTTTCACTAGTTTAAAGATGTTCCACTGTCAGCTGGCATGCCTTTTTTCTGATGAGAAATCTCCTATCATCTGTATGTAATGTGTCTTTTTTCTCTTCTGGCTGTTTTTAAGATTTTCTCCATCACTGGTTTTAAACAATGTGATTATCATATACCTTGGTGTAGTTTTTCTCATGTTTCTTGTGCTTGGGGTTCATTGATCTTACTAATTTTTGGGTACCCAGTACTTAGCACACTACCTGAAATGCTGCAGACAAATCAGTAAATATTTTCTGAGCCAAATGGAATGATTTCATAAGGTAAATCAACTGTATGAATGCATCTATTTGGATCTTCAAATATTTTAATTTGTTCAACCAAAATAATTTTCACTGACAAGTATTACCTTTTTCTGTGGGCTCTTTCTCTGTGGCTCCTCCCATCCACTGCCCTGCATTTTAAACTCCAGGAAATGTGAATTATTTTGGATTTTCCAAACTGTCACGTTGTTTCATGCTTCTGTGCCTTTGCACATGCTGTTCCCTCTGCTTTTATCTCTTCTGTCTGCCTGGGGAACTATTATTCATCTTTCAAGATCCAACTCAGATGGTTCAACTTCCAAGGAGGTTAAGACTTCTTGACTCGAACCCTTTTCGCATCTGATTGACCGCTTCTTCATCTGAGCCCATCCTAATTTTGTAAGTACTTCCATCACTGCGTTTATCACATTTGGCTGTCACATTTGGCTATCTCGCATTTAGCCCAATTTCAGGCACATTGAAGTGCACAGTGATCATTACATGAATAAATAGGAGTTGGGAGAAATGTAAGAAAAGGAAGAGAGAGGGGCGCCTGGGTGGCTCAGTCGGTTAGGCGTCTGGTTTCAACTCAGGTCATGATCTCGCGGTCCATGAGTTTGAGTCCCGCGTTGGGCTCTGAGCTGTCAGAGCCTGGAGCCTGCTTCCGATTCTGTGTCTCCCTCTCTATCTACCCCTTCCCTGGTCACCCTCTGTCTGTCTGTCTCTCTCAAAAATAAATAAACATTAAAATTAAAAAAAAAAAAAGAAAGAAAAGGAAGAGAGAAAGTAGCATTAGCAATGCAAATCCTATAGGGCCTTATAGCTATCATAAGGATTTTAATTTTTACTGCAGGTCAAATTGAGGCCCTTTGTAGGCTTCTGAGTAGAGTGGTAACATGATCCGACTTAATTGTTTATTTTTTAAATGTTTTATTTTTGAGAAAGCACAAGTGGGGGAGGGGCAGAGAGAGGGGAACAGAGGATCCGAAGCGGGCTTTGTGCTGACAGCAGCGAGCCCCATGTGGGGCTTGAACACACAGACAGGAAGATCATGACCTGAGCTGAAGTCAGACGCTCAACTGACTGAGCCACTCAAGTGCCTCCTGACTTAATAGTTTATAATGGTCTGTCTGGATGTGTGTTGAGAATCAATGGTTGGTATGTGTTGTGGGTTGCACTGTGTCCCCCCTCCAAAAACAAGATAAGCTCCAGTTCTTACCCTTCAGTCCCTATGAATGTGCCTTTATTAGAACTAGGGTCTCCGTGGATGTAATCACATTAAGGTGAGGTCATATTGGATTAAAGTGGGCTCTAATCCAACATCTGATGTTCTTATTAGAGGAGGGGAATTTGGGCACACAGACACACACACACGTTTGCCAGCTTTGTGGAGATAACACAGACACATAGGGAGAGCACCATGTGAAGACAGAGGCCGAGATTGGAGTGATGTGTGTATAAGCTAGGAAAGGAAAGGCCACTGATTGCTTGCAACAATCGGAAGTTAGGAGAGACAGATGATGGTCTCTCAGGGTCTCCAGATGGAATCATCCCTGCCAGCACCTTGATTTCAGACTTCTAGCCTCCAGAACGGTGAGAGAATAAGTGTCTGTTGTCTTAAGCCTCCCCCCCGCCGCCCCAGTTTGTGATACTTTGATACAGCAGCCCTAGGAAGCTAATACAGTGGACAAAGGTAGAAGCAGTTAGGAGGTTAATGCACTGGTTCAGTCGGGAGATGACGGAGACCAGGATCAGGGTGGTAATGGCGGAGATGGTAAGAAACCACCAGATTCTGGATACATTATGAAGCTAGAGCCAAAAGAATCTTTTGATATACAGGTGATGGGGTGTAAGAAAAGTTAGCTATTGTTATCTGTGTGAATAATTTAAATATTATCGACATACAACATATACCCGTAAGTGTGTATTTTTTCATTGCCTTGGGGCAAATATCCCAGGTTTGAGGTTCTTCAAACAAGGCTCATTCATCGGCGAAATGAAAAGAAGCTTATTTTGCTATGTGATTCAAAGGGTACATCACATGATTTCTCTGGGTCTCAATCTCCTACTTGATGAAACAAAAAAGCTGAGCTCTATTGTAAGACTATGTGATTCTGTTATCATCATGTGCCTCATTGCCTCGATATTGATAAAGTTTCCAGAGGATAGTACCCTGTTTTCCGACTTCCATATTTGAAAACCTATCTACAAGTCTGCAGTATCTTCAAGTAACAGAACTCTCTGTCCTCTCTGTTGTTGATTGTCTGCCATTTGATACTTTGAGTAGGAGCGACCTACCATATTTAAAAATAGAATTACAGAAAGACCAAAGTAACCCTTTGTGCATTCTTTCCGGGATATGAGAGTGGAGTGGGGTTGCCTAATGGGAGTGTGGAAGTCCATTTGAAATAAAGATTTGGAATTTTGAGTCTCGAGACTTCAGATTCCACTTCTCGGAGCACACCCCGAGTTATCACCCTCCGCATGTTTATATTTTAGGAGGTTAATGAATTTACAGGACAAGATAATTGTAATACTAACAGGAAACATTTATATAGGGTTTGCTATGTGTCAGGCCTTGCTGTCAGGGTTTTGAAAATATTAACAGTTATTTTCCCCATTATACAAACAAGGAAACTGAGGCACAGAGCTATTAAGATTCTTTTATTCCGTTAATAAGGGATCTCATATCAAGCAAAAATAAATGGAAACCTTTCCAAATAATTAAAACAGAAATGACAAATGCAAGGCACTTTGGAGACTTAATGTCAAGAAAAGAGGTTTTGTCACCACCCACAAACTAATTCTGACGGGGTCCATAACAAAACACCCTTGACATTAGGCCGCTTCCTGCCTCCAACCCTTGTTGACTTTGGATCTCTAAGGAGGAAAAAGGAGACTGAGAAGCAGGCCTCAGGGCATCTGAGTGCCACCTCGCCAGCTCCCAAACACCTGTTAGATCCGGTTCTCAAGAAGTTTCAAAGTTTTGAAATGTATCCTTGTATTGTTTCTAAGTGGGTCCCTCGCTGTCGCCTTGCAAACGTGCTTTAATCTTTCACTTGAGATTCCGGAGTCAATGTTTCCTTTCACCTTCATGCTTGCCAGAGGATACGAGCTTTCCTAAAAGGCGCAATTATTACCCTGTTGGACACCCGAGTTCCGCTCTGTTGCGGGCCCCACAACCCTCGCCAGGTCTATCTTTTGGTCAGTCTCAGCTGGGTCCAGATGAGAGAGACTATGGCCACGCCGTGTCATCAGTGTGGGTGACCAACGCGGTGACGGAACAATCGGTGGTGGGCAACCAGGCTGATCGATGACTGAGGGGGACATTTATGTATTCAGCCAAATACCGTGACCGGAGTCTAGTACCCAATGAAAGACGTGGGCTTGTTCCCCCAACCCCATCCCAGAAGCCGGGGGCCAACTTTGAAGCTGGTGTCGAACTGAGTGCCTCCACCTAGAATTTAGCCTCAGGTGGGTGCAGCGGTGGTTTGGGGAAGTTCCCGAGTGATAAAGAGGAAACCCGAGCTACCTGAGACACAAGCCCGGTCTCCCACAGGGGCACCACGGGGGACAATGCTCTCCCGGCGCGGGCCCTTCGAACCCTGGCCAGAGGCAGACCTTCCCGCCAGCCCAGGTGCAGAGGGGCAGGGGCGGGCGAGGGGGCGGAGGCGGCGGCGGCGGCGTGCCGTTCCCACATTGTTAGGGACGCCGAAGCACATCCCGGCTAACCTTCCACGGCTAACCGTCCTCAACGCCATGCTACTAAAGGACAGGCCTAGGGATCAGCCCCGTGCCACTCCCCCCTCCCCCCACAGTCACGGCGTCCAGGTGCCTTTGTGAGTCACCGAGACCCTCCGTAATAAGCCCACAGTGGGTGGGGCCGCCTCACACTTTCTCGCCTCTTCCCACCCTGACCCAGTCCTCCGCCGATTGAGCTCCCCAGGCCGGCGGGCAGCAGCAGCAGCAGCAGCAGCCGCCGCCACCGCCGCCACCGCCGCCACCGCCGCCGCCGCCGCCGCCGCCGCGCCCGCCCCACCGGGCATGCTCAGAGCCCGGGCGGGCCCTGAGTGGCGGCAGGCAGCGCCCTGAGCTCCGCGCGGGGCCCCCGGCGCCCGGGTCCCTTTAAATCCGGCCGGCCGGTTGCTAGGCAACGGCGCGGCCCGCGCTGGCGCTGCACTGCGGAGGCTCTGCCCCGCGCCGGCCGGGCCGGGTCGCGGTGGCCAGCGCCGAGCCCAGGGCTGCCGGCCGCCAGTGGTGGCTGGCTTCGGGGAAGGGGAGCCAGAGCCCGCCGGACCCCACCCACGCTTTCAGGTACGTCTGGGCGCGGGAGCGCGGGGGCTCCCCCGGACTCGCCGCAGAGTCACCCCGGGCCCGGGGCGCCCGGTCCCCCACCCCGACCCCCCCGCTGCGGCTTTCCGCTCTCCTCCGAGGCCCGGGCCGGGAGCTGGCGAGCGCCGCGGAGCCCAGGGGACGGGGCGTGGGCGTCGGGGCGCGGAAGGAGGAGTGGGGTCGGGCCTCGCCCGCTGCCCTCCGCCCGCTCCCCCACCCCTCGACCCCCCCCCCCCCCGCCACGGGGTAGGGGGACCGGGGAGGTGGCAGGTAGCGCCCAGACCCGAGCCCCCTTCTCCCCACTGGAAGCAGCGATGGCAGGAGTTTGTTAACCATTTACCGAGAAAACCCCCTAACTATGCACGCATAGATACAGCTTTATAGCACGAATGTGACTTCCATACTAATAAAGTACTCAGCCTTTGGAATTAAGGTGACTCCGTACCTTTTCTTCTAGAAGGAACAGTTTCACACTAATAACAAAGAATTGGAGGCTTGCAAACCGTTCACCGGGGCCCACTTTTCAATGGTACTTTGCTTCACTTTCAGTATCTGCCGAACAATAGGGAAGACAGTTTGTCCCATGAAGTGGACGCTTGGCTCAAATGTTAGGACCCTGGGAGACGAAGGCAAAAATCGAGGTCACTTCCCATTTTGATGATTTTACAAATTAACCGCACTCCGAGGGAGGGAGGCAGGCAAGGCCTGGGCTCCAGCCCTTTGCTAACGTGGCTCTTGGCACGCTCATTAGTGACAAGCATGCTGCTGCGGCCACCAGCGGTGGCTCATTTGTTTGGTAGGTGCTAAAGGCCGGGAGATACCGCGGTGAATAACACGCCACCATGATTCTTGTCCTATTTGATAACTTCCCTCGCTCGGGGACCGGAGACTTCGCGGCATAACAGTTGGGAAAGTGGGCTGACAAGTTAAAAAGAAAACTTGCTTCCGAGTGTCTGGCATCACATTCTAGATAGGCCACACGGCATTCTAAGTATATCGCTTGTCATTTTAAGCTACATCTCAGATATACACACGGATTGGGGTATTCTGGTTAATTATATTTCCTAATTATGCTGTGGGGATTTTATTTTCAGTTCAAGCTGGGGAAGGAGGACAACGGCATCCAATAGAAGACCCTGGATCACAGAGAGTGTAAGTTGTGCTGGCTGGTAACTTGTTACTGTTGGTGTTTACCTGCGCAAAGCCTCACCCCAACAGAAATCTTCAACTTTGTAGCTAGATCATCAGTCTGCGTTGGCAGCAGGCTATCAGAAAAAGTCTCATGAAAATACAAAACGAAACAAAAGTGTCCTGAAGACTTTAGCTAAGCCAAATAAACTTTGGGGGGGAAATAAAAGTCCATTTCCTAAAATGTTACCCCGAAGACTGTAGAAACCAGAGGAGAAATTATAGATATTTACAAAAACTCACTTAGAATCAAAGCATTAATAGAATTTTCGGAAGGAATGTTAAAGGTCATGCATTCAACAAATATTTATTGGTGGCTACTGTGTGTCGGGAGACAGAGGTGAATAAGATGCCAGGAGATCACAGCACGTTGGTGAAATAAAACTATGATGAAAGGCTGTAGAACAAGCATGGGAAAAACCCAGAGTGCAGAGTCATCCTTGCTAATATTCAAACTGGTAGTCCGATTGTGATATTTCTGAGAAGTTATTGGTGGCTCTGAAAAACACTGGGGCATTTGGAAAGTTCTTGGTAAAGCAACTGGAGATAAAATGCAAATACCTTCAGTTGCAGAAAAGACTCCCTTAGAATCAGTTTAGCTTCGGAAATGTGGAGGCATCAGCCACTTACAGGCCTCAAGGCTAACCTTCCCTGAGGATGCAGGTTAAATTAATGTAAGATTTGACTTCATGTTCCCCACTGCTTGTTTTAATTGTTTTTTTTTTTTTTTTTTTTTTTTTTTTTTTCTTTCCAAACTGACTTTGTCTGAGATCTGATGATTTCAGGCTGGCAACTTGGGAGAAGGAGTGGGTTGTCTGACTGGCTGGTTTAGGTCCCAAGGGAGGGTAAGGAATGCCTACAAAACAACAAAACCTATTGTCTACAGTGGACTTTAAAATTGCTTCCGTTTTCATTTTCATTCATTTCTCTTAACCACCTGTGAAATAGGTATATTTTCCCTATTTTACACCCGAAGAAACCGAAGCTCAGAAAAGGTAAGTTTTCCCCGTAGTTCTCAAGTGTGGGAGTCAAGGAGATGTGCCGCCCTCCAGTCTTTTCTCCCTATAGTCCTTACTCAGTTCCTTTCTCAAGAACTTCCTTTTCCTTCGTCCGCACAGTGTTGCACACTAACACATGTCCCCCCCACCTTGACTTCAGACACTTCATTTGGGTCCTCATTTGGGTGTTTAACACGTTTCCGTGAGCCAGTGATTCTCAAGAGGGTGGAGAATGGAGACCTCCCCTGGAGGGGGCAAGTCACAGTCTTCTCAAGTAAGGAGAGATGGTTAATGACGAGAGTGTTTTGTGTCTGGGAACAGTGGAAGCAGAAGAAAAAGGTCGAGAACTACTGCTTTTAAGTGAGAACAGATCGGACAATTGAGCAAAGAAGCCAGGCCAGTGACTTTCTTTGTAGCAGGCTTTTTTTTCCTCCTTCCTTATTTTGGCCCAGCCGTTTTTCTGAGGGTTGGGAGAACTGAAACCATCCAAGAATAATGGGGGAAAGTTCCCTGGGCTAAGAAGGGGCCTTTTGTCTTCCCCTCACTGCTCCTGGGTTGTGACTAAAAGCCCCGCCTCTAGCTGAGAGGGTGGCTGAGGGGCTGAGTGTAATGACAAAAGTTTGACCGTCAAAGGTTGCGGATGACCTTTTCCAACCGGCATTCCCAATTGACAAACTTTGGGATGAAGCACTCTCCCGAGGTGGGGAATAAAAGCCTCTGGAGGTTTTCCAGAACTGTTTCCCACTCCCTGCCTGCCCCTGCCTGGGGGAATACTTGCATTTTGCGGACAGATGTAGATTTATGCAAAAGAGATTGTCCTGAAACTTTGAAATCAAATTCCAATATAGATGAGATAAGGCAACAGAAAAAAGATCTTTGATTTTGAGCTTATCAAATTTCCCTAAAGCGTGTGATTTTAAAAATGAATATTTTAGAAAACAGCTAATTGGATTTAACATATTTGATCACTTATCCACCTTAATATGAGTGTGTTCCCCAGGGCCCCATACCTTGAAAATGAAAATGAGATGATTTTGTGGGTTTCTCCCTTCACGGTAAATAGTGGTGTATTATTTTCTGGAGCTATTCGAGGGTAGCTGTGCATTTACCTAAGTTTTTTTATGGAATGGTTTGCCTAAAGATCCGTAATAAATGATTGCTCTTTGCTTAGCTCTCAACAATTAGGTTACATGACATTACATTATAAATTTCTTTTCAACTTATCGTATCAGTGGTTCCCAAATTCTCTAGAAGAGTCAGGAGATCACTTACTCCAGCAAAATGCCCTACTGCTTTGCCACTGGAGAAAGAAAGTCACCGGAGGAGGAATAGCGATGTTTTCAGAGAGACACTAACTAGAAGGATCGGGAGTCTCATACTAATTCACGTCGGGCACAAATGAGTAGATGTAACCAAGTCCTCGACACCCATGTCTTACCAGCACGGTCCCAAGGACTTCTGGGGGATCGCTCTCTTAGAGGGCTATTAATGTTATTTTTGTCATGGGACTTTATATTGTTTTCCTGTGTTCTGGCTTGTTTGTTTCTTTCAAATTTTCATTTCTCTGGGACCTCCTTCCCCTACCCTTTAGTCCTTCCGTAACCGGTGTAGCGGTGGGTAGGCACTTCCAGTAATAAATGCTCACAATTGACCCACTAGAAAGGCCTGCTTCTCCTTTCAGTAATGGCTCCCGCTTTGATCTGCCTTCTGCTGCCACAAATTACCCAATCATGTTTATTGAGAGCAAAATGGCTGCCATGGCAGGGTAGACGAGCAGCATTGTCTCAAAGCATATTCCTTGGCCTTGCCAGAGAATACTAATGTCATACTCGTCCTGCATAAAAAAACAAACAGTGCAGTTTGCGAAGAGAAAATGACACTGGCAGCTCTTACGCCCAGTCTGGGCTTTGCCATACTCTGTGACTAGATTTGGGAACAGGCCTTTAAAGGATATCTTGCCAATGAAAGAGGCAAAAAAAAAAAAAAAAAAAAAAGAGAGAGAGAGAAAGAAAGAAAGAAAGAAAGGAGCAGCTCAGAGCCCCCTTGACCCTGTCCTGTGTAAACCATGGGAGGGAAATTCCAAAAGGCTTTTCAAACCTTTCTCTTTCTGTCCTTTGATACGTGACATGCGATTCTCCTTACCCTCCCCCCTTCATTTTTCCTCTCTCCTTTTGTGGCCCTTTAAAAATTACCTAAGCTCTGGAAATAGTGGGGTTGTTTTCTTTCAGTTTGTGGAATGAAACCTAGCAGAAGAATAAAGAGGAATTTTCAAACAAGCGCTGACCTGGGAGACAGGGTCTCAGTTTTACCAACACAGTCTGTGTGGACTTGGTCAAGTCACCTGACTTCTCAGAGCCTGTTATAAAATAAGTGGACTCTTCCCAGTTCTTTGAAAAGCACTGACTGTATCAGGAAACTGTACAGAGAGAGGCTCGGAAGAAAGGTAGTGAAATTGAAGAGGAAAAAAAAAATATGTTTCTGTCAGAGATTTATCAGAGGGTTGGAGATAGAAGTCGCCTTTTCAAGGTGCAAAATTATCAATGAAAAGAGTTTCTTATTGTAACCTTTTTCTACACCCAGATTTCTGTCTCAGGTTTGTCATTATCGCTACCTCCAGGTATACGGTGGCCTCACCTCACTTGCCCCTCTCCACACCTCCTTCCTGACCAATCTCACCAATACCTTTCATCCAGAAATAGGTAGGAGGGATAGTAATCTCTCTCCCATTGCTGCCCGATGAAACATTTGTATCTGTTACAGAATTGTCTGGTGAAAATTTGACTGCTAAAAAATGTGACTGGCAATTAGCATCACTGTCTTGTCTCTTTCCTCTGTTCCTTTTTTTTTTTTTTTTTTTTCTGACCACTATAACTCCCAGTCGTCTTCATTCGTAGTTCTAAGAGGAGAGAAACCAGGATTAGGATGATCTTCCCCTTTAAGAAAAGACGGAGCCCAGATGCTTCCGGGTGGTGATTTAGTAGGATCATAAAAGTCCGAAAGGACTGTTTGACGAGAAAGGAGCTGATGCTCCAATGGCAAATATATACAATGAACTTCCAAGTCTATGCTTCTTACTGTGGTCTTGTTAACTAAACCTAAGTAAAGCTCGGCTTATGGCTTTTGAACCGATCATTTTAACACCTTCACTGAGTATTTGTATCTTTCCCTGTCCTCAAAGCCCAGTGGTTGCCAGTGGGGAATGCACCCTTGGGGATGTTGAATCCCTTCCCTCTTTTTTGGAGGAGGGTGGAATTAGGCATGTTCAGTACACATAGATACCAAGTTTACTCTCTCACCATCGCAAGGAAAATCTAACATTTAAACTGTTTAAAAAACTCCTGGGGAGGGGCGCCGGGGTGGCTCAGTCACTATATTACCATCTTTATATTATATAAATATATATCACATACTAAATAATAGAACATTATAATCTTTAATAATATTAAAGAAAATATTACTTTAAAAAGAAACACAACAATGGCCATTTTCTGTTACCAAGATAAAATTATATTTGTGTGCATGAGAAAAATCAGTGGTGATGCTACAAATATATGTAGCAAATGAACATATCAGCAATTGCAGTTGCTGGTTTGGTTGCTTCAGATGTCAGTGGCCTTTCAGCGTGTTGCTCGGGTCCTTCTTTCTCCCTACTCTCCGGAGTAGTTCTATTTGATCAAATACTTCTGTCCCTTAGGAAAGCTGTTATGTTATGGATTCTCTTTGAATAGGGAAGACTCCTCTTGACACAAAGAAAATATCCTTTAATTTTTAGAAATGGAGAAAGTTGGTTGTGATTTAGCCTGTTACATTTTTACCTAAAAACCACACTTGGAGTCAGTGTCTCGAGAAAAACCCATTTGGTGGCGTTAATATCTTCAACTGTTGACATTCAGTTCTCATCACGAAATTGCTGTCAAAATGGATAGAATTCTGTACTCTTGGCAGTCTGGCCTAAAAGCAAAGCCCAAGACTGGAATAGCAGGAATTTGCAGGTCAAGACAGAAGGGCAGTTGGCAGAGTTAGTCGTAAGGAAGTCCGCATGGTATACTTTACCCAAAGCAGCTCACATTGCATTAAGCCCTGATGTTTTAGTCACTTTAAAGAGTGAATAAGCGGTAGTCCAGCCCAAAAGAACTAGAAAAAAATCAGGCACGTCGGAAGCACAAGTATTAACCCACTCTTAATATTAACCTGTTAATTTGAAATCGCATTTACTCTTTTGAAGCAGTTCATTTTCGTGTGTGTGGTTGCTATCTCATAGAAACGTTTTCTCAGTCTACAATAAATAGCCAAATGTGGCAATTGATGGGTTATACTTCGTAGCATCAGAGAATTTGAAAGCTGGAAGCGCCTGTGGAACTTAGCTGGCTTCGTTTATTTATTTGTTTTGAGAGAGAGCGTGTGTGCACATGTGTGTGTAGGGGATGGGAGAGAGAGGAGGGAGAGAATCTCTTAAGAGGTTAATCTTAAGGGAGAGAATCTTAATCTGACATGGGGCTCGAACCCATGAAGCACGAGACCATGACCTGAGCCGAAATCAAGAGCCAGACGCTTAACCCACTGAGCCACCCAGGCACCCCTGGTTTGTGGCTTATCAATGAGGGGGGCCTAAGCCCGCATCACTCAGTGAGTTAAAGGGAGAGCTAGCCCTCAAATATTTAGGTCCTTTCACCTGTGAGCCAACACAAGTGGTTTCTTTCAACTGCACCAGCTGCCAGTGCAAACAGTGTGCCTTGATTTTGTATTTTGTTTTTCAGGAATCGGAAGACGTACCGGGAGAAATGGATGCTAGAAGAAAACACTGGAAGGAGAATATGTTTGCTCCTTTTTTCAGTGCACAGGATGTTCTAGATGAGGATTCTCAGCCTGAATCATCTTCTGAACAAATGACTTTAGATAAGGCCAATAGAATAGAAGGAATTTATAATTTGTCTAGTAGAAAGTTTCAAGAAGAAAATAAATTTAAGAGGAAAGAATTTATTTCTCAACGAAATGAAAAAGAACAAGAACCAAATTTAAGAGGGAGAAAGGTAAACATTTCAAAGAATGAAGCAGACACAAATTCTGTCTCCTGTGAATCATCTAATTTGGATGTTGTGACCGAAGAAAGGGTTATTAGCGTGGAACATCATTCTACCTGGACTACAAAGGAATTACCAACCCTCCCGTGGCACGACACGAAGAAGAAATTTACCGAAGGAATGTCTCCAAAACTTCGCCTGAATCTTTTGAACGAAGAACTGGAAGAACTTAATATGAAATGCAGAAAAATAGAAGAGGAATTTGAAAATGCCGAAAAAGAACTCTTGAACTCCAAAAAAGAAGTCTGTGCAAAATCCCTGAATTTTCAGGACACAGGGACGGAAGCTTCAAAGAAAGACTGGGAGCTCCAAGCTTTAAGAAATGACCTATCTGAAAGAGCAACAAACGTCCAGAACTTAACCGAAGAGCTCCAGCAAGCCAAAGAAGTCATCCACAGGCTGAGCCGAGAGAACAGAGATTTAAAAGAAGCCATCAGGAAACTAAAGCGTCAAACTGAGATTGGAAACGCACTCCTGAAGGAAGAAATGAAACTGTATTATGAATTAGAGATGGAAAAGATCCGCGGGGAGCTGGATGCCATCAAGAACGAACTGAGAGCTGAGAAGACCCTGCAAGCAAGAAATAACAGGGCCCTGGAGTTGCTTAGGAAGCACTTTGCTTCTGTAACATCAAGTACCCTTGACAGCTTGACAGAGGAGTTTTTTTAAAACTTGAAAAAATAAAAAAAAGCCTTTCACGAGGCAAATCTTGGAGCCAAATCAGTGTTTCTTGTGCTTTCTTTGTGTGCCACTTAAAATGTGTGTAATGGGACGTAGTTTTTCATTTGGGTGGAAGCAGGATATCCATAAAATGTATAAGCGTTCCCTTCAAAGCTTCTGCTTCCTCTTTCGAATGATGTTATTGCGAGAGCCCAAATGGAAATGAAGCTTCAGAAATCTCTTTATATATATATATATATATATATATATATATATATATATACACACACACGCATATATATACACACATATATATACACACACACACATATATACATTTCACTCAAAGACCTGTAGTGATTCACCAAATCATTTATGAATACAAATCAACAGCCATTTTGTCATCTTGTGAGCAATCTGTCCTTGGCACGTCAATATCGTTCCATCTGTGTTCGCTGATATTAACAATAAAAATCCTGTTTATGTGTGTAAGCATAGCATGTCTTTGGGTCTTATAGCTGCCTGTTCAGACTCCATGGGATACTAAAAATGTATCTGCTTTCTTTGAGATTCGACCTTAATTAGGCACATATAAACATCTCCGGAAAAAATGCAGTTCTCCACCCCCCCCCCCCAAGCCCTGCTGCTTTCCCTCTGCTTTCTCCCTTGACCTGGCCGCAGTTCCCATAGACTGGAAGACGACTTAAGAGGCATGGCTGTGACCTTTGCTAGAGCCCTGATTTTGTCAGCAATAGCTTTTGCATTTTCTTGTGCTGACCAGCAAGGGGCGTTGTTGAACACAGCTCTTCCAGAATTCTACCGGGGAAAATTTATAAGCTTCGTGCCCAGTTTATGTCACCAGCTGGCTGGGACCGGAGTGAAAGGAGTAAGATGTCACCTTAGGTAAGCTGTTGGTGAGCTGGCTTCATTTGTATAGGAATCCAGTCCCGTCAGGGGCCTGGGCAGTGACAGTTTTGTACTTACGGTGAATAAAAATGTACTGCTTCAGTCATTTGGTGGAAATGATAGGCCAGTTGATTCTATGCGATTGTTTGTATCAATCACCAAGGTTTATTGTAACCGGAGTTCTATTTGCATGGCATTTTTAAGTCCAGTGAGCCAAACGTAATGACAGGTACAATGGTAAGGGTTTAGGTGTCTTCCCTGATGGGAAATCCCCAACCCAGGAGTGCAGACGCTTGAGTCCTAAGACCTGTTTTGCCATTAACTAGCTAATTAACCTTCTCGGCCTCAACGTCATCATCTGTAAGACGAGGGAGTACATCTATCATCCAGATTCTGCTCAGTTCTAACGTTCTGTGATTTCACCCTAGCGGTTTGATTTGTAAGTGTAACTATACCTGTGATGAGGCAAAACTCCAGCACTGGATCCCTTCAGTTCTAATACTTTGGGGACCTACTTGGCAGACGCCCCGCCTTCAAAGGAAATATGCACAGCCTCTTGTTTTTTGTTTTTTTGTTTTTTTGTAGTTTGAACACCTCCACATACTATGTAATTAAAAAGTCAGGAGAGGAAGTAAATGAGGTTACTTGTTCTCCTTTCTCTTGTTTCCTTTACTCATTAAGGTCGAGGAAGGCACTGAATGAAGGCAAACCACGCTATCCTGGGGGCCGAGCGGGGTGTGCCTGGCCTGGGAAGATCGGACTAAATTGGAAGATAGCAATCTTTGGAGCTTTCGGACTTGGCCCTGAGAACTTAACCCTGGCGCTGGCAGCCTGCTGGGAGAGGAAGATGACTTTCAGGTTTCTGGCGGTCCCTGGCTTCCCAGCAAGGTCCAGGCACAAAAGCAAACGAGGAACAATTGGCCCTGCTTGGCTCTCTTCCTCATCACCCCCTTGAAAGTTAGCCCTTTGTCCTTGCCCCACAAAGAGACTCAGCCCTGACTGCTCTTCCGCAGAGCCGCTTATGTGTTTAAAATATTTCACAAATTATATTAAGCCACTGGGCCCAATTTTTCTTAGTATATTTCCATTTAAAAAAAAATTTTAACGTTTATTTATTTTTGAGACAGAGAGAGACAGAGCATGAACGGGGGAGGGTCAGAGAGAGGGAGACACAGAATCTGAAACAGGCTCCAGGCTCTGAGCTGTCAGCACAGAGCCCGACGCGGGGCTCGAACTCACGGACCGCGAGATCGTGACCTGAGCCGAAGTCGGCCGCTTAACTGACTGAGCCACCCAGGCGCCCCTATTTCCATTTTTAAAAAGGAGTTTTCACTCCAGGAGAATTTCTGTCAACCGACCACATGTCTGAAGTCCTCAGTGACAACTTGGTTTATCTTGCTTGAGTGTGTATATGTGCTTATGTGTGCTTCGGGGGCAGGGAAGGAGCGTGTCTAGAAAAGTGCATGGCCTAGCCCAGCTCCGGGACAGGGGGTAGAGTTGTATTTCTAGGAGGGAATTAGAACACAGATTCTTGATGAGATAGCCTTGGATGCTGAGCCCCAGCAAGGCCTGCCTTCTGGAAAGGCCCTATGGAAATCCTAGGTCCAGACACTAACCAGGAGAGAATTACAACCACCAGGTCTAGAGGGCCAAGGAGAAATGGAAGCAAAGGTCACAGAACCAACAATTTGGAGCTGGGAATGGGCCACATTGATGCTTTTTAAAAATTAAAAAAAAATATTTTTAGATGTTTATTTTGGAGAGAGAGAGAGAGAGAGCAGAGGACGGGCAGAGAGAGAGAGGGAGACACAGAATCCGAAGCAGGCTCCAGGCTCTGAGCCGTCAGCACAGAGCCCGACGCGGGGCTCGAACTCACAAACGTGACGTCATGACCCGAGACGAAGTCGGACGCTTAATCGACTGAGCCACCCAGGTGCCCCATATTTTTTTTTTTAAATATATATTTTTGAGTTTTATTTATTTTGACAGAGAGAGAGAGTGTGTGAGCAGGGGAGGGGCAGAGAGAGGGAGAGACAGAATCCCAAACAGGCTCTGCGCTGTCAGCGCATAGCCAGACATGGGGCTCAATCTCATGAACTATGAGATCACGACTGGAGCCAAAACCAAGAGTCGGACGCTCAACCAACCGAGCCACCCGGGCACCCGATGCTTTCATTTTTTAAAGCAGGGATATAATGAGCTGGGAGAAAACTGGGCTGTTACTGTTCCCCTTCACGAGCAGACGTGAACAGCACTGGGTGGAACTGCCTTAAAGAGGCAGGATTAAGGCAGGTGTGAATACTGTGCCTCATTGCCACCATAACCACGTTCACTTGCTGCATTGGGTGGCCTCCACTTTTGATTAGAATATGTTGTCACTGAACCCCCCAGTATATCAAATGGGAGATGTGGAGGTGTTTTGTTTTGTTTCTACTGGGAATGGCACATCAGGCCACCCATCCCTTTAATCTGTTGGATTAAATATTCGAAGTCAGCAATGCAACCGCACACCAACCCCATCAACTCCCAGATCCTTCCTTCCTAAGAAGCATGGGCTGTCACAGGGCCCTACGAGTCTCTGTTCCACCTCGGGTTCACAATCCACTTCTAGAAACATTTGCTAAGCACTTATTACCATCATTCATCACTTCTGAGACACACTTTTTTTTTTAAACATTTTGACATCCCTGAATAATTTGGGAAATGTCCTCAAATCAATGGCATATCATAGTCTAATTGTCAGTTTTAAAAAATCTTTCTTAGTGGTTCATAAAATAATGGTGTATCTTACAATCAATAGGGTTTTAGATTTGATGAAATATGGCATGCGCTAGGCTGGGGATATGGGGATAAAAGGATTTATGACTAAGACAGGTCTCTGACCTCAAGGACCTTACTTATGCAACTAACTAAAACAATGTGGTAAGTGCTATCCTAGCAGTGCTAACATAAAGTGCTGTTGGGAGCACGAAGGAGGATCAATTAATTCTGCCCGTGGGGCCGGGAAGGACTTCATAAAGGAGGTGACATTTGAGCTGAGCCTTGAAGGATAAGAAGGATTTTTCCAGGCAAAGCATGGGGGCAGGGGCAGGGGCATTTCTGGAATGCGAATGTGGAAGATTCATTTGGCTTCAAAGAGGACTCTTAACAACAATGTACAAGAACACTGGGATGGTGCATGTTGCTGATTCTTCAAGTCCCGTTGGAGGTTCTGCTCTGAAGACTGTGATTCCAACGCGCTTGTTCGTTTGCAGATAGACTGGAGAATGCAGATCTCATGACAGAAAGACCAGGTTCCAGATAGCAAACAGCAGGAAAAATTTTTGCTGGTGCCACTGTGCCTTGGCTGCCATCACTTTTGTTTTGGACACAAAAGACCTAAGAGATTTGGGCCATGATACCCAGCTAAGTCCACCGTGAGGGGTCTGGTTTCAGAGATGTGTGAAAGAGAAACACCACACTGCTCCTCCTTGGAGGCAGTATAAGCACAGAGCTTAAGAGCACAAACTCTGCTTACCCGCTTACTAGCCGCGTGACCTTGGGCAAGTTGCACAATCCCCTGTAACTCAGTTTCCTCATTTTGTAGGATGGGGTTAATAATTGGTGTTGTTGGGAGGATGACGTGAGATCCCATAGTCCATACGCATCACCATCGTTATCATCATTATTATTGTGTAACTGACAAGGGGAAATCGACCAAGTCTATTTGTCTCCTCCCAGCTATTACTCTGGCCAACCTTTTTACCCTTATTGTCCCTCCAACTGTGTTCTCTGGAGAGGATGTGGTCAACTCATTCACGATACGTGTCTCGATGGTGGGTGACATGTCTGAGAAGGTGCAACAAGTTGCAGAGAGGATATTTTTACTTTGTTGGTATGTGAAGCCTTAAAGCCAAAGTAATGAATCTGTCCTGATGGACTTTCTGGCCTCAGGACAGATCCTGTAAAGGGGAGTCTCTCGGGTCAGAGCCTACCCAACCCCCCTCCAGTCAGGTCGGTATAAGGCTGGCCCCTGGCCCTGGCAGGCAGAATACCAGAAGGGGGAAGAAAGCCCTGCTCTAGTGCTCCAGTGGGAAAAAGCTCATCTAGGAAAAGGGAACGGAGACGAGAGGCTATTCTAGTATTTTCCATTTCCCCTTGGCACAGGAAGTCATGCAGCCGGGGCCCCACTACTACCGCTGGTCAGATAAGAATAAGTCATTGTCTTGGTACCTGTAAGACACTGATGCCGTAGTTCCCCACATATTGGAGGTGCGCCCTCCTTTCCACACCGAGCATCGAGGTGGTGTCTCCCCAGCGTAGTGGCCAGAGCAGGGTCTTGCTCTGTCTCTTTCTCCCTCTCTCCCATCGATCACACCCAGTCTTCTGGTGACTGCTACATGTCAGTGCGCTCAGGTTACCATTCCCCGGGAGACTGGGTTTATACCTGGTTCTCCAGGGTATCCTGGAAGCCTTTCTTTTGTCTTTCTGCCCATGCCTATTGGCTCCACGATAGTCGTTGTCATATGTATTCCAGACCATGACGGAAGACATACCGGAGAGATTCTCTTAGCGTCACCAGTACCCTAGGCTACAGTTGCGCTGTTGTTCAAAGCCTATTACAAAACCGTATTGTGTGTCACATACTTCCGTGTATGTCGTGTTACGAAATCTTTACAATCCTTGATCGTCAGGTGAAGAAACGGAGGCTCAGAGACATTAAAGGATTTATTCAGTATCACTGACAGTAAGTGGCGGATCTAGAATCCAAACCCAGACTTCCAGCTCACCAGACGGTGCGTGTTCCATGATATCAGCCCACCATTTGTGCTAAAATTTGTGAACCAAAGGTTCAATCGCCGAGACGTTATTTAACTTTCTCAGAGACAAACTGGTTTATTACTCTGAACTCAGCTTGAGTCGGCCGTCCCATAAATGGCTGAGATGAACAGTCCAGATGCACGTCATTATTGGAAAAGACCACATGTGTCCACATCTTCTTAAAGATTTTATTTTTAAGGGCGCCTGGGTGGCTCAGTCGGTGAAGCATCCGACTCTTGGTTTCGGCTCAGGTCATGATCTCACGGTCTGTGAGTCCAAGCCTTACATCGGGCTCCATGCTGACAGCTCTCTCTCATAATAAATAAATAAACTTTAAAGAAAAAGATTTTATTTTTAGGTAATCTCTACACCCAACATGGGGCTCCAATTCACAGCCCTGAGATCAAGAGTCACACGTTCCACCGAATGAGCCAGCCAGGGTGTCCTGTTCTTACAGCAATGACATTAACTATAATGGGAGTGTAGACAAAAACAATTGAAACGTGAAGCCCAGTGGACAGCTCTCTAAAGCCACTAATTTGGCTCCATCGACACTCATTCTCACTTTGAAGTCAGATTTGTTTTCTTGTAATTAATTCAGAATTACATATCATATTTCCTCCAACATTTATTTTTTCCTCAGAATCTTTGCTTCCTAAAGCATTTTCATTGAAAGCTGACTATATTTTTTGAAATTTCTTTTTCTTTAAATTTTTAAAAATGTTTTTATTTATTTCTGAGACAGAGAGAGACAGAGCATGAGTGGGGGAGGGGCAGACAGAGAGGGAGACACAGAATCCGAAGCAGGCTCCGGGCTCCGAGCTGTCAGCACAGAGCCCGACGCGGGGCTCAAACCCACAGACAATGAGCTCATGACCTGAGCTGAAGTGAGATGCTTAACCAACTGAGCCACCCAGGCACCCAGAAAGCTGACTATATTTTAAGAAAAAAGTGCTGTGAGCCTCCTTGCTGCATAGAAAGTGTTAAATAGAGGCACCTGGGTGGTTCAGTTGGTTGAGCATCCAATTCTTGGTTTCAGCTCAGGTCATGGTCCCACGGTTTGTGGGATCGAGCCCCACATCGGGCTCTGTTCTGACAGCTCAGAGCCTGCTTGGGATTTTCTTTCTCCCTCTCTCTCTGCCCCTCCCCTCCTCGTGTGCACGCTCTCTCTCTCTCTCTCTCAAAATAAATAAATAAACTTAAAAAACAGAAAGTGTTAAATATCTTTAATGACTTACACATTTCCTTCTTATTCTTTCCTTGATGCCCTGGTACGTTTCTCAAAGCTACAGTAAAGAAATCATATTCTGTTCACTCATAATTGAAACAATTCTTCCAAAAGCGATTCTAGGATCTCTTTGGTAAAATACCTTCCATAACAAGACAAAATGTTTTCTTTAGATTTACAAATTCATTCAAGATTTTACAGAACAGTATCTCCCCTTCCTATAATGAAGTAAAAGAAAATCTGGAGCGTTGCCTTTTGGCGTTCATAAATGTGCGTTCTGTCAGCAGAGAGCCTGCAGGGCATTTCTGGTTTTGAGGTAATCAACCTTTTAAAGTGCATAATACACTTTCATGTGGTTTTAATTGAGTACAAAAAATATATGTGCATGTAGCATAAGGACTTTCCCCCCATAAAACATGAGTTATCTGAAATCTTTTCCTTTGGGTATATATTAGGGCATGCTTCTAAATAAAGTGTTGAGAGCAAAGGGGCTCCGGTTCCTATGTTTGCACCAGGGAAGGGTGCTGTACCAGAAAAAGCATGAAGTGGGGAGTTTGCTCAGTTAGGTTCACTAGTAGAAGATACTGAGTTGGACTCTGGGGTACCAGAAGTCTATTAGGGGTCAACACCTGCGAAGAAACAGGAGCTGGGGGCTCCGGAGTGGCTCGATGTGTTGAGCATTCGATTTCGGCCCAGATAATGATCTCGGTTCGTGGTTCAAGCCCCACGTGGGGCTCTGCACTGACAGTGCAGAGCCTGCGTCGGATTCTCTGTCTCCCTCTCTCTCTCTGCCCCTCCCCCCCACCTCTCTCTCTCTCTCCAAAGTAAACATTAAAAAAATCTTTGAAAAGAAAAAAGAGAAGGAGCAAGACTGAGCGGAGAGAGAAGTCGAATTGCCACGCAAATCCCACAGAGCCTTGGCAACCCCGGGCGGCGAGCTCTGGGGTCTTGTCCATCAGTGACCCACGTGGGCCGGAAACAGCCAGGCCTTCGTACCCCTGCCGCGCTCCGTCCCCAGACACAAGCTGCCTCTGGAAGGGTGTGACCTGGGACAGAGCGATTGTCTGCCGACAAGGCCGACCGTGAAGGGACTGACAGCCGGAGGCAGTCTGCTGACCTCACTCCTCTCTGTTGGGCGGCAAGTCCTTCCTCGACAGAGACCCCGGTGGTGCCTCTTTGCGCCCACCACAGTCCCTCCCTTGCACCCTCTTTCCGGAATCCTTTGGGCCTCCGTTCCAGAGGGGAAACAGAAGAGTTTAGCGGGACTAAATACAGCCCCGACCTGTGCAGCTGGCCTTGGGCTGCGATGGATACTCAATACCTCCTTCCTTCGCTCTCCGTTCTAGGTCACTCTCTCCCTTAGCTACTGCCCTCTGGTGGCCTCGGTGGACCCTCATCTCTGAGGAGACTGAACCCCTGGTCATTGCGCCCTTCTCAGCCTGGGGCTGCTGTACCTGCCCACTTACAGTGACCATCGGGCAAGAGAGTACTAACACATGCCCAGGTGGCGACATGTTTCCACACGTTTCTCCACACCTCCGTTGCGCAACGGCAGCCCCACCTCCCCCTGATAATCAATTACCCCCCCCCCCATCAGTGAGCTGTCTCCTGGCCTGCCAGTCCCTGGACACAAGGAGGCCAAAGTGCCCAAGCAGCAGCTGTGACTTATAATGCAAGGGGATCCTCGCTGTGCCCCCAGAGAAGGTCCCCTAGTCCTGTAGAAGTACAGCGGTGGTTAGCCCAAAGTTCCTGCATTTGTCAGGATCCAATCAGAGAAGAACCATTAAGAGATTTGATTTTTATATCGATATAATGGACATCTATCTGTTCCTTATCTATCCATCTACCTAGGTATCTATATATCAATAGACATCTAGAGATTTCACCTTACTCAGTTGTGGGAGCAGGTTAAACAGCCTCTGTAGCCTTCACATCTAACACTGGAGCTTGAAGTCTGCGGGGCTGTCAGGAGGGGGCAGCGGAGAATGGAAAAGAACAAGGACGCGCTGGAACCCGGAAGCAGGAGCTGGAACCCAGCAGCAGGAGGAACTGAAGTCTCTTATCAGTCCCTCGTTACCTCCAGCTTCGATAACGTGGCTATCCTGCAGGGGAAGCTGGCGCTGTTTGTCCATAACCACACACACACACACACACACACACACACACACACACACGGGGCCTTGGTGGGGGGAGGGGGGTCTGAGACGCTAAAGGAAGGTTGAGGAGTGGGTGTGGCAGCAGCTGCAGCCTGGTTGCCGGCCCACACCAGTGAGATGAGCCGGCAGACGAGTGACAATGTAGGTGAGCTGCAACCACGCCCGGTGCCCCTGCAGGAATCGCCATCACAGAAACGAGTTGTTACGCTCCTGCTTCGGTAAGGCCCACCACATCCGCAAAACATCCCACCGGTAAAGGAATCGGGCAGTGTAGTTCAGTCTAGGCCAGTCGGCGCTTTACACACCCACCGCAGTCCTGTGCCCGGTCGTTGCAGTGACAGTAACTGAAACCACTCCCGCTTTCACTCGTGGGTTCCCAGACTCGGCATTCTTTTCATTGAGAAGGCAGTGCTGTACAAAATTCTTTGATTCGGTGCGGGTACCGCCTCCTTCAGCGGGCTATCTCAATGCTTTATCAGACCAGCAGCTTCTGGACAGTGTGATATGTACTGTGACCAGTGGTCCCCTGGTCCTGGGCCCACTCTTGTACCCCCTTGCTGCAAAGTTGGCCATTTTGGTCTGGCACAGTGTCATCTGGGACCCCATGCTAGGGGATCAAATACTCCCTAATTCCTGAGAAAGGTGCCGGTGGAGGCCCTGCAGGCAGGCGACCAACATCACTGATCATCTGCCAGTGTGGGCGCTCTGTTCACGAACGCATCGCGCCTCCACTGGTATGGCCAATAATAAAGACGGAGGCCAACGTGGCTGGGTTATTTCATCTACGTGGTTGCAGAAGGAAATGGCCAGAGGTTAAAATATTTATGAATCTATGGCGAGTGGCCCGGCTAGCCGGTTGGCGGTTTAGAAGGGTGCGTGATGAAGTCCGGCACCCAAAGCTCTGCCCACCGGGAGGATCCACCTGACTGTCGTTCCGTGCCCGTTCCCCAAACGAGCTTACAGTTCGGTCACTGCCCAGGTTTGCCTTGTACCCACACACTGACACATCCCATCCATAAACCAGGCTTTTTCCTCCTCATTCAGTCGATCTGTCGGGGTCCCCGTAGAGCTGTAGGCACAAACTGAAGGAGGGGTACCAGTACAACAGGGGTGCGTGCGATGGACATCTGAACTACCTGACCTTGCAGTTTACCTGTGCCCTTTAGTCTTGTTCATAATCGCTCCTGGGTACTCCCTCTTCATCTTTTGATGGATTGTTGCCGGGTCCACCTGACCTGATGATTTAGTGGATCTGACAAAACCCAGTTCACGATAGTTACGGTTGCGTGTTCCCTCGGTGTCCCGTGGTCAGGTGTTTTACCTTTTCTGGGGCCCAGCAACGTTCCAGAAATCGGTTTTTTTAAAAAATGTTTATTTATTTTGAGAGGGAATGTGCGCGCGTGCACGCACGAATGGGGGAGGGGCAGAGAGGGGGGGGAGAGAGAGAACCCCGAGCAGGCTCAGGGCTGTCAGCATAGAGCCCCACGTGGGACTTGATCCCTCGAACCGTGACATCATGACCTGAGCTGATCTTAAGAGTCAGATGCTTGGGGCGCCTGGGTGGCTCAGTCCGTTGAGCATCTGACTTCGGCTCAGGTCGTGACCTCACGGTTCACGGGTTCAAGCCCCGCTTCGGATCCTCTGTCCCCCTCTGTCTCTGCCCCTTCCCTGCACATGCTCGCTCTCTCTCTCTGTCTCTCAAAAGTGAATAAACATTAAAAAAAAGAGAGAGTCAGATGCTTCACCAGCTAAGCCACCCAGGCATCCCTGTTAAAAGGCATGCGACTGTCTTCTGCAGATGGCACGGTCTTGCTCCAGAGCCCCACGACCGGCGCTGTGATTCTCCCACGAGGGTTTGCCAAGGATCCTATACTGCGTCTCTTCCCCACCACCAGTTCCTACAGCACCATAGATGAGCCAAATTGTAAGGCCCGAGGGGCAGGGCAGTTTGCATGGTGGCCTGGACCTGCTACACAGCCCTTTATTTCTCTGGGCCCCTGTTACGGCGGGGAGCCTTCCTCGCCACCTGCTATGACAGATACAGTAGAATCCTGAGGTGTGAGGTAGGCTGCCTCCTGGAGGCCCGCTAGGTGTCTTGATTCACTCGTCGTGGCAAGAGGTGCGATCACAAGGAGCTGTCTTTGTGGGCTCGTGTGGCACCTCTTGGTAAGACACACGAACTCCTGGGGGCGGGAGATGAAGCCCGCCAAGATTCAGAGGTTTTATCTGATCAACAAAATACAATAGGCTGATAGCATATTCTGGGGGTGTCCAGATGGTTCTGAACTCCTCAGACTAAATTAAGACAGGGGGTTGGAGAGCTAATACAGCCCTGGGACAACGCTGTAAATGTTTACTATTTCCCCGTCCATTTAAATGCCAACTCTTTCTAGTTCTCTTTTCCGATTGGGACAGAAAATAAACATTTTGTCAAATCAGTGGCATGCCCATGTATTTGAGGTTATATTAATCTGCTCCCACAAAGATATCATATCTAGCACAGCGGCTCTGATCAGAGCTACTGCTTGGCTGAGCTTGTGGTAGTCTATAGTTATCTCCCATCTGGTTTCTGGCAGGCACGAGACTGGTGAAATAAATGGAGATATGACGAGGATCTCCACCCTGATCTTTAAGAGTGGTCCTAATCTCCCCAACCGCCACCGCCCCCCTGTGATGATTTACTATCTTGGCTGCGGGTCGTGGTAGCCGTGACGGTGGTTTAGTATCAGAGACTTCCACTCGGCCTTCCCCACTGTGACAGCTCTTATCTCACTGGCCAAAGATACAAAGTGGAGCATTTATTACCTGGTCCTCGTATGTCCCCACTCTCACAGGGGGCCGTGAGGATGTTTTGGGTCTCCAGGTACCTGGGTCAACTCAGACTCTATGACCAATAGTTCTCAAACATGTCTAACTAGACCCTTTCTCTACTGCTTAGTTACCCTAATAACTGGCCGGAAGTCCCTCTGCGGAAGGACAAAAGGGAATCGTTACAGGGAATACTTGCTGTGGTATTGCAGGGTCCTTTCTCCTCGGGACCCAGCCACCTGTTCTGTCGGTGAGTTCTGGATCTGAAAACTGGCTCAGGTCTGGAAACTGGACAGATCATGAACATTTATGGAAAGGACCGTCCTCAGCCTCCCAGATTTTTTCTGCTATTAAAGTTGAGGAGTACCCTTTTTTCAGGTTCCCATAAATTTTGTCCCTACGGACGCCATGTTCTTTGAACTATGGCCAGAACTCTGTGGGTCCGGCCGCTTGGCTGCCACATGGACTTCACCTTGTAATTGCAACCTCCTGGCTTCTGGAGATTAAGCACCACCACCTGGGCTCTGTTGTTTTGGGTCTTATCATATACAATGTTTTGAGCGAGCTAAGATTGTAACAGGTTTTTCTCTTGTCAGTCCCCGATCGCAGAGGAGGCCAGCACTGAACTTTGCAATGATGCTAACACCTCTCCTTACCAGTGTGTTCCTGATGGCCTGCTTGAATAGTGTTCTCCGGATCTCCCCGTGGAAGCCAGTCTTCTGGTGGCTCTCGTGGCTGTACGTAGTCATATCCATGCCAGCATGGCCACCTCCTCGAGCCTTCTAATCTCATCCTCAACTACTTGCCATAGCAATTCTGACATTTCAACTCTGCTCAGCATAGGCTGTGACATTTTCCTTCTATCAGCCATCCTAGCAGAAAATCTGCACTAATTCCTGCAATTAACAGAGTGTTACCTCCTGTGTTTCTGGAAAGCACTCAATGAATTAAATTCAATAACGTCTTCTAAAATTTCTCTCTACCCACCTTGATCAAACACCCCATCCTGTCTCATGTATATCACCCTTCTCCTTTCTACAAGCCAGATACTTCTCGCAGATTCTTTGGACTATAATCCCCTTCCTCCCTTATGAGCACATCGCCAGCTGGGTTACGCTTTGACTTTCCCTATCTATAAAGCTAGTGCAGAAAGGGAGGTGAGGTTGGGTGCTGAGAGGCAGTACATGTTGCCTTGTGGGGGAAAGGCCTCTGCATGGTCTGCCAGCATGAGAGGAGACAGGGTGTTAGCTCTTGATAGGGATGGGGTAGCCCACGTCTATCAGCTCAGAAGGTTCAGGGAAGTCTGGGGAGTCAGAATCTTTGTGTGTACTCACATAGAAGACCCCATCCGTGCATCGGTGTGCCAGATTTCCGCAGCCGAGGGTCTAGGCCATGCACCTAGACAAGGGTCTAGGCAAGACCTCAGTTGAAGTTCAGCCACTCTGACCATGAAGTCCTGGGTTTGGTTCTCTGCCCTCCCCATGCAGGAGATGAGAGCTCTTCTGTATGTAACCTGTTACCCTTAGCAGTTCATTAAATCTGTGGTCATCTGATCTTGTTAGCCATGCACACACACACACACACACACACACACACTATATTATTATTTGTTTTTTAAAAAAAAATTTTTTTTTAACGTTTATTTATTTTTGAGACAGAGAGAGACAGCATGAACAGGGGAGGGTCAGAGAGAGGGAGACACAGAATCTGAAACAGGCTCCAGGCTCCGAGCTGTCAGCACAGAGCCCGACGCGGGGCTCAAACTCACGGACCGCGAGATCGTGACCTGAGCCGAAGTCGGCCGCTTAACCGACTGAGCCACCCAGGCGCCCCTATTATTTGAATAAAATATAGGCGTTATTTTATTTTGTCTTGATTTTTCATTTCGTAGGATAGACAACAGGATGCTTTAATATGTGTACACATTGTGACATAATTACCACAACCAGGTTAATTAACACATCCATCACCACACACGGTTATCTTTTAGGTGTGTGGTGAGAACAATTAAGATCTGCTCTGTCAGCACATTTCAGGTATACGCCACAGTATATTGACTGTTGTCACCGTGCTGTGAAATATATCCCCGGGGAAAAAAAAAAAAAAAAAAAGAAATATATCCCCGGAACTTATTCATCTGATAACAAAAAGTCGGTGCACTTTGACCAGCACCTCCGCATTTCCCCCAGGCACCAGCCCCTGGCAGACACTATTCGATTCTGTTTTTATGAATTTGACTTTTTTTATAATTCGTATGTACATCAGATCATACAGTATTGGTCTTTCTGTGCCTGGTTTATTTCACACAGTATAATGTCCTCTGAATCCATCCATGTTGTATCTGTCAATGGACATTTAGGTTGTTTCCATGCCTTTGCTATTATGAATAATGCTGCGTTGAACACAGCTGTGTAGATCTCGAGCTACTGATTTCGTTTCCATTGGATTTCTTGTTATCTCTTCTCTCTCTTTAAATTTTTTTCAATGTTTATTCATTTTTAAGAAAGAGAGATACAGCACAAGCATGGGAGGGGCAGAGAGAGAGGGAGACACAGAATCCGAAGCAGGCTCCAGGCTCCGAGCTGTCAGCACAGAGCCCGACGCGGGGCTCGAACCCACGAAACATGAGATCATGACCTGAGCTGAAATCGGACGCTCAACCGACTGAGCCACCCGGGCACCCCCACCCCTCTCTTTTTATTGTGTGGCGCTCTATGGAGCAAGTTAAGGAGATTGGATTTTATCCTGAGAGTGATGGGATATCATTTTAAAACAGCTCTACTGAGGTAGAATTATACAATGAACTGCACAGATTTAATAACATGATATATGTGATATATTTTAATATATAGTTGATATAATATAATAATTTGATATATTTTAACAGAGGAATATGCCTACTACACCATCACCACAACCCACAATCATCTTTTCTTCACCTGATTAGCTCAGGCCCACCTGGAACAATTTTCCTTTTAGTTAACTTAGTCAACTGATTAGTGATTTCTTTTATTTATTTATTCTCAAATGTTTATTAATTTACCTTGAGAGACAGAGAGAGAGAGAGAGAGAGAGAGAGCACGTGCACACGAGGGAGGGAGGGGCAGAGAGAGAATCCCAAGCAGGCTCTGCAGTGTCAGCGCAGAGCCCAACAGGGGGCTTGGACCCACAAACTGCGAGATCATGACCTGAGCCCAAGTCAAGTGTCGGTCACTCAACTGACTGAGTCACCCAGGCACCCCTCATTTATTTATTTTTGTGTTAGATGTTTTTATTTGAGTATAGCTGACACACGTATATCTTCTCTTGTTTTAATAATAGTCCTAACAGGCGTGAGGTGAGATCTCCTTGCAGTTCTGAGTTGCATTTCCCCGATGATTAGTGATGTTGATCACCTTTTCATGTACCTGTTGGCCATGGAAAACAGGAAAAATTTCTCTTTGGAAAAATGTCTCTTCGGGTCCTTTGCCCGTGTTTTAACTGGGTTATTTGGAGTTTTTATTTGCTTCTTTGCTATTGAGTTATAGGAGTTCTTACATATTTCAGATATTAACTCCTTATCAGATATATGTTTTGCAAACATTTTCTTCCAGTCTGTAGGTTTCTTTTTTACTCTGTTGATGGTTTCCTTTGCTGTGCAGAGGCATTTGAGTTTGAGGTAGTCCTACTTGAGTATTTTGCTTTTGTTCCTATGCTTTCAGTGTCATACCCAAAAAATTATTGCCCACACTAATGTGAAGGAGTTTTCCCCTACGTTTTCCTCTGGGCATTTTATGGTTTGAAGTCTTACATTTACGTCTTTAAGGGGCGCCTGGGTGGCTCAGTCGGTTGAGCGTCCGACTGCGGGTCAGGTCATGGTCTCGCGGTCCGTGAGTTCGAGCCCCGCGTCGGGCTCTGTGCTGACAGCTCGGAGCCTGGAGCCTGCTTCGGATTCTGGGTCTCCCTCTCTCTCTGCCCCTCCCCCACTCATTCTCTGTCTCTAGAAAATGAATAAACCTTAAAAAATTTTTTTTAAATGTTAAGTCTTTAATCCATTTCAACTTAACTTTTGTGTATGGTGTAAGATAACAGTTCAATTTCATTCTTTTGCCTCTGGTTATCCGATTTTTCCAACACCATTTATTGAAGAGATCTCCCTTTCTCCAATGTGTGTCCACTAATCTTGACAATATATGTATGGGTTTATTTCTGGGCTCTCTATTCTGTTCTATTGATCTATGTGTCTGTTTTTCTGCCAGTATCACACTGTTTTGATTGCATTCGGGGTCTTTTGTGGTTCCATATGAATTTTCGGATAGTTCTTCCTAGCAAAAAAAAAAAAAAAAAAATGCCATTGGGATTTCGAGAGGGATTGCATTGAATCTGTAGACTGTGTTAGGTAACATGAACATTGTAATTCTAATGACTAGGAACATGGAATATCTTTCCATTTATTTGTGTCTTTTCCCATTTCTTTCGTCAATTCTTGCAGCTTTCAGTGTATAGATCTTTCATGTGCTTGGTTAAATTTATTCCTAAGTATTTTATTCTTTTTGATACCATGGTAAATAAGATTGTTTTCTTAATTTCTTTTTTATATATAGTTTATTGTTCTGCATAAAAATAAAACTGATTGTTGATTTTGTATCCTGCCACTTTTACTGAACTCACTTATTCATTCTGACACGTTTTTGGAGTCTTTAGGGTTTTTTGTATATAAGATCATGTCATCCACAAAAAGAAACGATTCAACTTCTTTCTTTCTGATTTGAATGACTTTTATTTCTATTTCTTGCCTAATTGCTCTGGCTAGGACGTCCGGTATGATATTAAATGGAAGTGGCAAGAGTGGGCACCCTTCTGTAGCTCCTGATCTTGAAGGCTTGTCAGACACGGCCTTTATTAGGTTCCACTACCTTCCTTTTATACCCCATTTGTTGAGTTTTTGTCACTAAAAGAGATGTCAGGTTTTGCCAAATTCTTCTTTGGCATCAGTTGAGATGATCATGTTTCTCCCTTATTCTATGAATGTGGTGTATCACATTTATTGCTTTATGTACGTCGAACCATCCTTGCGTCCCAGGGATAAATCCCACCTGATCACCGTGCATGGTCCTCTTAAGTGCTGTTGAATTCAGTTTGCTAGTATTCTGTCGAGGACTTTTGCGTTTACGTTCATCAGGGATATTGGTCTATCATTTGCTCCTCCCTGCATTTTGAAAGCTTTATATGTCACACCCACTAGTGCATTTGCGATGCGCCTCAGGGGAAAGGGTTAATAACTGGGCTGCCGCCTGGTGCCAGAGGCCAGCTGTGCTCTCCCTACCACTAGTGAGGGGGCTCTCGTCGCCACTGAGACGTGACTGATCCAGCCCCAAAAGCTCATTTTATTGGTTCTCAGATCGGTTCCAGTCCCTATCGTCACAGACTGTGTGTTCCCTAAAGCATACATGGAATTTGGGACGCAAGTCATTTAATTTCTTAATGTTTATTTTTTGAGAGGGCAGGGGTAGAATGAGCAGGGGAGGAGGGCGGGGATGGAAGATCCAAAGCAGGCTCTGAGCTGACAACACAGAGCCTGCTGCGGGGCTTGAACTCGAGAACCATGAGATCATGCCCGGAGCCAAAGTCGGATGCTTAACCGACTGAGCCACCCAGGCGCCCCGGGGATGCAAGGTATTTATGAGGCATAAGCGTTTGTGCAAGGAAGGGGGAAGAAGCAATACAGGGAGACGCAGGCTGTCCCAGGAAAGGTGCGACCTGGTTGCAGGTGAGTCTGCAGCTGGGGGGGGGGGGGGCGCCGGCTGGGGGCTATTTGCTGACTGAAGCCCCCTCGGCTGGGCAGCTTTCTCCTCGCGGAGGGGTGAAGGTGGAACTGTCAGCGTCTCACACGGCTAGGAGGGGAGGGTCTGGGGCCTCACTGGCCTCGCTGACTCTCTATGGATACACTTCCCTCATGGGGCACTTGAGAGGATTCAATGGGGCAAGGCACGAAGCATGATAGATAGCACTTCGTAAACTCGAAGGTGTAAATGTGAGCCTTTATTGTAGGAAAAGTTCCCATCAACTGAGATCCATGGTTTTTTCTCTCTTCTCTGGCCTACTTCCACTTTTTTCAGTCACCTCTATTCAAACAAATGATACATTGCATAACGTCTATGCATTTTTATGGAGCTAGAGTGCATTATGCTAAGCGAAATAAGTCAGAGGAATCGATACCATATGATTTCATTCATATGTGGAATTTAAGAAACAAAACAGATGAACATAAGGGAAGGGAGGGAAAAAGAGAGGGAAGCAAACCAGAAAAGACTCTTAACTGTAGAGAAGAAAGTGAGGGTTGCTAGAGGAAGGTGGGTGGGTGGGTGGGGGGATGGGCTAGACGGGGGATGGGTGTTAAGCTGGGCCCTTGTTGGGATGAGCACCGGGTGTGGTACGTAAGTGATGAATCACTAAATTCTACTCCTGAAACCAATTTTACCATATATGTTAACTAACTAGAATTTAAATGAACACTTGAAATAAAAAAAAAAAAAGGCTATGCATTTGTTTTCTTTATTGAGGGTGTTTAAAATCCATTCATGTGAAGATCCATGTTTGACTTAAATTTGGATATCCAACAGTGCCTAATACAGAGCTTGGCACTCGATAAGCATACATCTGCGGGTCGGTGGCGCAGTCGGTTAAGCACCTGACTTTGCCTCAGGTCATGATCTCGTGGTTCGTGAGTTCGAGCCCCACTTCAGGCTCTGCACTGGGCGTGGAGCCTGCGTGGCTCTCCCTCCCCCTTCCTCTGCTCCCCCTCCCCCCCACTGGTGCACTTGCACTCTTTCAAAAAAAATATCTGTTCACCAAAGGAATGAATGAATGGTGAAGATCGTGCTGCTTTTAGAGGAGAAAACAATGTTTTCAGAAATGAACATCTGGAAAATTATATTAAATAATAAATCCAGGATAATTTATGTTCACCATATAGGCACATTAGCAGACCAACAGGTTAGGACATCCTCTAGTTTGAATATGCCATGACCGGTGTACTGAAAATTTCCCATCAAATGAGTCTGGCGCGGTCAGAGACCACAGCCATTTGCTTCCTTGCAACGGGCACAGATTGTCGGTGGGATTTACGTGGTCACTTTACTGTCCATTTCATTCAAGTAAGCTCTTGTTTAGATAGACAATGTTCCCCGCTATCATATGCGGATCAAGTGTGACCATATACATAAGAAGCTTTGTAAGAATGGACACATGCCCTCATTTCCATTAATATTATTCTCTGCCCCATCATCCCCTGCTTTAAAAGTCATCTCAAGCCACTGTAAGGAAGTCCTATCCTTAAGGCCCTGCTCAAAAGTGTCACTGTCTCTCTGATGGCTGGACTTTAATTTCCCCTTGCTTTCCTACCAAACAATAAGCTCCTTGATTATCACGGGACCGATATTCGAGAAAATTTGTTGAATGATTGAGCAACCGAATGAAATATTTCTAAAAGGCAATAAAAAGAGGTGGTTTGTTTGTTTGTTTTTGAACGGAAGGCCTCATTTGGCCCCACTCTGGTAAATGTGCTAGCTCTGAGATAACTGAACTTTCTTTTTGCTCTAGGCTTTCCCCAAGTTTGATAGAACTTGATATAGAAACTGTTTTTCTTCTTTCTTTTTTAAAGAAGAATATAGTTTATTTTATTATTTTTTTTAAATGTTTATTTACTTTGAGAGAAAGAGAGAATGAGTGGGGTAGGGGCAGACAGAGAGGAGAGAGAGAATCCCAAGCAGGCTCCATGCTGTCAGTGCAGAGCCCAATGTGGGGCTTGAACCCATGACTGTGAGATCATGACCTGAGCTGAAATCAAGAGTCCGATCCTTAACCAACTGAGCCACCCAGGCGCCCCTGTTTTTCTCTTTTGCAGTATTATTTTCAGTTTTACTCAGCCTTCTCTCTAGGTATAGATATAGATATCATATATATATGACTTTTTCTACTTAAATGTTCTTTTAAAAAAATTTTTCAATGTTTATTTTTTGAGAGTGAGACTGAGAGAGAGAGACAGAGTGTGAGTGGGGAAGGGACAGAGAGAGAGGGAGACACAGAATCTGAAACAGTTTCCAGGCTCTGAGCCATCAGCACAGAGCCTGATGCAGGGCTCAAACTTAAGAACCATGAGATCATGACCTGAGCCAAAGTTGGACGCTTAACCGACTGAGCCACCCAGGTGACCCTCTACTTAAATTTTCTATACAAACTCATTGCCAGTTAATATGGTCACTGATGGCTAGAACTTAAATAACCAAAATACATTTAAAAAGCTGCAGTCTTGGACCCCTTCCTCTCCAAAACTGAGTAATTAACGATGCCATAACTTTCATGTATAAACAGTATTTGAAAAAAATCATATGTCAAACCAAGTACAAAAATATCCACACCACCTCCTTTGAATTGCAATATTTCCATTACTTTGTACAGTGTTTATATATAGCATTTAATGGCTTCTGAAACACGTGTTACTTATCTTAATTATTGTTACCTTTGCAGAACAGTGTGACATTATAGAAATTGTTTTGCTTTTTTATTATGGAAAATCTCAAACATACACAAAAGTAGGCAGAATAATTTAATGAACCCCCATGTACAAATCACTCAGCTTCAATAATTCCCAACACATGGCCCAGCTTGTTTCATAAATTTTCCCTCCGTTCTTCCTTACCCAAGTCCTACTGGACAATTGTAAAGGAGCCCATCATTTCACCTATAAGTACTTCGGTTTCTAGAAGCTGTTTTGAAAGAAGCATTTGCCATGTCTTGTTTACTGGTGTACATAACAATATTAATCCCCTTGAGGAAAATATAAAACCATATAGTCTCAACAAGGCAGTATTGGCCTTTAGTCTTACGTTTTTAAAAAGCAGCTTAAAAACAATGGATATATTTATTATGTCACCGTTTCAGGACCGCTGGCATGGTTTAGCTGGGTCCTTTGCTTCAGGGTCTCTCACAAGGCTGCAAAGTGTTGGCTGCTGCTGGGGTCTCACCTGAGACTCAACTAGGGAAAGATCCATTTCTGAGATCTCATAGTTGCTGTCAGGATTCAGTTCCTTGCGGCCTGTTGGAATGACTGAGGGCCTTGGTTCCTTGCTGGCTGTTTGCTTCATCAAAGTATGCAAACTTTTCTATATTTTTGAGAGAGAGTGTGTGTTTGAGTGGGGGAGGGACAGAGAGAGAGGGAGACAGGATCCGAAGCGAGCTCTGTGCTGACAGCAGACAGTCCGATGTGGGGCTTGAACTCATGAACTGTGAGATCATGACCTAAGCCGAAGTCGGAAGCTTAACCAACTGAGCCCCCCGGGTGCCCCAAAGTATGCAGGCTTTGAAGGCAATATATAGAGAATCTGCTAGCAGGACAAAAGTTTAAATCTTATGTAATATAATCATGGAAGTGACATCGCTTAACCCCTGCCACATTCTACTGGTTAGAAGCAAGTCCCAGGTCTCTCCCACAGTTGATGAGAGACAATTACACAAGGTGTGAATGCCAAGAGATGGGATCATTTGGACCATTTAAAGCCAACATATCACACCTGAAATGCTTGAGGATGGTGTTTCTGGATGTGCTCATTAATGCCCAGGTGACTGCACAGGGGAGAGGAAAAGTTTCTCTTGGACCAGCCTGGAATAGTTCTATCTCCTCCATTGGGGTGGTATGCCTTCCACAAGTCAACTGAGTTTGTCCCTGTCTTATGCCTTCCATCGGTCAGTTGAGTTTTACCCCTGCTAATAACAAAATACCATGGACTGGGTGACTTATAACCAGTAAGTTTATTCCTCATACTTCAGGAGGCTGGAAGTCCAAGATGAACATGCCAGGATCTGGAGAAGGTCCTCTTCTAAATTGCGGACTGCCAACCTGCCGACTTCTCACTGTGTCCTCACATGGTGAAAAGGCTGAGGGAGCGCTCTGCAGCCCCTTTTATATGGCACTAATCCCATTCATGAGGGCTCTGTGTTCATGACCTAGTCACCTTTCAAAGACCCACCTCCAAATACAATCACCTTGGTGGTTAGGATGTCAACACGGGAAATGTGGGGACACATTCAGACCATAGCAGTACCCAATCCTGGTAACTCCTGTTATTGTAATTATATTATAAAACTAAATATTACATAAATCAATAGATATGGCTATGGAAAAATGCGTTTTATAAAAGCTAAGTTCAATGCTTATAGAAATTATTATTAAAAGATTCAATTGGTCAAACATCATTGTTAATTTAGTTGTGGTTGAGACATCTGTAAAGATTGGGTAAACATACGAAAATCTAGAAATATTCTGCTCTCGGGTTTCTTTGCACATGTCTCCAAGTCCTTTATTCATCTTAAATAAACAGAAACTGGAAATCAGACGAAGCATAAATGAGCTGTTTAAACAAGGACAAGGAGAGAAAACCCATCGGCATATTCACACTTGGACAAGAAAGGCTTGGCCTTAAGTCAATAGATTGGTGAGCAAATATACGGGTTTTAACGTACAATAAAATGTTCATGTATCTTTTTTCTTTCTTTTGAATAATTTTGTTGTTGGCATTTATTTTTTTTTAAGTAAGCTCTAGGCCCAACATGGGGCTTCAACTCATGACCACAAGATCAAGAGTCGTGTGCTCTACGGACTGAGCCATCCAGGCACTCCCCGTATTGGGCATTTATTGATCTCCTGCGTCAGAATTGGCTATTGACAATCTCCTTGTTTGTCCTGTGGGCGTCCCAGGTAACGGCTTGCTTCCTACCTACCTTCTGTTTCGCTCTTCTTCCAGGTAGTACCACCCCTACTTGACCTTGTGACTTCCGTGTTCCCAGCTTTCACGGGTTAGTGTTCCCTGGTGGGTAACTGGCTCTATCTACCCAGGGGCTTAGGTGGCTGGAGAGCCAGCTGAATGCCATGCACATCGAGCACTCAGCTTCTCCCAGCTCAAGATGTTTCTTTAGGCCTGAGACAGGCTGAAACTCTAGAGCCATTGAGGTGCTTGGCAAATCACGGCTGTGGATCCTTCAAAACCCCAAGGATCTGGGGCACCTGGGTCGCTCAGTCGGTTAAGCTTCCGACTCTTGGGTTTGACTCAGGTCATGATCTCATGGTTTGTGAATCTGAGCCCCGCGTCAGGCTCCATGCTGTCAATGGGCAGCTTGCTTGGCATTCTCTCTCTCTCCCTCTCTCTCTGCCCCTTCCTTGCTAGCTCTCTCTCTCAATCAATAAACTTTAAAAAAGAACCCAAGGATCTGAGAATAGAGACTGGAGGGTCTTCATATCTAGCTGTGCACACAGGTTCACCCTGAGATCTGCTTGTCTCCAGGAAAGTCCTAGCTGCCAGGTTGCCCACGGATATGATCTATGACCTGTTATCTTTCCCTGACCTATTTCCCTAATTCCTTCTTTCTTTTTTGGTAATAGTTTTATCGAGATATAATTCCTATACAATTCATCCATTTAATGTGTACAGTTCAATGGATTTCGTGATAGTCACAGGCTACAGCAACCAACACTACTGTCTAATTTTAGAACATTTTCATCCCCCCAAAAGGAAAGCTGGTACCCATTAAGCAGTGGCTTCCCATTTCCCCTTCTCCCAGCCCCTGGCAACCACCAATCTGCTTACTGTCTCTGTGGATTTGCTTGTTCTGGATGTTGTATATAAATAGAAACATACGATATGTGGTCTTGGGTGTCTGTTTTTGAGACATAGACAAAGCATTTTTGAAGTTCGTCCACATTGTAGCTTGTATCAGGACGTCATTCCTTTTTATGGCTGAATAATATTTCCATCGTATGGATAAACCACTTTTTGTTCACCCAGTCATCTGCCGATGGACATTTGGGTAATTTCTACTTTTCTGGCTATCATGAATAAGGTTGCTCTGAACACTCACGTACAAGTTTCTGTGAGGTCATATGTTTTCATTTCTCTAGGAGTGAAATTGCCAGGTCGTATGGTAACTCTGTGTTTAACCTGTGGAGAAACTCTGGATGCGTTCAATAGCAAATTAATTCTTAATTACCAGCATGTAGATTTTTGACTTCATGGATTATTCACCACCTAGCTCAAACCTCACACTTGAATCCCTCCTGTGCATATGTCCCATGATCATTTGGTGTCTGCTCAGGAAATAAAAAAAAACAAATTTAATGGTTACCTTAATCACAAATAGAATCAGGCAACTGAAAATAACAAATGGAGAAATACATGCAAATTTTGTATAATTAGAAACTGGCCGTTACTATTTCATTTACACACTGTCGTCTCTGTGTCTCTTCAACTTCCTGTGCTGCTGAGTGACCCACTTTCTTGAGTTGTCCTCAAAAAGATGTGCTTGGGTTCCTGGCTCTATATGGTGTTTTATTCTCTTTTTTAAAGTTTATTTATTTTGAGAGAGAGAGAGAGAGAGAGCACGCAACTGGGGGAGGGGCAGAGAGAAGGAGAGAGAGAGAATCCCAAGCAGGCTCCCCACTGCCAGTGCGGAGCCCGATACGGGGCTTGAACTCACGAACCGTGAGATCGTGACCTGAGCCAAAACCAAGAGTCAGATGCTTAACTCACTGACCCACCCAGGTACCCCTCAAGGTGGTGTTTTAAATAGGAATAAAAAAGGAACTGGCTGAGGGGGAACCTGGCTGGCTCAGTCAGTTGAGTGACCAACTCTTGATTTTGGCTCAGGTCATGATCTCATGGTCGTGAGATCGAGCCCCACTTCAGGCTCTGCTGGGTGTGAAGCTTGCTTGAGATTCTCTCTGCCCTCCTCCGGTCAAAAATAAAAAAATAAAAATAAAAATAAAAATAAAATAAAATAAAAGGAACTGGCCGGATTAGCCAACAACTGGCCTCTTCCATTCTTTTCCTACCTTTACCGCAACTTGAGCACTAACCCTTGTTCTCCCACAATGATACCACTTTTGAGAAAAGGGCACCGGAACATGGAAGGGAATGCATAGAAGAGTGATTCTGGGATAGATTAGCATGATAGAAAAATCTTGAGTAGCTCTCTGCCTCAGCTTCCCATCACTCAGCTGCCATCTCTCCCCTCCACCCTTCTTTTTGGTAAAGTTTTATTTATGGAATCTCTACACCCAACGTGGGGCTCAAGTTCACAATCTTGAGATCAAGAGTCACGTGCTCTTCTGACTGAGCCAGCCAGGTGCCCCAGCTCCCATCTCTTACTAAGACAATGTAGGTGGCACCTGTTCTGGGGTTGCAGTGAGGAATGTATCTTTGGGCATCTATAATCTCACTGAAGTTTTATTTTAGAAGTTTTGTTAAACAGTGTCTACAGAGGCAAAAGACAAACTGCATTTGACAGCTATGCTATCCTGGTAACTAAGGCAAAATACTGGGCTCTTGGGAAAAAAAAAAAAGAATTTCAGGGGCACCTGGGGGGGCTCAGTCGGTTAAGCGCTTGACTCTTGATTTCAGCTCAGGTCATGATCTTGCGATTTGTGAGATCGAGCCCCCGCGTCGGGCTCTGCATCGACAGCGTGGAGCCTGCTTGGGATTCTCGATTTCTTCCCCTCTCTCTGCCCCTCCTCTGCGCACACGCTCTCTATCATTTCTCAAAGTAAATAAATAAACATTAAAAAATTTTTACAAAAAAAAGCATTTCTGTGTTAAAGTTTAAAAATGCTACATGCTACCTAAATTCAAGCGATTGCAATGACACCGTGGTCCTTAGGATTCTCGCTGGGGGCATTATAATTTGGACCTCTGGGTCGTTTAGTAATTAGAACCCCACTGATAAAATAGGCTGTTACCAAATCCCACTCAATGTTAAAAGATAAAAGCGAAAGTTTCATAAATACTTCATTTTAGAGCGATTGGTTTGGAGAATGCCTTAAAATTCTATTAAAACAAAGTGAACTGCTTTCTACTAAGGCAGCATCCTCCTAGACATATGTCTTTGTGTCTGAGGCAGCAGCGACTATAGTTTAAAATGAACCCGTCATGACAAGTCACCATGGTCTATTTTAGGCAAGGCCCTCTTCCTTGGACTTGCATGGAATCCAAAAGATTAAACATTTCTAACACACATAACACAAGATACTAGAAAAACAAGACCTTTGCCCTACAGTTAATTTTTTTAAGTTTATATTTTTCTGATTTTAAAAATAATACATATTCATTGTGGAAAATCTAGAAAATAGAATGTGCCCTTTGACCCACCAATTCCATTTCTAGGAATCTATTCTCACACACATGCTCAACGATTTACAACGTGCATGGATGTTTATGCTAGCATTGTTTGTAACAACAAAATACTGGAAGCTACAAAAATGTCCGTCAAGAGGGAAATAACCTAATTACAGTATCTCCATACAACAGCTAAAACGACATTAATCCATATGGACCGACATGGAGTGGTTTCTGACACATATATTTCTTTAAGATGAATTGTTTCTTTATCACAACCAGACATTGCTTTTCCTGTTGAAGAGGTTGAGTCTTGATTTTTCCAGTAAAATACATTGTCTTCACCCACAACGACAGAGACAGCTTTGAGTAGGAAAGCTTACAAGGTAAACACAATCCCTCTTTGTGTCTGGTAGATACTTTTTCTTTATCAGTATAGCTTCCATTTTCTGCTTCCTGTCTGCTGGAGTTGGCAGGTGGTGTTCTATTTTAATTTTTATCAAAGTGACAAAAGCATAAGGTTAAAAATATGAAATAGTACAGACTTTTAATGAAACGCATTTGTTCCCTGCCCCCACTCTTCTGCGTTTCCAGATACGCTTCCTAGAAGTAACCATGTTGAATCATTACTCTTTTGCTGGTTACCTACTTTAATGCTAAATAGCACACGCATCGCTTAAAAACTCAAACCATACCAAAAGTGCTCTTAATATAAAACATCAGGGGGCACCTGGGTGGCGCAGTAGGTTTAAGTGTCTGACTCTTGATTTCAGCTCAGGTCATGATCTCATGGTTCATGGGACTGACCCTGAGTCGGTCTCTGTGCTGACAGTGCAGACCCTACTTGGGATTCTCTCTCTGCCCCCTCTCTTGTTCATTGTCTTTCTCTCTCTCTTAAAATAAATAAACATTTTAAAAAATCAGCCTCCTGACACATCTGTGTTTTTTTAAAAAGATTTTATTAAAAAAAAAAACTTTTTTGGAGCACCTTGGTGCTCAGTCGGTTAAGCGTCCAACTTCGACTAAGATCATAATCTTGCCGTTCGTGGGTTTGAGCCCCGCATTGGGCTCTATGCTGACAGCTCAGAGCCTGGAGCATGCTTCAGGTTCTGTCTGTCTGTCTCTCTCGCTGCCCCTCCCCTGTTTGTGCTCTCTCTCTCTCTCTCTAAAAATAAATAAATATCCTGCAACTTTGCTGAATTCATTCATCAGTTCTAGCAGTTTTTTGTGGAATCTTTTGGGTTTTCCATATAGAGTATCACGTCATCTGCAAGGAGTGAAAGTTTGACCTCCTCCTGGCCGATTTGGATGCCTTTTATTTCTTTGTGTTGTCTGATTGCTGAGGCTAAGACTTCCAATAGTATGTCGAATAACAGTGGCGAGAGTGGAATCGGTTGCATTCCTATACACCAATAATGAGGCAACAGAAAGAGAAATCAAAGAATGGATCCCATTTGCAATTGCACCAAAACCCATAATATACCTAGGAATAAATCTAACCAAAGAGGTGAAAACTCTATACACTGAAAACTATAGAAAGCTTATGAAAGAAATTGAAGTGGACACAAAAATATGGAAAAATATTCCATGCTCCTGGAGAGGAAGAACAAATATTGTTAAAATGTCAATACTACCCAAAGCAATCTACATATTCATTGCAATCCCTATCAAAATAACACCACCATTCTTCACAGAGCTAGAACAAACAATCCTAAAATTTGTACGGAACCAGAAAAGACCCCGATTAGCCAAAGCAATCCTGAAAAAGAAAACCAAAGCAGGAGGCATCACAAACCCAGACTTTAAGCTATACTACAAAGCTGTAACCATCAAGACAGTATGGTTCTGGCACAAAAACAGACACTCAGATCAATGGAACAGAATAGAGAACCCAGAAATGGACCCACAAACGTATGGCCAACTAATCTTTGACAAAGCAGGGAAGAATATCCAATGAAATAGAGACAGTCTCTTCAGCAAGTGGTGCTGGGAAAACTGGACAGCGACATGCAAAAAAATAAACCTGGACCACTTTCTTACACCAGACACAAAAATAAACTCAAAATGGATGAAAGACCTAACTGTAAGACAGGAAGCCATCAAAATCCTCGAGGAAAAAGCAGACAAAAAACCTCTTTGACCTTGGCCGCAGCAACTTTTTACTCAACACGTCTCCAGAGGCAAGGGAAATAAAAGCAAAAATGAACTATTGGGACCTCATCAAAATAAAGAGCTTCTGCACAGCAAAGGAAGCAATCAGCAAAACTAAAAGGCAACCGACAGAATGGGAGAAGATATTTGCAAACCACATATCTGATAAAGGGTTAGTATCCAAAATCTATAAAGAACTTACCAACTTAACACCTAAAAAACAATCCAGTGAAGAAATGGACAAAAGACATGAATACACACTTCTCCAGACAAGACATCCAGATGGCCAACTGACACATGAAAAAAATGCTCAACGTCACTCATCACCAGGGAAACACAAATCAAAACCACAATGAGATACCTCCTGACACCTGTCAGAATGGCTAACATTCACAACTCAGGCACCCACAGATGTTGGCAAGGTTGCCAACAACTTTTGCACTGTTGGTGGGAATGCAAGCTGGTGCAGCCACTCTGGAAAACAGTATGGAGGTTCCTCAAAAAACTAAAAATAGAACTACCCTACGACCCAGCAATTGCACTACTAGGTATTTATCCAATGGATACAGGTATGCTGTTTCGAAGGGGCACGTGTACCCCAATGTTTATAGCAGCACTATCAATAATAACCAAAGTATGGAAAGAGCCCAAATGTCCATCAATGGATAAATGGATAAAGAAAATGTGGTATACAGACACACACACACACACACACACACACACACACACACAATGGAGTATTACTTGACAATCAAAAAGCATGAAATCTTGCCATTCACAACTACGTGGATGGAACTAGAGGGTATTATGCTGAGCAAAATTAGTCAGAGAAAGACCAATATCATATGACTTCACTCATATGAGGACTTTAAGATACAAAACAGATGAACATAAGGGAAGGGAGGCAAAAATAATATAAACACAGGGAAGGGGGACAAAACATAAGAGACTCTTAAATATGGAGAACAAACAGAGGGTTACTGGAGGGGTTGGGGGAGGGCGGATGGGCTAAATGGGTAAGGGGCACGAAGGAATCTACTCCTGAAATCATTGTTGCACTCTATGATAACTAACTTGAATGTAAATTTAAAAAAATAAATGAAATTAAAAATAAATAAATAAATAAATAAATAAAAATAATTGAGCATTTAATAATAAATAAATAAAAATAAAATAAAATATTTTAAAAAATTAATGAAACAGGACATTATCATAAACCTTATAGAAATAAATAGGATTATATGAGAATACTATAAACAATCATATGTTAACAAATTAGCTCACATTGATGAAATGGACAAATTCCTACACAGATAAACTACTGAAAATGACTAGAAAACAAATAGAAAATGGAAGCAGACAAAAGTAGAGATTGAGCCATTCATAAAAAAAAAAAATCCAACAAACAAAAGCAAGGACCAGTTGGCTTACACAGTGAATTAGCAAAGTTTAAAGAATTAACAACAGGGGCACCTGGGTGGCTCAGTCAGTTGTGTCCAACTCTTGATTTTTGGCTCAGGTCATGATCTCATGGTTCATGGGATCAAGCCCCACGTGGGCTTGGGACTCTCTCCCTCTCTCTCCGCCCCTCCCCTGCTCTCTCTCCCTCTCTCTCTCTCTCTCTCTCTCTCAAAATAAATAAATAAACATTAAAAGAAGAATTAACAATAATTCTTCATAAACTCTTACAAAGAGTAAAAAAGGACAGAACACTTCCCGACTTATTCTAAAAGGCAAATATTACCCTGATGCTAAAACCAGACGAAGACATCACAAGAAAATAAGACTACACACCAGTGTCCTTTATAAATATAGACACAAAATCCTCAACAAAATACTAGCAAACCAAATCCCACAATATAGAAAAAGGTTTACACCCCATGACCAGGTAGGATTTAGCTCAGAAATACAGGTTTTGTTCGATATACAAAAATCAATGAATGTAATATAGCATACTATTAGGATAAAAGACAAAACAATATAATCATTTCATAGATGCAGAAAAACATTTGACAAAACCTAACACCGTTTCATGGTTTAAAAAAGCCTCTCAATTCTAGTAATAAAAGAGAATGTCTTCAACCTGATAAAGGACATCTATGAAAAAATCCACTGTTAGCATCATAAGTAATGGTAAAAGACGAAGCTTTCCCCCTAAGATCAGAAACAAAACATGAATGTCTGCTATTTCTGCTCTCATCCAACATTGTATTGGAGCTTCTATCATGGAGAATTAAGCAAGGAAAACAAAGAAAAGGCATCCAGATGGGAAAGAAAGAAAGAAAACTATTTCTAGTTGCATGTGACTAGTGTTTGTATATAGAAAATGATAAGAAATTCACAAAATAACCTATTAGAGTCAGTAAACCAGTGCAGCAAGATCGGAGGAAACAAGATCAACACACAAAAATCAATGATATTTCTTTATACCAGCAAGGAACAATATGAAAGTGAAATTAAGAAAACAATTCCAGGACACCTGGGTGGCTCAGTCAGTTGAGCATCCGACTTTGGCTCAGGTCATGATCTCACAGTTTGTGAGTTTGAGCCTCACATGGGGTGAGCTCGAGCCCTGCATCAGGTGAGCCCAGCTTCTGTCTGTCTGTCTTTCTGTCTCTCTCTCTCTCTCTCTCTCTCTGCCCCCTCACTCACTTGCACCGTCTCTCTCTCTCTCTCTCTCTCAAAAAACAAAGAAAAGAAAAAAAGAAAACAATTCTATTTACAAGAGCATCAAAAAGATTTAATTAGGGATAAATTTGACCAAGGAGGTCCAAGTATTTAGCACTGAAAACTACAAGTTACTGTTGAAAGAAATTAGAGAACTACCTAAGTGGAAAGACATCCTATATTCCCAGGATTGGAAAACTTAATAGCATGAAGATGAAAATACTACCCACACTACCCTGAGCAACAGAAAGTGTGCTGCCCCATTCAAAATCCCAGCTGCCTTTTCTACAGAAATGGACACGTTCATCCTAACATGTAAAAATTAGCATGGAAATGCAAAGGACCCACAATAACCTAACAATCTTGAAAAAGAACGAAGTTGGAGGACTTACACTTTGCAACTTCAAAACTTACCATAAAACTATATTCATCAAAACAGTGTGGTACTGGCATAAGGAAAAATGTATAGATTATGGAAAAGAATTGAGTTCAGAAATCAACCTATACATCTATGGTCAATCGGTTTTTGAAGACCATTCAATGAGGAAAGAATACTTTTTTCAACAAATGAGGCCTTGGGCAACTGGATATTCACAAGCAAAAAAAAAAAAATTGAGTTGGGCTCCTACTTCATACCACATAAAAATTATGATTAAAAAAATGTTAACTCAAAATGTACCAAAGAGCTAAGTGTCAGATTTATAACTATGAAATTCTTAGGAGAAAACATAGGAGAAATCATGACCTTGAATTTGCCCCAGATTTGTAGCTATGACACCAAAAACACATGAAACAAACAAACAAAAATAGATAAATTGGACTTCATCGAAATTAAAAAATTTTGTGCATCAAAGGACCCTATTAGGAACTTGAAGAGGGGGCTGGCTGGCTCAGTCGGTGGAGCATGAGACTCTTGATCTTGGGGTTGTAAGTTTGAACCCCAGGTTGGCTATAAAGATTACTTAAAAATAGGGGGCGCCTGGGTGGCTCAGTCAGTTAAGCATCCAACTTTGGCTCAGGTCATGATCTCACAGTTTGTGAGTTCATGCCCTGTGTCGGGCTCTGTGCGGACAGCTCGGAGCCTGGAGCCTGCTTCGGATTCTGTGTCTCCCTCTCTCTCTGTCCCTTGCCCACTCACACACTGTCTCTGTCTCTCTGTCTCTCTCTCAAAAATAAATACACATTAAAACATTTTTAAAAAAGGAAAGAAAAAGAACTCTTCCAGTTTAGCAACAAAGAGCCAATCTAATTAAAAACAGACAAAGGACCTGAACAGCCATTTCTCCAAAGATATATGAATGGCCAAAACGTGCATGAAAATACACTCAATGGCATTAGTCATTGGGGAAATGCAAATCAAATCTCAATGAGATACTGTGTCACATCCACCACGATGGTTATCATAAAAGAGGGTGCATAATGTCAAATGTTGGTGGGGATAGAAAAATTGGAACGCTTATACATTGCTGGTGGCTATGCAAAACGGTAGAGCTACTTTGGAAAGCATTTTGACAATTCCTCGAAAAGGGACGTGTAGAGTCGCCACGAGAGCCAGCAATTCCACATCAAGGTATACACCCAAAAGAAAAGAAAACAGGCATTCCCACAAAAACTGGTATGTGACTGTTCAGAGCAGCATTCTGTATAACAGCCCAAATGTCAACCAACCCGTGTCCATCAATAAATCGATAGACAAAATGTGGTATATCCATGCAATGGAGCGTTACTCTGCCATAAAGGGAACGAAATACCGATGTGTAACACAACATCAATGAACCCGGGAAACATGTAAAGTCAAAGAGGTCAGGTGCAACGGTACAGATGGTGGCCAGTAAGTATTGTATAGAATTGTCGAATCCGTACGTTGTATGCCTGAAACCAGCCGAACATTATATGTTAATTATAGCTCGATTAAAAAAAAGAAACCAGACAGCAAAGGCCACATATTGATAATTCCATTCATTTGAAATGTCCAGAATAGGTAAATCCATAGGCACAGAAAGTAGATCCTGGTCGCACATCATGGCAAATATCCTAAAAAGCACGGAATTGTACACTTTAAAATGGCCTGTGGATTATACCTCAGGGGGGGAAAAAAGGAAGAATAAGAGGAGGGAAAACAAAGTACCACTACCAAGTAAATGAAATTGCTGATGTTGTCACAGATTCTCCTAAGGTGCCAATTATTTTCTCTGTGAAGGAAAGGGGTAGGCTTCTGATAAAGCCAACATCTAATTGGGGATGGCTGTGCTCCAGGACCCTGCGGGACAAGTTTTAATAATGCTCCTCTAATAGTTACTCTAGTAATTTCTCCAGAAATGTGTGTAGTACATTTTGCTTTCCCCAACAACTTCGGTTAAAAGTACAATGATGTTTTCTGCTTCATGTTTCATCCAAAAGTTAGATGCACAGGTTGTTCTAGAAAGTGTTCCTCTCCAGCTGGGCGGAACGCATTCCAATGAGCTTGTCCTGTCTTTGATGAGAAGCTGAACCCCAGTTATACACGTTGCTGGCCTATGAAAGAGGATTAATGCTGTGTCAATTAAGTGACATGCTCTGGTTTGTAATTTAAATCCCGCAGATTTGTGATTATGGCGTGAGTTTTTACACTGAAATGGGAGAATATAAATACTTAGGTTTTTGTGTAGTGATTTCGCCAGCTTGTTTGCCAGTGAAAAGTTCTTCCTTAACTTTGTTGTTAATACTGCTGGGCTTCCTGCCAATTCAGTAACAATTAACCCACACTGTCATCCTGTCATCTGAAGGAATTCTACAGCAGAAGATTCTGAACAAATGTGTACTGAACGAAGGAATGAATGAATGATGTGTTTTTCTTGTTTATTTTTTTTTTTCATGGGGGTACAAAATCATAAATAAATGCTTTACATTGTGATTCGGCCACCAAGAAATTCGGTCCACCATCATTTAAAGGAGAAGTCAGCTGCCAGAAAGCAGTTGGACAGCGGTATGAAGGGAGCTTTTATGAACACGGATCATCTTTGTTCCCAAGAGCATGGTACCTAGGAGTCCAGAAAAAAGCCAAGCAAGAGTGAAAGTTAGGCTAAAAGAGAAGGTGAGTCTTCCTGTTCCCAATCTACTTCCTCCTCCCAGCTCCTGACCTCCCCTTAACCCCGATCACTGAATGGAATCTCCGTACTAACACGGAGTGTGCATAGTTCCTTAAAGAACCCTCAAAGATTGGGTTTGTTGAGGCCAAGCTAACACTGCTCTCTGTTGCCCCTTGTGGATGCACAGAGGGAATACAGCATGCATCTCCCGATAGACTGATGCCAGTGACAGCTTCATCATGGGACCGGAAATAATCTGAGGTTGGAGAGTCAGCAAGTGTAGCAGTCAATAAGCAAGGGCAGCGTGAGGGTTAAGCTCGGAAGTGTCTTTGATTGCGTGCTTGTGAATGACAGTGCTTGGCCCACTGGGGTCCCTGCCATATTTTGTCTTGTACTGTTTGCTAGACCATCTGTCAGTCTTATTTCTCTTCCCTTCTTTGGAAGAGTATTGAAACATCTGTCAATGGGGTGCCTGGGTGACTCGGTTAAGTGTCTGACTTGATTTTGGTTCAGGTCATGATCTCACAGTTCACGGGATCGAGCCCCACATTGGGCTCCAGGCTGACAGTGCGGGGCCTGCTTGACATTCTCTCTCTCTCCCTCCCTCCCTCTCTCCCCAGCCCCAAGTAAATTTTAAAAAGATGTCTGTAAACTCCAACCTGAACAGCATGACACTTGGACAATCGTGTCTAATCCTGGCAGTTACCCAGGGAATTCCTGGAACAACCAACAGTCTGGATGGCAGATTCAAATTCCGTTCTTGCTGCAGTCTCTTCCTCCATTTCTCTACCCACATTTCTCACCCAAACTCGGAACCCTGCGTGGCCTTTTATTGTCTACTCCACCTCGGGATTTGGTCCCAGGCCCCATCGCCACCAGCGGGATGTAACTTAAATTTATTCCTCAGTTCTAGTGGACGCTCAGGCCCATTTCCTATCAAGCCTTTTTGGGTGTGCCTTGTTTTTGCCAAAAGTGGGTTCGAAGCATTGGGGTCAGAGGATTTCCATGCTGGCTGGCATGTAACTATCAGGATAGGAATTATTCAAGAAAGGAGGGGATTAGGGGGGCCTGGGTGGCGCAGTCGGTTAAGCGTCCGACTTCAGCCAGGTCACGATCTCGCGGTCCGTGAGTTCGAGCCCTGCGTCGGGCTCTGGGCTGATGGCTCGGAGCCTGGAGCCTGTTTCCGATTCTGTGTCTCCCTCTCTCTCTGCCCCTCCCCCGTTCATGCTCTGTCTCTCTCTGTCCCAAAAATAAATAAAAAACATTGAAAAAAAAATTTAAAAAAAAAAAAAAAGAAAGGAGGGGATTAGATGATGGTAGACACACCCACAGCCACTTTCTTCCTGTGTCTGAAGAGCAGCTGTCCCCATACCATCCGGTGAAGCCTCTATACCTAACAGTAGTAATAAAAACAATAATGACTAGGGGCTAGGCATTTGACATAGAGCCCTATGAGGTAGCTGTTATTAGTCCTTTTTTTAATGCTTATTTTTGAGAAAGAGAGACAGAGTGTGAGCAGGGGGGCGGGGGCGGGGGGAGGCAGAGAGAGAGAGGAGACACGGAATCTGAAACAGGCTCCAGGCTCTGAGCTGTCAGCACAGAGCCTGACAAGGGGTTCGAACTCAGGAACGGTGAGATCATGCATGACCTAGGCCAAAGTCGGATGCTTAACCAACTGAGCCACCCAGGCGCCCCATTGTTAGTCCTATTTTGACGTTGAAGGACATGAGGCTCAGACAGGATACAATCCTTGTGCAAGATCCCACAGCTAGCTTGTGACAGAGCAGGGATTCAAAAACAGGTCTGTCTGTCTCCAGAGCCCGTGTTCCTTTAACCATAGCACGTTGTCTCATTTGTGTTAGAAAGTCACGGGCTTTTGATGTTTTTGGTTATCCTTCCTGCGACTTTCATCAACTCTCAACACCAACAATAAAGACAGGAAATATGTCCTGCTTAAAACTATATCTGTGTTATATTTCTGGTAAAATCGACTTTGTTTTTTTACTAATCCAAATCACAGAAGATAACAAAACATGGTTTCCTTTCTCTTCATATTCTGGCTTTGATTCCACCTATCTATACTAGAATTTTCAAAGGCAAGTTTTGGTAAGTTTTCTTTCAAAATAAAACCTACACGCTTTATAAGGTGCACAAATCTTACATGCATAGCTCAGTGAGTTTTCACAAGGTGAACATAGCCTTGCAGTCGCCACCCAAATCACACTAAAGAACATGACCAACATCCCAGAAGCCTGCCTCAAGCCCCCCTTCTTCACTAACCGGCTTTCAGTAATTATGATTCTGACTTCTATTATTATCGATCAGTTTGGCCTGCTTTGAAACTTCACATAAATGGAATTAAAGAATATGCTCTTTTGGGGGCACCTGGATGGCTTAGTTCATTAAGCGTCTGACTCTTGATTTCGTCTCGGGTTATGATCTCGCAATTCATGGGATCGAGCGCTGACAGCACAGAGCCTGCTTGGGATTCTCTCTCTCTGCCCCTCCCTAGCTCACATGCTCGCTGTCTCTCTTTCTCTCTCTCAAAAATAAATGATAAACTTTAAAAAATGTTAAAAAAAATAACATGGTCTTTTATGTTGGATTTTTTTTTAAAGTAGGCTCCGTGCCCAACATGGGGCTTGAACTCACAACACTGAGGTTAAGAGTCTCACACTCTACCCACTGGAGCCATCCAGGTGACCCGTATCGGCAACTTTTATTTCAACATTGTATCTGTGAAACCAATCCACATTGTTGCTAGTCGCATTACTTTAAAAATATGCAAATATATATACATATTATGTATTATGCATATATGTATGGATATAATTCTTTTGTATAAATAAACCGCCGTATATTTGTGCATTCCACCACTGATGGATATTTGGATGATTTCAGTTTGGAGCTTTTCTGAATAATGTGGCTAAGAACATTCTCTCATGTGCCTTTTGGTAGACATATGTCCTTACTTCTCTTGGGTATATACTTAGGACTGGTATTTCTAGGTCGTAGGATAAACATGTGTTCAGCTTGGTAGACACCTGCCAGCTTTCCAAAGTGGTTGTACCAATCTTTACTACAAGGAGCAAAGTACAAAAGTCACTCCACATATTTGCCAACACTTGCCATTAATGGACTTCCAAATCTTAGATTTTCTGATGTATTTGCTATATTATCACATGCTGGTTTATTGATAATAAATGTTAAGCACCTTGGCACATGATAATTGGCTATCTGTAGACCCTATCTTTTGAAATACCTGTGGAAGTCTTTTCATTAAGAAAATCAACTGTTTTGGGGGACCTGGGTGGCTCAGTCGGTTGAGTGTCCGACTTCAGCTCAGGTCATGATCTCGCGGTTCACAGATTTGAGCCCCGCATCGGGCTCTGTGCTGACAGCTCGGAACCTGGAGCCCGCTTTGGATTCTGTGTCTCCCTCTCTCTCTGCCCCTCCCTGACTCATGCTCTGTTTCTCCCTCTCTCAAAAATAAACATTAAAATTTTTTTTTAATGAACAGTTTTTATTTCATTGATATGCAGGAATTCCTTATATAGTCATGCTAGGAGACTTTTGTCAGACATGTATTTCAAATATTGTCTGTTTATGGCTTGCCTTTCCACTTTTTATATGATGTCTTCTGGTATACAGAAGTTCTTCATTTGAGAGAGAGAGAGAGAGAGAACGAGTGGGAGAGGGGAGAGAGAGAGGGAGACACAGAATCCGAAGCAGGCTCCAGGCTCTGAGCTGTCAGCACAGAGCCTGACGCGGGGCTCGAACTCACAAACTGTGAGATCGTGACCTGAGCTGAAGTTGGACGCTTAAACGACTGACCCCCCCCCCCAGGCACCCCTAGAAGTTTTTCATTTTAATGAAGACCTGTTTATTTATCTTTACGTTTTTGGTTATTGCTTTTTATTTAATGTTTAAGAAATATTTGCCTCCCCCAGCTTAATGAAGATAGTTTCCTATTTTGCCTTTTAGAAGTTTTATCATTTTACTTGTTACAGTTAGTTCTATAATAGATCTGGAACAAATGTGTGCTGTGTGAAGTAAGAGTCCAAATTCACATTTTTCCATATGGATTCCAAATAAGGTACTATTTACTGAAAAGGCCATTATTTCCCCCACTCAATTAAAATAGTGCCTTTGTAAAAAATCGGGTGGCTGAATATTTATAGGTCTGTTTCTGGATTCTCTATTTTGTTCCACTGGTTTATTTGGCTATCCTTGCATAAATACCTATATTAACCATGGGTTTTTTTTAGCTTATCCATTTATTGAGAGAGAGAGAGAGAGAGAGAGCTTATGCATGCACCAGCTGGGGAGGGACAGAGAGAGAATCCTAAGCAGGCTCCATGCTGTCCACACAGAGCCCAAAGAGAGGCTTGAACTCATGAACCATGAGATCATGACCCCAGTCAAAATCAAAAGCCAGATGCTTAACCAACTGAGCCACCCAGGTGCCCCAACCATGTTTAAAAAATTTTTCTGTATCTTGATGTTTTCATATCTGGGGCTTTGCTGCCACTGGAGTGACTGTCCCTCTTAGGGTCAGTTAAATCCTAGAAATCTTACACAACTCACGCGGCAAGGCATCTTTCACGTGCAAGACAGCAAATGCAGAGCCCGTACTGGAAATGACCTTTATTTGCACCTGGCATTCCAGGTCATTCACTATCCATCTTCCGAATCACTCCAGGGCCAGGTACTAGACAACAAGTGAATCATGTATCTGATAAGGGGTTAATATCCAAAATACATAGTTTACAATACTGTATTTTATATTTAAAAGTTGCTAAGAGTAAATCTTGAAAGTCCTCATCACAAGGAAAAACAATTGCATCTGTGTAACTAGGCTTATGGTGGTGATCAGTTTGAAATATATACAAATATCAACTCATTATGTTGTACACATGAAAGTAATACGATGTTATAGATCAACTATATCTCAATAAAAAAGAAGTTGAGAGAAAGAAAACGAGAGCACATGGCGAAACCTATGGCATGCCGTGAAAGCTGTGCTCAGGCATAAATTTCTAGTAGGCGATGCTTACATTTAAAGAAAAGTAAGATCCCCCAATCTCTAGCCTAACTTCCTACCTTTGGCTTTATATTTCTACCTTTTACTGCGCACACCACAAAATAATTCTCTGACCCCACCTGGCTGTCCTACTACCGTTCACTTCTATTCCGACACTATCTACCCAGAGACAGCATCAGATCCCACAGGGTGAAGGCTCAGTCCCACAAGACTGCTCCCATGTCAGATGCCATTCACAAGTCCAGGTTGTCCCCTGTGCTTCTGACCAACCAGCTATAAATCAGAGGCTCCCACACCCCCTCCTTGGGTTCAGTTAATTTGCTAGAGTGGCTCACAGAACTCAGGAAACCCATTTATTCACTAGATTACTGGTTTATTACAACGGATATGAATCAACAGCCAGATGAAGCGATATCTAGGGCAAGGTTCCAAACAAAGGAGTTTCTGTCCTTGTGGAGTTTAGGGCCAGGCATGGGGGCAAATGGAAGCGTTCCGGTTCCCCAACCTGGAAGCTCTCGGAATCCCAATCTTTCAGCTTTTTATAGAGGCTTCATTACATAGGCATAGTTCATTAAATCATTGGCCATTGGTGATTGGCTCAACCGCCTTCTGGAAATCGGGGGGAGGGACTGAAAGTTTCAACTCTCTCTTCAAGGTTGGCTCCTCTGGCAACCAGCCCCCATCCTTATGTGCTTTCTAAAAGTCACCTCATTAATATAAACCCAGTTGTGGTGGAAAGGGACTTAAAATGAATTAACAAGATATCCATTTTACCTTTGTGGCTCTGAACCAATTTCAGGAACTGAGAGCAAGAGACCAAATATTGTAACAAAAAATGTTCCCATTGCTCTGGAAATTCCAAAGGCTTTGGAAGCTGTGAGCCAGGAATGGTGGAAAAAGACCAAATATATATGAGAAATATATTTTGGTCATCTGAGTAATCAAATACCTTTCTTTCTTTCTTAAGAGAGTACTTTTTTATTTTTATTTCTATTTTTTAAAATCTTTTTTAAAGTCTATGTATTTGTGTATTTATTTATTTGTTTAGAGAGCATGAGTGGGGGAAAGGCAGAGAGAGAGAGAAACAGCTCAGCGCGATCTCACAAACGATAGGATCATGACCTGAGCCAAAACCAAGAGTCGGATAGATAGTTAACCGACTGAGCAAGAAAGAACTTTTTAAAAAGTTTATTTGTTTTGAAAGAGAGAGAGAGAGCATGAGCGAGGGAGAAGGGCAGAGGGAGAGAGAGAATCCCAAGCAGGCTCCACGCTCAGCAAAGAGCCTGATGCGGGGCTTGATCCTACGACCTTGGGATCATGACGTCAGCCAATCTCAAGAGTCTGATGTTTAACCAGCTGAGCCACCCAGACACCCCTACATTTATTTCTTATAAATCACAATATCACAGGTGTTCAAAAAAATACTTACACCCAAATGTTCATAGCAGCAATATTCACAATTGCCAGAAGCTTAAAATAACTGAAATCCATAAAATCATGAATGAATAAGTAACAGGCAACACATCCATATAACAGAATATTATTAAGATAACAGAATGTTATTAAGCTATAAAAAGGAATGAAGCAGTGATATGTGCTGCAATGTGGCCGAACCTCAAAACCATCATGTCAAGTGAAAGAAGACAGACACAAAAGGTTACATATTGTATGATTCCATTCATGTCCAATACCCAGAATAGGCAAATCCACAGAAGCAGGAAGTAAGTTAGTGGTTTCCAGGGTTTGGGGAGAAGAAGGAATGGGGAATGGCTGCTTATTAGGTACAGGTTGCTTTTTGTGATGAGGAAATACTTTGGAACTAAAGAGATGGTCGCACAACGTTGTGAATGTACTAAATGCCACTGAATTGCACAATTTAAAACTGTTAATTTTTAAGTTATATGAGTTTTACTTCAGTAAAAAAGAGAATGAATAAGAAGAAAATAATCAACAACATGGAAAACTTAAGCGCTATTGTATCAATATTTTGCTAAATGCAAATGTAAGTATATCTGTTGAAAAACAGAGGTTGGCAGAGTGGTTAAATGAATGCGGCTCAACTATTTGCTGCCTACGAAAACTCGCTTCAAATATAATTAGATAGAGGGGCACCTGGGTGGCCTTGTCAGTTAAGCAACTGACTCTTGATTTCTGCTCAGGTCATGATCTCACAGTTCGTGGGTTCGAGCCCCATGTCAGGTTCTGTCTCTCCCTCTCTCTCTTTGCCCCTCCCTTGTTTGCGTGCACTCTCTCTCTCAAAATAAATTTAAAAATACATACATATATATATATATATATAAAATTAAATAGCGAGATTAAAAGTAAAAGGATGAAAAGACATAGCATGCAAACATTAATCAAAAGAAGGTAGGACTGCCTTTATTAACATCAAAGAAAGTAGACTTCAGAGAAAATATCGTCAGGGATAAAGAGGGACATTGCATAACGAGAAAAGGTTCAATCTACCAAGAAGATATAGTGATCCTAAATATATACACCAAACCAGAGAGCTTCAAAATACGTGAAGCAAAAACTGATAGAACTAAAAAGAGAAACAGACAAATCCACAATATAGTTGAAGACTTTAACAATCCTGTTTCAGCAACTGAGAGAACTAAACAGACAGAAAATCAATACAGATATAGAAAAACTGAAAAACACCATTGCAGGGGCAGAATAGCTCCTAAAAATATTCATGTTTAATCCCCAGAACCTCTGAATATGTTGTATTATAGAACAAATGGTATGCAGAATAATAGCCCCCCGCCCAGTTGTTCAGGTTTTAATCCACAGGACCTGGGAATATGTTACATTACATTGGAAATGAAGTAACCAATGGAATTAAGTTTGCTTATCAGTTGACCTTAAAATAAGGAGATAATTCCAGATTATCTAAAGAGGTTAAATGGGGTGCCTGGGTGCATCAGTTGGTTAAGTGTCTGGCTCTTGATTTTGGCTCAGGTTTTGATCTCACAGTCGTGGGATCAAGCCCCACATTGGGCTCCATGCTGAAGATTCTTTCTCTCCCTCTCTCTCTGCCCCTCCCCCCAAAAATAAATAAATAAACTTAAAATAGGTTAAATGTAATTACAGTGGTCCTTAACTGTGGAAGAGGGATTCAGAAGAGTGGATGTAAGCGAAAAGATTCCAATCCACTGCTGGCTTCAAAGATGGAAGAAGAGGGCCACGAGCTAAGGAATGTGACCAGCCTCTCGAAGCAGCAATGGGTAAGGTAATGGATTCTCTCCTAGAGCCCTCAGTAACAAATGTTGCCCTGGTGCCACACTGTTTTTTAGCCCAATGAGTCTCATTTCAGACTTCTGGAGCATAGAACCATAAGATAATAAATTTGTGTTCTTTTAAGCCACTAAGTCTGTGGTAATTTGTTACAGCAGCCACAGAAAACTGGTTAACCATTAACAACCATTAGCCAACTGGGTCTGACACTGCACCCAACTATGGCAGAATATAGTTCTTTCCAAGAGCACATGTCACTCTGACCAAAGTAGACCATATCCTGAGTTGTAAAACAAACCTCAAAAAATTAAATGAATTTAGGGGCACCTGGGTGGCTCAGTCAGTTAAGTGTCCGACCCCAGCTCAGGTCATGATCTCAGAGCTGGTGAGTTTGAGCCCCACGTCGGGCTCTGTGTCCACAGCTCAGAGCCTAGAGCCTATTTTAGATTCTGTCTGCCTGTCTCTCTCTCTCTCTCAAAAATAAATAAACATTAAAAAAAATGAATTTAAATCACACAGAGATTGTTCTCTGACCATAATGGAACCATACTGGAAATCAATAACAGAACTTCCAGTAAAGTCTCCAAACACTTGGCAATGAGACAGACAGCATGCATCTAAATAACCTAATGGCTTAAAGAGGAAATCTCAAAGGACACCAAAACCACACTGAACTGAATGAAAATGAGATACGACACGTTCAAATTTGTAGGGTGAGGCTAAGGCAGCGCTGGGAGGGAAATTTATAGCACTAAATGCTCAGAAAAGAAGAAATCTCTCAAAACAGTAATCAAGCCCTCACTCAAGAACCTGGAAAAAGGAAGAGCAGAACAAGCCCAAAGCAAGCATAAGGGAGGAAACAAGATAAGAGCAGAAATCAGTGAAACCGAACAGACAAAAATCAACGAATCAAGAAGCTAGTTCTCTGAAAAGAGCAGTAAAATCGATAAATCTTGATAGGCTGACAAACAAAAAAGAGAGATAACACAAATTACAGTTACCAGAAATGAAAGACAGGTTATCCCTCCGTTCTCTGCACACATTAATAGGATAAGAATTAATTACTATGAATAACTTTTTGTACAGAAATTTGACAATGTAAATGAAATGTATCAACTTTTCAAAACCTACAAAATGCCAAAACTCGCCCAAGAAGAAAGATAATATTAATAGTTCTGAAACTATTAAATAACATGAGTTTGCCATTTTAAAACTCCCATAAAAGAAATCTCCAGCCCTGGAGAATTCCACAAAGCATTTAAAGAAGAAGTAACATCGATTTTACACAATTTCTTCCCAGAAAATAGAAGAGGGACCATTTCCCAACTCATTTTACGAAGCCAGTATTGCCCTGATACCAAGATTCGGCAAAGACAGTACGAAAAAAGGAAACTACAGATCAGTATCTTACATGAACTTAGACACAAAATGTTATGTTAAATATGTTAACCTTGTTAAAAAAGGATTAAAGGATTAAAGAAGACGATTTAGGTGATATAAAAAAAAGTTTATTTCATACTTTATGAAGTGAGCAGTCTCCTATTTTGTAGCTCTCTGAAAGATAAAGACTAAAGAACAAAGAAGAGACAAATAGAAAATATCTGATTGGCTTGAGCCACATATTCAAGCTTGTTGGGAGTGAGAAAGGCTCAGAGTGGGCTTGGCATTTGAGGACCGGCTGACTGGGTTGCGCTTCTGGTCAAGCGGTGTATTTAGGGGGACACGAAAGTTATGTGAGTTTCAGTTTGCCGATGTGGCACCCCCATGCAGGAGTGCCTCCATCTTGGGCCTACAAAGTTATTTCAGCAACCCGCAAAAGAAAAATACCCCATTACTATATCAACTGATTCAAAAAAAGCATTTGACAAAATTCTAAACTCATTCATTGTCTTAGCTCAGGCTTCTATACCAAAATTCCATAAATTGGGTAGCTTAAACAACAGAAATTTGCTTCTCACAGTTCACGAGGCTGGAAAGTCCAAGATCAAGATGCCAGCAGATGAGGTTCCCGGTAAGGAATTTCTTACTTACTTTCCCGGCAGGAAGTAGTATCACTGTATCCTCATATGGTGGAGAGAGAGATTTTGTGTCTCTTCTTTTATAAAAGGTGTTAATCCCATCATGAGGGCCACACTCTCATCACTTGATCTAACGACCATCCAAAGATCCCAATTCCAAATACGGTCACATCAAGGAATGGGGCCTCAGCAGATGAATTCCGGAGGGACGCAAACATTCAGTCCATAACATTTATGATAAAAACTGTCACCCAACTAAGACTGGAGGTGAACTTTTTCAACTTGATAAAAATCATCTAGAAAACACCTACGGCTAAAATACATAATGGTGAAGTACGGAATGTTTTCCCCTGAGAACAAGCAAGGATGTCTACTCTCCCCACTCTTAGTCATCATAGTGCTGAAAGTCCTCAACAGTACAAAAAAAAGGCAAGAAAAAGAAATAAAAGACATACAGTTTAGATAGAAAGAAACAAAGCTCTTCCTACTTGCAGATATTATATTGTCTGAGTATACAATCCCAGGAACCTACCAGAAAGCACTGAGAAAAAGTGAATTCAGCAAGGTCACTGGTCACTAGACACAAGAAAAACATAAAAATATCAATTGTATTTTTGTCTGCTGGCAATGAACAAACGGGAACCAGAATTAAAAACACAATACCACTTATAATCATCAAATAAAATGATATAATTAGGATAATTGTAACAAAACTTGTACAAGGGCTGTACGCTGAAAATTCCAAATAAGCAAATAAGCACATGAAAAGATGTTCAACATTATCGGCCATTAGAGGAATGCAAGTTGAAACCACAATGAGATATTATACACCTATCAGAATGACTAAAATGAAAAATACTGATGATAGCAAATGCTGATGAGGATGCGGAAAACCCAGATTTTCAAATGTTGCTGGTGGCAATCTAAAATGGTGCAGACATTCTGGAGCATAGTCGGTCGGTCTTTTATAAAATTAAATATACACTTGTATACCATTCACCAATTGGTCCCCTGGCCTTTATCCAGATAAATGCAAATTTACGTTCACACGAAAACCTGTATGGGAATGTGTATAAAGGCTTTATTCACCATCTCTGAAAGCTGGAAACACCCCTAGAAAACCTTCAGTGGGTGAGTGGTGTATTCAAACGATGGCATATCCACACTATGGAATACTACTCAGCAATATAAAGGAAAGAACCTTTCGTATACACAACTTGGATGGATCCCAGGGACGTCATGTTGAGTGAAAAGAATCCAGCCTCAAAGGGTTACATATTAAAAGATTCAATTTATTTAACATTCTCAAAATAACAAAAGTATAGAGGTGAAGATTAGTGCAGTGTTTCTGAACCCTGTTTTTTTTTTCATTATTGGACTCCCTAAGAAGACTGTTTTAGTTTTGACACTTTTGCTTCCAATTCCCCCCATAGAATTAAATATTAAGGAATAAGATCTAATCAAGCAGCGTTGAGTTTTGGAAGGCCACAATCATTCTAATGCCTATGATTCTTTATCCGGGAGGAGGGAACACGTTGGAAGAGATAGGGCAGGAAGTCAGACTTCTCTGAGCATGCATTTTTGCGGAGTTTGGACTTCTGAAGTAATGCCACTGTTCTACATTTTCAGAGATAACATTTAATCAACAGGATGGGAGGAGGAACCCCAAACTGAATGCAATTAAGAAACAAATGACTCCAACTATGTTTCAAATGGATGACATAACCACATTGAAAATAACTCATCCAAGAAACTTTGGAACACAGTTCTCGGTCTCTATAGCCTCAGACTAGGGCTATAAAAAAAAAAACAACACAACTGCATGCAAATCTTCAACCCTTTTAAATACGTTTGTTTTATGTAGTAGTATGGGTGCAGCAACCCTGAAGCTATTTTATGTGTAGGAAAGTAAATGAGCTTTGCTGGAAACCAGGCCCCTCACTGGAAGAAGGGAGATAAAATTATAACACGGATGAAAGCAGGAAGTATCTTGTTGAGTTGGATTGGAATTGGAATCACCAGCGTGCACTCACAATTTCTCCAATGTTAAGAAAAAACGAATGTGGACTACAAAGTATTAAATATAGATGTACACAGATGTGTATGCATAGATGTATTCTATTCTACTAGAAAGTATTCATATGGAGAGAGAGATGGAACAAAGAGAGTGTTCTGTAAAACTGATTAGGAAATGATCCCTAAACTTTTCAAATAACCAGCAATTTGACTAAGTGCTCCTGCTTTTTTTTTTTAAACTTTTTATCTCCTCTCATTTTTTAAAGCACCTATGGTTTTATGCTCCTTTTATTTTAGAAGCAATGTGGCATACTGGTTAATAGAAATGAGTTTTGAAGTCAGATAGTCTGTGTTTAAATCCCAGCTTTTTCACTTATTAGCTGTGTGGTCCCAATGTAGTTATTTAATCTCCACAAAACTTGATTACCTGATCTGTAAAATGAGAGTAAAATGAGACGCCTCTCCTCGGCGGGGCATCTGTATACATCCCTCATAGAGGGCTCTATGAGCCAATGTACATAGAGGCCCAGCACACTTTACATGTTCAATATCTAATTCATATTATCACTACTGCATGCAATTAACATTATTGAGCGACGCAAGTCATATATTTAGGATATTTGGCTCCTTCCACAAGTAAGAAAATAGATAGTCCTTAACGCCTAATTCAGGTACCCAGATCAGGCAATCACATAACTTATCTGTTCGCGTGTGACGTATCGATACATGTTCCGGGAAGTCATAACGAAAATGTCAAAATATTTTTAAATTGTACACTTGCTATAATTCTTTCCATGGGAGAGGAACTCATCACAAGAAATTTTCCGCATTTTGGACTTTTAATCAGAATGGTTTCGTTACTAATGGAGCAGCAAGCTGTCACTACTAGGCTGAATGTGTCCTTCAGGAGACAAAGAGCGATGGTTCTGGGACAGGAAATAACCCGGAGTCAGCCATTTTGTGTTTGAGCCCTGGAACGGCCTTTTCTCGCTGTAAGACCTTGGGCAAATCACTTAAATTCTTTAAATATCCGTTTCCTCATCTGTAAGATCTGGATAATATTGTCTATTCATAGGATTGTTATGAGGATCAGGTGAGAAAGAGTGCAAACACATTTTTATAAACAGTGAAGGGCCTTACAAGTCTATCAGATGACCCAACATATTTTTGTGGCACAAACCTCAAAAACAAAGGGGAAAATGGTTCTAGTGTATTTTGACTTGGTTTTGTAAGCTGTGATTTTGTTACTCACTGAATGCCAATAGTATTCTCTGTAGCTATTCAAAGATAGATTTATAGGAGATATCAATTTAGTTCATGAACTGTAATGTTTTTGCTACTCGCTATGGTATGTGTCCTTTGTTTAACCTTTCCCTGGGCAGCCTGTTGAAAAGGAATCATCTTTTGGTAAGAAACTAATTGCTGTGAGGGGGGGGAAAAAATCCCACAAACAAAATCGACTAAGATTTTTGGCTAATCGGTCAGAAAGCAGTTTACCTGCAAATAAAAATGAGTTTCGCCACATTACTCGACACTTTTTCTGCTTTCAGAATTATCGGTACCTCCCGCTAGCGGCTCATCCAGAAATGGGATGAAAGTCCATATTGTTGGCTTACATTTCCAAGTTTTCTCTGTGTTTTGTGAGACACTATCTCAAAGTGCCAAGACAACTGTGAAACTTTAAAAAGTACTTACCAACCTCTTTTTTTCTGTATGTGAGACTCATCTATGTCATAGATTCATTTAAATTGCCTGGCTATTTATACATTTTGTGGATAAAGTCTAGCTGTCCCCTCTAAATGACATAGTCTAGTTTACAATTCATTCATTTATTTAGCTGGATTTACCTAGTGTCTTTGTTCTCCAGAGCATCCTGATTCTTGTAGGAAGTAATAAAAAAACAAAGTATGATGCATTTTTCTATGAAACTTTCTGTTTAGGCTCATTCTGTTTTACATTTTAATTCAGATGCCAAATAAAGAGCATGTTTGGGCCACTTACTAAGTCATATTTCCCTGACTCAAGTTTTCTCATGACAAGAGCTACAGTCTTGTGAATTCCTAAGTACGAGTCTATAAACATGGGAAGCCTTGGTTTTCACTCTCAGCTCTTCAGGTAACTCTACAAAACCTTACAGATGTCCTCAGATGCCACTCCTGAGGCTGTGGCTGAAATTTTAACTTGATATCTTCTTTCCCCCCAAATGATACTTCTTTTAAGAAGCACTTAGGAACATCTCAAAAATTTCTTTAAAAGTTCATCAGACTTCCCTCAGCCTCGTTATCCAAGGAAGTCTGGGCCACCATTTTGCTCAGTAATTATACAGAGGAGCTGGGGTCGGGACTCTGAGTCACGTGGTCACAAGATTCACTTGTAAGGTAAATAGCTAAGAAATAAGCAACTGAAGCTTCCTAGATCACCCTTTATTTGACCTTGATTCATTCTGTGTAGGCCCAAATGTGGTTTGATGAAGACATTGGAGGCAGGGAGACGTACGCGTCTGTGCAATCACGCAGGTAACAAAGAGAAAAGCATTTTCCTCTCGTCATAGACTCTTCAGGTCTAGATTAAAGAGCATTAAAGGTCGTCTACTCAAATCACCCATGTGATGGCAGAATCTTCTTTCCAATACTTGCCAAATCCTTGTCTGGCCCCTGCTTGGGCACTTGCAATGACAGTTAACTCACTGTCTTGGAAGGCAGCCAATATTCCATTTTACTCACATGAACCCAAAACCTGTAGCTTCCACCCGCCTGTTCTAGGTCTGCCCCATGAGGCCATTCAGAAAAAGCCTAATGCCTCATCCACCTAACCGTCTTGCAAATACTTGAGAACAGCCCTCAAGGGGTGCCTGATGGCTTAGTCGGTGGAGCATGCGACTCTTGATCTCGGGGTCATGAGTTGGAGCCCCACAGTGAGTATAGAGATTGCTTAAAAAATAAAATCTTAAAAAACAGAAAACAGCTTTCATGTCCCCCCCCCCCCCCGTTATGTCTTCTCAAGGCTGAACATCTCTAGTTTCTTCAAGTGTTCCTCCTATGACAGCAGAGGTGCTTAATAAATGCTTGTGGGATGATTCTCTGGTTTTGACCACAACATTAAAAAATTAATATTCATGGAGTACTTACTCTGTGATACTTCACTGAGCCTTCGCAATAACCCGATTATTATTTACATTTTTACAGTTGAGGAAACTGAGACATGGAGTGTTTAAGTAACTTGTCCAAGGTCACAGTATAAGAGTGACACTCCAGCTCCTATTACGCTCTTACGCGTTCTTAAAAGTGTTGCTCAGAATGTGTCAACTAGACTCATAAAAATTCTTTCGAAGTGTTGCTCAGAAATGAACACCAATACCTTAGGTGCAGCCAAGAGTAAAATATGACTATCATCTACTTCTTAGATATTGTATTTCCATTAATGTGGTTTCACCTCTGTTGAATGTTGGGGGAGGGGCAATGAATATTACTGGCTTTGCATTAAGCTCACCCTTTTATTTTTTCATCTTAATTTATTTTTGAAAGAGCGTGAGCGGGGGAGGGGCAGAGAGAGGGATACAGAGGATCTGAAGCCGGCTCTGCACTGACAGCGGCGAGCCCGATGCGGGGGCTCAAACTCAAGAACCTCGAGACTGTGACCCGAGCCGAAGTCGGTGGCTCAACCGCACAACCGCTCAACCGACTGAGCCACCCAGGTGCCCCAGCTTACTCTTTAAAGTGACGGCATTCTCGGGGTGCCTGGCTGGCTCAGTGGGTGGAGCATCCAACTCTTGATCTCAGGGTCATTGAGTTCGAACCCCACGTTGGGTGTAGAGATTACTTTAAAAAACATTGGCAGCATTCTCAACCTGTGTTCATGCAGCTGGTTTTCGGAACTCAAATATATTACCTTAGTTTTGCCCCTAGGACGTTTCATCTTTTTTGATTCGGTTAGTCTAACTTGTCACATCTACTGTCATACAAGTGAATTAACCATGCTCTATTGTCTTGAGAAGTCTGATGAACAGGGGAAGGCTGCAGAAAGAACAGGGAAAGGCTGCAAACCACTGGAACAGGTGCCATCAGTTCATTTAAGCACAATCATTCCATCAGTTGCCAATTCATCAGGTTGTTTAAACAGCCAGCTCATTCATGGCAGATTATTCACAATAGCCAAAAGTTGGGAACAATACAAATGTCCATCAACAGAGGAATAGATAAGCAAAATGTGGCACATACATACAAGCCTTAAAGAGGAAGGAAATTCTGGTACAGCCTACAACACAGATGAACCTTGAGACATCATGCTAAGTACAATAAGCCAAACACAAAAGGACAAATATTATATGATTCCACTTATATGAAGTATCTAGAGTAGTCAAATTCATAGAAACAAAAAGTAGAATAGAGGCTACCAGGGGCTGGGGGAAACGAGGAAACCTGAGTTATTTAATGGGTACCGAGGTTCTGTCTGAGATGATGAAAAGGTTCTGGAAATGGATAGAAATGATGGTTTCACAACATTGTGAACCTAGTAGTTAAAGCCACTGATTGTACACTTAAAAATGATTAAAATGGTAATTTTTATATAATGTATGTAATGTATATATTTAGGTTCTCGGACCCAATTTTGGGGGCTTTCCCCACATATCAACCAAACAATTCTCACACACCAACAGTGTCCTACAACTCAACTCAATTCTGATACTATCTACCCAGAGATGGCATTGGGTCCCACAAGTTAAGAGCTCAGTCCTATAAGCCTGCTCCCCCTAGCCCCCATCTCAGGGGACAGTTCACAAATCTTAGTCGTCACCTGGGATTCTGACCAACTGATTATAAATTGGAGGTTCCAAAGACCCCCTCCTTGGGTTCAATTAATTTGCTAGAACAGGTCCCAGAACTCAAAGAAACATTTTACTTACTAGATTACTGGCTTATTATGAAAAGATCTAACTCAAGAACGCCCCGAAGGGAGAGCTGCATACATCAGGGTACTGGGAAAGGGAAAGGAGCTTCCGTGATCTCTCTGAGCGCCAGCCAGTCTCCCCACATCTCCACGGTTCACCAACCCAGAAGCTCTCCGAACCCCATCTTTTTGGTTTTTTAAGGAAGCTTCATTAATAGGCCCAATTAATTAAATCATTGGCCGTTGGTGTTGGATTCAACCTCCTCCCTCCCCTCCCTGGAAATTAGGGAGTGGAACCGAAAATTCCAATCCTGGGTTCAGCCTTGGTGCCCCTGGCAACCAGCCCCCACCCTTAGGTGAGTTACAAAAGTCAACTCATTAGCATACAAAAACGTCTTTATGGTTCTCATTACTTAGGAAATTCCAAGAGTTTTTAGGAGCTCTGTGCCACAAACAGGATCGAAGACCAAATACATATTTTTTTCCTGTTCTTTTTTTTTTTTCTTTTTTTTTAATAGGGCTTCATGCCCAGCGCGGAGCCTGATGCCGGGCTTGAACTCACAACACTGAGATCAAGACCTGAGCTGAGGTCAAGAGCCAGACGCTTAACCGACTGAGCCACCCAGGCACCCCCAAATACATATTTTTTAATTATAAATCATAATATCACAGTATATTTTACCACAATAAAAAAAAGTCATCCCATATTCCCCCACCCATCAAAGAGCCCTTGTCAAATGCCTATATGCTTTGCTGATGTCTGCATGCCCTGTATCTACATTTTATGATCAACCAGTTGGGTAATCTAATGCAACCTGCCTAAATTATCCTATCACAGAAAGAAATAAAGTTACTTTAGTTATAGTTTTTACAGATATAGATATAAACGTATCATTTCAATGGGTCCCTTCTTTATCTAAATACTCCAAAATATTTCCCTTTAATAATCTTTGCTAGAATTAATCATTGTATTAATATCAAGTTATTGTTAAGGAATCTACCTTCTCTTTGGTGGGGAAAGCTCTGTAGTATATGAAATATCACACTCATAACATTTGTTATATAAATCCTTACCTTGCACATTAGTCGTATCCTCACTTTACACATGGAAAAACTGAGGCTTTGAGAATTCTTTTTTTTTTAAGTTTATTTATTTATTTTTGAGAGACACAGAGACAGTGTGAGCAGGGGAGGGGCAGAGAAAGAGGGAGAGAGAGAATCCCAATCAGGTTTCTGGCCCTTAGCACAGAGCCCGATGCGAGGCTCGAACCCACAAAACCGTAGATCGTGATCTGAGCCAAAACCGAGAATCAGACACTTAACTGACTGAGCCACCCAGGTGCCCCTCTGAGAATTCTTTTTGTGACTTACCCAAGACCACAGTAGTAAATGTCAGAGCCAGAATTCATCACATATAGTTCTCCTGTCCACGTTGTTTCCTCCAATTTCCTTTGCCTACTTTTCTCCGATTCTTCAATCCGAGAGGAAGAGTTGAAGTTATTTCTTTACTATGTCACCTATCAAATTGCACCATCAACCCAGTCCCTGGTCTAGACCAGTCTTCTTCTACTAATTGATGAACCAAGTTGAAACAAATCCCAGCATCTCAGTAAGGCTTGCTTCCTGGTTTCAACAGCAATAGCGAAGTCTTGACAGTTTCCAGAGTGGAATGATCTCGGAACGCAGTGTGTGTGTGTGTAGGCATGCATGTGCGTGCGCAAGAGGTGGTGGCCAGGATTTGAGGATTCAAAGGGCCCTTCCAGGCACAGGTGGTCAGTGGTCTGTCAGTGCGTGGAGTTAGTTTTCAATATACGAACGGGGGGAGCACAAACATTTAGTTCCTGGCGACTGGCATCGGCTAAATCATTCCCTACAGACCACAAGAGCTATGTGTTCTTGACTATAGCTTTATCCAAGTTGCTATAGACCTGTTAACACTTGAGTATCATTGCAGTTTCTTCAACTAGGCAGATGTGACTCTTCAAGAAGGAAGCCGCCCTTAGCATAGCCTCGGAAGTAGCTTTACTTAGTCTTCTTCTTCTTTCTTTTCTGAGGATAGATTCCCTAAGAGTCTCTTTTGGTTTTCACCTTTTACTGCAAGTCACAGATCATTTTTACAAATTTCTTTCTTATAAGTAAACTCCATGCCACATGCGGGGCTCAAACTCATGACCACAAGATCGAGAGTTGCATGCCTTACTGACAAAGCCAGCCAGGAGCCCTGCAAGTCTCAGATGATTTAAAACTCCTTCTTGTCACTATTCATGGCTAGCTATGACACCCTCTTGTGTATTTTCCCTTGCGTGTGTGTCCTTGACTTCTGGTGCCTTCACGCCTTCATTCAATCAGTAAGCAGTAACTGAGTATCCAATGAGTTAAGCACTGAGCGTATGGTGATGAACATCTTTGACACAGTTCTTGTCCTCGTGGAGTTTCTAGTCTAGTAAGACTGAGTACTTGGCTGGCTCAGTCAGAAGAACATGCAACTCTTGATCTCGGGGTCGTGAGTTCGAGCCCGTGTTGGGTGTAGAGATTACTTAAAAATAAGATCTTAAAAATAAAACCCTATACTAAGGTTGTTGGACATTATCCTGAAGGCTATAAAGAGTGTATGATTTATTTTAAGCAGGGGAGTAGCATGATGACATAAATGTTTATTTTATAATCAATCTGGAAGCAGCATGGAGAACGAATTGGGTGGGAGAACCAAGAAAGGAAGTGTGAAGAGCAGTGAAGAGGGTGCTATGTGAATTGGGAGGCTAAAACCTAAGGGGGTGGGGGCCCCTGGGTGGCTCAGTCAGTCGAGCGTCAGACTCTTGATTTCGGCTCAGGTCATGATCTCACGGTTCATGAGTTCCAGCCTCTCACTGGGATTCTCTCTCTCTCTCTCTCTCTCTCTCCCTCTGTCCCTTCCCCCGCTCGCTCTCTCTCTTTCTCTCCCTAAAATAAAAAATAAATACATAAATAAAAATAAATACAAACCTAAGGGAAAATTTTCTCAAAATCAAAGCCAAGTTTTCGAGAGTCTCTGATTCTCAAGAGGCAAAGGTCAGCAGTAAGGACTCTGGCGGGGAGGGCCTTGGTAAATGTTGCAGGCCCTGGTGATTATGCTCTACAAAACAAGGGGCAACCAAGGTGGCCTAAGCATGACCAAACAATCAACCAACCTTCAGCAGCTCAGCCCCTGGCTGGTTAAAATGATCGATCACCTGTTCTATCTGCCCAGCAAAGGATGAATAGCTTCTTTCTTTCTTTCTTTTTTTAAAGTAGGCTCCTTGCCCAATGTGGGGCTCAAAGTCACAACCCTGAGGTCAAAAGTCACACACTCTACCAACCGTGCCAGCCAGGTACCCCCAAGAATGAATACTTCCTGAAGGAAAAGAACATCAGCATGAGTCAGAGGGTCTGTAACTTTTATATACAATGCCCAGCATTGAACTAAAACCTACTAGGCGTGCCACGAGGAAACGATAGATTGTAGAAACAGACCCGCAAAGATCCACAAATCTGAGTTAACAGGCAAAGACTTGAAAATAATGGTGATGAATATATTGAGAGAAAATGGATGATAAGATGAAGAATTTCACCAGGGACTTGGAATCTATAATAAGGAATTGGGGAGGGGAGCACCTGGCTGGCTCAGTTGGTAAATTATCCAAATTCTGATCTCAGGGTTGTGAGTTTGAGCCCCACATTGGGCGTAGAGCTTACTTTTAAAAAATAAAAATAAAAAATGAAGAATCATGGGGCACTTGGGTGGCCCGGTCGGTTAAGCATCTGACTCTTGGTTTTAGCTCAGGTCATGATCTCACAGTTTGTGAGATCGAGCCCCTACGCTGGGCTCTGTGCTGACAATGTGGAGCCTGCTTGGGATTCTCTCCCTCTCTGTGTGACTCCCTTGCTCTCTCTCAAAAAAAAAAAAAATAATAATAAGGGGCGCCTGGGTGGTACAGTAGGTTGAGTGACCAACTTCGGCTCAGGTCATGATCTCATAGTTTATGGGTTCGAGCCCCTTGTCCATCTCTGTGCTGACAGCTCGGAGCCTGCTTCGGATTCCGTGTCTCCCTCTCTCTTTGTCCCTCCCCTGCTCACACGTGGTCTCTCTCTCTCTCTCTCAAAAATAAACATTTAAAAAATTAAAAAGAAAAAATAAATATATAAAACTTAAAACACTTAAAGAATCAGCAGATGAGTTCCCCAAGATGGTGGAGTAGGAGACCTCCATTTTCCCACAGAGATCAACAACTAAGCTACCCACAAACAAACCCTACTCTGGGAGAGCTTAGGAGTCCACTTCAACTTCGGCAGCACAATGAAACAAAAAAAAACCGGAGAATTATCACACAAAAAGGAAAGGACAGCTTCATTTTGTCCGCATCGTCCCACCCCCCAGGCTGGCACTGCTTAGTGCCAAGAGGGAACTCCCCAGCTAGAAAAAGTTCCCCTGGCCAAAAAAGGGACAGCAGGGTGAATGACCAGTGTCTCTAACCTCTCGGGGCCCTGTGTGAAGGGCCCACTTCAGTTTCATCCCACCCAGAGACCAGCAAAACTAAGATGTGTAGAGATGGCCGGGAACAAGGAAGAAGGGCAGGGCTACCGGCGGCAGCCACGCAGCAGGAACGAGACAGTGCCCTGTCACCCACTCTGCAGAGAACCCCGGGAGCTGTCACCGCTGAAAACCAATGGCTGGCACAACCACTGAGGAAGCCCTGCAGACTTCACAGGTTTTTGCCCACAGGTTTTTGTGTTCATGAACCGCCAGCCCTTCAGTCCTCCCGCTCCCTCCTCCACCTCCACCCCCACAACCACAGCCAGAATCCTGGATCCGCGGAGCCCCTGGATCTGCAGCTGTGTGAGTGTAGGACTTCTAGCTGGCCCCCTGCAGCCGATCCCCAGCACAGTGCTTGCCAGCAGGCTCACCCCTCCAGTTGTGCCCCTGCGTGCCCCCAGCCCTACTGCCAACACTGGCCTCCATGACCACGTACCTACCTGTGGTGAGATCCTGGTGCTACCATACGATCCAGCAATTCTGCCTCTGGGTATGTATCTGAAGGAAACAAAATCGCTCTCTCAAAGAGCTATCTGTACCCCCACGTTCATTGCGGCATTATTTACAATAGCCAAGGCATGGAAACCACCTAAGTGTTCACCGATGGATGAATGAATGAAGAAATATACAGTGAATGAAATATACAATGAATGAAGAAATATACAATGGAATATTATTCAGCCACCAAAAAGAAGGAAATCCTGCCATTTGCAACAACATGGACAGATCTTAAAGGGCATTACGCTAAGTAAAATAAGTCATATACAGAAAGACAAACACTGTGCATCTCACATGCGGAATCTGAAAACATCAAAGTCATAGAAACAGAGCAGGTTGATGGTTACCAAGGGCTGGGGGGGGGGGGGAGGTGTGGGGGAATGGGGAGATGTTGGTGGAAAAGCACAAACTTTCAGTCGTAAGATGAATAACTTCCAGGGATGTAATGTACAGCATGGTGACTCTCGTGAACGATACCGTATTCCATCCTTGAAAGTTGCAATGAGAGTAAATCTCAAATGTTCTCACCATAACTACAACAATAACACAATGGTAATTATGTGAGGTGGTAGATATGTTAACTAACCTTATTATGGTAAAAACTTTGCAATCTATACAGGTATCAAATGAAACACATTGCATACTTAAACCTACACAATATTATATGCCAATTGTATCTCAGTAAAGTTGGAAAAAAGAATCAGATGGAAGTTCTAGAACTGAAAACTAACATCTGAAACTAAGAACTCAACACAAGCATTTAACAACCAAATAGACCCAACAGAAGACAGGATCCATGAATTGATAATTAAATACATAGCACCTAAACTGTAGTGCAGAGAGAAAAAAAAAAAGAATAAAAAAACAGAGAAAAGAACAGACATGTGGGACACATTGAAAAATGTCTAATATATATGTAGTTTAAGTCCCTGAAGGAGAGGAGAGAGAACCAATGGGGTAGAAGTAATAATTGAAGAGGGGTGCCTGGGTGGCTCAGTCGATTAAACGTTGGACTTTGGCTCAGGTCATGATCTCATGGCTCCTGAGTTCGAGCCCCGCATTGGGCTCTGTGCTGACAGCTCACAGCCTGGAACCTGCTTCGGATTCTGTGTCTCCCTCTCTCTCTGCCCCTCCCCCCTCCTTGTGCTCTCTCAAAAATAAATAAACGTTAAAAAAATTAGAAGTAATATTTGAAGAGATTCTGGATGGGCTTTTTCCAAAACCGAGTAAAGATGTTAACACACAGGTCCAAGAAATTCTATCTAGAGGCCAAATACTCATACACAAAAGCACACATAGAGGCATGTCACAATAAAATTGCCTGAAGATTAAAGGCAAAGCCTTAAAAGCAACCAGAGGGAAAAGGACGAATTACCTTCAAAAAAGCAAAATAAGTCTTAGAAATGACTTCCCCGAACATTTTGAAATGTACTCCCCTAAAATCAAGGATCTAACTTATGAGTACGCCTTTAGTTCTTTTTGTTATAATTCCAAGTTACTGCCAACCCAGTCACTTACTTTCAGTGTTATTGACACCTCGGTATTTTCAACAGGTTCTCCAGAATGAGATCCATACTCAGTGGGCGGCAGCATGGAAGGGTGGAAATAGCAGGGATCTGCCTCTATCAAGCTCTGTGACCTTGGGCCAGTTGGTTCACGTCTTTAAACGTCGGTGATGCTTCTCATCTGCAAAATGCAGACAGCATCTATCTTGTCGGGTTAGTGTGACCATTACATGAACGATGCTTACAGCACAGTACCCATTATGGTATAAGAGTTCTGTGAAAGGCAGCCAGTATCTTCTTTTAAGAGAACCGTTTGAGCGGAGCAAGGGTTTAGCAAATGTTTCGCTTGTGGCAGAAAGAGACCCAACTGCGAGCATCTGATGATACATTGGCTGATGAGTCCACCCACCATCTATTGGAGCACTTACCATGTGCCGGTTTACCTTTATTTACCCTCAATAAACAGTACTGTCAGTGTTCCCATTTTACGGTTGGGGAAATTGAGACTTAAGGAGGCTTAGCAACGCACTTAGAGTGCAAATGGCAGAGCCCAGATCCAAACCAATATGCCTCCGACTTTGAAGTTGTGCTCTGGGTGTTAGGTGACCCTCACCACTCATCTCTACAAGGTCACCATGGCTCTTGGCAAGCCTGTCCACATGAAAGCCTGTTACACCGCGCAGTGATGTCGCTTTCACGCCCGTCCTCCGTTCGCCGGGCCCGGGGTTCTCTGTGGTTTCTTCACTCTCTGCCTCGCGTCCTTACACACAACTGGATGCCTCTGATGTCTTGAACTATGACATCGCCCTCTGATTTTGTTTTTTTTTAATGTGGTTATCGTTCTGCTGTGACAAACTTCACTTTCCCATTGTTCACTTGCCTCAGTGACATCTCAGTCCCATCCCCCAAGTTTCCAGTCCGGTGCAATGACTCACAAGGTGCATCTTAGTAACTAAGACTTATGCTGATTTCTAAGCTTCAGGCTCTGATCGCACTCAAAGTTCTCTTCTCAAAGGGCGGAGAAGAGTGCCCACCTTGGGTCTAGAGCAGAGTAGGGGGTTTCCTTCTCTCTTGAGCTCTCCTCCCTCTTCTCTGCCTTGAGAACTTTAGGGCTGGGATAGGAATGAGGAGGAGGAATATCTGACTAGTGTGGTGAGTTTCTTCTATTGACCCTATTGATGGGTCATCCATCCAGCACAGTGGATAGTATTGATCTCTCAACTGGGGTGTATATACATCCAGGAGGAGGTATCAGAGGCCTCATTGGATGCTGTAAGAAAATATTAGAACTTCTATCTATAGTTTTTTTTTTCCATTTATTTAAGTTTATTTATTTTGAGAGAGACAGAGACAGTGCGAATGGCAGAGAGGCAGAGAGAAAGGGAGACAGAGAATCCCAAGCAGGCTCCGTGTTGCCGGTATAGAGCCCGACATGGGGCTCGAACTCATGAAACCACAAGATCATGACCTGAGCAGAAACCAAGAGTCAGACGCTCAATCGACTGAGCCACCCTGGCGCCCCATATAGTTTTTTTTTAATCCAGAGAAATTTCTATACGTCAGCTTCACTAATGTTTCATATGCAGATTGAAATCCACACCTTCCCTGGATCCATATAGCAGATGGTCACATACAAGGCCCCAGGGATTCTTGGGTAAGAGGGGGAGTTCCACAGAGCAGATGGCTTGCCGCGGTGTTCTCCCACATTCCTTGGATTTTTAGTTTGTAATTTACCTGTGGAGGGTTAAATGTATTATGCAAAGTATTATCTAATTTTAGCTAAACCAACTCAATATAATGAATAAATGGTTTCAGAAGATCTTTGCAAAGAACGCATGGGTTGAAGGAATGCTAATAATTATGAGCACAAAGAAAGAAAATGGCAGAGCAGAAGTTTCTCATTCTCCCAGTATAAGCACCTCTTCATCTCTATTTTGAGGTGAAGAATCAGACACTCTAATCAGATACAACAAAAAGTCAGGCAGGGGCTCCTGGCTGGCTCAGTCGATAAAGCATGAAGCTCTTGATCTCAGAGTTGTGAGTTCGAGTCCCATGTTGGGTGTAGAGATTACTTAAACTGAAATAAAATCTTTTTAAGAAGTCAGGCAAAGGTTTTTCTAATTATCAAGAAGATTATTAGAAATATGGATTTACAGTCACATCTCACCTCAAGTTTGCTTTATTACGTAGTCCCATTCTGTATATTCCAAGACAAATATTTGAAATATAAGCATCCCTCCTGATCCGATTCCATTAACTGCTTCCTTCACTCATTGATATAAAGTAAAACATAGATGGAGGAAGGGAAGGCCTCCAAGAGGATTTCAAGGTTTGAGTCCTGGGTGGCTGGATGAGTTCTGACATGGACAATTGAGAATTAAATGGTGAATGGTGCTGCTTCTGACCAAGTGAAGTCCGAGGTCACAAGAAGATATCGAAGTGAAAAATAAATGGCATACACGCAAAATTGAGCATTTAGAGATATGCACTTAAAGAGTTTCATTTTGAAGAACTCGAAAAAATGAATTTGTAAATTCAAATATTTTAAATAATTTCTTTTTATTTGAGAGAGAGAGAGAGAGCGAGAGCGCATGAGCAGGGGGGAGGGACAGAGGGAGAGAATCTTAAATAGGTTTCACACTCAGCACAGAGTCTGACGCAGCACTTGAACCCACGACCCTGGAATCACGACCTGAGCTGAAACCAAGAGTCAGACAACCGACTGAGCCACCCAGGCACCCTAGTAAATTCAAGTTTTTTATAAAAATTTTGTTTGTTTCTTTAAAATTTTTTTTAATGTTTATTTTATATTTGAGAGACAGAGCACAAGCAGGGGAGGGGCAGAGAGAGAGGGAGACACAGAATCTGAGGCAGGCTCCAGGCTCTGAGATCTCAGCACAGAGCCCGACGCAGGGCTTAAACTCACAAGCTGTGAGATCGTGACTTGAGCTGAAGTCGGACACTTAACCGACTGAGCCACCCAGGCGCCCCTGCCCCTGTTTGTTTTTTAAAGAAGGCTTCATGCCCAGCATGGAGCTCAACACAGGGCTTGAACTCACAACCCTGAGATCAAGACCTGAGCTGAGATCAAGAGTCAGACGTTCAACCAACTGAACCACCCAGGCACCCCATTAAAAAACATACATATTAAATGTTGACTGCATTTATATATAATTACACATTTTGAAGGAAATGTGTCAGTTCCAAAGTGATGGTGCATGCAAAAGTGTAAACACCATGTCATTTTAATTATACATTTTGCAAATAAAGCAATGCGTTAAAAAAAACAAAACCCAACCTGACTTCTCAGTGGAAACAATAGAAGCCAGAACACAATGGAATGGCATTATCTTAGTGTAAAAGAAAATGACTGTAAAAGCAATACTCCATAACCAGGGAAAATATCCTTAAGAAAGGTAGGTGCCATAGATATGTCAGACAAACAAAATCTGAGTGAATTTATAGTCAGCAAGCCTGCACTAAAGGGAATTCTTTTAGGTAGAAGGGAAATAATCTCAGATACTAAAAAAAGGCAGGATGGAATGAAGAGCAACGGATAACTAAATATGTGGATAAACACAGATCGATTTGATTGCACAAAACAATCATAATAATGGCCAGTAGCATTTAAAATATAGAGACAGAATAAGCATCAGGAAGGAAATTTGCAACTGAGAGGATGGTAGGGACCTCTTGAATGTGTTGCCAAGAGAAACTGTCTCCTTCTCCTGGGGAATATTCTGGTTGTAAATTACAGAAACTCATATCAACTCAAAAAAAAAAAAAAAACAAAACCAAAAAACCAAAAAAAGCCCCCAAAAATATATATAAAGAGAGAATTAGGGACACCTGGCTAGCTCTGTGGGTGGACCATGTGACTCTTGATCTCAGGGTTGTAAATTCAAGCCCCACATGGGATGTAGAGATTACTTAAAAATAAAATATTAATATATATTAATATTAATTATATTAATAAATAAATTATGATTATGCATTTGATAATTAATATTAATTATATATATAGAGAGAGAGAATTAAATATTCTCTCTATATATTCTTATAGACAGAATTAATATTCTCTCTATATATATAGAGAGAGAATTAAAATGCATGCCATCATGGAATTTGAGTGGGGTTTATCCCAATGCCTAACTTCAGAGTTGGGCATGTGATATAGATCCAGCCAATAAAATTCCATGATGATTGGTTAGGCGAGGGGTATGTGACCAAAGAGGGACCCATAAGAACCAGCAAGTACCAGCATTGAAACTTTTGTGGAAACTATTGTGAGTATTCCAAGGCTTAATATAACAGTGAGATGGCCTATCTAAAATGAATGCAGAACACAAGGAAACAGAAATGATGAAGAGAGAGGTTTATTTGGGATTTAAGCTCTTAGATCCAGCCATACCTAAAGCTAGTCCTATCTCAGGAATTTGCAATTATGTGTAACAGCTTCCTTTTTTTTTTTTTTAAGTAAGCTCTACACCCAATGTGGGGCTTGAACTCACAACCCCAAGATTGAGAATGTCATGCTCTACTGACTGAGCCAGCCAGGCACCCCAGAGAGAGAGAGGGAGAGAGAGAGAGAGAGAGAGAGAGAGAGAGAATGAGTGGGGGAGGGGCATGGAGCGAGGGAGAGAGAATCCCAAGCAGGCTCCACACTCAGTGAAGACCCCTCCCCACTTCGGACCCAAACTCATGAACCATAAGACCACAACCTGAGCTGTAATCAAGAGTCGGCCACTTAACGGACTGAGCCACTCGGGAGCCCCACAACCTTCAGTTTTAAACACAAACCAGTTTCTAACGAACATTACTCCTACTCTATATGCAGGGAACAAAGTCTTCTGGTTTGGAGCCAAGACTCAGAGACTTCCTAACTCCAGCATTATCAGTGATGATCATCTGATAGAAAACCTGCCAGGTCCACCCTGGACATAGGTGCAGGCGCCTCATTGGGAGTCATCCCCCGTGGGGAACGCATTGGATGAGGGTGGGAGCACCAGGCTGGGCCGGGTCCCCAGGGCTCCTCACGGACCCAGGCCAGACATAGGCAGTCATTGTGGCCTCCATGTGGCTCCCGGGACTCTAACCTCCCATCTTGTTCCTGTGCCTGCCCACGAGGGGCACCCAACTCTCAAGTATGTATCTTGAATATAAGTTGAAAGTAAAAGGATGGTTAAAAGATGTATCCTGCAAACACTAACCACAAGAAAGCTGATGTCGCTGTGCTGATACCAAACAAAGCATGACTAGACGTAGAGAAGAATATTTCATAATAATAAAGGAATAAATTGGCTAGGAAAATATAACAAATTGTAGAGCTATATGCACCCATAACAGGTATAAAGCAAAAATCAATGGAACTAAAGGTGACAAATCCACAAGGACAATAGGAAGTTTGGAGGCACCTGGGTGGCTCAGTCAGTTAAGCCTCCGACTCCGGCCCAGGTCATGATCTCACGGTTTGTGAGCTCGAGCCCTGCTTCGGGCTGTGTGCTGACAGCTCAGAGCCTGGAGCCTTCTTCAGATTCTGTGTCTCCCTCTCTCTGCCTTTCCCCCACTCACACTCTGTCTCTGTCTCTGTCTCTGTCTCTGTCTCTCTCTCTCAAAAATAAATACACATTAACATTTTTTTAAGTTAATAACAAAAACTAAAAAAAAAAACAAAACCCATAAGATTGAACACACCTCTTTCAACAGCTGATAGAATAAAGAAACAAAAAATCAGTAAGATAGAAGATACAGATAACAAAATTAGCAAATTCCAGGTATCTAGATACTTACATATATAGATTCTATGTCGATACATATTGTGTGTATATATATATATATATATATATATGTATATATATATATATGTATACATATTACATATAGAAAACTCTCCATCCAGTAATAACAGAATATGTATCCTTTTCAAATGCAAATGTAACACATGCCGAAATTGACCATATACTGAGTCATAAAGCAAGCTTCAACAAATTTCAAATGATTCAAACCGTTTAGAGTATGCTCTCTCACCACAGAAAAACCAAGCTGGACATCCATAACACAAAGATGACTCCAAAATTCTCAAATGCTTGGAAAGTAAGCAAAAATAACAAAAAAAAAATATCATAATACAATGAATACAATTTTAAGCCCATAAATTCAACAACTTGTATGAAGCGATAAATTGCTCACGAAACACAACTTCCCAAAGTGACACACAAGTAAACAGAACGTAGTCTAAATAATCTGTTATCTATTATGGTAATTGAAGCACCTTTCTAAACACCTCCCAAAGAAAACCCCAAGACCCAGATGGCTGAACCAGTGAATGCTTCTAGACATCTAAGGAAAAAAGAAAAAACTAATCTTTACAAACACTTCAAGAGAATACAAAAATAGTGAAACATACCTAAATGCTTTTAATGGGGCCCAAATAGCCTGTTACCAAAACCTAACAAGGATTATAAGAAAGGAAAATTGCCAAAAATCTCTCTTGTGAGCATAGATGTGAAACTTCTAAATAGAATATTAGTAAATGAATCAAGAGCTATATATAAAGAACAGTACATCAGAAACAAATTTTTTTCTAGGAATATAAGGGCTAATGTTCTAAAGCCAATAAATATAGTCACTATATAAATACATAATGATTGAAAAATCTTATCCTCATCATCTTGATAGATGCAGAGGAAAATCTTCAAAAATATAATGTTCAGATGTACCTTCCTGGCTCCAGGTCAAGCTTGAGGTGTGCATGGCTGCGGTGGCGAGAGCCTGAATCCAGCAAGGGGTGGGGTGGGCGCCTGTGGCCAGGGGACCTAGAGGGCAGACCATGGTGATGGAGACCAGCAAGGCTGACTGGGCCGTGGACCTAACACCAGGAGTAGCCCAAGCAGTCCTTCCTCTGCATCAAGCTTCTATTCCTGAGTTTCTGAGTGACCTGAGTTGGGGGGGGGTCGCATTGGAAATCTCGGGGTGAAGGGTGCATGGCCCTGCCTTAGGGATCCTGGAGTGTGGGAGGGGGTCAGTTCTGTCTTTGAGGAGCATTTGGATGAGGGCTCTTGGCTCTGCGTCAGGGATCTTGGAATGTAGGAAGCTGTGGGAGTATGAAGGGCTCAGACACGGCCCTGTTCTTTGGAGAGTCTGGGGTCTCAGAGCGCTCAGGCTCCTTCTTTGGGGACTGGGCCAAGGGTACAGGTACTGTCCCAAGGAACTTCAGACGAAGGAAACTCGGTCCCAGTCCTAGGGATCCTGCCCAACATTCATCTGACACTTCCCTGGAGTAGCCAGAGAGATTCAGACACGGCAGCAAGCAGAATGGAGCACTATCAGAAAGCTGGCCCTGTGGAACTCCCAGCAGCCCCCAGGGGCACTCACCAGCCTGCGACCCACACCTAGCTCCATCTGTGGCCTCTGACCCTAAAGAAAGGCTGGAGACACAGGGTCCTGAGGACGTCCCGAGCAAGCTGTTCTCCAGACATGAATGTCTAGGATGGCTGTGCCTTCTCTGAGAAGCCTCTGTAACTGCTCAACATTCCCACCATGACTTGAATCCACATGACTTGAAGAGTGACGGGTGTGGGGTTTCTGCTGCATTCTGGAAGGCTTCAGAAGGGCTTCCTCTGCCTTCTACATACAGTGCTTCTGACAGAGGTTCAGGGAGTGGGTTGGAAACAAAGGTTCTGCCTGTTTGTGTGGAAAAAAAAGTATATATATAGTATTCATTCATGATTAGAAAAAAATATTTGTAGCAAATTCATAATAGAAAGGAGCTCTCTCTTGATCTTATGAAGTGTATCTATAAAAAATTAAAAACTATACCAAACATCATGCTTAATGATGAATTATTGAAAACTTCCCCCCTGAGATCAGGAAGAGACAAATAATTCTGTTATCATAACTCCTATTCAATATCAAACTTGGAATCCAGTGCAAGAACACAGGAAAAAGCAATAAAGAACATATGGTAGGAAAAGAAGAAATAAAACTGTCATTATTTACTACATGATTTTGCACCAAAAAAATCCAAAAGAATCTACAGAAAATCTATTAGAATTAGTAAGCAAATTTAGTACACACTTAGGTATATATGAAAAAGCCAAGTATATTTCCACATACCAACATCAAATAAATAAGAAATGAAGTTTTTAAAAGATGCCATTTACAATAGTTTAAATAACATTAATTAAGGGCGCCTGGGTGGCTCAGTCGGTTAAGCATCGACTTCAGCTCCAGTCATGATCTCACGATTTGTGAGTTCGAGCTCCACATCGGGCTCTGTGCTGACAGCTCAGAGCCTGGAGCCTGCTTCGGATTCTGTGTCTCCCTCTCTCTCTCTGTGCCTCCCTTGCTCTTGCTCTGTCTCTCTGTCTCTCTCAAAAAAAGAAACATTAAAAAAATTTTAAATAAATTATTAGCATCAATTAATCAGGAATAAATCTAACAAAAGATGCCCAAGGGCTTTATACTGGAGACTACAAAATATTGAGAAAATTCAAAAAAATGACATAAAAATAGAAGGATTACCGTACTTATGGATTACTAGACTCAATATGGTAAAGATATCAACTCTCTCCAAATTGATCCACCAACTCAATGCAATAGCAATAAAAATCCCAATAGGTTGTTTTTTCCATTAAGAAATTGACACACCCAGGGGCTCCTGGGTGGCTTAGTTGGTTAAGCGTCTTACTTCAGTTCAGGTCATGATCTCACGGTTTGTGAGTTCGTGCTCTGCATCGGGCTTTCTGCTGTCAGCGCACAGCCAGCTTTGGCTCCTCTGTCCCCGTCTCTCTCTGCCCCCCCCCGCCCCCCCGCTTGTGCTCTCTCTCTCTCTCTCTTTCAAAAAGAAACATTAAAAATTGTTTTAAATACAATAAATAAAAATTTGAAAAAAAAGAAATTGACACACTGATTATAATATTTATATGGAGGTGCAAAGGGCCAAAACTAGCCAAAATGTAATAAGGATCTAAATGAGGATAGTAGACCAACAAAAGTTCCACAAGAAAGCAAAGGAGAATATATTCATGACCTTTGCAAAAACAATGATTTCTTTAAAAAAAAATCAAAAGGCACAAACCATAAACCATAAAAATAAAAGTTGATAAACTGGATTACATCACATTTAAGAAATTCTGTTTATGGAGAGACTCTATTAAAACACTAAAAGCTAGGCATAAAATGGGAAATGATACTTGTATAGTCTATAAATGACAAATGACTTGCTTTTCTCCAAAATATATGAAGAATTCCTACAAACAGTGAAGAAAAAGGCAGAGGCACCTGGGTAGCTCAGTCGGTTAAGTGTCTGACTCTTGATTTCGGTTCAGATCACGATCTCACGGTTTGTGGGATCGAGCCCCACACTGGGCTCTGTGCTGACAGTGTGGTACCTGCTTGGGATTCTCTTTCCCTCTCTCTCTCTCTCTCTCTCTCTCTGCCCCTCCCCTGGTCTCTCTCTCTCTCTCTCTCCCCCCCTCTCAAAATACATAAATGAACATTAAAAAAATTAAAATAAATAAAACAAGAGTGTCAATTAAAAAAATACTTGAACAGGCATTTTCCTTTTAGCACTGTTTTAGCTACAGCCCACAGATTTTGATACACTGTATTATCATTTCAACTCATTCAAAATATTTTCTAATTTACCTTCAGGTTTTTGCTTTGACCCATGGATCATACAAAGATCTGTTGCTGAATTTCTAAGAGCTTGGAAGATTTTGTCATTGCTCTTACCTGTCTGGAGTTGATTTCTAGTTTAATTCCATATGGTCAGAGAAAATTTCATTTCTATCATATTTCTTAAGGTTTGTTTTATGACCTAAGATATAGACTCGGGGGCCCGGGTTTTTTTTATTATTATTTTTTTTTTTAAGATGTGTGGGGCTCCAACTCACAAGCTTGAGATCAAGAGTCACGTGCTCCACTGATAGAGAGTTCTTTGGGGTGAACACAAGTGACCCAAGACGGTAACTCAAATCTACATGAAAAAGCAAAGAGCACCAGTAAAGGTAATTATATAACTATAAAAGACATACAAATCTATATTGCATCTCCTGTCTGCTCTTAATTTAAAAAGCCAATGTGTTGGGGTGCCTGGGTGGCTTAGTCGGTGAGGCATCCGACCTCAGCTCGGGTATGATCTCACGGTTCACGAGTTCAAGCCCCTCATTGGGTTCTGTGCCAGCAGCGGGAAGCCTACCTTGGATCCTCTGTCTCACTCTCTCTGTCCCTCCCCCATTCGTTCTCTCTCTCTCTCAAAACTAAGTAAAAAACATTAAAAAAACACTAAAAATAAGATTTTTAAAAAGCCAGTGTATTAAACAATATGTGTGTAATTGTATCGTTGTTCCTACAACCTATACAAATGTCATATATTTGACAACAGGAGCACAAAAGAGGTTGGGGGGCGGGGAATCAAGTTGTATTGGAGTAAGGAAATGACACCAAATGTTGACTGCAACCCACAGGAATGAAGGAAGACAACTAGAACTGGGAAGTAAAAAGGCAAATATAACAAACTGTCAATATATACTTGGTCTCTTCTTTTCTCAGCTTATTTACTAGATATAAAATTATATGCAGTAATAATTGTAACATTATATGTTTGGATTTGTAACATATATAAATGTAACATGTATAACAGTAATAGCACATAATGGGGAAGAGGGAATATATATTGTATAATAAATAGTATATAGTATTCCTACATAGGAGTACTTCCATATGTTGCTGAAAGTAAGTCAGTGTACATTTGAGACGGATTCTGATAAGTTCAGATGTGTATGAGAAACCCTAGAGCAACCACAAAGAAAACCACTAAAAAAAAAAAAAAAAAACAGAATAAAAAATCATTATATAAGCATTAAATTGCTATACTAAAAAATAGTCATTCAGTGCAAAAGAAAGTAGTAAAGGAGAAATAGAGAAATATTAAAAGCATGAGATTTTATAGAAAAAGAAAAAGACGTAGCAATGTAAATCCAACTATATAAATAATAGAGTTAAGGTGAATGGATTAGGGGCGCCTGGGTGGCTCAGTCAGCAGAGCGTGCGACTCTTGATCTCGGGGTCGTGAGTGCGAGCCCCATGTTGGGGGTAGAGCTTACTTAAAAAAATAAAAATAAAGTGAATGGATTAAACAATCCAGTCAAGAGGCAGAGAATGTGAGACTGGAAAAGAGAAAACAAGATCCAACTACATGTTGCCTACAGGAGGAGTCATAGTTTAGATTCAAAGATACAAATAGATTAAAAGTCAAAGGATGGGAAAACACATATCACATAATTAGCAACCATAAGGAAGCTGGAGTGACTCCACTAACATCAGACAAAATAGAGACCAAGGCAAAAATTATTACTAGACACTAAGAAGGACATTACATATTGATAAAAGAGTCAATACACCAAGAACATACACCAACTATTAACACACATACACCCACAGCAGAGCCCCAAATACATGCAGTAAAAACTGACATAAGTGAAAAGAGAAATTAGACAATTCGACAATAGTCGAAGAGCTCAATACCTCAATTTTAACAATAGATAGAAAAACTAGGCAGAAGCTCAAAAGGAAATAGAAATCTTGAATAGCACTATAAACCAACTAAAGCTAACAGATATGTATATAAAACAGTTGCACAAAACAAAGCAGAATACATATTCTTCTCAAGTGCACATGGAACATTCTCCAGGATAGACCATCTATTAGGCAATAAAACAAACCTCAATACACTTAATAGGATTGAAACCATACAATGCATGTTCTCTGATCACAATAAAGTGAAATTATAAATGAATGACAGAAAAAAAATTGGGAAATTCACAAATGTGTGGAAATTAAACAACATATTATTAAAAAAAATTTTTTTAGTGTTTATTTATATTTGAGAGAGACAGGGAGACAAAGGATGAGTAGGGGAGGGGCAGAGAGAGGGAGACACAGAATCCGAAGCAGGCTCCAGGCTCCGAGCTGTCAGCACAGAGCCCGACATGGGGCTCAAACTCACAAACTGTGAGATCCTGAGCCGAGGTCGGACATTTAACCAGCTGAGCCACCCAGGCGCCCCTAAACAACACATTATTTTTAAAAAATGTATTTATTTATTTAGAGATTATTTATTTAAGTAATCTCTACATCCATCATGGGGCTCAAATTCACAACTCTGAGATCAAGAGTCACAGTCTCCTTCAACTGAGCCAGCCAGGCGCCCCAAACAACACATTCTTAAACAATGGGCCAACGAAGATAACAGAAGGGAAATTACAGAAGACTTCAGGATGAATGAACATGTAAACACAACACACCAAAATTTATGGGATGCAGCTAAAGTAGTGTTTAGAGGGAAATTTACAGCTGTAAACATTTACATGAAAACAAGAAGATTCAAACCAATAACCTAACCTCCCACCTTTGGAGACTAGAAAAGCAGAACAAACTAAGCCCAAAGCAATTAGAAGGAAATAATAAAGATTAGAGGGAAAATTAATGAATTAGAGCGTAGAAAAAGAATAGAGAAAAATCAATGAAACCAAAAGCTGGCTCTTCGAAAAGATAAAAATAAAACAAAAACAAAAACACCCCCCCCCCAAAAAAAACCCCTGAAGGACATTTAGCTAGATTGATTAAAAAAAAAAAAAAAAAAAAAAAGGCAGGTGGGGAGAAGACTCAATTTCCTGAAAACAGAACTGAAAAAGAGGACATTACCACCAAACGTGCAGAAATAAAAAAGATTCTAAATGTATACTATGACCAACTGTGTGCCATAAAGTGGACAAATTATTAGAAAGACACAAACTACCATAACCAGTTCAGTTGGAGGAGCGTGCAACTGTTAATCTCAGGGTTGTGACTTTGAGCCCCACGTTGGGCATAGAGCCCTACCTTAAAAATAAGCAAACAAACAAACAAATAAAAATTCAAAAAGCCAAACTACCACAACTGACACAAGAGGAAGTAGAAAAATCTGAACAGACCTGTATTAAGAAGAGATTGAATTAGTAATTTAAAAACTACTCACAGAGAAAGGCTCAGGATCAAAAGGCTTCACTGGCGAGTTCTACAAAAATATTTTAAAAAGAAATGATAGCAATCTTTCACAAGCCTTTCCAAAAAATAGAAGAGGGAACACTTTCTGATTCATGTTATGAGGCCAGTATTACTCTGACACCAAAATCAGACAAAAACATAGCAAGTAAAGCAAACTAAGGACGAATAACTCTTATAAAACTAGCAACAAAAATCCTCAACAAAAACACTGGCAAACCAAATCCAGCAACATATAAAAGAGATTATACCCCATGACCAAGTGAAATTCATTCCAGGGTTACAAGGTTGTTTTAACATCCAAATCTCAATCAATGTAATAGACCACATCAATAGAATAAAAGAGCTCGCATAATCATTTGAATAGATGCCGAAAAAGTACTTGACAAAATTCACCAGCCCTGAATGATAAAAACGCTCAACAAACTAAGAATTGAAGGCATCTTTCTCAACCTGATGAAGGACATCTGTGAAAAACCTGCAACTGACATTATACTTAATGGTGAAAGATTGAAAGCTTTCCCCCTAAGATCAGGAATGAAACATGGACGCCTGCCCTTGTCACTTCTATTCAACATTTTGTGAAATCGAAACATATTTGAGACATAACATTGTATACATGTAAGGTGTATAACATGTGGATTTGATACATTTATATATTGTAATATGATTGCCACAGAGGTGGTAACTATGTAATTATCATTTCTTTTTTTGTGGTGGGAATAATTAAGATCTAGTCTCTTTAGCAAGCTTGATGATTATAATAGGACCTTGTTGTCTGCATTGATTTACTGTGCAGTAGATCTCCAAACTTATTTAACTGCTAATTGCAAGTTTTCACCCCCAGACCGCATCTCTTTTATTCCACATTGTACTGGCAGTTCTAACCGAGGCTTTGGTAAGAAAAAATAAGACATCCAGACTGGAAATGAGGAAGTAAATAAAACTATCTTATATGTACCAAATCTTAAGGAATACACGAAAAATCTACTAGCACTAATAAATGAGTTCAGCAAGGTTGTGGACACAGGACCAATATATAAAGATCAGAGGACCCAGGATGGCCAAAACAACCTTGAAAAAAAAGAGGATCAAAATTGGAAGATTCACATTTCCTCATTTCAAGACTTACTTCAAAGCTGTCATAATCAAGAGAGCACGGTACCGGCATAAGGATAAAACACACTGAGCCATGGAAAACGTCAGAAATAGACTCTCACGTTTATGGTCAATTGATTTGCAACAAGGGTGCCAAGGCAATTCAGCGGGGGAAAGAGTGCTGTTTTCAACAAATGGTGCCGAGGCAACTGGATACCTACATGCAAGAGAATAAATTTGGATCCCTACCTCCCACGATACACAAAAATTAATTCAAAATTGATTAAAGACTTAAACGTAGGAGCTAAAATAGCCTCTGAACAAAAGCGTGGAGCATGGAATACATAGGTTTTACGAAGTAAAAACATCAGGTTTTTACATTTGTAGGAATTAGTTTCTAGTTCTCCAAAAATCACATTCACTTTGTACCTTCAAGCTACTTTTGGTAGACCAGCTGTTAGTCAATCAGGTCCTTTGCATCTATGAATTTCATCATATAGGCTACTCATGTGGTAAATGTCCATTTTTTTTTTAAGTAGGCTCCGTGCCCACCGTGGGGCTTGAACGCCTGACCCTGAGATCAAGACTCGAATGTTCTACCCCACTGAGCCAGCCAGAAGTTCCAAAAATCCCCATCAGTTTTAAGCCCCCTGAAGCGCTTTGGATGTCATCATAAGAACCCTCTTTTTCTCAGGGACAACGGTGTTTAAATTTTTTTAATGTTTATTTATTTTTGAGAGACAGAGCATGAGCAGGGGAGGGGTAGAGAGAGAGGGAGACACAGAATCCGAAGGAGGCTCCAGGCTCTGAGCCGTCAGCACAGAGACCAACGTGGGGCTCGAACCTATGAGCCATGAGACCATGACCTGAGCCGAAGTCGGACGCTCAACTGACTGAGCCACCCAGGCGCCCTTCAGGGAAAGTGGTTTTAAGGCACAGTGGTAAATTGAAATTGCGAAATCAAAGTTGGATTCCAAATAAGTTTTCGTAAGAAATTGAGAAAGTTCTATTTAATTTGACTGCCCTTTTCTGGTGACATTTTAGTTTGAGTTCTAAAGCCTTCTGATTTCTAACATTTACATTGGCACTGCCTGCTGAATACGGAGACAGGCAAAATTAGACAAGATATTAACAATCTTTTGTTTTATGTTTTCTGTAGTCTCACTATGATCTTCATAGAAATTGAGGCGATGATTTGAAATTGTTTTTCAAATCAAAGTATCTAAAAGCTAGGAGAAACACTTTTAGTTGCTTCACACATCACTTGGTATACTGTAAAAAGCATAATCACCCGTAAGATCTGACACAATCAACTCCACACTGTTAGGGGCCAGCGCATCTCATACCAAAATTTCCTCTTTTGTTCATCTACAGGAGATTTAAAAAAGATATTTTTTAAGGTTTATTTATTTCTGAGAGACAGAGAGACAGAGCCTGAATGGGGGAGGGGCAGAGAGAGACCCAGAATCTGAAGCAGGCTCCAGGCTCTGAGCTGTCAGCACAGAGCCCGACGCGGGGCTCGAACGCCCGAACCGTGAGATCACGACCTGAGCCAAAGTTGGATGTTCAACCGACTGAGCCACCCAGGTGCCCCTACAGGAGATTTTAGTTGTGACCTCTGCATCAGGAAGTGTAACTTTATTCAAAGAGCAATCGAGAGAGTGACACAATAATGTGTGTTTGTTCGTGTGGTATGCCAAGCTAAATCAGGGGCCACCAATTTTGACTGAACGTTAGTGTCTTTGGGGAAGACTAAAAGCTTTTGATTGATTTGTGAGGCCTGTCTGTCTCATCCAGAACTTGTGAGATTCGGTCTCCATATGGGCTTTCACATTCCTCTGTCTGCCATGCCCAGTCCCAAATTCTTTTCAGCTTATTTTTCAGTAGGCTGTGTTTTGGTTGTTTACCTCCCTATCCAGTTGTATGTGTCCTTCCTTCTGTCATCAAAATACCATAGTCACTTAGCTTTCCTTTTTGGTGGTTTCTCCGGTCAAGATGGGGTTGGTATTGTGATTGTTTTCAATTTCTTTTTCTGGACCCCTGGGACACGTGGATAGTATTCATAATGTTAAAAATTAGAGTAGCAGTATCTCGATACCAATTGCAAGCGTTAATCCGAGTTAATCCGCAGGCAGGCAAAGGCAAAATGTTACAACTCATGACTGCAGCGCACTTAAGTTGCAAACTTAGGTTGCATCCCTGCAAGTGATGCAACAATGGATGATGCGTTATTGGGAAATGCAAATCGTGGCTGCCAACATCAGTGGTCAGGGTTGAAAATGGTGGCAGTGACTGTGGATAATCTGTGTCATGTTCTTTTGACAAGAAAAAGAGTGTTGCTTTCAACTCCTATTTGTGGAGCCACGGTTTGGGTTTGGTACCTTCCCCCCAAGCAGGAGCAACCGTTGCTGAAAATGGATTTTTCACATCCTGGGGTGGAGTTTCCCAGCATGTAGGACTCTCAGTGCTAACACTGGGATGGAACCAAGGAAATCGGGATGATCGGTCACTCTGTTACACCTTTGGTAACTTTTCAGAGTACTGAAAGGGTTGTCTTGGACAGTTTTGCTCAGCCTTATGGTTGCTTTAGGGAGAAGATTTGTTACCGTCCTCCATTCATCTTGCCGGAAGTAAATCTCCCACACCACGGATTTTACATATTATTTTTAGTGTGTCTTCCTCTTACTAAAATGCAAACTGCATGGTAGTAGGGATCTTTGTTTCGTTCACTGCGATGTGCCCAGTGCGTGGCACATTGTAGGTCAATACTTTTGCAGTCAATATCTTTTGATAGAGGCGCCATTCAATGAGTTAGCAAACAGTGGACCAGTACCAGGTTTACAGGGAGAAGATCATGAGTTCTTGTTTCAGACATACTAAGTTTGAGATGCCTCTGAGATGCCTAAGCAATTTCACATAGGCAGTTGGCTATACGATCCTAGAATTCAGAGGAGAGGTGTTGGCCAGAGAGAGCAACAAGTATGCTACTGTGTCAGCGGATGGTAACCCATGTGATTACAGGGGAGAGCGAGGGTAGGGCCTAAGATCAGGCTGCAGTTGTACTCCCACCGCATTCAAGTTTTCACTGGGATTCATGAAATTGCTTGAGTGGCGACTGGCACCTAAGTTAGGATTTCAAAACATAAATCTTTTAAAGACTTTGAGATGCAACACATAGATTTCCGGGTTTTCTCCTACTTTTCTTTTAGGTCCTATTTTTAGAACCGAGGTGTGTTTCATGTCCATTGGTTGTATTTTGTTTTCCTTTTAATTTTTTAAATGTTTATTTATTTTTGAGAGAGAGAGCACACGAGAGTCGGGGGTGGGCAGAGAGAGAGAGGGGGACAGAGGATCCAAAGTGGGCTCTGTGCTGATTGCAGTGAGCTGGGCACGGGGCTCGAACTCACAAACCGTGAGATCATGACCTGAGCCAAAGTTGGATGCTTAACCGACTGAGTCACCCAGGCACCCGTGCCTTTTTGTTGTTGTTGTTAATTCTGCTTAATAGTGACTATGCAGGATGACGGTTCTAACTTTTTAAGTATTTATCAAGTCCTGTGTGCTTAGCGCTGTGCTCAATGCTATGGAGAAGATAAGAGATATCTACTCTGCTTATTCTTGAGGGATTGTCAGACTATTGGCAGGAAGAATTGCATATTAAAATTGGAAGAGACCTTAAAGGTCATCTGGTCTGATTCTGTCATGTTTTCCAGAATATAAGAGTGTGTCCCAGAAAGATGAAGTGACTTTTGAAGTTCAAAATGAAGTGATAGAGATCTGATTAGAAGCCAGGCCTCCTGATTTCTAGCCTAGCCAAGTATACTACTTTTTTTTTTCACTAAAGCATTCATTTATTCAACAAATATTAACTGAGCGCCTACTATGTGAAGGTGCTGTTCTAGGCCTTTATGGTAAATGGTGCCCCTTTTTCACCTGCATTTGCCTCTGGTGATTAATGGCAGGACACACAATGCCCTGGGCGTTCAATGGGCAGAGTTGACTGACAGCTGGGTGTGGCCTACAGCTGTATCATTCACTTTCAATTCATAATCTTTTCTTCTCAATGCTTGAGGGAAGAGGGAAGAAGTGGCACATTAACATACGAAGCAATTAGAGAATCATACATGGTATACAGTATATAATTAGCTGCTAAATTGCATTGCGTGACGCTAAGTGCAACAGAGACGTACAGGAGCCAAGGCCCAGAGGACAAGAGAGCAAGTTCCTTTGAGAAAGTTGGGCAAATACCTATTGGGCAGGCACTGTGCTGGGTGCCTGGGGTATAAGGAAGAACAACGCATGGTCTCTTCTCCCAAAGAGCTCACTCCGTCGTGGGAGGGACAGAAGTACATATAATTTCGATATAATGTGGTAAATGATGAGCTAGAGGTCTGGCCGGAATGCTATGGAAGCGCTGGAGGTGACCTTTATCCAGTGGAAGGGTGAGTAAAACTTCTGGGAAGCTAAGGGCTGACACCTGAATGGCATCTTGAAGGGTGCTAGGTCCTGGCTAGTCCAAAAGGAGTTGTAAAGGAGTTTTGGGAGCAAGAACAGCATAAATAAAGAAACAGGGGATGGACCCAGAGGGTATTATGCTGAGTGAAGTAAGTCAGACAGAGAAAGACAAATAGCATATGATTTCACTTACACGTGGAATCTAAAAAACAAAACAAACAAACAAAGCAAAAACAGACCCGTGAATTCATGGAACAAACTGGTATTGCCGGGGGGACGGAGTTGGGGGGACGGGCAACATGGGTGAATGGGGGTGGGAGGTACAGGCTTCCAGTTATGGAATGAATGTTATAGGGATAGAAGGTACAGCATAGGGAACGTAGTCAGTGGTATTGCAATAGTGCTTCATGGGGACAGATGGGAGCTACACTTGCGGTGAGCGCAGCACAACGTATAGATGTGTCAAATCGCTAGGTCAGACACCTGAATCTAATGTAACATTGGGTGTCAACTCTACTTCAATAAAAACAGACAAAGACAAGCTTATTGAAATAATAAAAAGGAAAGGCCTTTTGTCTCTCTATTCCACTCATCACAAATACCGACTCTCGGTTTCAGCTCAGGGCGTGATCTTAAGCCCCACATGGGGCTCTGCACTGACAATGCAGAGCCTGCTTGGGATTCACTCTCCTCTCTCTCTCTCTCTCTCTCTGTCTCTCCCCCCCCCCCCTTGCGCTTTTTTTTGTCTCTAAAATAAACAAATGAACTTTAAAAAATTTAAAAAAAGAAAGAAAAACTGGAGATCATTATAAACTACTCTTAACTGGTGTAAGATAAAAAGTACTCCATGTTACCACCTATGAAACTAGCTCTTGTCGGGGCATCTGGGTGGCTCAGTCGGTTAAGCGTCCGACTTTGGCTCAGGTCATGATCTCACGGTTTGTGAGTCTGAGCCCCGCATCGGGCTCTGTGCTGACAGCTCAGAGCCTGCATCAGATTCTGTGTCTCCCTCTCTCTCTGCCCCTCCTCAGCTTGGACTCTCTCTCTCTCTCTCTCAAAAATAAACACTAAAAAAAAAATTTAATGAAAAAAAGAAGAAACTAGCTCTTGTAGTTAATATCGATTGGGCTCTGTGGGCCAGGAACTGTGCTAAGTGCTCTACGTGGATTATGTAATCATGCAATTTCCGCCCCCTCCCCCCAAAAAAAATCCTTGAGAAGGTACTTCCATCATTCTCAGTTTATAGATGAGGAAATTAAGGCACTAAGAAGTTAATCTGAAATCAGGATTTGTGTCCAGGCCATTTGGGTTTTTGCCTCCCAGTCTAGTTCCATCTCATTGTGATTAATAGCTCCCACAAATCTTATTCATATATAATGCTTTTAGCTTTTAGACTTATTATTATGCCATTTGAGATGAGTGTAGAATTTTCTGATTATGTTACTTAACCAATAGCCAGATAGGGGCAAAAGAAACAAAGATGCTGAAGATCACCCGGGACTCAATGGCAAAGCCAGTTATAAGCAAGTGTCTTCACTAAGATGTATGCCTAAGAATGATATTGATCAGAAGGAAGTCTTTCAGGCCTGCAGATATAACTGACAAAATGCCCAGTAGGGGAGTGTTTTTGTTTTTGGCTGGAAGGCGGTAGGTTAATGGTTCTCAAACTTTTGTGCAAATCACAGTCTAACCTGGGGAGCTTGTTAAAAATGTAGTTGCTGGGCCCCATTTCACATCTACGCCAGAATCAGTGTAGTAGGGCTTGGGCTGCTGCATTATTAACCAATTCTTGAGATATTTTCATTCCATTCCAAATTTACTTGTCCCCAATTCTTCATTATATTCTCTCCCCCATTCTCTGTTTTCTACTCCTTTCCATTTCCCATTCTCCATGGTTCTCCCTTATTAAATATTTATTGAATATCTACTATAGGCCAGGCACAGAGTTCTACGGGTTAGGGATGGATCAGTGAACATGACAAAACAAAGTCCCTGCACTGGTGGAGACAGATAATAAACACACAAGCAAATAAATAGGAAGCAGTGCTACACAGTGATTAAGAGTTTGGCTTCTGGAGTCAAAACAAGTATGAGCTTGACACATGGTTCTTCTTCTTCTTCCTAGCTGTGTGACCTTGGGCAAGTTACTTAATTGCTCAACAGTCTCTTCCTCTGTAAAATGGGACTAATAACATTCCCTGCCCCTCAGGGCTGTTGTAAAGAGTAAGTAAGATAATGCACATAAAGTACTTAGCAGGGTGCCTAGTACATTGTCCGAAGTCAGTTAACTCTTACTATTTTGTAAGCATCGGCACTGTAAAGTTGAATTACTTCTCCGATATTGCCATCAATATATTAAGTTCAGCTTCTGTATTTAATATCCAATAAACAATGTCTTAGGGGTGCCTAGCTGGCTCCGTCAGTGGAGTATGTGACTCTTGATCTTGGGGGGTGTGGGTTTGGGCCCCATGTTGGGTATAGAGATTACTAAAAAAAAAAAAAAATTCTTTAAAAACAACAAACAAACAAACAAACAAACAAACGATGTCTTAGAGATGTCCACGTGCCTCTAAAGCATTTCCCTCTGTCACAGTTGCTAGTTTCCTGGGGAGTTTCTGTACCATACCCAGCATCACACTGCTTCACAAGGGGAGACATGAAAGTCCACCAAGGCTCCTAGCTCTTCGGTTAGGTACCAGAGTAGTTCCGTACCCTGGATGAAGTAAAGGGTGTTCTAAAACGTCACCAATACACTAAGTGGATGTTAAATAAACAACAACAAAGACTATGCAGAATGGCATGGGGTCAAATTCCGGCAGCCAACGTTAGCAGGTACATCAATGAGGTGATATGGCAGTTAAGGGATACAGAAAAAACTAACTGTCCTTCATACTTGTTGAGGCAGGAAAATTCACATACATCATTCTCTGTCCTTGTGTCCCATAACAACTTTGCAACTAATAGCAATCTCATTAGACTGATGTGTAAACTAAGGCTCAGAGAAGTCAAACGAATAGTCCAAGTTCACTCTGCTAAGTTAGTGGCAGGCCAGCAACTCAAACACAGGTCTTCTGACTCTTACGCAGCACCTCACACAAATAAATAGCATTTTTTTTTCACAGAAGCATTTATTTTTTAAAAGGTTTTATTTTAAGTAATCTCTATGCCCAATGGGGGGCTCAAATTTATATCCCCGAGATCAAGAGTCCCATGCTCCACTGGCTGAGCCAGCCAGGCACCCCTTCACAAAGACATTTAAAATGCAGAAGCCGGGGCACCTGGGTGGCTCAGTTGGTTGAGCATCTGACTTCGGCCCAGGCCATGGTTTCGCAGTTTGTGAGTTCAAGCCCCACATCGGGCTCGTTGCTGTCACTCTGTCAGTGCAGAACCCGTTTCAGATCCTCCGTCTCCCTCCCCTCTCTGCCCCTCCCCTGCTCGTTCTCTCCCTTTCCAAAAAATAAATAAAATGCAAAATCTTTCCACTTTAAAAATAAAAAAGTAAGAAATGTAAAATGTATCCAATATACACAATGCAAATAGGCTTCAGTTACACATAAGCAACATTTACAACTTTTTGCACAAGACGCGATTGCAATTTAACATTTGTTTATATTACAAGTAATGAAGATTAAGGTCGGTCTGTCACTACACCAAAATGGACCGTGTCCGTTTTTATCTAACATGTCATAGGTGATCAATATGAACTTGATGAATGAATGAATGATCCACTGGTGTTGATTATAGCTAGAAGGGAGGTCATAGGCATGAGTTGAATTTAGCCTTTGGTTTAGGCAGGAGCAGAAATGCTAGAGGTATCTTACACAGAAACACTGAAGATGGGAAAAGGAATTACTTTTTAGTTGCTGGAAAGGATGAATTGGCTTGTACTGGATTCAGTGATTGAGCTCAAGGACAGGAGTGATCTAGGCAGAGCAGATGCAGTTGCTAAGCGGTTGTTTACAGGGTATAAAGTCAGAGACTTGTTTCAATTCTACGAAAAAGAGTAGAAGGCAGTTTCTTAATGTGTGGTCCTCAATAGATCTGCATCAGAATACGTGGGCAGTTTAAGAGGGCGGATTCCTGAACCCCGTTCAGAATCCCTGAAGAGGGGTGGTGCCAAGAAAATTTGCATTTTTAGCAACCTCCCCAGCTAATTCTCACTTCCAAATTTTGAGAATTGCTGGGCCGGAATAACAATAGATCTGCAGCAGGTCTAAGACTCTGACTAGGGGAAAGTCTGCATTATAAGGTAAGAAAGAAGAAGGGAAACCTTATACGAGAGACTGAAATAGCAGCCAGAGAGCCAGAGTTCAGAGTCCCTGTTAAGAGCCAAAGAGGGTGAAAGTTTAAGAACAAGTAAACTGCCAAAAGTGTCAAATGTAACAGAGATGTCAAGAATGAAGATGGAGAAAAGTCGTGAAGATGGAATCCAGATTTTTCTGGGCCCGGACCTGCCCTTCAAGATCCAACTCAAAACATTTCCTCCCCAAGGATGTATTTCCTGCTCCGCTGGACAGAGTCCATCCATCGTTGTGGTATGTAATTCCATTATAGCATTTCATCTATTGTAGTGAAATTCTCGTCTTCTTCCTCATTAGAAATACCGGTTTTTCATCCTCATTAGACTGAGAATTCCTTGAAGGCAGGAGCTGCTTCTTATTTCTTTTCAAATCTCCAGTGTCTGCCATAGTACCTGGCATATAGAGAATATGTGCAAATGCCTGCTGATTGGGAAGGAACTGGGGGCTGAGAACACAGTCTGGGAGTGAAGGGAGAAGAATCCTAAGTGTTCGAAGGCAAATGAGAGCAGGGAATAATTAGAGAATCAGTTCCTGGAGACCATGAAGAAGATGTGATTAAAACCACAACCTTAGCTTTAAAGAACTGGACGGGCAATTCTTTCTGAGTCTTGAAGGAAGCCACAAAGGATGGGTGCACGAGATAAAGTCACTTAGCCCAGATGGCCCAACTCTAAATAAGTCAGAAAGCTAAGGCCTTTGCTGAGAATGAGGTACAGAAAGCAGGATCTAGAGCCCGAAGAAAGATGGGGAGGCTGTTAGTGGGAGTGTGCTGGTGGTTGGTGGTTCCATAAGACATTAAGAGATCCTATGCTATATCCTCAGGCATTGTTAATAGGGTGTTGTTACAAGATGACTCCCTTTCGTAGCCCTTGAAATAACAGGCTGCATCTATCAGCCATGCTAATTGGAGCTGGCTAGCAGACCTGGGGCCTGAAACTCACTAGGGTCGCAGAGCTCTTCCTCTCTGGAACATCCCCTGCGCTTCCTTACCACCTCTTAAGGCATGCTGTGGTCCATCGCCTATCATAGATACTTGTCTTTTCCTTGTTAGACTGTAAATAGTTGAGGGAGAAGGCTGTGTCTTATTCACTGTTGTGCTGTACCTTAAGCATAGCGCTTTGTACACAACAGGCAGAGGATGTCTGTACCAGGCACACACCTCTCTATAGCATTTATCACACCATACCATATTTGTTTGCTTCTTTGTCTCCCTTTTTAGACCACGAGCTTGAGGTTAGGGATGGAGTTGATGTATGTCTCTCTTGTGTTTGGAACTTTGTAGTTTTACAGATGTTTATTGAATCAAATTGTTGAAATGAGTGCACGGTTGAGAGACTGAATAAAAGATAGAAAAATGTGGGGAGTTGGGGAGAAATCTAAAAAGACAACACACTGCACAGACAGTACGTTTTGTTACTTTCCCTATCATCAATGTCATTCTGACATCAATCAGGAAGTGTGTAAACGCTGGTGAAAATAATGCAGGGGGACCGTTTTAAAATACGAAGTTAATGTTTGGAACACACGTTCTGGATCTTCTTATGTAAATTGCCAGCCTCTCCTTTCACTGTAGAGGGCCTGGGTGAAAGCGCTAAGGGTCCCGTGCAGCTAAATGACTGCTTTGTCCAACATTAGTTACCTGCTTGTATGGGATGCAATGTTACATGAACGCAGTTACTGTTTCCTTTAGAATAACAATTTAAGTTTGACCTTGCAGGGAGAAATAAAAACAATGTTGAAACAGGGTAGTAACAATATAGGATGGCAACAATGAAAATCCACCGCGACCCCCCTCCTTCCCTTTTACAGGAAAAATAGCTACAAAAAGGTTATCTTTAAATTTTCATTGGTTTGTTAGGGCTTTTTTTTTTTTTTAACCACTTGCTGGCAGTCTATGAGCGTAGGAGAAAATGACAAAAGCTGGCCCTTACATAGGGCATAGTATGTGTCCAAGTGTTATTCTATGTGATTTACGTGTATGAACTCCTTTCTCTTAACAGCTCTTTGAGATGGATACCATTGTGATCTCCATTTTGGACGTGCTGAAACTGAGGGACGGAGAGGTAATGCAACGTGCTCAAGGTCATAGAGCTAGAAGTGGGGGAGCTGGAATTCAAACCCAAGCAGTCAGGCTCCACACATCAAAGAGGAAAGCGCTCGGTTAGGTGTCGGGTTTACCTGTGTGAGTTTATAAAGGAAATCACTTATCTTTGTTGATTATGATAATCTCCGTATTTACAGAGGGCCTGTTATATGCCAGGGACGCTTATAGACGTTTAACTTGCATTATCTCATTTCTTCTTCACAATAAACCCGTGAGATAGTATTTTTAATCCCCATTTTAAAGACAAAAACAAAAACAAAAACAAAAAAACTCTCAGATACAGAGACGAAAATGCTTTGCCCAAGGATTGAAATCCAGGCCGACCTACTCCACTACGAGCTTCTCAGTCTTTCGTGGCAGTAAAATGAGAGAACGGAGGACCTCAAAGGGATGCCACGAGAGTACAATGAAATAATGGATGTGAAAAGGCCTCGGTGAACAAGTGCAAGGGATCAGGCCTACCCACTTGAATCCCTGTTGAAAACTGGTTACCCAGGGCTCCCGCCCAACGGTTTCTAGTCCCAACCCTGCCCCTTCTCCGCCCGACCCACGGCGATATCTTCGAATGTCTTTCTCTATCTCCTCGGAGCCTGCCCCCAAACACTTGGCTGAGCGGCGGACCGGAGAATAGAAGGTACGCGCGCGAGCAGGAGGCGGAGCTTGCCGCCCCGATCCGTACTGGGGGCGGCCTCGGCACATGCGCCGTGGTTCTGCGGCTTCAGTTGCCCCGGCCGTGCAGCCAACCGGGGCTCGCGGCGCGCTGGAGACGTATTAACGCTGTGTTGAGTCGTTGCGTGCGAGGGGGGCGACGTAAGGGCGCTCCGCGAGCCCGTCTCTCCTCGAATGAAAGGAAACAACCTCCGGCGACAGAGCCCCGCTCCCAGGCGCTGCCGGAGAACCGACACCGACTTCTTTCTCTTTCCCCTCATTGGCGCTTCTCCCCTGCCGTTCGCCTCTGGGCCCCGCCGGTGAGTCCCCACGGTAGCTCGGGGGCCCCCCATTCTCTGCCCGGCGGGAGAAGACAAGGAGGATGGCGGTGGCCAGGCCGCCGCCCCTGCCCGTTGTTAAGGGGGACTCTCGGTGGTCTCGCTTTATTGTCAAGGACCCCAGAAGCGCCGCTCGTTGAAGGCGCTTGGCAGAGAGGTGGCTGAGAAAAGTGCTTCGGAGGAGCTAAGGGAGCGGTTAGGCTCCAGCGTAGACTTCGGGGGAAGGGGCGCAGCATTTAGGGAGGAAAAAATACTGGGAATTTTTAGTCTTTGCCATCGCTTAGGACATATTTGGGAAGGAGGGAGACTCCCAGTTTGGGAAGCGTAAGAGGAGGAATGGTCAGGATGGCAAGAGGGTTGGCTTTGCGGAATGAGGAAAAACTCTGGGGTGGGGGGAATGAGGGGTGAAACTGAGATCTGAAACGAAGACTATTTGAGAGCGAACTCCTGGGGAAGGACGGTTAAAGAAAGTGGTGGGATATCTTCCTGGATTCGGGAGGACTGGAAAAGGACGATTAGGGGACCCTGACTTGACGACCGAAAGGACCTGCTAAAGTGTTTTAGAGGAAGATAGTTTTGCGAGTTTATCTAGCGCTTGATTAGAGGGAGGTCTCGGAGTCTAGTGTGTATTGAGGAATAAATAACGGAGAGAGGATCCGGTACGTTATGTGTACCATCCTTTTATTATATGGACGAACAGCACGGCATTCTTTTGAAATTTGTTCGTTTCGATATTCTGCGTGGAAGTTGAAAAATCCTTTCTTTTTGAAAACCCCTTTTCTTTTCATCGGCTTACTACGTAATATCGGGTCTTATTCAGACAGTTCAAATTCTTTCTTACCCTTGGGTTTGAAACAACTGGAAAATTCCTTCAGTTTCCTTTTGAATAACCGCAAAAAGCAGTGCGAAGCATGTAATAATATCGTGCAACCAAATTCAGGTGCCCTTCCGGTTCATCTCGATCGTTTATTTCTCTCCACTGTAACTTTCCTGACCGAAATACTGCTTGTTTGGGGATCACGTTTATGTATTTTCAACTGTATGTTTCAGCTTGATTGCGTGTGGGATTGTTTGATCTTCCGGAACGGCAGTTTTTGTTTTGTTTTGTTTTGTTTTGTTTTTCTGTGGAAATGGTCTTTCAGATACGAGACGTTGAATGAGCTCTCGACTTGGTTCTTGAATGCTCTCCTTGATGTTTCAGGTTATTTCCACCTTGGTGCTTTACAGCATCTTGTAAAATCAGGAACGAATTGATTGCCTCAGCCTAACTAATCGAGCTTTTATATTTTTTCAGACATTTCAATTATGTTTCTCACGCTGTTATCTTTGCCTCTTTTTTTCTGCTTTATAACATGATCCATAATGTTATGTTTCTTTTAAGGAAAAGGTTTCATTGTTGGGCAAAAGCATCAAAGTTTGATCTCTGCGTGCCCTGAAAAACCTTTTACGCTGAAATTAAAATGCCACATAGCTGCGTGGATCGTTATGAACCCCTTAATATTGGTCCTTGGAATGCCCTTATTCTCCTTAACGAGAGACCACAAGTGAGACAGCATTAGATAAAAATCTGTATTTTTATGATAAAGACATTTTTGTGAGTAGTCATTGTTTCCAGGATGTTCCCCACTTCATGTTTCACAAGGAGGCTGTAAAAAATTAGCAAGATATGCACAGATACATTATTTTAATTTTAGTGGAAAAATCCATTTAGTCATTGCACATTGGGGAAAGTTTTTAATTGGTTTGGTGCACTTTGTTGTGTTTTCTGTTCACTTTACCAATTTAAACTGATGAAAACACTAGAATATTTTTGAATGCAAAATAAAGCGTACCTTTTTTCTCTCTTAGATTTTTGGGTATTTGATATCTTAGAAAAGGGAATTCTCAAAATTAGGATGACAAATTTACCTGTTTATAAATTCAAAACAGGCAGAATTCTGTACGGATACAATTTGAGGGACACCATTTTCAGAATCAATTTCAAGAGTAAAAAGTGCTTTTTTACTCTAGGACTTTTTAGAACCTTACAACCCGGTTTTATAGCCTATGCTAGGGTTGTGCAGAAATTACACATTAAAGATGACTGTACAGATTAGATTCATAATGTGCTATCCTTTGAACTGGCCAAGGATGACCGGGGAGAAATGCTGAATATGTTACAGTGGTTTCAGAGTGTCTACTATTCATTGCATAGTCGTAAAGAAAGCTAATTTAGAACTCAAATAGCAGATTTTGGTGCTGTTTGAATTTTGCTGTTTTGCATGGTTAATTCTAAAGATTTTGGCAGCTATATTCTTGATAAAGCAACTGAACACATATTTGCCTGTACAAATGCAAACACACTTCCCCTTTTGTTTCTTTTGTTTCTCTGTTATGTCCTTTTTTTTCTTTAATCCTAAAAGTATTTGCTGCCTGTTTTCAATCAGTTTCATGGTTTATAGGCAGTGCTGTGAATACAGTACTGTTGTAAAGTATCCGATGGCGTTTGGAAGACTAAGGTATTTAAAATTGTAGATAGCATTAAGGGTTTGTTAAACCCATCAACACAGAGACTGCCAAGGCCTTTGAAGTTTTGTTTAAAAAACAAAACAAAACAACCCTAGGTATAAATTGATAAAAAGACCTGTTTCTTTGTGGCTTCACGTTAAATTTTGATTAAGTATCTGCAGTTTTATATTATAAAGCACTGAGTGGTTTGCAGCTAACACCTTCCTGGCACCAGCTGCTACTGTTCTTGCTGGTGAATGAAGTGCTTCTCACAAAGCTACAATGTGGTGTCAGTGAGTCCATTTTTCAACATAGTATTATGAAAATACTCAAGTATATAGAACAATGGGAAGAATTTTAGTAAATTTTAAGATGAACATTGCAGATTTTATTTATTGTGACTTCTGTTGTGGCAGCCTGGATCCTGGACCACTTAGTTCGGTTGCTTTGGGAAAACTACACAAATCACATAACTGATTTTACACTTGTTTAGGTTCTTCTTAAGAATCCATGTTGAGATTGATGATCTAAATCTGAAACCTTCTATCTTAGAGCTTTTCTTCCCTTTCTTTGTGTTTGACTTTACTACCTAGAATTATAATTTGACTAGATTTAAGGGTCACACAGAAAAATTATCCTTCCTTTATACAATATTGCTAATTTAATGTGAACGTTACTGCATTTAGAACACCACTCTCTGTTTGTAACTTTAACCTGCAGACTTTTGGAATAAGCCTCAGAGTCAGATAATATAGTTGTTTTTTATAAATAATCGGTTCCTAAAGTATGGTTTTTATAAATAGACTTATAAGCTTAATTTTTTCTTTACTCTAAAGAGGGATACAATAGCAAAAATTTATTAAAGATGTATACGTGATTTTTTTCTAAACTTGAAAATAATTCACATTTTAAAAATAAGTGTTCCAGAGTCACGGTTAAGTGCATTCATTTCTCCTTTGTTGGTTTATGAATATGTGAACTTGAACGAGTTGTGCAATTCTAGAATTCTGTTCACTCTGGATATTGTGTAGTTCTCTTACAAGTTTCTGCTCTGTTCTCAGATATATAATTCTTGGTCTCCTTGAAGGGGAATCTAGCTATACATGAAAAATATTTTTCATTAATATTGTGAGCAGATGACTGTTTTAGTGTCACACATTGCACATTTTTAATTTATCCACACAGAAATCGTTTTAGTTATTTCACATATCCTCTAATTTGGGAGCCGTTTGATTTTTCCGAATTATTTCAGTAACTTATCTTTATGCATACATTTGGTTTTTTCATTATGGAGGCATTTCAGGTTTTAATGTTCATTTGTCTATTCTAAATACCCGCTTAAAAATGCATATATTAAAACTTAGGTTAAATATTAAACAACTACATGACTGTGTAAATGGATATTAAAGCGCAATTAACCATTTTGTTGCCCTTCTCATTCTCTGTAGCATTTCTTGAGGCTTAAAGTGGCATTCTAAAAGCAATTTAAAAATCATGTCAAGCTCAGTTGAACAGAAAAAAGGGCCCACAAGACAGCGCAAATGTGGCTTTTGTAAGTCAAATAGAGACAAGGAATGCGGACAGTTACTAATATCTGCAAACCAGAAGGTGGCAGCGCACCATAAGTGCATGGTAAGTAGAGGCCGGCAGCCGAGAGACCCGAAACCGGGAGGACCCGACAGTGACTGACTGTTCCCGAACAGGATGAAAGTCAGTTAAATTTTTAAGATCTGGTTTCTCACGAATGCTATGCCATTTGTACTAGAAAAGTTCCTTTTAAAGTTAACATCTTGTTGACTGTTTCACTGTAATGTCTTTAAATATGAATCTTAATTGTTTTTAAATGTAATTTATAGCTCTTTTCATCTGCTTTGGTATCATCACACTCTGATAACGAAAGTCTCGGTGGATTTTCTATTGAAGATGTCCAAAAGGAAATTAAAAGAGGCACGAAGCTGGTAAGTTGGTATTTCTGCCTCTTGAGAATAAAACTGACTTTAAGTTCATTAAAGAGGAAATTGCTTATTTTAGAGTGTATTGCATTATTATTAACAGTATAATTTTAAATTGCAGTCTTCCCCCCACCCCCCACCCCCACCCCCGAACCAGAAATTCCAAGGCTGGGTTTAACCTATTTATCACTTGACAAAAAAGGAGGGAATCAATATTTATATTGTTCCGATTTTTTTTTCTTTTCAAAAAGAATTAAAATCTTCTTGGAGGCTGTGTTGACTTAGAAAACAAGCAGTTTGCTTAATTTGAATAGATCACGTGTTAAAGCATTCATTCAAGGGAATTTTCATAACTCAGATGTGTTTTCCTCTTCCGTCATCAAGTAATTGTGGTGATCATAAATGAAGGTGACAGTACCCTTTCGGCAAAACAATGTTACCACTTGCTGCATTTTATTGTCGTTCAGCCATGTAACAGCATTTATGACTTTGTGTAACTTTTGATGAATTTTACTGTTTTTTCTGAAGGTATGTATGCTACAGTAACTTCCTGTAGTTGTCTTCACTACTGGTAACCAGATTGACAAGATACTATATTGCTGTTTTGGAAAAGTAATATTGTCTCCCCTCGGGACTTAGAAAAGTGCTCTCTGTACTTATGATGCAGTAGGGTTTACATTGAAACAATTTTCCCTCTTTGGCTATTGTATTTCTCCTTTGAGCCCTTTATTGAAATTACATCTGTAAATGTACCTTCGGTAGCTTCACTCTCAAGTGTGCCGTTATTTTTTTTTAATGTTTATTTATTTTTGAGAGAGAAAGAACATGCACCTGAGTACACATGCGGGCACAGGAGAGGGGCAGAGAGAGAGGGAGACAGAGGCTCTATGCTGACAGCAGCGAGCCCGACGTGGCGCTCAAACTCACGAACTGTGAGATCAGGACCTGAGCCGAAAGTCAGACGCTTAACCGACTGAGCCACCCAGGCACCCCTCAGATGTTTCATTATTTTAAAGATGGGTTTGGCAGAACATATATGTATGTTCTTGGGCACTGGATAATCTCCTATTTCGCAAAGAATAGGATGAGCAGAGGTAGGAACTGTCATTTTGATGATCAGGAATAATCCATTTTTTGTAAGTTGTCAGTCTTGTAGTATTAGGGAAAAAAGCAATATGAAGAAATTGAAGGATTTGAGACTTGCTTTAGGATAAATCATCTCAAACCCTAGAATCATTATTGGCGCAGGTGGGAATTCAGAGGTCAGTTTTTGTGGTAGTGAGGCCTTAACTGTGAAAGCATTTGTATTCCCCCATCCCCAAAACTGCTGTAGTAATAGAATGCTTCGTGGTTTTTTTTTAATATATTTTTTAAATGTTTATTCACTTTTCGAGAGACAGAGACAGAGCGTGAGCAGGGCAGGAGCAGAGAGAAAGGGAGACGCAAAATCCGAAGCAGGCTCCGGGCTCTGAACTGTCAGCACAGAGCCCGATGCAGGGCTTGAACTCACGAACTGTGAGATCATGACCTGAACCGAAGTCGGATGCTTAACTCACTGAGCCACCCAGGCGCCCCTCGTGTTTTTTTTTTATCGTGATTTTTATTTGCTGGTTTTAGATTTCTTCATGTTTTTATGGCTTGCTGATTTTTGAGAACCAGAGCAGTATGTTTTTATTTCCTAGTCCTTAAAAACAAATTCAGATGCACAGAAAGAATACTATTTACTTGCAAGTGGTTGTGCTGTAAACCTTATTACCCCATTATTTATTCCTTGGCATTATGAATATGTCTGGAAAATGCTCTACATCCTGACTCATGAGCATTTTGCTCCCTTGACGTGGCTGCTCTAGTCAGAACGGGAGCAGTTTTGGTCTCAGTGTTACTGATTATTAACAAATGCAGTGCCTCGTTTTACATGAAGCAGTATGGCTAAATCCAGTGGAGATTTCATTTATTTGGACGTGTTTGTGAAGAGAGCATCTGAACTTTGTACACGTTTCACTAATATAAATTATTTTGATTACTTTTTAATGGTATAGTATAGGGAGTTAATTTTTTCTCAAGTGTAGTGCGTTGTAAAGAACGGCATTTGTCCCTTGAACTAGGGATGGAAGAGCATCGGAGGTTAAGACCACAAACTGTGGTAACAGACTTGGATTTGAATCGCAGCCCTGTCGCTGGCTGGCTGGGTGACCCTGGACAAGTTCTTTACTTGTGTACACCACGTTTTCCTCACCTGCCAAAAGGAGACAGTGGCAGTGCTTGTCTCCCAGGGTTACTGTGAGAATTCAAAGAGAGACTATCTGGGACTTAGCGTGGTGCCTGGCACGTGGCTAGGACTTGGTAAATGGTAGCCACCCTGGTAGCTAGTGTTTGCAAATAATAATAACCCGCTCATGTCATTGTAGGCTAATGAAAAGCATGCTGGGCTGGGAAGTCATGAGGCTTGTTTTTTTAATAACTCTGTCACTGACACATTATGTAACTTTAGACAGGTCGTTAACTTATTTGTCTTTTTGCCAGTGGTAAACAGATAATGCTGCATCACTGCTTACTAGACGGTGATGTTCCATGACTAAAAAGTTCTATAAAAGATCGAAAGAGTTGCCTTAGGAAAGGTGTTTCAAAAACCATTTTGAGGCCCTGGGCATCTATTAGTGAGGAATAGGGGCAAAAGGAAAGAATTTGAGCCTATAGTTGTGTTCCTTTTCCTCCTCCCAAATGTCAGAATTTAAATACGTTACATGGGGGATAGGACTCGAGTGGCATTCGTATGTTTAACTTTGATCTGTGCAGGGAAGGTAGGTCGTGAATACCCACTGAAAATAGGTGCTTCCAAGTGAGGTTCCAGCCTGTACCTGGTGTTGGCTTAACAGGTGCTCCCTGGCACCAAAGAGAAGTTTCGAGAGAAGAGGCTGGGACCTGCGATGAAAGTGTATAGGTGACCAAATGGGGTCAGAGTCTGAGAGAATGGGAGGTCACAGAGCAGGAGTTACAGGAATGTGGTTTTTATGTTCTTGCTGCCATAGGCAGTTTTCCAAGGTTTTCATGTCAGTCACAAAGATGAGGGGAGGAGAGCTATTCTGTATAAACAAATTCATCTCTTTTTCATCACCTTTGAGCGCCCAGATGGACCAGGAATGGCCAGAGTACTAAGAATTTTATCATTTGAGTCTCTGTTTTTGCAGTTGAGACAGATACATATTTTTCCAGAATGGTTTCCCAGTTCCTATTGAAGCCATATGAAGACACCACATCTGTACCATCTACTCTTACCCTCCAGCCATCTAGCACAGAAATGCATTCTTCCAAGTAAAATTATGAATCATCATGACTGTTTTCATTCTCTTTGAGGAGATACTTGAGTATATTTGAAGAACATACTCTTTCTGGAGGAAGATAGGTGGTGAAATCCTTAAGAGTTCTACGTTGGATAGTTACTGTTACAATTGGTAACTGTGTCAGATATATCACTCTAAGGACAGGAGTTCAGAAGGCCCTTTAGTTCTTCTTCCCTCACCCCCATGCAAGATTGCCTACAAGCCATCCAACATAAGATTTTTCTCCGCTGTTTTTTTTAATGTTTTATTTATTATTTAGAGAGCACAAGTGGGGGGAGGGACAGAGAGAGAAGGGGACAGAGGATCCAAATTAGGCTCCGTGCTGACAGCAGCGAGCTTGATGTGGGGCTCAAACTCATGAACTATGAGATCGTGACCTGAGCCGGACTCTAATCTGACCGAGCCACCCGGGCACCCCTTGTCTCTGCTATTAAATATATCAAGAAGTTGTGATTCTACCCAAGCGACGTGAATCATGACCGTCATTATATTACACTCTTCAGAATTGAGGGATCCATCCTTCTTTGTAATTTAATTATCTCACTTAATTTAAAACCATTTATTTTAGGTCTCTCTCCTTCCATTAAAGGAAGTATTTGGGTTTTTTCTTTACTAAAAATGGACAGTCTTTCATATACTTGATGACTATCCTCAGGTCACTCCTGAACTTTCCCCTTTACAAACTAAATTTTACTCCCATGTCTAAAGAAATCCTCTGAACATTTTTCCTGCTTTTTCCAGTAGTAGAAATAGATAACATTTATTGAACACTTAAGATGTGGGCAAAGTACCTTAAATACATGATTCTTTTTAATCCTGACAGTCATAATGTGAGATAGGAGGTTAAATCTCACTTTTTGGATGAGGAAACTGAGGCTCAGTGCAGGAACCTGACTAAGGTCCTGTAGCTAGTAAGCGGCAGAGCTGGTGCTTGACTTTAGGGCCAGGCGACTCCAGAGCCGGAACTCTTCATCACCCTAGGTTATACTAGACTGCCTTTTACGCTACTCAATCCCAAATCATATTTTAAGAAACGTAATTATTAGGGCTTAGGAGTTTTCTAATAAATATGGAAATACTTCTGAATTTAGGACATAATCTAACTCCTGTTAATATATTCTCTTCATAGCATTGTTAGTTTGGGGGACAAAAATCTTACATACATACTAGGTGAGAATATTCTGATTCTGTTACCCTCAAGATATCTTTTGTGGCCTCTGAAAATGAAAAGACCAATTTTAGGTGGTCTTTACTTTGTTATTTCCTCAGTACCAGTGGAATGTTTGGCGCCCTAGAGAAATGGGGTATCTGATTTTGAGTTTATGATCTAGATATCGGGCATGCCATGAATCTGCATATATGACAATTTATACATCTTTTTATTGTGTGTGGGAGGAGCCTTGCCTATTCAGGTAAGTAAGATTGCTGCCTAGAGATGGTAAGGTTTAAAAGAGGGAACGGGGGGATGAGTCCAGGAAAGAGGTTAACTACCAGAACAGGTCATTGAGACCGGCAGTAATGGTTCAGTTGAGTAAGGTGGGATAGTTGCTGGGTCTTTAAACCTTAGACAGGAATTTCAACTTGGATAGTAAGGGGATGGGGATGGGGAAAGCAGGATTTTTCAGGAGAAAAGGGATATACAGTGGTCACTATGGAGAATGAAACCTAATAACGGCAGCATTTTTGTCTGCTATACATAGATGTTCTGCAAGGGCATCTTAAAATGCATCCTGTCTAAAGCATTATTCATCATCTCCCTGCACTGAACCTTGATTCTCTTTCTAAATCCTTTACCTTCAAGTCTTCCTTCTTCCACATCTGTCACATTGACTCTCCTTCTGGGATGTCTCTGCTTCCTTTTCTTTCTTAATGCTCCCCTGCATCCAGTCTTCCTCTTCCCATCCTTCCAACATAACTGCTGGTAATCACTTGATCTCTGCTTCCCTGCCTCCGAACCTTTACTGGTGCCTTACTGTGTATGAAATAATACCCAGAGGCCTCAGCCTGCCCCTCAGAAGTCGTAATCCACCTTTCCCATTCTTGATCTCCTTCTCTCTCCTCTTGGTTTCCCATACATCCTGTTTGTCCCCAATGTTGTGCAGGCACTGACATTATCCTAGCTGTCAGTTCTGTTTTTGAGTTCAGCTCAACCTTACCTCTGCCACTGAGTTTAACATGCTGTGCACTGTAATTGTTACACCTGTGCAAGTTTCTTCCCTGCTATATCGTGAACTCTGGGAGGGTAGAGACGATTCTCTTTGCCTAGCGCAGGATTCAGTGGGGACAGTGCATGGAAGGCACTTAGCAGGGTACTTGATGTCTCATTTGTGCTCAATGGCATTTTAATAAATGGGCACTCATTCATTGTTGAATTGGAAGGAGAGAAGAGCTTCAATTGGATAATAGTGTGAAACCTTAATGGCTAAGTATAAATTGGCTAGGGAGGTAATGGTGTAGCATAAAATTCCTCTTTTTTGGTTAATCAAAATTTTAGTGTTGTTTGCAGCTCTAGCAGTTGGAAAAGGAAGGAGCGAAATCTAAAGGGAAGACTCAGGTTGGTTACTTGTTCAGGATGGTAGAGCGCTACGTATGCATCACACCGGAGGGTTTTCGTGTTTCTTCAACATTCCCTGGCCTGGTATGGTGTTATTTTTGTTGTTTCCTTAGGCATTGTATTTGTCAAGTCCTCCGTCTGGAGTCTAGAATTCATCTGTCTGTCCATTTATCAGTTACTTAATTTAGTGCCTACTTTGTACCAAAGCAGGATGCTTAGACACTTTGGGTACAACCATGAACGCGTCTAGTTTAGCCTTAGGAGTATGTAAAGAATGCCACAAGAGAGGTGGGATACGGGACCATCATGAATTCTATTTGAGAAGTCAGAAGGCTTCACAGAGAGCGACATTTGAAATGTGTTCCACTGGGAAAGTGATGCTGTAGAAGTCAAAGGGGGAAGAGTTTCAAGGAGGAGGAAGTGGTCAAAAGTATTAGGTAAGTATTAAATGGCAGTGCTATTTAGAGTCAGTGGCTCGTTTAGCATTCGGTAAGGGCAAAATGGGGTGCCCACAGAGCACAGAATGCTACTGCTGCTGCTTGCTTGCTGCATACAAAGAAGCAGAAGATGCCAGGTGCTTAGTGGTGCTACGAAATCCTTAGAGCAGTGGTCCTTAGCCAACTTTTACATCAGAAGAGGAGTGGGCAGGGCATTACAGGCATGTATCTTTTGAAAAAGATTCCTAGATGATTTTGGATGAACACTCCTGGCTGTGGACCAGTGCCTTAGAAGATGGGTTGACCAACTTTGATTATAGGACCAGGTAATAAATATTTAAGGATTTGCCAGCCTTATTGTCTCCATGGTAGTCACAGACAACACACAAAGAAATGAGCATGTCTATGTTCCAATAAAACTTTATTTACTAAAATGGCTGGTGGGCTGGGTCAGGCTTGCAGGACCCCTGCCTTAGGGTATTTTTGTGGAAAAACAGGTAAATTCTTCCTGAGTCACTGGCCTCGTGGTCATCTGTGTAACTGAGTGTACGTGCATCACGAGTATATTCATCTTAATGTGTACTTTTTTAAAAAGCTCAGGTGATGGCATGCAGATTAATGTGTGTAGGTATTTTACCTGTCATTTGTATTGAAATGAATTTTGCTTTACTTTGGAGATGATTAAGGAGAAAGAATGTAAGGTAAAAGAGAAACTTCAAGTCCACTGCTGGAGAAAATCAGCTCTTTGACTATTACTGAATAAATTATTTTTTTCTTTTGCCTTCACATACTACTTCTTTGCAATTGAGAATAATGTAAATTTATGTCATTACGTAACTACCTCTTATCTATTTGTGCTAATGGAGGAGCACCCAAACCAGTAATGTAAAATAATCTATGTTTGGTTTTGGGGGATGTGTTGGTACTCACTTGAGTACGGATATGTGTTTGACATTTCCCACTGAGTGAGTATATATAGTGGGCAACACGGCAGTTTAAAGTACCCTCAGCCTGAACTACAGAGCTGAGCTCAGAAAAACTATCTGAATGTTTCAGATGAAAAAAAAACAACAACCTTCAAAAGCTACAGTGAGAATTTATATTCCTCATCAGTGATGACTCACAAAGTCTGATAGAGTTGGAGTTTGTGATATTCAGACCAAGGTCAGGAGACCAGGTTAAGCAAGAACTTGATAGGCTTAATTAGTTCATGGCCCTCCAATTTCAAAAAGCTTTCTGAACTCATTTATTCAGTAACTGCTTAGATTTAGTCTGTTACTCTAATGAAAACAAGTACTTTTCAATGGCTCTGTTTTTTAGAAGCACTTGGAATTTTAAGGTCCTAACCTATCAGTTTTGTCCTTTTTTAATAACTTTGATGGTTTTCAGATTTCTTTTTTGCTTTCCAGCTTTCCATTTAGACCTAATTATTACATAAAGTTGATTATTAATAATATTCTATTGTTAACTTTGTGTTTTTGTGAGACCCTCTTCAAAATGCTGAACTGTTTTTTGTTTGTTTTTTTTTAACTGTAGCTGTAGTATAAACCAGATACAGTTATGTGTTCATGTTTCACCCGACCACACAGTGGTATTCTTCTTAGGAATTTTTAACAGGTAAATTGGATAGCTGTCATTTAAACAGATGAGTCAGAGGTCACTCTTGTTTTCTAACAGTGTTGGATATGTAAGGTATTACTGTAAATAAAGCCGTGAACCTGGAGTTTAGGAGCATGTTTTAGGCAGCTCTGAAAACTTACCCTAACTGCCTTGTCCCGCATTCATTTTTATTGAAGGCAGTGTTATCCGTTATTAAAAACAACACAAAAAACCAGACACCAGTGTAAGGTGAACTGCCCTCACTTTATTTTTGTCTCCTGTCTCTTGTGCAGATATCCCTGGTACCCTGTCCCCAACTCCAGTGCTTTTTATGTTTCCCTTGCCTGCAGACTCAAGAATATGGCCTCGTTTTGGAACCTCTTTTGCATTCTCATACCTTTGTAGCCCTTTTCTTAGAGCAGGTGTCTTGAGAGTAGTTAACTACTTGGCTGTGAGGATTTATATCTCTACGGTGGTGGTCGGTGATAGATACTGGTAGATACACAGCAGTTAAACTGGGCAAAGCGAAGTCTTAGCAAGTGAGCCCTTTGTCACTTGGTTCCATATGGCTCTGTCTAGCCATCAGATTCCAGCTTTCCTTTCTGCCTGTCCTAGAAGTTGGCAGTCTTATTTTAGTTTTACTTTGTGTCTCTCTGTGGTCTTCGTTGAGTTTTCCCTGAGCTTCGCCCATAGCTCCCGAGAAAGCAGTATTTCGCCTTTTATTCCTTAGGATTTCTTCCTTTTACAAACTGAATTTCAGCGCTTGCCTGGTTTAATTGACTGAGGAGCAGGTACATCCCAGCTTCTGGCTCCCGCAGGACTTTAGCTAAGTCATAGCCCTTTCGGTTCCCTTTATCGGCACTCGTGTGATTTAGTTCCTCTTTAGTCTAGGTCAGCTCGTTGAGACTAAGCTTGTGGGGTACAGCTTAACCTTAACATAGTAGAGCTTCACTGATAGTAGAAGAGTGGTTACCACAGGCAGGACGGTGGGGAGGTGTTGGTTAACGAGTAAGAAGTTGCAATTGGGAGGGTGAAGAAGTCTAGAAGCCTGGTGTACGGCACGATGACTAGAGTTAATGCTACGTCGTATACTGGAAATTTGTTTGAGAGTAGATTTCGGGTGCTTTCACCACACACACATGCACACACACACACACACAAAATGGTAAGCGTATGAAGACATGAAAATGGTAAGCATATGAATACGTGGCTATGCTAATCAGCTCAACTGTAGTAACCACTAATATTAAAATATCATGCCATGCATTCTAAATATGCATAACTTGTATTTTAAAAATTTAGGAGCTAGTGTAGCTTCTAACCACACTGTAAAGATGATGTGCAAATATGTGTAATAGGATAGGGCCTTTTTTTCCAGTCTCCCCATGTCAGGAGAGGTGTTTGAGTTTTGAGGCGTACTAGGTGTACTAGGGAGCAAACTGAAGAGGGGAGTAGAAGTAAAAGAAAAATGATTCTTACCAAATTTTCACCTCTACATAAAGAACTTGAAATCAGGGTATGAACAGGATAAGGTGACAGTTAACATTTATACTTCTTTGGGGGCCGAAAATGAGCCCTCAACTGAATATTTGATACATGGGACAGACAGACATTTTTGCAGGGGGAAGGGGTCCACAGTTGACCATGTTCCTGTCAGATTCTCTTTCATTTTCCCACGTTGGAAAGAGTCACAGGTAGTACAAACTTGATGTTCAATGGCAGCTGACAGGCATTCTGCTAAGAGCCCAGGAGGGACTGACAAGTTTGAGGGCAAATGTTTTATGTCAAGAGGAATACAGGATAACATTACCCGGGTCTGGCCAACTGGTGCCAGCTGTGTTGGGGTCCCATTTTCCTATTACTCCACTTTTTCCAGAGAGGTCATCTTTTGTCTTCTTTTGCATAGCTTTTCTTAAGGAAAGTGTACCAGCCATCTATCTAGTTTCCCATCTTCTTTCATTTTGTCTTTTTATCTCTTTTTGATTCTCCACCTTGTATCTAACAGGGCGAATCTTTTCCTCCCAAATATTCTTGCCTCTGTTCATTCTGTGCCCCTTCAACTACAATGTTCTCCTCAATTTTACCTCTCCAAATTCGAGATCAGACTGTTTAAATTTTTAGGCATGCTTGAAGATTATTATGTTAAATCTGCAGGTATTAGAACCATGAGTGAGAAAAAAAATACACCAGAAGATATTAAAATCTTCAGTAACAGAGTAAGCTTAAAGTCAATACATTTATCGAACACTACTTTGTAAAGCAGTGTTTATCTTCCCAAAAACTCAGTCTAGAAACAATTGATGGATAAAATCTATACATTTATAAATATAACTAGCCAGACAAAGAAGTCAAATGGTAAGAGCCAAAATGAATGCTATATCTTAAGTCCCATAGGAGTTCAGGGCAGAAAGGATTATTTAGGGGCTGGGGTGTAGTAGTCTGCTACACTTCAAGGTAACAGTTACGTTTCTGTTTTGTGCTCATAGGTACACAAACACATTTGAATTTTATATTTAGTCTTATGGATAATTTTTGCTATTTTGTTAGCACCTTGCCAAAACTTCATATACAAGCGGGTATTTCTGCTTTTATATGAATGCTGCTTAAAATAGATCCAGTAAATTCTAATTGAGAAAAATTCCTACTCCTAACCTTGAAAAGAATTTTCCACTCTTTGAAACCATTTTTATTGGTATATCTTTTTTCTTCCTTGAGAGGAAATAACAAAAGTGAGAATAAGCATTTCCTCACTTAAAAATTTTATCTGTCCTAAATTGCTGTAGTTAACTGGTTATACTTTGGGTGGATTTAAATTGAGAACAAGTTAAGACAAATTTTGATATATTTTGGACATTTGGTTTCCTTCTTATTCTCAATAAACTGAGAGATGGATATTAAAAGCATTTGCTGGAGTATTCCCAATACTGTTGATTTTTTAGTTTATTTTAATTTTTTTTTTTTAATGTTTATTTTAGAGAGAGAGAGCACAAATGGGGAAGAGGCAGAAAGAGAGGGAGACACAGAGTCTGAAGCAGGCCCCAGGCTTCGAGCTATCAGCACAGAACCTGATCTGGGGCTTGAACTCACGAATCGTGAGATCATGACCTGAGCCGAAGTTGGATGCTTAACTGACTGAGTCACGCAGGCGCCTGTATTTATTTTTAAGTTTGTTTGTTTATTTTGAGAGAGACAGAGGCAGCGTGAGTAGGGGAGGGGCAGAGACAGGGAGAGAGAGAATCCCAAGCAGGCTGTGCACTGCCAGCTGCGGAGCCCAACGTTGTGCTCGAACCCACGAACCATGAAATCATGACCTGAGCCAAAACCAAGAGTCAGATGCTTAACCGACTGAGCCACCCATGCGCCCCATTTTATCTCTTTATTTTGAGAGAGTGAGAGAGAGGGACAAGATCTTAAGCAGGCTCCATGCTCAGTGTGGAATCTGAGGCGGGCCTCAATCCCATGACCCTGGGATCATGACCTGAGCCAAAATCAAGAGTCAGGTGTCCAACCAACTGAGCCACCCAGGTGCCCCTAAAATAATTTTTTGTGTATGAAAGTATTTTTGTCCATTGTAGAAAAATCAGAAAATATGGGAAAGTATAAACAAAACCATCCACCCAGTGACACAGAATCTGAAGCAGGCTCTAGGCTCCGAGCGGTCAGCACAGAGCCTGATGTGGGGCTCGAACTCACAGACTGCGAGATCATGACCTGAGCTGAAGTCAGACGCTCAAGTGACTGAGCCACCCAGGTGCCCCTGAATCTCATTTTTTTAAGACTAGAGTAATAGAGGGGCGCCTGGGTGGCGCAGTCGGTTAAGCGTCCGACTTCAGCCAGGTCACGATCTCGCGGTCCGTGAGTTCGAGCCCCGCGTCAGGCTCTGGGCTGATGGCTCGGAGCCTGGAGCCTGTTTCCGATTCTGTGTCTCCCTCTCTCTCTGCCCCTCCCCCGTTCATGCTCTGTCTCTCTCTGTCCCAAAAATAAATAAAAAACGTTGAAAAAAAAAAAAATTAAAAAAAAAAAAAAGACTAGAGTAATAGAAGTAAAATTAGTGGATCAGGAAATAAGAACTTTTTAAAAGCTCTTTGATAAATAAGGCAAGCTGCTGTCCAGAGTATAGTGATTTCTAGCAGGATATGAGCACGCCCATCTCACTATTTTTGCCAGTGTTGAGCCAAGTACAGCATTTTTAACAACACCTCCCCTCCTTTCACTTTTACTTGCTAATTGAATTCAATAATGTTTTTCAAAATGCGCCTGTAAACCCATTTTTGATGAAATTTCAAGATGAACTACTTGCAGTAGAGTTCTAATGAGATGGGGTATATTTGACTTGTTAAGAAAAACTGGTTGTAAAGTAGTACGTGTGGAATTATGTAGAGAAATACTGCCATGCAAACACTGTAACGCACCATCGGGGCATCTCTACTTGGTAAGCATGAGTGATTTTTAAATTTCCTTTGTGCCCTTGTCTTTTCCAAAATTTCTCTAATTGTGTTTTTTGATGAAAGATACAATTTGCTAAAATAATAAAACTTCATAATTAAGCTGCACTACAAATGCTGCACTTCCTCAAGAATTTATAAGCCACCCCAAAGTATTTAACAGCTTTTCCTGCTTGATAACTTGGCACAGTATTTCTTTTTAACAGTAATACTCTGAAGTTTCTGTATTTAAGGAAATGGAGTATTTCTCTAGTATTAGTAATGGGCACTGTCCCTCCTGCTTTCTGGGGTGTACCTGCCTTGAGAACGTTTCTACTTCTGACTTAGTAGGAGTATTTCTTAAATGATAGCTTGATTGAGAGGTTGACGCTCTGACTTGCTTAAAGAAGTGTAAGGAATTTTATTGGAATTTATATTAGCCTCCCCGTATACCAAAAATGCTTAGGGGCCAAGTGATCCCAAAGTTAGGATGGTAAGTGTTCTTTATGTTAAAATCAATAGAGGAGTGAGAACAGTTCCAAATGAGGTATCTAGAAAGCAGCAGTTTTTAAGATTTACCTTCTAGTGAATTTGTTTCGGCATGGCATTTGTAGCTTCGGAGATAGCCTCATTGAAAGTCCACTCAGTCCAGTATACTGTGATACGTTAATCAAAACCACTAGCAATCATTGTTATGTACTTTAAAAAAAAATTCTTTTTTAATGTTTATTTCTGAGACAGAGAGAAACTGAGCATGAGTGGGGGAGGGGCAGAGAGAGAGAGAGGGAACCGCAGAATCCGAAGCAGGCTCCGGGCTCTCAGCTGGCAGCACAGAGCCCGACACGGGGCCTGAACTCGCAAACCGTGAGATCATGACCTGAGCTGAAGTCTGTCGCTCAACCAACTGAGCCACCTCGGTGCCCCGATTCTTATGTACTTTTTTAAAAAAGAGCTTTTTCCTAAATTGAGAGCACGAGCTAGTTCAACAGTAGGAATTATCCAATAAAGTTAGAAGGTAAATACATTAAAATCTGTTTAAGAATATGTTCTTTTATCTATTTGCCTGGATTCATAATGCAGGAGGTAAGTAACAGATTAAATTAAAATAGATGAGCATGTTTTCAGAATCAACATCACAAATTATTTTTAGAGCTTGAGATATTTAAAAATCTACTTTAATTCTTTTATCCTTCTTCCCTCACTTGAAATTGATTTTACCAAGTTCCCCAATAGTATGTGAGGTTCTTCTCCCCAGAGATTCTCATTAAGTGGAGATGTGAAGGACAAATTGTTTCTGGTAGGAGACATTTTCTGCAGTTACTCATTTCCAGGAAAATCTGGATTGTGGAAAGGGCTAAGTTATATACAGCTTACATTCCTGCTATGCAACATTTCAAGTTTTCTCTTGGCCACAGTGAAACAATAGACATTAATAATATTCCATTAATTTTGTCAATGTTTAACATGGGGGAAAATACCCCTGGTAGAATTTTATTCAAATTATTTCTAGGCGAGAACACAAGAAAAATGGCATTATTAGTTACAAAACTTCAATAACCAGTTTGTTTTCCTTGACAGAGATTGATATGCCTTTAACCTGACTTCACGGCCTTAGGAGAATCGCACGCTAGTAATAATTATTTTATTGTTTTGCTGTAGATGTGTTCTTTGTGCCATTGTCCTGGAGCCACAATCGGTTGTGATGTGAAAACCTGTCACAGGACGTACCACTACCACTGTGCATTGCATGATAAAGCTCAAATACGAGAGAAACCTTCACAAGGAATTTACATGTAATTATTTAACTTCTTTAAGTGTTTTTTTCACAGTCCTACTTTAGGCTTTTGTAAAAGTTTTTCCCGTTTCAAAGCATTTCATCATCATTGTAAAGGGTGTTTTTGGTAAGGAATTTAATGGTTAGAGAAATGGCATAGGACTTTTAATAAGATTTGTGGAATCCAGCTTATGAATGGGGTGAAGTGTACTGCTCATTTTCTTAATTTGAAAAACGAATTTCGTTTGTTTACTTCATAATTTTTGATGTCTTCATTTTTTTGTAGGGTGTATTGCCGAAAACACAAGAAAACCGCACATAACTCTGAAGGTAAGTCATTCAGCCCCTTTTCAGTATCAGGAAGAAATTTGAGTGAATTCTGTACGGACTTTTGCCATAAGATGTATCTCAGTATTGAATACATTTCAAAGAATTAAGAAAAGTGTTAGGACAAACTAATATACATAGTGGAAATGATCTGAAGTTTTAAGGAAAATTTTACCCCTAAATTTAGTTCTTGTAAAGAGTACGTTGAGAATGTATTTATCTTTAGGAAACACATGACGGTGGGGGTTTGGGATTTCTGTGATCATGAAAGTGGTAGTAGATTGCAAAGGTCATAATTGGGATCTGTGCTACTGTCAGATACGCAAAGTGTGAACGAAGGACACTGGTACTACATTTTGTGATCACCAGGCTTTCTGTTAGATTTTCATGTTGTAGTACTGTTTTAAAAATACAGACATGTGCATAAGAAGTAATTAACTTTAAAATATATTAACTTTTGAAATTATAGTTTATTTCTCCTTAAATTTAGATAAAACAAGGTCAGGGATGTTTATATATAGTTAGCCAAGTTGTACCTGGTCTTTAAAAGGTATGGAAAAGTTCTTAAATTGAATTCTTATTTCGTACCTTTACAAACAGATGGTTTTGATACTGTCACTAGCAATATAAAAAGGCTTAGATTTAATCTGAGATTGTTCGGTCCTTCTATTTAGATTAGAGATCTTTAGTTTTTGTTAGCCTCCGAGAATGCGTTGCTTAGCAGTAGAATGGTTTCAGCCTGTTGATTTAGGAAGTGGTTTCTTTTATAAAGACTTACCTAGTTATCAGTGTTAGCATATTAAAGTTTGTGGCCCTTTTTGATATCTTAGATCTTGGCTGTATCCTACCCTTTGGGACTCCAGATTGGTTCCATTACTTTAGGATAGTGCTGGTTATATAATCTTCAGCAAAAACTTGTCTTTAAGGTAAACAGATTCCATAGCTGTTAACAACAGAACATTTCGGAGGTGATCAAGTACAACTGAAAAAAACCTTTATGTTTTCCTTGTTTTTTTCCTCATTTAGTTCTAGAATTCAGTTCAAAAACCTTTTGTTCAAAGGTTAAGAGGAAACTTTCCCGCCTTTCATTGCTTCAGATTTTAACAGTGTGTTTTTTAAAATTTTTATTGTTTATTTTTGAGAGAGAGAGAGAGAGACAGGAGAGAGTGGGGGAGGGGCAGAAAGAGAGGGAGACACGGAATCTGACGCAGGCTCCAGGCTCTGAGCTGCCAGCACAGAGCCTGACGCGGGGCTCAAACTCACAGGCTGCAAGATCACGACCTGAGCCACAGTCGGATGCTTAACCGACTGAGCCACCCAGGTGCCCTGGATTCTCTTTAAAATTGTAGTGACCATATATTTATGGTAAACCAAGGATTAAGAGCTGGGATCTGATGAAGATGAGTATATGAACACCCTGGGGCAGAATACTTGAGGGTGGCAACAGTGATTAATGTAGGCAGCTCCCCTTTTATTCGGTAGATTTCTGAAGCTGATAGTACCATCTAGTGGTAGAGAAAAGTCACTGCAGACTGTAAAGTAAATTTTGGCCACCTTTTTGCTTTGAGAAATTTATTGAGAAAGATCTAAATTACTGCTTTTCAAGATGACTTTTTTCATGTAACTGGAAGGATTCCTAAATTCCTAAATTATTCAAATTTGTAATACAATTGTCTTGAATTTGGGGTTCGTTGTATATTTTTGTAGCACTTTGAGGCCCCTTGTATTATTGATATATACGTAGTGTGTATATACTCATATTGTAGAACTTGAAATATAATTTTACAATTTGTCACTTTTATCTAGCTTGTATTTGACATTGAGTGCTTTGTCAGAAACAGAACTTCCAATTACTTCATTGTTCTAATGGGAAACATATGTTCTACTTTATGATTGTAATTTATGATTGGGGTTTATAGGATTGTATTTCAGGGACTATCTTTGAGAATTATACCGCAGTAGTTTATATAGCAAAGAGGAATTGATTACCTGTGGCAGTGTCTTGATTATTTGCCATCGGTGGCTCAATAACCTAGTTTGCTAATACTTAAAATGATAAATACGCCATAATTCAGTCTGTTCATGTTAGTTTGATCTAATATGAACTGTTTTGAAATATTAAATTCAAAAATCTCTTTACCGTCTCCATAGTTTTGCCTTTTCCAGAATGTCATATAGTTGGAATCACATAGTATGTAGCCTTTTCAGTTTGGCTTCTTTCACTTAGTGGCCTTTTTTTTTTTTTTTTTTTGGAGGCGGCAGGGGTGGGGGTGGGGTGGGGGGTGGGGGGTGGGGGGTGGATTAGTTGATAAATACATGCTTATGAGAAAGATCTGTTAGGCAAAAGGAGATTGAAGCTCCAGGAAGGAGGGAGACTCAGTGCACAACCAGAATTGCCCTGTGATGGGAGGACACTTCCATTGTAATAGAGAAGGAAGAAGATAGGTAGTTCCTCTCTCGTCTGTTTGCTCTGTGAGGGACAACGTAGGGGAGGCAGGAGGGCTGGAAGTTGAAGGAGAGAGGAGAAAGCTTGCAGGAATAGTTGTGAAGATGGGAAAGGAAGTTTGGAGAAATGTAAGGGCTCCAGACCAGGTAAAGGGTTCAGTTAAGGTTGCTAACCATTTATGTAGTGATACCCTCTGTGTGACTTCCGGCAATTCAGGATCCTGTGTGTAGCACAGAGAAAGTGGCTAGTTAGAAATCTAAGTTAGATAGGGAAGTGAAGGCAGGAAAATAAGAAACAGGAAGGAAGTAATAGATGGGAGGGGCGTGATTGAAGATAAGTGAGAAGGAAAGTGCTTGGGAAAGCGGTCATTTTGTGGTCCCAAAGTATGTGTGATTTATAGTGAGTTCAGAGGTTAGAACCCTTCTTAGGTGATTATAAAGGTGTCCGGGTGTGATTATAGGGATTGGGTAGTTGATGGAGGACATCACTGAAGGTCAGGGAACTTGCTTGGATTGTCCCATGGGCCTTTGAAATCACCCAGGATGCAGCAGGGGCTGGAAAGAGGAAAGTGCAGTAAGCTATGTGCTAAGGAGAATCTGATGCATGGGGTGGAATGATTGGGAGCTGGTAATTGTTAGCAATAAGGAGGGGAGGAAAGTAGCATAATCAGTGTACCAGCAAAATTGGCATCATCTGGGAGTTGGTTAGAAACGCCTAATCTCGAGCCCCACCCCTGACCTACTAAATAAGAATCGCCACTTTAACTAGATCCCAGGTGACTTGTTTGCACATGAAAGTTTGAGAAGCAGTGGTTTTAGCTGGATGACGTGGACCTCAGGTGCAGGGCTTTTTACAAGTGGCTATAGAACAAATGGTTCAGCAAGGCTGTCTAGTAGGACTTATTGTGACAATGAAGTGTTCTATATTTGCACCGTCTATTATGATAGCCACCAGCCACATGTGGTCGTTGAGCACTTAAAATGGTATAGTGCCCTTCTACTCTACTCTTTTTTTTTAATGTTTATTTTTGAGAGAGACAGAGCATGAGTTGGGGAAGAGCAGAGAGAGAGAGAGAGAGAAAGAGACACAGAATCCGAAGCAGGCTCCAGACTCCGAGCTGTCAGCACAGAGCCTGACTCGGGGCTCAAACCCATGAACTGCGAGATCATGAGCCAAAGTCAGACGTTTAACCAACTGAGCCACCCAGGCACCCCTGCCCTTACTCTTAATAGGAATTTATACATTAAAAATGGACAGGAAAAGCCTAGAATTAAATCCCGCAACTTACGTGCCCCATCCTTTGGCCCATGTGTTTAGATAATAGATATATTCTTCACCTTTTTTTTTAAAGCAGTATTTTTTAAATACCCAACATTGGCAATAACAGATAGGTCTAGTTTGTAGCTGATGCTAGCTTCTGTATTATAGACGTACCTTAACATGATAGGTTGTCATCGGTAAACAGTTGAGTACCTACAAGGAACTGTGATTATGTCTTGTGGTTCTTTTAAAATCATTTTCATTAAGAGGTTAAGGCTTTTCTGTTTAATAATGTATATGGAGCAAAGTAATCTGTGATGAGATAGAGAACAGTATTTAGAGTAGATGCTGAGTGTTAGCTATTTGCGGCAAGAATGTGTAGATTGTAAATCGTGATTACAAACATAACCTCAGCTCAGTTTAGGTTCTTGAAATTGTAAGTAGCCAAACTTGTGGCTTATTATTTTTGTTAAGCTACCCAGTATAGAATGTTTTGCATGGTATGGGTGCTCAAGAAATGTTTGTAATGTCTTTTCTTTGTCTTGAAACAGAGCATGGTTTTGAATGTATCCCTTATTTGGGTGTGACCTTTCTGTGTCCTGTGGCTTGTCTTGCACCGGGTGTTAGTAGAGCATGATGAGTTAATAGAACGCGATTTTTTATAAGTCTGAAATTTCTTAAAAATAGCTTAGTGAGAAGTGCCACAATTACGGTGACTGTAAAAGACAGTATATAAAGGAATCTTTTGTGCCTAACCTTGGAAGACCTACTCTTGATTTTATTCAGGGACCTGGTGGGTCCCCTAACAGACTTTCTGGAAACTTTATATTAGAGATTGCTTATCAAATCATACAACTCCATTTGTGTTTCAAGAACTAAAGTCACTATAGTTCTATTAGAGGTGTGTTGAAAGTGTGCTGTCCTCTGTGTGCATTCTGCTTTAATATTACCTTAGTATTCTCATTCCCTTTGTTTCTCTACAATGTGTTACACCTTCGGTCTTCGTTACTTTTGTTAAGTGGAAGATGGGGAGATTTTTATGTGACATCAGTGTCCTCGAAACCCTTTTAAGTTTTGTGGCATCGAATAGATTTATGAAGTACTGGAAAGGCAGTTTTGTGCACTGGTTGAACATGGGCTCTGAAATCAGATCCGTATTTGAATCTTAGCTCTGCTACTTACTCGTACATGGTCTTGGGCAAGCCGTTTAGTATCTCTGGAGCCTTGGATGCTGCATTTGTAAAACGGGAATTAAAATAAAACCCCACCTAGGGGCGAGGGTGGCTCAGTCGGTTGACTGGCCGACTTCGGCTCAGGTCACGATCTCGTGGCTTGTGAGTGCGAGCCCCGCGTCGGGCTCTGTGCTGCCGGCTCAGAGCCTGGAGCCTGCTTCGGATTCTGGGTCTCCCTCTCTCTCTGCCCCTCCCCTGCTTGTGTGCTGTCTCTTTCTCTTAAAAACAAATAAACATTAAAAAAAATTAAACAAAATCTCTCCCTCATGGAATTATTGTAAGGATCAAATGGAATAATGTCTGTAAGGGTCTCAGCAACATTCCGGGCACATAGTTCAGTGCTCACTAAATACTACATTCATGTGGTCTTCCTCGGAAGATAATAGAACTTAAATTGTATTTGTGATTTAACTTGGGAAATTTGAGTAACGTGTTCACGTTGTGCCCTTTGCTAGAACTGACTCCTTATTTTTTCTTTGATTCAGCAGATTTGTTGACTACCCATGTGCAAAAAGTACTGCGCTAGGCACTGTTTACGTTCATCTTTCATTTAGCACACTTTTCAAACTGACTACAGGAAGTACCGAACATACATGAAAATATGTTTGAAAAAAAGCCCCATCACCTGGGTTAACAATCCTCAGCTCCTGGCCAGTCTTGTTTCATCTGCACCCCTCACCTGCTTCCTCCACCTGGATTATTTTGAACTGAATCCCAGCCACATTTCATTTTAGCACACTTGCTTAAGAATTAGTATTTTGGGGGCACCTAGGTGGCTCATCCGGTTGAGCGTCAGACTTCAGCTCGGGTCGTGGTCTCGCGGTTTGTGGGTTCGAGCCCCACATCAGGCTCGCTGCCATCGGCCTGTCAGTGCAGAGCCCGCTTTGGATCCTCTGTCCCCGTCTCTGTGCCCCTCTCCCGCTTGTGCTCTCTCAAAAATAAATACATATTTTGGAAAAAAAAGACTATTTTTGAGGCAGGTTGTGTTGTTTATATGTGCATACACATATAAATATGCATAAAATAAATCATTTATCTGATACCTTTACCGAAAAAGAAAGCAGGTTTGTGTGTGACATGGAGCGTGCAAGGCCAACGCACATCGCGCTTCCGTTGGAGGAGGCGGGGCGAAGGGCGTCCAGTCTTCCTTTCGTTGCAGCACTCCAGGCGCCCAGCAGAGGCAGTGACGCTCACTGCAACCTTAATGCTTGTCATTTTGCTTCTGTCGTAAAAATAATCCTAACACACATTTATTGAGTGCCTCCTCGGTGTGGGCACGTGGGAGAATCGCCAATTCCCCAATAAAAAAAGCCCCTTGACAGAGAGCTTACCATCTACACAAGGTATGACAAGAGGAATAACTAACAAGTGAATAGAATTTTCTAGTTTACAAAGCATTTTTCACGTTTTCTTAAGGCTTCCTTTTCAGGAAGGTGTTCTCCTCAGTTCCATTTGATACGCCAGGAGACTTTGCCTTGTGAGTGTTAACTAGCTTTACCAAGTTTTAAGACCTAGTAGGTGGCAGTTTTGAAACTTTCTGTCCAGGGGTTCTTTCTACTTCATACTGTTAACTGATGTGAGACTTTGGGGAGGAAAGGAAATGGAGCTTAACCCAGGAAGGTGGAAGATGAGAAAAATAGTGATTAGAAAGAAGAGAATTGGTAACGGAACAGATAGGGCTTTCCAATACTAGGAGGAGGAGAGTTGGCGTGCTGGTAAGGTGGTCACTCCTGTGCCTCATAGTGGCAATCAGAAGGGTGACAGAAGGACCTGGCCTTTCTAAGGTGACATAGACATCCAGGGGGCGGTGCTCATAAGGGTTGGGAATGCTTGGTGGCACTTTGTCACCTTATCAGCCTGGATTTGTAGAAATAAGAGCTGTGAGTACGAAGGTAAGGTTTTGTTTTCTTATCGCATTCATTTGTTTGATTAGGTGTGTGAACGTTGTATAGAAATCGGCAGTACCGATGAGTGTACGTTGTTCGTGAGCTTTCCTCCCACCCTTATGTCTGTTACCAGATTCCTTCGCTGAAAGCAGCCACTACTGTCAGTTTCTTAAGTTTCCTTTCAGAGCATTTCTCTGCAGACATGAGCAAACGTGAAACTGTCCTTTTTCTGACTTCCAGGAGCACTTGACATTGTGTATTTCCATGACAGTGGGTATTGCCACTTTAAAAGCATATGGTTTCTCACTAGCATAGGTTGGTCCCAGCTCTGCCACTTCTTAGCTTGGTGACCTTGGCTAAACTTATTTAACCTTTCTGAACTTTTCCTTATCTGTAAAATGAGGGATGGGGATGCTGACAGATACAAGCTCGTGTGGTGGTCGTGAGGCTCAAGTGAGATCGTGCGTATAAATCGCATGGCCCATCTGGCATAGTCAGAACTCCAAAAGTCAGATGTTAGCTCTGAGATATGGCGTGTTTCCAATTTATAAATTAAGTAGAAAAGGGCAAGATGCAGAATAGTGTGCTCAGAATGCCATTTGTTTGTGTATCCTTTTAAAAACCACGTTTGCATGCGCAGAGGAAGTAACAGCTGACATTTATTGAGAGGGTCTTGGGTGCCAGGCGCTGTTCTAAATTAAGTAACTTTACACTAATTCATTTAGTTCATTCATGGACCCTGGGGGGTAGGTCTCAGGTAAGAAGACACACAGGGACACACAGTCTATGGCAGTTCCAGGGTTCAAAACCAGGCTCTCAACCCTTGAGGTTGAGAAGAAAAGCCCTTAATGGTGGTTACTTGAGAGAGGGAAGGAGGGAGGCAGAAGGAGAGAGAGGGAAGGAGGGAGGAAGAAGGAAGGGAAGCAGGAAAGCTAGGGCAGGTGCCAGCTGGGAGCGCCGCGCAGGCAGAATTAAAAGGTGGGAAGGAAGATTTTTACTTCTTTGATGCAGAGTTCTTTTATAATTATCATTGAAGGAGAAAAAAACACTTTTTTTTCTTTTTCAACTTTTTTTTATTTATTTATTTATTTTTGGGACAGAGAGAGAGCATGAACGGGGGAGGGGCAGAGAGAGAGGGAGACACAGAATCGGAAACAGGCTCCAGGCTCCGAGCCATCAGCCCAGAGCCTGACGTGGGGCTCGAACTCACGGACCGCGAGATCGTGACCTGGCTGAAGTCGGACGCTTAACCGACTGCGCCACCCAGGCGCCCCAGAGAAAAAAACACTTTTTATGTTAAAATGTTAAAACATCTTCACAGTTTTGAATTGGGGAAGAAAACCCTACTGTAACCATGTAGCCATGAAAAATTTAAACGAAGGTGCCGTGACTAGCCTCATACTCATTTTTTTCATGTGCATTTTCAGTTATCTTTTTGGGTAAATTCCACAAAGTATGATCACCGGGTCAAAGGGTTCAGTCTTTTTGAGGTTCCTGACACATGTTGCCATGTTACTTTCTGGAAAGATTTTGCTAGATTATATTCCCATCAGGGGTGGATGAGTTTACCCCTCTTTTCACCACATTGGATGTGAGACGTTCTTTTACTTACAAAAGTAGTATATTATCCATTGCTTAAAAATTAAAATAGTACAATAATGGGTGATGGGCATTGAGGAGGGCACCTGCTGGGATGAGCACTGGGTGTTGTATGGAGACCAATTTGACAATAAATTATATAAAAAAATAAAATGAAATAAAATAGTACAATAATACTGTTGCATTAAAGCAGTTCAAAAAGGCCGCAAAAAGGTTACGTTCTCTAGGAGTAACTAGTAATAACAGTTTGATGTATATCTTCCCAGAGCCTTGTTTACCTACATACAAATATTTAGTGTATATGCACACTTATTAAATACAGTGGCATCATAGTATATATAGATACTATTATGCTACTTGCTTTTTTTATTCTGTGATTTATCACAGACCTCCTTCACTGTTGTTTACAGATTGACATCATTCTTTTTATTTTCATCCACTGAAGCATTTTATTTGTCTTTTTTCCCATTGATTTTTTTTATGTTTATTTATTTATTTTGAGAGAGCACAAGTGAGGAGGCAAGGAAGGAGGGAGGGAGGAGAGAGAGAGAGAGAGAGAGAGAGAGAATGAGAATGAGAGAGAATATCCCAAGCAGACTCTATACTGTCAGTGCAGAGCCTGACGCGGGGCTTGAACTCATGAGCCGTGAGACCATGACCTGAGCTGAAATCAAGAGTCGGACACTTAACCGACTGAGCCACCCAAGTGCCCCATTTGACCTCTTTCTTTTTAACTGTTCCGTTATATCCCATAGAATAAATAGAACCATAGTTTATTTAAGGATTTCTCTATCAAAAATCATTTACGTCTATTTGTTTCATGGATAAAACTGTATTTATCTTCCTTGTACGTATATGCTTGTATACTTATGCAAGTGATTCCGTAGTGTAAAGTTTTAAAATTTGGTTTGCTTTTAACATTGGGGAAAGTACTGTCTCATGTACCCAGTTTATGGTCCCACCAACAGTGTATGAGGGTGTCCAGTTTTCTGCCTCTGTGCTGGGACATTACCAGTTTTTAATTTTTGCAAATCTGATTATCACATTAAATTTCCATTTCTCTCATCTCTAGGAAGATTGGGCTTCTGTTCTTTTTTTTTTTTTTTTTAGTCATGTATCTTTTTTCTGTGAATTGCCAGCTATCCTTTGTGCATTTTTCTCTTGAGGTTTGTCCTTTTGAAATTGATTTGTAGCGAGTGATTTCTGTAATGGAAGTATTAATTCTCCGTCACTAAATGCAAATGATTTCCCAGTTTATCATTTGTCTTCTAACTTGGATTATGGTGCATGTGCCATGCAAAGGTTTCTAATTTTTAGTCAGATCTCAGTCTTTCCCTTTATGACTTCTTAGGTGTTTGACCCAACATTATAAAAGCTACTCTCCTCCATTTTCTTCTATTACATTTATAGTTTGTTACTTTATGATTAGATTTTTTTTATATGGTATGAGGAAAGGAATCTCAGTTTTAAAAAAATGGATAAGCAATTATGCCATCATGTCTTTTCCCCACTCAATTTGAAATGCTACCATTATACTCGGAATTCCCATATGCTTATGGGTCTATTTTCAACCTTGCTTTCTCTTCTGCTGATAAAAGTCTCTTCCTGTGCCAGTATTTTAACTGCTGTCTCTTTACTGTATATTTTGATGTCTTTTTTAAAAAAATCTTGTTGTATATCATAAATTTACTCTTCCAGAAAACCGTGGAATCAACCATTTTATCAGAGTTGCATTAAATTAAGTTAGTGAGAGCTGACATTCCAAAGTTGACCCTCTTCCTCCAGAAGCTCAATATTTTTGTGAGGCTTCTTTTTGATGTTTATTTCTAACACATCTTGTGTTCAGTTATTCTAGCTTTTTATAACTAAACTCTGCTATTATGATACATGAAAATGATATATCACTTAATTTACACTTGGATTGTAGAAAAGTCGTATTTTCTATAAGTGTGTTTAACTACTTGTACTCTGAATTATTTGGTCATTTGCTTGGTCCATTTTTCAGTTGGGGCCTTAATCTCTTATGAGCTTATATCATAAGGATACTAATCCTTTTTCACAATTACAACAGAGTTTCTTCTAATTTGTTTACTTTTTTATTTTATCACTTTTTTTTGCTGTATAAATCTGAAAATTTAGTATAGTTAAAACTGTCAGTCTTTTATGATTTTTACCATTGCTGTTAAAGTCCCCTAAAATTTTACACCAAGAGGTTCCATATTTAGTGCAAAAAAAAAAAAAAAAAAAAAAGCCATGTAGAAAACTAGTCATGTTGGCCTGATAATGGAATTAGTTAAGTAATTTCTTTAAAGGTGTTTAATAATGTAATCTTTTTTTTTTTTTTTTTAATTTTTTTTTTTCAACGTTTTTTATTTATTTTTGGGACAGAGAGAGACAGAGCATGAACGGGGGAGGGGCAGAGAGAGAGGGAGACACAGAATCAGAAACAGGCTCCAGGCTCCGAGCCATCAGCCCAGAGCCTGACGCGGGGCTCGAACTCACGGACCGCGAGATCGTGACCTGGCTGAAGTCGGACGCTTAACCGACTGCGCCACCCAGGCGCCCCTTTTTTTTTTTTTTTTTTTTTTAATTTTTTTTTTTCAACGTTTTTTATTTATTTTTGGGACAGAGAGAGACAGAGCATGAACGGGGGAGGGGCAGAGAGAGAGGGATAAAGGTGTTTAATAATGTAATCTTATAGTGTTAATGATTATTTGTTTTCATTGTAAGTAACAGAATATTCTGTATATCATATGTATTGTATAACATGTACCAGAATGATGGACAGATTTGCTTATGATTTTTCATTTTTTAAAGAATTTTTAATTTGGGGCAAGTGCAAGTAATTCTAACAGCTTTAATGAAATTCTGTGTCTTAAAAATTGTCAGTTTCAATGTTTAAAGTAGGTGATGTGTTTTGATATGAAATTTGCTATAATGTTAAGATCAGAAGATATCTTTGACTTCTCGGTCTTCACAGGAAGTTATTCATATGAATTTACCTTATTGCTGGTAAAACTTTTACTTTTCCCCCCTTTTTCCTCCCTCATATCCTACTGTAGTTATGTGAAGTTGCATTGATATAAATTTTTATGAACTGTTTTGCAAACAATCTAATGCCTTCAGTTCCTTGAATTTATATATTCAAATATACTAATTGAATTACCCTTTTCTTGTCATAATGATTATGCTTTTATTTCTAAAACAATAAAAAAATTTTAAGTATTTATTGGGAAACATTGATATCTATGAATAGAAGTTGATATGCTTTCTCATTGAGAAATTAATCCCTGGAATTGAAAACTTAATGTTAAAAGAAAAAACAAAGGCCTTAGAACTGTGCCTAAAACTGTCTTTAGTTTGACCCTAAGAGAAGTGAACATTTGGTTTTTATACCTTTTTAACACTAAATACTTTGTCTCATGTACAGTAGGCCCTCAATAAAGGAAGTGTTTGTAGTGAGTAACTGGATGAAACACCGTTCCATTAATCATAGAAATTCTTTTCAAATTGCTGGGAAATGCAGTTCTAAAACTTCTACATAAATGTTATTTAATCCATTAAAGTATATACCTCACTTGCAACATAGCTTTGTTACCATTTGTGTTAGAAATTCCTTGCATACTTAATATTTGTTTAAGTACTCGATCTGTTGTTCATTTATAGATGACTTCCTTGTGGAATATGACCTATTTGATTTTCATGATAGTTTAAGGAGCTATCCTAGAAGAGTGATGCCTGATAGAACTTTTTTGTGATGGTGGAAACGTTCTGTATCTGCGATGGCCAGTATAGATGCAGCTCACCATCTGCGACTTATAAGCCCTTGAAATGTGGTCAGTGTGAATGAGAAACTGAAGTTTTAATTGTGTTTAATTACAAGCGACTAAAATTGTGAAAAACCACCTGTTTGTTGCTCGTGGCTGCTATATTGGACAGCACAGATACACCTACTTTATTTTCATTTAGTTTTCCAAGTTATAGTAAGATCATTTTCTTAGGTAAGTGTTCTGATTTCACTCACAGTGTTTGGTAAAACTCTTTGAAACCTATGGTAAAAACAATAATACAAGAGCTAATTCTAAAAATGGACTTTAATTAGAGTTTGAAAATGTTTACTGGCTTGTGTGCACAGTCAAGATCACAAAACTCATTTTTATAGAATTATAAATCCAAAAGAAATCATTATTACAAGGATAATAAAACTTTTGAAGTCTTCTGTTTTTTTTTTAAGTTTATTTAATTTTTTGAGAGAGAGAAAGAAAGAGCAAACAGGGGAGGGGCAGAGAGAGAAGGAGATGAGAATCTCATGCAGGCTTTGCACTGTCAATGTGGAGCCTGATGTGGGGCTTGAACTCATGAACCATGAGATCATGATGTGAGCTGAGACCAAGAGTCGGACGCTTAATCGACTGAGCCACCCAGGTGCCCCTAAAACTGTTTTTTTTTTTTGGTATTTGATTTTGGTTGCATTTATATGAAACATTAAGGTTCCTATATTGAGTATTCCACACACCGTTTCTCCTCATTTCTGGAGGGGATTTCATTCTAAGGAGAAATGTGTATTCTAAGGACCCATGAACTAATGCCCATTTTAAGATTGGTCCACGTAAAGCTTTTTGTTCATTTTTAAGCAGCTGATTTAGAAGAAAGTTTTAATGAACATGAACTGGAGCCCTCATCACCTAAAAGTAAAAAGAAAAGTCGCAAAGGAAGGCCACGAAAAACCAATTTTAAAGGGCTGTCGGAAGATACCAGGTCTACATCCTCCCATGGAACAGATGAAATGGAAAGTAGTTCCTATGTAAGTAGGAAAATGTGAGATTTTTTACTTTTTGTTGCACCATGAATATTTCATTTAAACTGTGTTTATAGGTAAAGCTCATCATTTGAAATGTTAACTAAGCTTGAGGGTACTGATGGCATATTTTGATGGATCTTTTTTTTTAAGTGTTTTTTTTTTTTTCCTTTTACATTTGCAGAGAGATAGGTCTCCACATAGAAGCAGCCCTAGTGACACCAGGCCTAAATGTGGATTTTGTCATGTAGGGGAGGAAGAAAATGAAGCCAGAGGAAAACTGCATATATTTAACGCCAAGAAGGCAGCTGCACATTATAAGTGCATGGTAAGCATGGTTCTTTTTATGTGCTTTTAAACCCAAGTTTTTTTTTTGAAAGGCATTTAGCTAGTAATCAAATATGGCGCTTTTGTCTCCAGCGTTAGTGGTTTTGAATTATGAATAGTATATCCTGTAGTCCCAAATCTTCATTAACTTTAGGGTTTTAAAAATACAGCCTTTATGACTTAGTAGGATTTCAGGTGGTCCTAATTATAGTTACCATCTTCTGGATAATTGGTAGTTAACTATGTCGTAACTGTACAAATTCCGGCTTATAAACCTGTCGTGAGGGGGGTGTCCGGTGTCCACTACAACCTTGGAAATATCCGTGGTGTTGTGCTTCACACATTGTATTGCACTTACTCATTTGTCAGCCTCTCTCCCTTAATAATAGACTCTTAATTCTTTGAAGAGAAGAACTATATCTTTGCATCCTTAGATCCAGGTCGCACATACAGTGTACATAAACATTTTTGAGTTTGATTGTATTATTCATCCCATTTATGATTAGGTTTTAAAAATTATTGGGATGCCCGGGTGGCTCAGTCGGTTAAGCGTCTGACTCTTGATTTCGGCTCAGGTCGTGATCTCGAGGTTTGTGAGTTCAAGCCCCATTTCGGGCTCTGTGCTGACAGTGTGGAGCCTGCTTGGGATTCTCTCTCTCCCTCTCTCTGCCCTTCCCCTGCTTGCTTGTTCTCTCTCTCTGTCAAAATAAAGAATTAAAATAAACATTTTAAAAATTAGATTATTTATATCAGAGGTTCTTGACCAGAGAGGTGTATCAGATTTACCTTGGGAGCTTTTTCCAAAATACTGAACCCTACAGTATATCCCAAACATGTCTAGTTAAAAAAAAAAAATTCCCCAGGTAATTTTGATCTACATCTATGGTTGAAATTTGCCAGTTTAAACTATTTTTTAAAACTTTGTGGAAACAGGGTACTGGGTGGCTCAGTTGGCTAAGCATCCAACTCTTGATCTCAGGGTTGTGACCTCAAGCCCTCGGTTGAGCTTCGTGCTGTGCCTGAAGCCCACTGAAGAACACAAAGCCAAAAAACTTTGTGGAAACGTAATAAAACAATTGAGATGACAGGGTAACATTGTGGAAATCTGCATTGTGGAATAAAGTATCTAATCTTGACTTCACGCTGGCAGCATTAGTTTCATTTCATTGTCCTTATTTTGGGTTATATTTTAGTCCGACAGATGAATGTATTAAAAGTATTTGAGTCAGTACTTGATTATTATGGAAAAGTCCTCTCTCTCAGGATATTGAAGTAACATTACACATTTGTTATTACGTTGTTTAATCTTTTTCTCACAAGAATTCTGAACGTTAAATGTTCCTGCATTTTTCTTTTCTAGCTGTTTTCTTCTGGCACAGTCCAGCTCACAACGACATCAAGGGCAGAATTTGGAGATTTTGATATTAAAACTGTACTTCAGGAGATTAAGCGAGGAAAAAGAATGGTCTGTGGTTTTATATTTATGCTATGCAACGTTACTCTTCTGACTCTCTCCTTTAAACTTAGAACACATCTCAAATTTATCCAGTCATCAAAAAATTTAATATAAAGTAGTTCATATGTTAAAGCAAGTATCTATTGGACTTATTTGTAATATAATAAAGGACGCTGATGTTACTGAAACTTATTCCTCTTTCTATGTAACTTCATTACTTCAGAGAATTACACTGAGATTTATATTTCAGGGTATCTGAGGGTCTTTTAATAAAATAAATGAAGATGTGAATGTGACACACCTAATTAAGTTTAAAATGTTATATTATTTAAGCTTGCTTACAGAACAACTCCATAACCCTAATAGAGCATTGGGAACTTCCCTGTGTTGTTATTCATTCTTTTTTTTTCTTTTTCTTTTTTCTTTTTTAATGAAAGGAAAAGATTTTTTTCAGAGCCTTCTGTTTAGTTAAAGTTCACATAAGCAGTTATGTCTCTTAAAATGTTTATCATAGCTTTAAAGTTTTCTTTATAAAATGTGCCTAAGTCTCCTGTTCTTAAACACACTGAATTACTAATAAATAGCTTTAAGAAATATTGGCATCTTTATTGATCACTTACTCCTTTACAGTTGGTGAATATCATAAAATGTCAATGGAATGCAAAATCTTTTCTTTAAGACAGCAACTGTCTCTAGAGATGACTTTAAGCATTTTTTAATTGTGAAAATTTTCGAACCTATCAAAATTAGAAACACTAGTAACACACATCTGTCCATCACCTTGACTCATCAGTTATCAAGAATTTGCGGCACTCGTTTCATCTATGCCTTTTATTCTTGTTGCTTGAAGTGTTTTAAAGCAGAGATGAGACTTCATATCATTTCACCTCTACATATTTCAGTATGTATCTCTTAAAAGTCGGACATTCTCTTAGCTAACCACAGTGTCATTACCCCTTATAGATTAACAATGAGTTCTCAGTGTCATTTAATACCCAGTTCGTATTTGTATTTCCCCAGTTGTCTCAAAACTATCTTTTTAACGTCGAGTTGTGTGAATCAGAATCCAAAGGAAGATGACACATTCATTGCATTTGATTGTTCTCTATACGTAACCTAGGGCACTTCCCCGCCCCTTGTCTTAGTTGTTTCTTTTTCTGTTTTGTCGTGTGCCATTGGCCTGTTGAAGAAAATGAATTAACTCTCCTGTAGAATACCCCATATGTTTTATTTGTTGGTTTGCTTATTTGTGATGCCATTTAACTTGTCCCTCTGCTCGCCAGATTGTCTTTAAAGTGGAGGTTAGATGTAAAGGCTTGATTAGGTTCGGTATCAAGATTTTTGGGGGTAAGAATACTTCACAGGTGGGACTGTATCATCCACATTTTATAATATCAGACTAGTCCTAATGTCTGGTCCTTGGATTCGGGTGGCGAGTGTAATCCGTGCCCCTCCGTCGTGAGTCCGCCTTCAGCCTTTCATCCAGTGGTTTCAGGCTTTGCTGAGCTTTATCTGAATCCATTAGAAATGACCCTTTCTTTGTGCAACTGCAGCTTTGAAGGTGTGAAAATTGTTGATGTGAGCTATTCTGTTTAAATCCAGTTCAGTTTATTGATACTTTGATTAGTCTTTTATAAGCAAAACTCCTTGGAATCAGAATGTATAATACTACAAAAATATGTAAGGGAAAAATCTCTTCCACGTATCACACCGAGCAGTGTTGTTGTACAGCTATAAATAGGTGACCAGGATAACAGTTCCGTTCTGGTCAACTTATTTGTTTACCTCTGCACAGTGAAATGTTGGTGTACTCACTAACCTAACATTTTCCCAAGTGTGCTCCAAAGGAAATTAGTCCATCGAGATGCTCCCCAACCCCTCCAAAAATAAAAGGGCATCTGGAGTTCAATACTTCGGGAGCTATTTCCTATACCCTCCTTCTTGCCGAAAGGCTGTGAGAAGTTCTGCAATCAAGCAATCTGTTGCATTCCTCCAACTTACTTGACTATGAAACTCTTTTGTCAACAATCACCCTTTTAATCTCAGAACATTCTTGAGGCAAGGCAGATCTAGGGCAACTTGTGATGTCTTGAAAAGATTTCAGCCCCATTAGACTCCCTCTGCCCTTTTACCTACTTGGTAGCAGTCCCTCCGTGGGGAATCGCTTTCCTGTCTTCTCATTCTTTAGTCATAATAGCCAAGGACCTAGTCCCGTGAGGAGGAGAAGCCAACCACTAAAGTCTAGAGTATCATTTTTTGGTGTGCTTGGCAGCATTCAGGAATATCTTGTTTATGTTTAGATGTCAGACCTTGGAAGGTTAGTATAGGTAAATAATGGAAACATCAGGGAGTGACTTAATATCAGAAAGTCTATCAGAGTGTGGTTTAAATTGCAGCGTGATTTAATCGAGATGCTCAACAGTAAGTTTGGTGTATTTTTTTTCCATAGAAAACTGGCTGTTTTCTTTGTAAACTGGAATGTTTGGCTGAAATATGGCTAAAATAGAATAAATAAGGTTGCAAAAACTTTGAAATACTGCTTATGATTATTCTTTCTCTTCCCTTAAACAGAAATGTACACTTTGCAGTCAGCCCGGTGCTACTATTGGATGTGAAATAAAAGCCTGTGTTAAGACTTACCATTACCACTGTGGAGTACAAGACAAAGCCAAATACATTGAAAATATGTCACGAGGAATTTACAAGTAAGAGAACAACAATTGTCCATTTTCCTTAACTTGTCAGTAAGTAACTGCCCGTGAGTAGATGACATCAGTTTACTTGGTCACTGTCCCTAGATGGTATTTAGCCAAGTATAGAAGACTTAGGACTCCATATAAAGAAACAAGTACTATGATTGGCATTTTCCTCTTTCAATACATCCCTGGATTAGCAGTCACTCAGCCAGTGTGTGTTATGCTTACTAAGTGCCAGGTGTCGTGATAGGAGCTGGGCATACAGTAGTGATCAGTACGCATACGGACTAAGTCCTCGCGAAGCTTATAGTCTAGTGGGAGAGACGTGTTAATTAAATGGCCACGTAAATGTACAATTACAAACTACATTCAGTGCTAGAAAGGATATGTTACAAAGCACCATGAGAACATGTAACGAGAAGGAGCTGACTTAATCTGTAGTGAGTGAATATTTAGGAATTTCCTTAAGGAAATAGAGCTTGAGCTGAGATAGGAAGGGCGTAGATCGATGTGGGTGTTGGGACCGTGTTCTAGGCAGAAGGAACAGCATGTGCAAGACCCTGAGGTGGAACCGAAGCAAGAGTGCGAATGGGAAGGTGAGTCAGGAGGCTGCTGCTCAGGGTCCAGGTGGGAATTCTTGGCAGCTTAGAATAGGATGTGGTTGTGAAGATAGAAGCCCAGAGACGCTCTTGGGGGAATGAGGAAAGCATAAGGTTTGGAGATTTGGAATTACTATCCTCTGCTTTATCGGTCTTCCATATCCATGTACGTGTATAACGGTTCCATTCGTTTAACTGAATGGAGACTACGTTGGTGGGGGTCCGTGGATTTTTGACTTGCCTTCGCGAGTTGTAAAGCACTTCCTTCCATTCCCAGGATGCAATAAGCCAGTGACTAAACACCCTACTATTTTGCGTACGAAGCAGTTTATTGTAAGCAGTCACCACGTATTTGGGTGATTGGATGAGGTGCTAATGCTCTATTATAAAGTTTGCCAAACTTTGTTTAATAAGGAAGGCAGGAGATGTTTTTCAAGTGAATTCTGTCAAGCCTTTAAGAAACAGGAATTCTAATATTTAAAGAGGTCCAGCACATGGCGAAAGATGGAAAACTTCATTCATTCTGTGAAACTTACATTAACTGTGACACTAAACCTGACAGAGATGGCATGTAAAACAAAAACAAGAAAACCGCAGACCAAATCTGGCTTTTATAAACAATATACCAAATTCCTAAATGTTAGAAAATCAAATCCAGATCTGTATTCTAACGATTTAAAGACTGTTCAAAATTAGGAAATTTATTAGTGTGAACCATTATAACTAATAGAGCAAGAAAGATCCTATCGCCTTCCTGGTGGATGGTGAAAAGGCATTAGATGGCATTCAGCGTCCACCTCTGAATTTTAAAGGAAGGAACCAAGAGTGCGCTCGGGCAGCGAGGGGTCCTAATGGAGCATTTATGAGAAAACGGCAGCAAAGAGCCTTATTAAAGGAAAGGGACTGCAGTTCGTAACCAGGGCTGAGCCTCACAACCCCCCGAGGATGGATCAGGCCCGCTTTAGAAACGTTCATGCCTGGGCTCCACCATCAGAGATTTAAAATTCACTAGGTAGAAGCCCAAGCCGTGTTTTTTAATGACGCCCCAGGTTATTGTCATGTTCATCTGGAATTGAGAACCACTCGACCAGTACGCTTTCGACTACCGGTGTTACTTTGCAGCGCTCTTCGGGAGGGTGAAGCCAGTGCAACACGAGAAAGAAGAAAAATGTATAATAGATATTGTGAGGGAGCAGAATAAAATTGTCAATATTTGTTATGAGTGTCATCGTCTACCGAGAAAATCCCAAGGAATCAACCCAATTTATTAAAATCAGTAAGAGCTCAGTGGGGTTGCTGAATACTAGATGAATTTTTAGAAACAATCCCAGTAATAACTAGCTAGAAATCATAAATGAAAAATGTCACCCTCCGCCCCTTTCCCCATACGCCTACACACACCACAGGTGAACCTTTTTTTTTTTTTTAAAGTGTTTTTACACAGGACCCAAACGAAAAGTAAAATATATTATGTTTTTTGATGAAGAGACTCGACCTTGAAAGATACCTGTCTTCCTCAAATTAATCTAGACGATAAATACAATTGTAATGAAATAAAGAGTTTTGACTTTTATCTAGAAGAGTAAATGGGGTACTGCTGGTAATGGTTGAGTTACTTTATATAATAGGAAACAACTGAAAGCTTAAACCAGATAGAAATTTGGTTTTCCCCCGAAATATGTCCCAAGGAGAGCAGTCCAGATGTGGTAGGCTGTTCTGCGTGTCCTCGGGGACCCAGATGACCACCTTCCGGCTCTCTCCTCCTCGGAGCGTCCCTTCCACAGGCAGTTAGGAGGGAGTGGGAGCAAAGGAAAGTGTTTGGGTGAGGTGGCCATTCCTCCAGCCGAGTGGCTTTTTAGTCCGCCTTCCTGGAAGTTCCACAGGCTCTTCTGCTCAGCATCCCATTAGGCAGAATTGAGTCACCATGTCCCAGGGAGACAGGGGAACATACCCCTGGTGGGCATATTGCTACCCAAATCTGGTTCAGTACTACGAAGGGAAGGGGAGAAAGTAGGTACGGGGGTAGTCAACACGTCTTGATCACAGCAGCCAAGAAGAAATTGAAATGAGATCAAGAGGGAAAATCCCCTATTAGATCTCAAAACCAGTGACATAGTAATTAAACCTGGTACTGGCACAGTGACAACGGCCACAAGAAATCCATGTCTCTGTTAGGGTAATGTCAGTAGTACTAGATCTGTGGAGACAGGATGGATTATTCAATACTTGGTATCTCTACAGTTTATACAACTGGCTCTCCCTCCATTTAGAAAACGGGTTGGATCCTTACCTCAGACTGCACCCCAGAATATATCCTTCATGGGTTAAAAACCTAATCGTATGTAAAACTGAGTAGAAAAGGTAGGAGAAATTTTCTAGAATCTGTTGAGTACAGATGACCTTTCTAAGCATGATAGGAAACTCAGAATTTTTGACTGTATTGAAATTAGACTAAAGAGAACTTCAAATCCCTAAGAAAAACAGCCCAGGTTTTGTTTTTTGTTTTTTGGGTTTTTTTAATGGGCAAAGGACATGAAAAGGGAATTTATAAGAGGACTGGCCGTGGATTATAAGCACGTGAAAAGCTATTCTCCCTTATTTGTAATGAAAAAAACATACATTAAAACAAGATGTTACCAGTTTTTGCCTATCTGATGGCCAAAGATTAGTAGGATTCACATGGCAGCTGGGTTCTGGAGACCTGGGCATTCATGTTTGATACTGAGTTGGGCTATAAATTGGTAAAATTTGGGAGAACAATATAGCATTGGAGACCAAAACCTTTAACGAAATGGTGTGTATATTTTGCCACTAGTCTGCTTTGTAGAGATTTATGCCAGGGAAGTGAGCAGAAAACAGTACAAAAACGTACATGCGAGAAGTTTCGTTGCATTACTGTTCGTGCTCACTGCGATACCCGCTAAGGCATCTTACTCACCGGTTCTTCGGATTGGTGAGATGACCACAGATGGCATCAGTCAGCATAACGGTGTGGCTCAGGTCCAGTAAGATTGGATTCACATTGGGTAGGTCCACAGGGGAGCCACCCGAGCTTAAAAGCCTCGTACCGCATTTGGAGGCAGCACCTGGTCCACTGTAGTTCTATAGGCACAGGTCATTGTCAGGTTACACCACACAGGAACAGAGATACAGCTTCTTCTCAGAGTATAATTCTCCCGCTCCAGCTACCGTCCACCAACCGAGGGGTAGCAGCTCAGTGCAGAAGCGGGCACGCCATGCCAAGTTTTGCTAAGTTGCCAGGGGAATAGCTAGAGTTAACTGAAGGTAAATCGGAAAAGATTTTTAGCCTTTCACCCATTGCAGCAAAAATCAACCCCCCAAAAACCAGAATGTCTATCAAAAGACTTAAGTTTTAGCACGTGCGTTTAGTGGAATACTCTGCAACAATTAAAGAATGAAGTAGCTCCGTATGGAGAGTCGTGGAGAGGTATTATACCTGTGATCAAGTAAGGTGAAAAACCCAAGTTGCATGATCTACTTTAGCATGTAACAAGTACACGTATGCACATGTATGTGCAGATGCACACCTGTATACATAAAAGATTTCTGAGGGGCATATTCAGCAGCTGGACAGTTGTTACCTCATCCATAATTTTACCAGCAGAGAGAATTTGAAATCTTTTGGAATATTTTCTAGACATGTGATCGTGTATGTACATATTTATAAAAAGATTTTCTTATGTATACTCTTATAATATCTGGGGTATTTTTCTGTGACATTAAACAGTTCTACATCACCATTTTAATGGTTGCATAATCACTTCCTTTTCTAGACATTCAGATGGTTTTTACTCTCTAGCTGTCAGAGAACCATGTTGCCAGTGACCATCTCTAAACGAAAGTATTTATACCGGGGTCCACAGTGATTTGAATTACTCTTTCTATTTTTTTCACATTGCAATTTGTTTCTAAAATCTGCATATGGTGTGGATTCCAGATTTTTTCATAGAGACTATTGAGCTCAAATCAGAGTCCGTATGCAAGTAGTTTGGGGATAGAAGAATGGAAAATGGGAGGAATACCTCTGAATGAAGGGGTGTCCCTCTCCTGTATGTGCTTTCCTTCTTCATTGGCTCTGGATCCTGAATATACTCATTAGATTATTTAAGTAATCTATTCATTAAATGAAATGTGTTCATTAAGAACGCAAGAGAAGATTACATAGTGATTCTGCTTATCCTGTTTTATTGTCTTTATTGTATTACTAAACTTTGAAATATGAGTGTCTCTAAAAAGTCAGTCACCCACCATAAAATAAATTCTGTGACAGTAGAGATCTTGTTTGACTGGTTCACACCCGTGATCTCGGTGTCTAGATTGGTGAAGGACATATAATGGGCCTGTGGGGGTGAAAAATAATCCCATAAAAAGATGAAAATCTGTTTTAACAAAAAAGGGCTTGTCCCTTTAGGAAAAAACTCTTACGGGGAAAAAAAAAGAAAAAACTTAGGAAAAATTTCAGAAGTATACAAAAATAGAATAGGATAACAGCTCCCCATCTCAGCAGCTACCAAGTTACTGCCACACTTGTTTTCATCTATTGTTTTTCCTTCTGATGTATTTAAAGCAGAACCCGACATCTCTTTTGTCATTTTATCCCTACATCAGTATCACGGTGCCATTATCACACTTTGTAAGATCAACAGTAAGTTCTTAGTATGCTGTCCTACCAAGTCTACGTTTACATTTCCCCAGTTGTCTTGGAAATGTCTTTTTAGACTTGCTTTGTTCGAATCTCAATACTTACAAGGTCCCTACATTGCATTTAATGGCTATATCTCGTAAGTCTCTCTTGATATAGAGCAATCCCTACTCCACCCCGCCCGATAAGTCTTGTAGAGTCCCACATTCTAGATTTAGCTATTTGCTTTTTCATGATGCCATTTGCTTTGTTTCTCTACGCCTCCATACTTCCCATAATTTATAAGTGATTCCCAGTGGGCAGCGTCTGAAGAGTACAAATTCTCCATAGTTCTTTGGAAGTAACTGAAAATATTTTAAGAATAAAAAAATAAGCAAAACTAGGTCAGAAGTCAGTTGCTTTTGTTGCTCCCCACCCTCCCCTCTGCCTTTAATTCTACTCACATGTTAGACACTCCTCATGTTAAACCAAGTTTTAGATCCTTTGTGTCAGGATTCCTGTAGGAATGTCTTATCTGTTGCTGACCACAAGAGGGCACTCACTGAACATTTTTAAAGCATTGTTCCATCTTGTCATCTTGTATATGTAATTGACTTAAAACTGAGCTCATATCAGCTCACCCACTGATTACAGTGGGGTGGTTACCTATAAAACACAGATTTGGTACTTATATGTTAGTTGGCCTCCCTAAACCCTTGTCCTAAGTAACTCACATTGCTATTTATTAAAAGCAATGAATGTCAAGTATACGGTGTATATTACCCACATAAAAGGTTGTCAGAACGGCCTAATGTCAAAGTATCACTCCAGAGGTACAAATCCTCTGGTTTGAAAGGGGAAAACCTACCATCCCAGTGGAGAAATTTGGCCATCACCACCACTTAAACCAAGTGATCGAAAAGCATCACTGATAGTGGGGCATTCTGAAATTAACATTCCTCTTGAAGTACACAGGGTCACCTAGCAAATATCCTGGACTAACGAAGAAAAAAGTTGAACCTAGAGCTAAGCAAGCCCGTGGACCTTATTTCCAGTTTTATAGGAATCTGGAGTAAGAGAGAACCAACTGAAGCAGTGCCACAGTTAGACAAGTCCAGAGTGGTGTAGTTGAAAAGGTAGCTGGTGTAACTTTTTCCAAAAAGTGAGTGTCATGGGAAAGAGAGGTTGGAAGAGCCAGTCTAGATCAGGAGAGACCTAGCCAAACACAGGGCCTGGAGAACTGTTAGGGGGCTCATAAAGGTGTTCTAATGAAAGCCAGGACACGAGTGCTGGGAAGACGTTTTGAGGAATTTGAATAAAAATGTTTCATGAAACACGAGCAAAAAGCAACAGTATATATAGAGTTTATATTGTTTCCTAAAATGTACTCTTATTATCTTTCTGAAACCTCGAGTTTGATTATTTCATCTGTATACCTGCAAGTTTGTATTTTCAAGTTGGCTGGAAGATTTATTTTTAATCTCAGTTGGCAGAATGAGGACTTGCCTCATCTTTGGGCATGTGTGACAACATTTACCCTAAACCAGAGGTTTTATTTCCGATGAACTTGCGTTATCTCATTAATAGAGTGCTTTCCTATCTTTCAGATAGAAATGGACCCGTAACTAATTGTAGAGTTTTTAGAAAGCATGGATGAGGAAACCTTTATTTTAAACGGGCACCAACCTCATCTGCTAATGGTGTAAATGTATTATCAGCAGTGACAAAACGTTTTGAGATTTTTATCTTTCATCGTTGTAGACTATATTGTAAAAATCATAGTGGAAATGATGAGAGAGATGAAGAAGATGAGGAACGAGAGAGTAAAAGCCGGGGAAAAGTAGAAATTGACCAGCAGCAACTAACTCAGCAGCAACTTAATGGAAACTAGGTATGAACGTTACTTCTCTCGGATCTGTTGTCAGGATACAATACTCACTGATAAATAACATGTTGGAGTAATGGTATATGCAGTATGATTTTTTTAATGCTATTATGTTTAGTTAAGCATGTTCCTAGAATGCTAAAGGATTGTGTAGGCTTGCATAGTTTTTTTAACTAGCTGATTTTGTACCAGTAAAACCAAGCTCTCCACTTTATCCATAAGTATAGTTGTAATGTCAAACCGATAAGATGTTCTCGCTCCTCAATAACATTATATTTATTGTGTTCCCCTCAAGCATCATATTTTACAATTTTTTATCATCTTTTGAACAGGTTCATGGGACAGAGTTAGAAAACTGGGAATTGAATAAGACATCCATAACTACTATGCTTTTTTCACTGTTTTCTAAAATCAAAAAGGGTTTGTAACTTTTTACTGCCCAACTCTTAGATCCTTCATTGAACCGCCTAAAAACGTCTTTTGTTTGTTTTATGAGCCTTCACTAGATGGCAGAATTTGACATGTTGCTATTACGTAGCTGTAGTTTGCAGTTTCTGGGAAGCAATTGAAACACTATTAACCCTGTGTTTAGTGTCGACAGTTAAAGCAGACATTGAAATGAAGTAAGCTATATTTCTGGACTGAACAAAGTTCTACTGTTTAGAGTGTCTAAGTTTGTTTAGTGGATTCATACTCAAGGGAGAGCATAAGCAAATTTCACTTTACAGTGCAAACACGCCTCTGGTGGCGACACATGGGAATTTGTGCTTTTTTTTTTTTGTGCTTTTTTTTTTTTTTTCCACACTCAAGTAATGGATACTAGAAATGAAGAGAACCTTCTTTTTCTCTTGGCTTTGACAGCACATGCTAAAAATCTCTTCCAAGAAGTGTGCTAAAGCTTTTCATTTCGTCCCTGTTAAAGTTGTTCTCACTGACCAGCATGCACTCGGGCAACTGGTGATAAGTTATGAGCTCCGGTGCGCCTCTGCCAAACTTCTCTTGACAGTAAACCTCTTCTCTTATCATGTCATACAAAGAACTTCTAGCAAAATTATTGGATCCTCTCAAGTTGAAACTAACATTTGGCAACAGCAAATTGAACCTCTTTAAGATGTAAAGGGTTACCACTCACTAAGGACTTCAGCCACCATGTCGGAAATCGGTTCCTCTCAAGTGCCGTGTGGTGTGGAACACTTCATATATTGGCCCAGAGTATGTAAGGAGGTCTCATGTGCTGTAGGAGTCAAAAAACAGCCTGCAGAAAACAGTATTTATTTTTAATTTTGTGACCACTATTTTAAAAAAAAAATTATTTAATATTTTTAATGTTTTCGTTCATTGCTTTGCTTATCTATCAAATAGGCTTTCGTGCCCTCCTTTTCTTCTGGTAGGGCCTGGTGTTGTTTTTTCGATCATCGAAGTTGTTTTTCGAAGCCTAAGAACCCAGCTGTTTAGAAAGGATTTTCACACTGGCATTCCCAGCTCGTGATATTTTCTCCCACTTACCTGCTGAAGCACATTTATGTATTTCTTTATGGCAAAACCAAAAAACTTTAGTTGTGGTCTGCCTAATATTACCATAGCACCTCAATATTCAAAGGTAGGGCTTCTGATTTCTGAATTATTAGTTAACCTACCACATTAAAGCAAATTAGCAAACAAGAAATACCGTGTTAACTTGACTGTGCATCGAGATATTCTGCAGCTTATGGAAAAGCATTTTTAAAATGTAACAGGTGGAAAATTACACTGTGCTTAATGACTGATTTTTTTTTTTAACCGCTAGTCCCTTAAGGTCACATTTGTCGAGTGTGTATTCACTTAAGTCAAGGGACTTGATGATTGCTTTATTTTAACCATCTTTTATTATTTTTAGAAGGAAACTAGCTTTAGTGGGGTTGCCCTGTATGTTTTTCTCCTTTTGCTCTAAATATGCCATTGGGTGTTGTTGTTTTTTTTTTTTTTTTTTTAATGTTGTGTGTATGTGATGAATTTTCAAAATTCACCATGACTTGAAGTGCAACGACAGATCTAGATGTTTGTTTACCAAGCTATGTGACTTTTCCCAAAGGATCTGTACTTTATTTCCTTACAACAGCTTGAAACCTGTTATTTTAAATCTTTGAATCACTGTGTCTTGATCATTTTTACATGGTGTGCCATACACTTACCCACGGAACAATAGAGCACCTTCATTTTTGGACAACTACTGTAATGACGTTCTTAGGAAAAATGGAAGGTGCCGGGGTAAAAATGGCCAGTCGATGATCATATCATGGACTTCAAATACTTAGCTGTCAGTCGATGGATTTGCTATGTAATCAAGTGTATACCTTTGTATGGGTGTCTTCAACCCTTTCTCTGCCACTAGCAACCAGAATAGCACTTTACCTTTTGGTTGGCTAGAATAAGTGGCTGGCTACCTATCTTTCTCACTGTGGTGTGATTGGCTAAACAGTCTTTCATTAAAAGTTGAAATGAAATGTAAATTGAAGTCACATGAAAAATCACCTTTGGTTGTAAACCTCCGATACTTTGATTCTCCATCCATGTCTTCGTCACATGCTGAGTAAAAAGTGCCTTACAATGTAAAAATTGTACAGTACTTATGTTCCCAAGTAGCAGCATCATCTTCTGGGTAGTAATTACATTGTGGTATGAATATTTAGAAAAATGGACCTCAGCAGTGTATTTACTGTTCATCTCTTAAGTCCTTAACCGTAGTTTTAATAAGCATGACATTATTTGATAAGTATATAACACGTACGTCATTTCCAAAAATACTGCCATGACTGTCTTTTACGCATATTTTAGCTTGAAATTTTGAAGCGTCTTTTCTTTCCTTTTTTTTCCCCTCTGTTTTGTTTTGTTTTCGTTATTGATATTCAACAGTGTAATCTTTGCAAGCGTATATTGAAGATTATTCTGGAGCATTTATTGCCTTACCAGAACTGTTAGTAAGAAATGTTCTTTAGAGTAGAAAGATAGACTTGAGTTTCTATACTTTAATAAGAGCTCTTTGTTCCTGGGGGGAGGGGGAGGGGGTGTGAATTTTACTTTTCATCTCAATTTATTAAAAACCCACAGCTGAAATACATTTTATTTCAAAGATCAGCAATTTTAGAATTTCAGATAGTACTTGCTCAGGAGTACGTGCTACTCAAGATATTAAGAGAATAACAAGATATGTAGATCTACTGTTGAATCAGAATCTATGTACTTGAACAAATGTGTGAATCTTAAATATCTCAAAGAAAAAGAAAAGTGTTCTAGAATGTTGTTGCTTTTTTGAAAAGCACTAAAGGTTAGACCAAGGTATACAGTTTTGTTCTAACAGACATTTAGGTTAACTGTAAAGATAAGGAATGCATTATGGGTCAAAATCAAACATTCCTCTCATGTTATGTATATTTTGTTCCTGTTATATTGGCTTTATTTTCAAAATTGTAGTTTGTAGTATTAGTTTCCTTTTATTGGTATTCTTGCATATACTATTCATTCAATAAATGAATTATGACTTTCATGTTTGTATGTATGTCTTTTTTGTCAAAGGGTATAATGAAGGGTATCATTTGTAGCAGCAGCAAGATTGTGTTCCCTTTAGTCTTCCTTCAAGACGAAATGCCCAGCTTGTTTAGTAACTTGTCAATAAAGAGAATGAGAGAGAACAAAAAGTGCATTTGAGTCCAGTTCAAGATTTCACAACATCAGAGTCTCATCATGGAGCGAGACATCCGTCTTTTGAGTACAACAGAACTGTGTTACACCTTGGTTCTTTTCTTATTAACAGGATTCGAGTACCTTTGGCTTGAATTGGGTCCTCTGGAAGCTAGTTCAAAGGGGATTTTGAAAAGAAGCCAAAACTCCTTGTGCGGTTTATCTGTTTGGTCATACGGAGGAGGATTAATATTTTTTATAAAGGCATTCCACCTTACAGATTTCAATTGACTCCCTCTATCGTGGACAGCTTACTTCTCGTACAGTGCTTGGAGATTGAGGTAGTCGTGTCCAGGGCAGAAATGAAAGTTTTAATTAGTGGAATGTGCTCATTCCATACACACAACTCCTAACCTGCATTCCTACTCTAGAGGAAAAATAAATTAGGGGCACCTGGGTGGATCAGTCGGTTAAGCGTCCGACTTCAGCTCAGGTCATGATCTCATGTTTCCTGAGTTCGACTCCCGCATCGGGCTGTCTGCGGTCAGCGTGGCGTCTGCTTTGGATCCTCTGTCTCTGTCTCTGTCTCTGTCTCTCTCTCTGCTCCTCCCCCCCTCTCTCTGTCTTTCTCTCTCAAAAATAAATAAATAACTTTTACACATTATGTAACAGGTCTGGTTAATGCTGGAACTATGGGATAGTGTACCTCACTGCAAATGTTACCTGGCATTACTCGTCACACATGCATCCGTGTGCCAGCGTGTGTGTGTTTAAAATCCATTCTTTACTCTCATTTTGTTTTTTTAATTTTTTAACAAAAGATTTTATCTTTTTTACCACCATAAAAATATGGAGAAGGGGGTTATGTGGTTTTCTTTAGCTAACTAAAACTATTGACAGCTGGGGACTTTGGTGGGGGGAGTTCTGGTTTCTTTTTCCAGCTGCAGTCATCAGCAATTGCTCAGGTCATTCCAAAGTGTAAACCTGGTAGAATTTTCTAGGAAAATTCTATGGCCAGCAAAATTCTATGGCCGGTCCATATTTTTAAGGGAAAACCGTCTATGTTTGTATATTAGAGTCTTCGGTTGCAGAGACAATGCTGCTTTATATATAAACCAATGTTACATAATTTTGCAATGTTGAGATAATGAAGTATCTGGGCAATTACCCAGTATATATAGATATCTATCTATCTAGATATTTATCTATATCTATCTATATATCTATCTGTATCTATCTATATATACATCTATCTATATATCTATATAGATATCTATATAGATCTAGATCTATATCTTATATAGATATATCTATAGATATCTATATAGATATGTATCTATATCTATATATACATACGTACATACTTTACAAGGATATAAGGCAAAAATTTACTCTTGATTTTTATTCAGAAGATGAAAAACCTAAAATGCCAGTTACTTATGAAAGTTAATGACAGCATTTAAAGTGTGACTCTGTAGCAGACACGTTCTGCAACATGGTTAGTGGACTGAAGTCATTCAGACCTGGATCTTTGTCAAAAGATAGGGGGTCCATATACATCCAAATTATGCCTTCGTCTCTACCTCTCTGGCTATAAATGTGTTTTTATGCTGTGGGTGGAGGCAGTGCCAGGGAGATCGGGAAGGTGCAGCTGGGCAAAGAGCTAACTAGATCTGCTGTGTGAATGATAATGATCTAGTAAACAGACTTAACATGGAAACGAAAATACTGTTTGAAGGGACAAACCTTTGAAATGGGACCCGAGAGAGAGAGAGAGAGAGAGAGCGAGAGAGAGCGAGCGCATATTCAAGGACGTGTGGGTGCGGGAAGGTAGAAGTAAACTTTAATATGGACATTGGATTTAGAGGTACTGAGTTTTTCTGTAAAGTGATTTGTACAAAAGGATGAGGCGTTTCCTTTTCTGAGTTTTTTTTTTTTTAATCAGCTATTTACAAATTTTTTTTATTTATTAAAGTCACACATCACCTTAAAAAGAAAGTACTGACCCTTGCTACAATGTAGATGAACCTTGGAAACATAATGCTAACAAGCCCGGCACAAAGGATCACATATTGTATGATGACATTTACATGAAATGTCCAGAAGAGGCATATCCACAGAGACAGAATGCAGATTTGTGGTTACGGGGGAGATGCGGAGAGGGGGCCCTGGGAAGTGACTGTTACCAGGTGCTACAGGGTTTCTTTTGGGGGGATGCAAATGGCTGGATTAAGCAGCAGTGGTGGTTACACAATTTTGTGAATATACTAAAAACCATGAGTTCTACCCTTTGAAAGGGTGAGTTATATTTTATGAATTTTACTTCCATTTAAAAATAATACAGGGCGCCTGGGTGGCGCAGTCGGTTAAGCGTCCGACTTCAGCCAGGTCACGATCTCGCGGTCCGTGAGTTCGAGCCCCGCGTCAGGCTCTGGGCTGATGGCTCGGAGCCTGGAGCCTGTTTCCGATTCTGTGTCTCCCTCTCTCTCTGCCCCTCCCCCGTTCATGCTCTGTCTCTCTCTGTCCCAAAAATAAATAAAAAATGTTAAAAAAAAATAAAAATAAAAATAAAAATAATACATAGTCATCGTACAAAATTAAAACCTACAAAGATCTATAGGGCAAAACGGGAAAATCCCCGTTCTCCACAAGCCTACTTCCCAGTATTTGACGTGTATCCCTCTAAATGCTTGTGTACATATATAACTTATGTACTTCTTAGAGTAAATAGGATCATGCAATACACGCAGTTCTGCACCTGTCCTTTTCCTTTGAACAACTAGATTTCTCATGTTCTGTTTAGAGGCTCCGCTCCATTGCAGTGTGTGGCTGGACTGAAATTGTTCCGTCGGGTCTCACATACTTCTTCATGCCCTTATGAGGGGGGCATTTATTAGGCCAAATTTCCAGCAGTGGAACTGCAACATAAAATATATATACATTTAAAGTTTTAATAAAAATTGCCATCCAAAAAATTTGCACCAATTAAAAAGGTCATCTATAGGGATTAAGCTTCCCTGCTTTTCCACTCCAAAAGGAATGCCTTTTATTTTTATTTTTTAACGTTTATTCATTTTTGAGAGAGAAAGAGACAGAGACAGAGACAGAGCGTGAGTGGGGGAGGGGCAGAGAGAGAGGGAGACAGAATCCGAAGCAGGCTCCAGGCTCCGAGCTGTCAGCACAGGGCCTGACGCGGGGCTCAAACTCACGAACTACGAAATTGTGACCTGAGCCGAGGTGGGTCACTCAACCGACTGAGCCACTCAGGTGCCCCGAGGAATGCGTTTTAATGGAAAGCGTTCTGGTACCTTCTTTTAAAAAACATAATACATGCCTTATAGAAAACTCTGTAGGGTCTTGATTTTGTGGTAAAGCCCATAGAGACTGTATTTCAAAGTAGAATATGGATTATTTGGGGGAAACAATCGATTAAGTCAATAGGTTTTGTTTCATATGTATTAGTAACAGTAGTAATTGGTGAATCTTCTCCCTCCCGCTTTCTGAAAAGTAACAGATTGTTCATAGCTGTTCATTTTTGGCCAGATGGATCTGCTTCTCTGTATGTCCGGGGTCATGGGTGTCTTGCTTCAGTGCACTTGAAGGGGTCGTGCAGTGTTTCGTTGAAGAATTCCTATGACCTTTATGTGTCGTGATGGTTCTTACTCCCCAAATCATGAATGTGTCTAACGACTGGTCAATTATGTAGAAACAAGATGAAACCATTTGAACTTTTCACTTTTCAACTAGTTGTTTTGTCCTTGGATGAATAAACTGTAAGACAAACCAGAAAAATTGACTTGATATATCTATAGATACATATATAGATGTATCTGTAGATATCTATATATAGATATCTATCTATATCATGCTTTCAGCTCATTTGCAAAAAAAAAAAAAAAAAAAGATTGTTCTCACTTAAGAATTTCAAGCAAGTTACCTGCACGTCTGAAAATAAATTGTTGGTAAAAATAACACAAGTATTCAGTTATGCCGGTCAGTCAACATGCCAGTTTCTAAGTAAAGAATAAATTGAATGTAGTCAAGGATGATTGATACCACACGAAAACTAGTTTTTCCTAATTCTCAAAATCACCTTTTGTGCTAATTGGGTATTTATGATAGTAGCCAAACAACCATTTTATTTAAAAGGATTTAGTCCTGTGTGTAACCTTACAAAAATAGTTTTTCAATATTTTACCAATAACCTTTGATCATGTTTCCTTCCACCCTTTTATTCATATATGTATGAAGTAATGAAGTCTTTAAAGAGGGGTAGCATTAGAGAGTTCTTCTTGTAACTTTGAACTTCGGTGGTCATGGAGACTGCTATTATTTTCATTTCAGAGGTTAGCCAGAGAATTTAACACAAAGGCTTATTTTCAAACATTCCTGATCCTTAAGCCCAAATAGGCTTATGTTCTATATTTAGTATTGATTTAGTATTACCAGGAAGCAATCATTCTTGGGACCCTGGTTTCATATGTTCTCGGTTAGAGAGCAAGCACAAAAGATAAGCAGTTTCTGGAAAGTTTGCACATCACAGAGCTGGAATTTTGGCATTATCCTCAAATAGGACAGTCTTTCCGGACCTCCCTTAGAAGAGTTGTTCTTAAGCATTTCAGCCTATCCGTGTGCCCAGACCGCTCAGGGCGGCTATCCAGTATGCGGGGGTTGGGGGTGGGGACACAGGGAGAGGGGTTAAAGAAAACATATGTTGCTTAAGGGAAAGGCTTGGCAGCCTTCACGGCATTTCATAACCGGGGTCACTTCATTCCATGAAACTTGGAAATGCAGCTAGCCGTGGGCCACTTCCTAGAAAGATCGACGCAGAACTTGGAACATTTCACTTCCTTATTTTCTTCCTTTGATGCCCTCCTGGAAACTCTCTTACCTTAATTCCCGTGATCTTCGCCCCCCCCCCCCCCCGCCCCATGAACGCTGCTCCTTTCCTGACTATTCTCCCTAGCCTGATGTGAGTGTTCCACACTGTTCCAGTGTTTGCCCTCTCGTATTGTTCTCACTTATCACCGTGATCGGCTACAGCTGTCCGCCGTGTGTTCTGCTGATGAGGCCCCATCCCGGAGCACAGTCGGCTCCACCCGCTGAATAGTCTCCCGGACACGTCTACCCGATCTGCTGGCTGCTCGGCGCGAGTCCCCCCCTGAGTTGTCCTTGCCTGAGTTTTCTCTCTTTGTCAACAACGCCCTCAGTCGATAGGGCTACGGTTGGTCCACGTCAGCTTGCCAAGTTCGTCGCGATCTGTCGTTCTGCCTTTTGGATCCGTCCTCCGTTAATCACCTCCGCTGCCTCTAGACATCACTGGCCTCAGCGTCCTGCTTCTCTCAGTTCTCGGCCATCCTTTCGCCTCCCCCGTGCCTGGAGTTCAGTCTACTGTTCCATCTGGGAAAGGTGACCCACTAGAGGTGGTGGCAACAGCGTGGCCCGGTGCCACGACAGATATTGGTGTTTCATCTCAGGTTCTCCACATTGGTCTTCAGTCCTTTTTACTTACCTGTCTTTCCTTTTATACTTAGAAAACTGTGACACACATAAGCGTAGGGACTCTCGGTTCTGGTGGCCTTGGCGCGGATCCTGCGTGACCTTGATTAAGTTAACGGAATCTCCGCCTCCGTGATCCCATGTCTAAAATGCAGGTAAAGATAGTAGCCCGTGCACGGTCTCGTGGCGATGAAAGGAGAGAACAGAGACTCGAGACTCTCCCGTCCCCTGACACGCCGGCCCTCGTTCCTGTGTTCCCTTCTAGTTTGACCTGTTCCTCTCCTCTTCTCATATGATGTTCTTGAAAGTCAAGTCCCCACGTGGCGTCTCCGCCTCCATATTGTTCCGACCCGTTCCCCCAGCTTCGCCACACTCACTTCTGTTCACACCCCTCCGCTTTCTCAGCTACCCTGGAACTGCTCCAGCAAAGCCCGCCCGTGGCCGCTGCCAAAGCCTGCGGCTACTCTTCGGTTCTTATTTCCTCGACCCCTTGACTGTAACGTCCCCGAGTGGCCAAAGCCCTGTCACGTGGTCCTCTGCTAGTCTGCCTTTGCGGCTAACCCGGGAATAAGAGTAACACATTAGATGACAGGGACCAAGACGGAAACGCCTAGTCCCCTTTCCACACGTGATCCTTCAGATACGAAAGTAAAGCTATCCTGTCACTTGGAACATTTTAGATTTTCACTATTCACACCTGACTTGACGCTCATTATACCAGAATGAGAAAATACACACAAGCAGACATAAAAATTTCAAAGCTCCCATAATCTTACGAAGCATCAAGTCACCATTCTCTCTCCCGTAAAACCTTCAAACATTTCTGCGCGTATGTGTAGTTATATCAAATGGGCGCATGTTATACCTGCTAAGTTGTATCCTGCTGTCTCCATTTAAAAGTTGGAAATATCTTCACAGTTCAGTAAATGTACTCTACCATTCTTATTGTTTGCATGAGACTCCCTTTTGTGGATGTATGATAGGCTAGCCATTTCCCTATCATTAGATAGTTCCGTTTCCAGGTTTCGTGGTTGCTATTATTTTGCTCTTGCAAAAACGGTGCTGATGCAATGGTGAAGAAACAGCAGAGAAGAATATTCTACAGAACAACTGGCCGGTACTCTTCAAAGAAGTGAATGTCTCGAAGATCGAAGACACACTGAGCAAAGGTGACAAAGAGACGTGACAACTAAAAGTAATGTGTGATCCTGAATCGGGGACTGGTTCGGGAAAACAGAATTCTTGCTGGGCAGGACATTTGGGGAACTATTGAGTAAATGTAAATACGGATTGAAGATCAGATATTACTATGTCAATGTTAATTTTGATAATGGTGGTTATGTAAGAGAATATTCTTGTTAGAAAGTATACACTGAAGTGTTTAGGAGTAAAGGGTCATGTCTACCTTTTAACTGGTTCAGGAAAAGAATGTGTGTGTGTGTGTGCGTGCGTGTGTGTGTGTAAAGAGATAAAAGCAAGAACTCTTTGTACTATTTTTGCAACTTTTCTATAATTTTGAAAAAAAACTTCAAGTACACCAACAGAAATAGCAGCAATTATTAAGGGAGCCTGAAGAAGGTCCAAACTCGGAACAACGATCTGGGGAGGGGAGAGGAACCACATTCTGGAGGAAAGAGCATGAACTATATTTAGATCAAGTGGCCTAGAGAGAACTCTCTCCCTCCCCATGACTCAGGGTGATTCCCAATGTTTTCCGCTGACGTACACCCAAAATACAGGAAATTGACCTTTCAAGCTGTTTTCACCCTTCAGATACCACCGCTTTGTTTATATTTCAATGTCCTCGTCTATCTTAGGTTCCTTTTTCATTTTGTTGAAGTAACATTTCCTTTCTTCTTATAGGAAGCATGGGTAACAAATATTTAAAAATAAATAATGCTGAGATGAACATTCTTATACATATAGCTTTCTGCCCTTGTCTGATTGTATCCTTAAGATACATTTCTAAACAGAGATTCCCAAGTTAAAGTTTTGGGCACATTTTTCGAAAAGTCCATTAATTCATACTGTGAAATGCCCTGCAGAAAGATTTTACCATGAACACATGACCCAGCTTCAACGGTTGTCAACCAATTTCCAGACTTGTTTCATATATACCCTTACCTGTTCCCCTCCCATACACCATAATTGATTTTAAAGCAAATCACAGACATAGCATTTTTATGTATTTATTTACAATTATATATCTCTAAAATACAATCCTGATTTCAGCACTCACTTTACATATTATTAGTGTCTCTATATTATATGTGATACAGGCATACATTCCGGGCAATCCTAGTAGACTGTATAAAATTAGATGCTTATTAATGTAGTTTTATACTGATTTGAACTCCCCGAAGACACTTAAGAATATTAAGAGATATAAAATAGAGGTAAAATACTGTTGCTAAATGATCTTTACAAACACGCAGCAGATAGTATGCCTTTAAAAGTCCTCACACAAAGTCGAGTGGAAACATTTCTAGATACTCATGTAAATTTCAGAATGTTACCTGGATTCAGCTAAACAAATTATTACTAACTAGCTACCAGAGAAAATTCAATTAATTTGTTGCCTGATCAATTGCTTTTTAAATTTCTAACAAATGGGATCGCCTGGGTGGCTTGGTGGGTTAAAGCATCCGACTTTGGCTCATGAGCTCACGGTTTGTGAGTTCGAGCCCCGCATCAGGCTCTCTGCTGTCAGTGCAGAGCCTGCTCTGGGTTCTCTGTCTCTGCACCTCCTGCATGTGCCTATGCTCTCTCCTTCTCTCTCAAATAAACAAACAAACAAAAAAACAAACATTAAAAATAAAATAGGGGCACCTGGGTGGTTCAGTCGGTTAAGCACCTGACTCTTGATTTTGGCTCAGGCCATGATCTCACAATTTGTGGGTTCCAGCCTCGCATCAGGGTGCACGCTCGCAGTGCAGTCTGCTTTGGATTCTTTCTGTCCCTCCCCTGCTTCTCAAAATAAATAAACGTAAAAAAATAAATTTTTTCACAAATGGTGGAAATTAGACATAGTCTTAATTCTGTAGCACACAAGGTCATTATTAAAGTTATTTATATTCATGATAATGTAATATTCCTTGAAACTTGATTCCTAGGTTAGGAAAATGTTTCCAACAAATTTCATGAGAACTCCTTTTCACTGGTAGCTATTTCGTGTAGCCTGTGGACATGGGTGTGGTAGATGTGTTGGTGCCCTCTCTGGGTCCCTTTACCAGCTAGTGCCCTCATCCCGCATCTGCTTGCTGTATGGTTGACGCCTGCGATCTCTGGTTACTCGCCCTTGTCTTATGGGAGCCTGGGAGGCTACACTCTCCCCCTTCCCAGGGAACCAATGGTACTAGGATACCAAGTCCCTGTCCCCTAGCTCAAGAGGAGACCAACGTGAGTAGGCCCTGGGAGTTGGCCAGGGCTAGACCTCACCTGAGGCCCTACCCTTGCTCTGCTCTCTCCCTGTCCCTATCCTGCTTTGATTCCTCCCTTGCAAGGTTTTCCTTAAAAGCACCCCTCCACAAATCAGATCATTGAAATAACCTACCAGTCAAGGAAAGAGGTATGCTCTTGGTTTAGAAGTTTAGGTCGGGAGTCCACTGGTAATGAACTTTGAGCAAATGTGTGCACCCCAATGGCATCAATACAGCTTGCTAAACAGGGTTAGAGGAGAGAGAAGAGGAAGGGGACTTTGCCCATGTCTGCCAGAAACGGAACATTCAAAACAATTCCGATAAGATTCTAAGACAAACCGCGACTAGATTTCTCATCAACTTCACTCAGTCCTACTCCGTTTTCTACGCAGAGTAGCAGTCTACTCTCATGAAGTCATCTGCCTCCGGGCTAAGATAATCCTGGAAATCCTAAGAGTTAGGAGTACTGGAACAGTCTGACAGTTTTATGCACAGTATCAGCTTACAGAGAAGCCGGCTTCGGTTACTAGAGCCCTTCCCACCGATGCTCTGAGACTGTTCTTTGTCATTCCTTCTAGAAGTCTCACTCTCTAGCCCAGAGCTAATCTACGGAACTTTCTACAGTGTTGCAAATGTTCTTTGTGCTCATACAGTAGCCACCAGCTGCAAGTGGCTATTGAGCATTTGAAATGTGGCTAGTAGGACTGAGGCACCCAAGTTTTAATTCATTTAAACTTAGATTTACATAGCCACGTGTGGTTGGTGGCTACTATATTGGATGGCACATCTCTATCTAAACTACAGCAGGGACCTTGGGGCGCCCGGGGGGTGGCTCAGTCAGTTAAGCGTCTGACTCTAGATTTCGGCTCGCGTTATGATCTCACAGTTCATGACTTTGAGCCCCGTCTCGAGCTCTGCACTGACAGCATGGAGCCTGCTTGGGATTCTCTCCCTCTCTCTCTGCCCCTCCCCTGCACATGCTCTCTCTTTTTCTCTCTCCCTCTCCCCCCAAAATAGATACACTAAAAGAAAATTTTCAACGATAGCAGGGACCTTTAGGCAAGCCTGAAGGGAGAACAGAGACCACAGGTTGAAAGACCAAATTGTTCTGTTCGTTTCTTACAGTAACCAAAAGTGTCAGAATGGAGGAAAGCGGAATATCTTATTAGGGAGCTGTACACGAGGGAACGGACCAGCTTGTAACTATTAGTGTACGATAACCCTGAGGCGAGAACACTTTATGAAGAGGAGGCGTTGGGTAAATGTTCAGGGTGTTACAATCTGTCCAGTAGGTCGTGTGCTACAATCGCTATGGAACAATAGAGCTATTTTAAACTGGGCAGTAAAACCTTTGTTACAAGGCAACTTGTTAACAGTCCCTTCATTAGCCCTTACACACGTGAATGGGAACCTGTCACTACTCTGCTTGAAAAGATGCACAATTCCCTATACTAATAAAAAGTAACCTAAAGTCACTTGAGCTGCTTTGTACTTGACAACTTTGCCTATACCGTGAGCCTCAACTATAAGATAGTTTACTGTTGATCTCATTAAAAATATAGGAAGCATACCTATTATACCTAATTATTTCTAACATACCCCTCCCCACCTTTGCTTGTGAGACCACGTGGTGTGTGTTAACTAACTGGAGTGTAAATAAAAACTTGGGGGGAAAAAAAGAAAGAGATGTCAGCATACGGCCACGGCCAGTAGCCACGGCCTTAGCTATATTAATAACCAGAGTAACAGTGCTTCCTTAAAGCCCTGACAGGAGGTGACCTCACCTTAGGGACTTCTAGCTTCTTTAGAAGCAAAGAACCCTTATAAAATCCTGTTTTATTTGCTGATTTTTCTACCGTTGGCTCTAGCAGAAACACTCAAATGCAGCACAGAAGCATGAAAGTCAGCAGGCCTTTTTATTTTAATTTTCTTAATGTTTATTGATTTTTGAGAGAGAGAGAGCGTGAGCGGGCCAGGGGCAGAGAGAGAAGGAGACACGGAATCCGAAGCAGGCTCCAGGCTCTGAACTGTCAGCACAGAGCCCGATGTGGGGCTTGAACTCACGAACCGGGAGATCATGACCTGATCAGAACATGAGGTTCTGTTTCCAAAAAAGAATTCAATATATACATATTTGAATATATGAATTTAAACATACATACACATAGTAAATAATGATAGGTGGCATTACTTAAGCTTTAAACCTTAGTTTTTATATTTTTTAATTCTTTCCCCTCTTTTGTAAGTAATCTCTACTCCCAACTTGGGGTTCAAACTCCCAACCCCGAGATCAAGAGTCCCATGCTCGGGACACCTGGGTGGCTCAGTCGGTTGAATGTCAGACTTGATTTTGGCTCAGGGCATGATCTCACAGTTGGTGAGTTTGAGCCCCACGTCGGACTTCTCTGTCTCCCTCTCTCTCTCTCTCTCTGCTCCTCCCTGCTCGCTATCTATCTCTCTCTCTCAAAATAAATAAACATTAAAAAAAAAGAGTTGCATGTTCTGACTGAGCCAGCCAGGCACCCCTAAACCTTAGTTTTTAAAATATAATTACTCTTAAGACATTGTTGATTTTTACCATCATGATTTAAATGTTATAACCCAATGCCCAGAGCTTGGTTTCTTTTTTTTTTTTTTTTTTTTTTTTTACATTTTTTTAATGTTTACTTTTGAAAGAGACGGAGTGTGAGTGGGTAAGGGGCAGAGAGAAGGAGACACAGGATCTGAAGCAGGCTTGAGGCTCTGAGCTGTCAGCACAGAGCCCGACGCTGGGCTCAAACTCACGAACCGTGAGATCATAACCTGAGCCGAAGTCAGACGGTTAACTGACTGAGCCACCCAGATGCCCCTCTACTTCTTTTAACACTACTTTCCAATGGAAGGAACCAGGGCTTTTTGGAAAAACAGCAGATTCCAAGGCTAGGACAGGAAAGGTACAAGATGAGCCTTGGAGTATCTTGTGGTGCCAGAAATTAAGGAAGTGCTCAAAGAACGATGGGGAAATAACCACAAAGATACAGGAACCAACATGGAGGGACTCCCAACAGCCAGATGTGAAGCAATTTGGGCAACAGAGTAATTAATGCTACTAGTGGATCATTACGTATAGGATAGAATTCCTGAGTCCGTCGTGATTTAAATAATTTAAAAAACAATGAATAGGGAGAAAGAAAAGCTCTTTATTATAGTAGCATTCCAACTAATATGTGAAGAAGGAATGATGTTCATGGAAAAAAAATCAACATTCGAGAAACACCCCAGTAATAATTGTTTCAGTGAACAATCACCAATGCATGTTAGAATTAGTCAGTGAAAGTTTGATGAGGAACAGAATATTTACATAGTCTCAAAGTATGTGGAGTTTCTGGCCCCAAATGGAACACCTGAAATTCAGACAAACCCAGATCGTGGGAGATTCTGCAGAATAACTAGCCAGTGTCCTTCAAAAATGTGGTCATAACAGACTGAGGAACAGTTCTGGAGTAAAGGAGATTAAGGAGATTTAAGGAAATGCATGTGTGCTCCTGGATCAGATCTTGGCCCAGAAAAGAACATTAATGGGACAATTGGTGACGTTTAAATAAGGATTCCAGATTAGTTAAAAATGTTACGTCAGTGTTAATTTCCTGATTTTGATCATTGTACCAGATGTGGTTATGTTGAATGTTAACACTGGGGAAGGGTATATACATCTTGCTCTACTTACAATGGGCTTATGCCCTGATAAGCCCATTGTAAGTTGAAAATATTGGATATAAAAAAATGCATTTACTACACCTAACCTATCAAACATCACAGCTTAGCCTAGCCTAGCCTACCTTAACCGTGCTCCAAACACTTACATGAGCCTACAGTTGGGCAAAATCATCTAACGCAAAGCCTATTTTATAATAAAGTGTTGAATGTCTCGTGTAATGTGTTGAATACTGTACTGAAAGTGAAAGAAAGATGGTTATATGGGTGCAGAATGGTTGTCAGTGTATGGGTTGTTTACCCTCGTGATCGCGTGGCTCACTGGGAGCTGTGGCTCACTGCCACTGTGTCCAGCATCACGAGAGAGGGCCATACAGTACGTCACTAGCCTGGGAAAAGATTGAAATCCAAAATTCCAAGTATAGTTTCTACTGAATGTGTATCACTTTTTTACCATCATAAACTTGAAAATTTGTAAGTTGAACCATTGTAAGTCAGGAACCATCTGGACTGAGAAGTTTGAGAGAGAAAACTAGAGAGGTAGGACAGTCAGGAGGGTGTTGTCCCAGAAGCCAAAGGAATAGAGTCAAAAAGAACACAGTGATAGGGGCACCTGGGTGGCTCAGTGGGTTAAGCATCCAACTCTTGATTTCAGCTCAGGTCATGATCTCACAGTTCGTGGGTGCAAGCCCCGCGTTGGGCTCTGTGCTGACAGCTCAGAGCCTGCTTGGGATTCTCTCCCTCTCTCAACGCCCCTCCCCCACTTGCTCTCTCCCTCTCTCTCTCAAAATAAATAAATAAACATTAAAGAATAAGAGAACACAGTGGTAAATACATCAAATGCAACAGGGAGAACAATTATAGAAGGTCAAAAATAGTGTCCATCGGGAGCCTGGGTGGCTCAATCAGTTAAGTTTCCGACTCTTGATCTCAGCTCAGGTCTTGATCTCAGGGTCGTGAGTTCAAGCCCTGTGTTGGGCTCCGCACTGGGCATGAAGCCTACTTAAAAAATGAAAGAAACCTTTGGGGCACCTGGGTGGCTCAGTAGGTTAAACGTCAGACTTGAGCTCAGGTCATGATCTCATGGATCATAAAAATAAATAAATAAACTTAAAAAAAATAAGCTAGGGCTGTAACCAAACAATATTTATTTATTTATTTATATTTTTATTTTTAATTATTTTTAATTATTTTATTTTTTATTTTTTTTAATTTTATTTTTTATTTTTTAAAATCTACATCCAGGGGCGCCTGGGTGGCTCAGTCGGTTAAGTGGCCGACTTCAGCTCAGGTCATGATCTCGCGGTCTGTGGGTTCGAGCCCCGTGTCGGGCTCTGTGCTGACAGCTCAGAGCCTGGAGCCTGTTTCAGATTCTGTGTCTCCCTCTCTCTGACCCTCCCCCATTCATGCTCTGTCTCTCTCTGTCTCAAAAATAAATAAACATTTAAAAAAATTTAAAAAAAAATAAAATTTACATCCAAATTAGTTAGCATATAGTGCAACAATGATTTCAGGAGTAGACTCCTTAGTGCCCTTACCCATTTAGCCCATCCCCCCCCCCCACAACCCCTCCAGTAACCCTCAGTTTGTTCTCCATACTTATGAGTCTCTTCTGTTTTGTCCCTCTATCTGTTTTTATATTATTTTTGTTTCCCTTCCCTTATGTTCATCTGTTTTGTCTCTTCAAGTCCTCATATGAATGAAGTCATATGATTTTTGTCTTTCTCTGACTGACTAATTTCACTTAGCATAATACCCTCCAGTTCCATCCACGTGGTTGCAAATGGCAAGATTTCATTCTTTTTGATTGCCGAGTAATACTCCATTGTACATACATACCACATCTTCTTTATCCATTCATCCATCGATGGACATTTGGGCTCTTTCTATACTTTGGCTGTTGTTGATAGTGCTGCTGTAAACATGGGGGCGCATGTGTCCCTTCGAAACAGCACACCTGTATCCCGTGGATAAATGCCTAGTAGTGCAATTGCTGGGTCGTAGGGTAGTTCTATTTTTAGTTTTTTGAGGAACCTCCATCCTGTTTTCCAGAGCGGCTGCACCAGCTTGCATTCCCACCAACAGTGCAAAAGAGATCCTCTTTTGGCATCCTTGCCAACATCTGTGGTTGCCTGAGTTGTGAATGTTAGCCATTCTGACAGGTGTAAGGTAGTATCTCATTGTGGTTTTGATTTGTATTTCCCTGATGATGAGTGATGTTGAGTATTTTTTCATGCGTCGGTTGGCCATCTGGATGTCTTCCTTGGAGAAGTGTCTATTCATGTCTTTTGCCCATTTCTTCACTAGATTATTTATTTTTTGGGCGTTGAGTTTGATAAGTTCTTTATAGATTTTGGACACTAACCCTTTATCTGATATGTCATTTGCAAATATCTTCTCCCATTCTGTCACTTGCCTTTTAGTTTAGCTGATTGTTTCCTTCGCTGTGCAGTTTTTTTACTTTGATGAGGTCCCAGTAGCTCATTTTTGCTTTTGTTTCCCTTGCCTCTGGAGACATGTTGAGTAAGAAGTTGCTGCAGCCAAGATCAAAGAGGTTTTTGCCTGCTTTCTCCTCGGGGATTTTGAGGGCTTCCTGTCTTTACATTTAGGTCTTTCCTCCATTTTGAGTTTATTTTTGTGTCTGGTGTAAGGAAGTGGTCCAGGTTCATTTTTCTGCTTGTCGCTGTCCAGTTTTCCCAACACCACTTGCTGAAGAGACTGTCTTTATTCCATTGGGTATTCTTTCCTGCTTTGTCAAAGATGAGTTGGCCATACGTTTGTGGGTCCACTTCTGGGTTCTCTATTCTGTTCCATTGATCTGAGTGTCTGTTCTTGTGCCAGTACCATACTGTCTTGATGGTTACAGCTTTGTAGTATAGCTTGAAGTCTGGGATTGTGATGCCTCCCGCTTTGGTTTTCTTTTTCAAGATTGCTTTGGCTATTTGGGGTCTTTTCTGGTTCCATACAAATTTATTTATTTATGTATTTATTTATTTATAGTTTTATTTTTAATTTTTTAAAAATATAATTTATTGCCGAATTGGTTTCCATACAACACCCAGTGCTCATCCCAACAAGTGCCTTCCTCCATGCCCATCATGCACTTTCCCCTCTCCCTCCACCCCCCCCCCCCATCAACCCTCAGTTTGTTCTCAGTCCTTAAGAGTCTCTTATGGTTTGGCTCCCTCCCTCTCTGTAACTTTTTTTCCCCCTTCCCCTTTCCCATGGTCTTCTGTTAAGTTTCTCATATTTATTTATTTTTGAGAAAGAGATAGCAAGTAGGGGTAGGGTAGAGAGAGAGAGGGAGACAGGGGATCCAGAGCGGGTTTTGTCACCCAGGTGCCCCCCAAAAAACTTTTTTTAATTAAAGTTTATTTTTAAAAACCATAAGGAAGCAGAAAGCAACTTCCATTAGCCGTGTGGGATTTTGAAAGCTCTAGAAATTAGTCTTATATAAAAAACTATTTGCAGTAATATCAGAAGTCTATAAAAGGTGTAAGACAAGGGCAGACGGCCTTATGCCCTGAAAATAGTTTGTCATTAAGAAAACCCTGATATAGACATAGAACATTAGAATGGCGATTTAATGGGGGAAACTCTGGGTGATTGGTGGCTGACAATTTTCAGATGAATAGATACAGCATTTTAAAAGAACTCAGGAAGAATACGTTGGTCTTATAATAGCATCTGGCCTTACTTGTTATAAACTCATTTCTGTGTTCCACCTAAAGCCAGCATACATGGCTTACAATAGCACTTAACTTGCTGTAGACATTCCTGTCGTAAAATGTATTAAAACAAACATTTTTTGGGTGACTGGGTGGCTCAGTTAGTTAAGTGTCTGACTCTCGATTTCGGTTCAGGTCACGATCTTATGGTTCATGAGTTCGAGCCAGCTGATGATGTGGAGCCTGTTTGGGATTCTCTCTCTCTCTCTCTCTCTCTCTCTCTGGCTCTCCCCCATTCGCTCTTTCTCTCTCTCTCAAAATAAAAAAATAAACTTTAAAAAAACCACAAATTTTTCTAAGAACCTCATGGACATTTTTCTGAGAACCTGAGATGTGGCATTAAGAGAGGACTTTAGGGGTGCCTGGGTTGCTCAGTTGGTTGAGCGTTGGACTCCTGATTTTGGCTCGGGCCATGATCTCAAGGGCTGTGGGACTGAGCCCCGCATCGGGCTCTGCTCTGATTGTGGAGCCTGCTTGGGATTCTCTCTCTCTCTCCTTCTGCCGCTCCCCTGGGCTCACCCTCTCCCTCTTTAAAAAATAATAAATACTAAATAAAAAAGAGAGGGCTTTAAACATGTTCATTCGCTCATTCATTCATTGATTCAGTTATGCATTTACTTATTTATTTTTAGGATGGGAGAAACTTGAGTCTGTGTACAGGCCCACGGGGAAAGACTAGAAGGAAGGACAAGAGGTATAGGAGAATAAAAGTAGCTATCTGACAGAGACAGGTACCAGAGGCGATGGATCGCAGGGTGTACCTGGATCTGCCAGTCAGAGGAGGGACTCCTCACCTCTGGGCCCGGAGGAGAGAGAGGACACAGCATAGACGTGGGTGGACGGGACTGACGTGTTGCATCCTTGTTTCATTCACTCTCTTCGTAAGTTAATGGGTTGAGTCTATCCTTCGAGAATGAGGATGATGAAGTTGAATGGGGACAGACGTACAGAACATGACTGAGGGGGGACATGATGGGGGGCAGACCAAGGTCTTGGAAAGGATTGTGGAGGGGTGTTTAGGGCCTAGTTGAGACCCGGGCCCACGAATGTATAGAGGAACCAATCTCCGTGGTTGTGGGATTTTCTCCAGCCGCACTCTGCAGCCTAGCGGGGGTAGATCAGACAGGCTGGGGGGTGGAGCCAAGATGTGGCTTTGCCGTCCTGGCAGAGCAGAATTAGGAGGGTGCAAAGGACTCCACACTGAAGGTGGGATCCACACGGAAGCGGGAAGTAAGGGAAGGCGGGAGCGGAGTGGTAGACGGGGGACTTGGAGGTCTCCCGATGACTCTGAAGCACAATTATGCCAGGCAGGGTGGCCAGGGACAACTAGGGACGGAGAAAATTGTGGTCGGAGATTGGGATACTGCAGTGAAGAGCCGCCAGCAACAGCGTTGGAAGGCGTCCCCCCTGCCTGGCCCTGCACCGCTGCAGGGGGCTCTATGCTCCCATGTGCCGGGGACCGCTAACCCAGCATCTTGTCCAGTGTAAAGTTTTGAAAAATGTTTATTTATTTTGAGAGAGAGAGAGACAGAGAGTGAGCGAGCACGAGCAGGGGAGGGGGAGAGGGAGAGCATGCCAAGCAGGCTCCGTGCTCAGCGTGGAGCCCTACGTGGGGCTCGATCCCACGACCCTGGGATCACAACCTGAGCCAAAATCAAGAGTCGGACACTCAATGGACCGAGCCACCCAGCTGCCCCGTGTCTTGTCCGATTTAGCGGTTGTCCCGGAGTTTTCATTTTCCCACCAGGAGGAAGTATTAACAACTAAATTGATATAAGCAAGCCAGATGGGTCTGTGGGACCACCACTGTTTAATTCCAGCTTCTGCCTTGGTCTCGTCTGCTGGCTTGTGCGAGGCCTGTACAGAGAAGCAAATTCTCACTTTGACACAGAGTTAAACGTGAACGGCAACCGGTGATAACCTTTCTCCCTTTTTCTTTTTAATTCTTTTTCTTTTATTTATTTTGAGAGAGAGAGAGAGAGAGAGAGAGAAAGTGCAAGCAGGGGAGGGGTAGAGAGAGAGAGGGAGAGGGAGAGAATCCCAAGCAGGCACATGTTCAGTGCAGGGCCCAAAGCGGGGCTCAAACCCACAAACTGTGACATCATGACCTGAGCCCCGAAGTTGGACGCTTAACCAGCCGGGCCACCCGGGCGCCACCCTTCTCCCTCTTTCTAATCTTTTCCAAATACAACATAACCCTGTCAAGGACAGTGTGCTGGGTATTCACTGATAACGAAGCAAGTGCACTCAGATATTAGACAACCGACTCATTCTTGTCCCAGGCGGGGATGGGGAGGGGGGAGTATTCACCATTGTGCCCCTTGCTGGACACACACAGCAGGGTGTGCCGGCCAGCTGTGCCCATGCCAAAGCCTACGAGATACAGGAAGCTGCCAGGCCACGAGTTGGTAGGCCCGTGGATGTAGGAAATTACACCTTCGCGTGTACATAAAATATGTTTAGGAAACGGAGGCTGAGGAGTCCTGCCGTACGAGTAGCCTGAATGGTCTTCGTACAATGGTTATGCCATTCGTTACGTGGTGCAAATCTACAACCCGTTATGTTTTTAAATTTTGCAATCCACCCTTTCAGCATGAGTTCAGAAACTAAAGTGCCTAGTTAATGTGCAATTAAATACCATATTTGTTACTCAAGAAAATTGATCATGAACGTGTAACACGAACAAAACACTTGTCCACGTTTATCACCTACATCGATGTCACTGACCCCTTGAAAACCAGAAGACATAAATCTGCAGAGACGGCGTCAGCATCTACCTCAAAAGTTTGTACTTATTTTAAGAAGACTGTGCTCAAAGATGAGGATTTCAGGGGATGCAGCTGCCGAGAGGGTATTTATCTATTGCTCTGTGAACGACTTGTTTTGATCCAATGACTTCTCTTCAAAATTCATTTGCTCGTTTTGATTTCAAGTTTCCTTGTACATGACAAAGAGTGAAGCAATAAATAGCTTTAAATGAGGAGCTCTGTTAGCAGAAGGACTTCACAGTTAAATGATGCCACTTACGTGATGTCATCTATATCATTAGATGCTTCAAATAGAAAATGAGTTGAATTAGGGTTCTCCAGAGAAAGAGAACTAATGGGACGGGTGTGTGTATGAGAGAGAGAGAGAAAGAAAGAGAGAGAGAGAGAGAGAGAGAGAGAGAGAGATTTATTTTAAGCAATTGGCTCACACGATTGTGGAGGCTTCTTCCCAAGTCCAAATTCTGGTGGGGTAGGCCAGCAGGCCGGACAACTCAGGGAGGAGTTGCTGTTCCAGTCCAAATGCAGTCTGCTGGCAGAATTCCTTCTCGATTAGGGTCAGCATTTGCTCTGTTCAGGCCTTCAAATGATTGCATGAGGCCCACCCACATCGTGGAAGGTAATCTGCTCTACTCATTTAAAATGATTTAAATGTTAATCTTCTCCAAAAACCACCTTCCCCGAAACTTCCAGAATAATGTTTGTCCAGCTATCTGGGCACCGTGGCCCAGCCAAGTTGACACAGAAAATTAACCGTCACGTTAATAAATTCCAATACTTCTTCACTGTTGCATCCAGCTCATGGAATCAAAGCAAAGCTTACAGAAATTTATTCTGATGAGGGGGAAATATACAAGATTATTGAGAAAGCTACTGTAAATTCAGTTTAAACATTCAACATTTATGGGGCACCTGGGTGGCTCAGTTGGTTAAGCATCAGATTTCGGCTCAGGTCATGATCTCACGGTTCATGGGTTCAAGCCCTGCGTCGGGCTCTGTGCTGATAGCTCAGAGCCTGGAGCCCACTTTAGATTCTGTGTCTCCCTCTCTCTCTCTGACCCTTTCCCGCTCACACTCTGTGTGTGTGTCTCTCTCTCAAAAATAAATAAATAAATAAATAAAATAAACATAAAAAAAATAAAAAAAAATTCAACATTTAGGGTGAGTATTTTGGTGGTGATTATTTTTTTCATAGAAATACAAATTTGGTGGAGAAAAAAAGACAAAATTATTTTGTCTCTATGAAAGTTTTATTTTCTGTAATAATGAGTAACAATTATTATTTTCTTGACTTCTTTTTTGCTTTCAAGACTATTATAATTTTATTTTATTTTTTATTTTTGAAGACAATTATAATTTTAAAATAACACATTTTGATTTTAAATATATTGTCCAAATTCAGCAAAATATTTCACATGTGAACCAGATTTTCACTTACCAAATAAAAGTATCACATCTTACAAATGGCACTGTTTGCTGTTTTAAATTTTTCTTAAGTTTTTTTAATTCATTTTGAGAGAAGGATAGAGAGAGAGAGCACGGGCAGGGGAGGGACAGAGAGAGGGAGACAGGATCTGAAGCGGGCTCTGCACTGACAGCACAGGGCCCGATGTGGGGCGTGAACCCACAAACCGTGAGATCGTGACCTGAGATGAAGTCAGATGTGCTTGACCAAGTGAGCCGCCCAGCTGTCCCCGCTGTTTAAAATTTTAAACACAAATAAAAGCTCCAAGTCGTCCTAGAATGACAGGAATGAAATGATAGTACTGTTTCTTTGTCTTTAGAATCACCAGGCTATCACTGTTTAGTTCAAACCTCTGTGACAATACGGGGGTATGTGCTACCACGGGTGTTGCAGAAAGAAACTGCAAGCCACAAACAAACTGGAAGGGCTCTGAAGTGTTGGGACACCTAATTTAGACACAAATGTGGGTAGTCGAGTCCACATGTCAGGGGCCAAATGTATAACTAGAAGTGCTCTGAATTGACTCTCTGTGGAACGCAGTGTTTGGTAAAAGGATAAGTAATAAACATGTGCTGATATGAACTTCAAAGTCTATGTCCAAAGAAGTGCATTCGTATGTTTACCAAAAGATATGTAAAGATACATACAAAATGTTCATAGCAGCACTATTTGTAACAAACCAAACCTGGAAACTGCCCACATGCCCATCAACAGGAGAATGGATGTCTTAGAGACTAGAAGGATAAATAGAGTGAAGACTTGTTTAAGGCAAGTTTAAGGCACTTGTTGTGGAAAGGGGGGGGGGAGTGGGGGGCAGAGAGAGAGAGGGAGACACCGAATCGGAAGCAGGCTCCAGGCTGTCCGCACAGAGCCTGACACTGGGCTCGAACTCACAAACCATGAGATCATGACCTGAGCCGTGACCTGAGCGAAAGTCCGATGGTTAATGGACTGAGCTACCCAGGTGCCCCTGAACTTTTTTTGGAGCAAGGGCTATGCTATGCACTCTTGCGTTATTTTGTTTAATCCTCGCCATGCCCTGTGATGGAGATATTAGCCTCATTTGACATATAAGGAAACTGAGGCACACTGAGGTCAAGGATTCTGCCCAAGGTATAAACTTGGGATTTAAACTCAGATCTTTCTCAATCCAAAGGTCATATGTACCCTTTCCATTATAGTCTGTTTTCTTTCCATGATAGATAGGGGAGGCAGAGAAACTTGGACAGTATGGTGTTCACACACTCATACATTCTAAAATTATAACTGCTACTATTTCTTGAGCACCTACTATGAGGCAAGTACCATGCTTGGTACTTTACATAAATTATTTTTACAATTCTCATAACCCTTCATAGCAAGAATTATTATTCTCAGTTTTTAGATGAAGAGACTGAGGCTCAGAGAAATTCAATGATTTGACCAGTTTCACAAATCTCTTACCATCACCTATCTCTTGGCAGCCTTAACAGGGGCCACCAACTGTGTGCCAGGCACTATGGTGGGTTCTGGAGTCCTACGAACGCTAGGAACGAACAACTGTTGTTTGCTTACCTGACCTATTTGAGAGTAGGGTAAGATTCCTGTCCCCAGTTCCATACAGGGACTTGTGGAGACAAAAATAAAGATCAGTAATAGTGACAGTTCCCATTTACTGATTATGCAACGTCCTAGGTACTGTACCACACACACACACACACACACACACACAGGGATACCATGTCTAATTCTCACAACGATCCTGTTAATACCCTCATTTTACTGAGACGAAAAGAGAGGCTCAGTGAGTCTGATTTGCACAAGGTCACAGAGCAGCTAGGTGTCTCCCGTCCGATTTGCACCCTGACCTGCTGACTCTAGGGCTCTTGGTCTCAACTCTCACACCCAGTTAAAGATGTTTGGTAGAATTAGTAAAACGGAATCCGCAATGCAGTCCAGAGTCTTGGGAAGGGGGCGCCGGGCGACAGAAGCACGTGGTGACGGCAAGCCGAAAAGCCGGCGCCCAGTTTAGGGGCACTAGGAAGAAACCGGGCGGAGGCAGGTGTGGGGAGCCAGGAGCCCTCAGGCTGGGAGACCCAGGGAAAGCTGGACGGAGGCTGCGCACCAGGAGTCTCCGCTCCTTCCGGAGGAAAATTCCCACCTCCGGCGCGTGGAAACCCGCAGGCGCCGGCAGAGGCGCCCGGGCGGTCTGTGGGCGGAGCCTCGGGGGCGGGCGGGGCCGGTTTTGCCTTCGCTCCGGCGGCGGCGGCGGCGGCGGCCTAGAGTGCCCGAGCGAGCGGCTCTTTCCGCTCTCCCGCGCGTCGCCGCCTTCTCGGAGCCTCCGCCTCCTCCTCTGTGGCGCCTCCGGCTTCCTCCTCCTCCGGCTGCCCTCAGCGCGCGCGCCCATCGGCTCCGTTATGGCGACCCGCAGCCCCAGCGTCGTGGTGAGCGGCTCGGCCCGCGGCACCTGAGGCTCGCGGCCCGCAGTGCGGGCGCCGGCCGGTGTGGCCCGGGGAAGCCCGGAGGGGCGGGGGGGGGGGGGGCGACCGCCGCGTCCCGGCTCGGGCTTTACGTCACACGGGGTGGCGTGGGGGATGCGTGGCGAGGTGCGGGGTGGGTGCCTCCGGACAGCCCGGGGGAGGGGGGCTGCGTGTGGCAGGGGAGGGTGGGGATGGCGCTTTGGCGGACTCGTGCGGCCGGGGAGGGCCCGCGGGCCAGTTCGGGAATGACCCGGCGCGCCGCGGGTGGGGGCTTTGTCCGGAGAGGCCCTTCTCTAAACCGGGGGTATGCCGCTGAGGTCCTCGGGGCCCCTGTAATAGAGGGCGCAGGCACGGGAGCGGCCACGTGGGAGGGCATGCGGGGACTGGTACTTGCACCTAGTTCCGCAAATGCCATAATGACCGTGCGAATGCGCATTGCCTGCTTGAACCCTCACAGCAGCCTTGGTAGCGGTAACCATGCCCGCGTTTTGACACACGAGGAAAATAGTGACACGGTATTAGGTAATTTTCTCTCGGCCCAGAGGGAGCTAGGCCTCGAATTCAGGTGTGCCTCGATCCGGATCCTACGTTCTTTGATGCTGCGGGGACAAAAAGTGCGAATCTGGTCCTTACCTTCAAGGACATTCGTACCATCACCAGCCTCTGTATCCTGTCTCCAACCTCATTGGTTCTTTTTGTTTCTGGAACAAGCCAAGCTGCACCCCCCCCCCCCCCCCCCCGCCTTTCCGATCATGCTTGCTAAAACGGCCAACACCCTTCCCAATAGTTACATGCCTCACTCTGCATCATCGTCATCATTATATTTTAGCAGTTACCTGATTACCTGTTGATTGTCTCTCCCACTAAAACAGAAGCTTTATAAGGTCAGGAATCGCCACCATAACCACAGCATATAGGACAGTGCCTGGCATGTAAGAAATTCTCAATAATGGTTTGTTGAGTGAATAAATAATTAACCACTTGAGCCCCCCGAAAGGAAGGATTCTATTGATATTGGGAATGATGGCTTAAGGTAAAGGGCAGAGTTCTTCGTGGAGTCTGGCCTGGAATCCTGCTTGCTTGGGCTGTTTACTAGCTGTGTGGCCTTGGGTAACTTCCCTTTTCTGGGCTTAAGTGTCCCTAATGTATAACTGAGGTACTAGCTACCCCTGGGTGTTACTGAAATATTGTAAGACTGTCTGCTTAAACAACCTTTCCGTGGTCCTTGACTGGGAATAGTAATAATAGCTATCATCGTGTTTACCTACATAGTCCTACTTACTCCTCGAAACAACTCTGTAACAATAGCATGATTATTACCATTTTACAGAGGAGGAACCTTTGGAGCCTCAGAGAAGTTAAGTAATTTTACTTCTTGCCATACCCACGTCACATAGTTGCAAAGAGAAACTCCGACTCAAGCCTAGGTCTCTCTCAAGAGTCCATGCCCTTAAGTGGTATGCTAATAGTAGGTACTCAAAAAATGGTGGGGGCTTTTGTGTTTACTCAGTTGCTGAGGAAGTTAGATGTTTTTAGCTTTGGGGTGTGATGCCTGCCCCAGCATACAGTGAGTTATTATTGCTAGAACTAGCTATTGTTAGTTTCATTTGAACGTTAAGATCTTCCTTGTGTTTTTGGTTTGCAAAGTACTGTTCTTTTTTTATTTCCTTGCCAAAAATTGCACGTTAGTAATAACAGGCACTCGTATAGTGTTTAGTATGTTCTGGTTTCTGTTCTAAACTCTTTACATATATTAACTGATTTGATATTTTTAAATTTAAAAATAAATTTATGTGGCTCAGAGAGGTTAAGTAACTTATCCTAGATCACCCAGCAATGCTAGGATTTGAATCTGACTTATCTGGACCCAGAGTCTGCTCTTAACCTCCATTTTTTAATGTTTATTTTTGAGAGAGCAGGGGAGGGGCAGAGAGGGGGGAGACAGAATCCGAAGCAGGCTTCGCGCTGTCTGTGCAAAGCCCGACATGGGGCTCAAACCCAGGAACCGTCAGATCATGACCTGAGCCAAAGCCAGACGCTCAACTGACTGAGCCACCCAGGTCCTTTTTAACATCTCCATTTTAGAAAAATATTTTATTATTTATTTTTGAGAGAGAGCGGGGAGAGGGGCAGAGAGAGAGGGAGAGAGGATCCCCAGCAGGTTCCACACTGACAGCACCGAGCCCAGTACGGGGCTCAAACTCACCAACCATGAGATCATAACCCAAGCCAAAACCAAGAATCAGATGCTTAACCGACTGGGCCACGCAGGTGCCCCCAAATATTTTAAGATTTTTTTTTTATTTTTGAGAGCGTGAGTGGGGGAGGAGCAGAGAAAGAGGGAGAAAGAGGATCGAAAGCAGGCTCTGCACTGATAGCAGCGAGCCCGACACGGGGCTCCATCCCACGAACCATAAGATCATGACCTGAGCCAAAGTTGGACACTCAACCAAGTGAGCCACTCACGTGTCCCATTTCCCCAAATGTTTTCGGGTTGGGCTTTTCCCAGAGCCATCCAGAACCTTCTTTGTGATCTTCTTTAGCCATTTTATGTCCGGTTCTTGTTATGGACTGAACGTTTGTATCTCCAGTAATAGCCAACAGATACATATGTTGAAGCCCCAACTGCCCACTGTGTGGTATTTGGAGATGGGGCCCTTTGTGGAGTAATTACGATTACTAATAAGGTCATGAGATTGGGGTCCTGGTCTTTTAAGAAAAGACACCAAAGAGCTCCCTTCCCCACCCTCCACTGTGCACATAGTTAAGAGAAAGCAGCTGCCTACAAACCTAGAGAGGAGGCCTCGGGATGAAACCTATTTTGCTGGCATCTTGATCTTGGACTTCCCAGCTTCCAGAACTGCAAGAGATAAATTATTGTTGTTTAAGCCACCCAGCTGGTGGGATTTTGCTAGGGCAGCTCCAGCAGACTGATACAGTTGTTTTAGAAGATGTCGGTAATCACCACATGCTTAGACATGCCACACCAAGTCACCAATAAAACAGATGTGGTTTACATTCATTTCGAGGTGCGACTTACATTCATAATCAACTATTGCCTGGTTGATTTAGAAAACTGTGCTAATTCAGTATTAGAGACATGCCAGTGTACTTGACTCTGTTTACAACCAGGCAACAGACTACTTGAAGCTCGGTAGGCTGTAGGGGGAGTCATTGGTGATGGGTTCCAGGTTTATCTTTAGTGCATGTATAACTGCTGTTGATAATCACAAATTTGTGGGCTGGTCAAATTAGATTCAAGTACAAATGACAAGCTTTATTGTGCTGTATAGTTGTATGTATGTCTTTTCTACTAGATTATGTATAAGCTCTGTGAGGGCTCTCAGTTTAAAATCATCTTTGTATGCTCCCTACAAAATTAACTGCACAGTGCCTTACCAAAGTGAATGCTAAATGCATTTTTATGTAATTTAATATATTGCAATCCCTTCCTGTCAAAGCAGCCACTGGATTGTTAACTAATCCAAATCAGATGAGGTTAATATCAGATATTAATATCAAATCAGACAAATAAGGGCTAATAAGATTAAAGGCCACCGAGTATATTTCTATCTAGCTCTTGTGGAGATTGGAGTTATTGGACCCATTTAATATGAAGTTTTGGTGTTTTGGATGATTAAGAACAAGTTCCTGGGGGCACCTGGATGGCTTAGTCAGTTGAGTGTCTGTCTGACTTGATTTTGGCTCAAGTCGTGATCTCAGGGTCATGGGATTGAGCCCCCCATCAAGCTCCACACTGAGTGTGGAGCCTGCTTCAGATTCATTCTCTCTCTGTCTCTCTCTGTCTCTCTCTCTGTCTCTCTCTCTGTCTCTCTCTTTCTTTCTCTCTCTCTTTCCCTTTGCCCCTTTCCTTCCCTCTAAAATAAGTAAAATGAAAAAAAAAAAGACCACATTCGTGTTCATTGAATTATATCTTATTTCTTATCATTGGTCCAGGTGCACGTGAGGCTTCTGAGAGTTTGAGTACTCTCTAAATTCCCAGCATGCTTCACCTATATCTTTTTCATAGCGGTTTAACACTGCCTTATGGTTATTCATATGCATGTCATGTCTTCTATACTGTAAGCTCTTTGAGGGTAGGTATGTCAAATTTATCTAATCCCGTCTAGTATGTACAACACAGTAGATTCTCAATAAATATTTGAGTATTAGTAATAATACAGGTTCTGGATAAGGTCCTCACCATTTTAAAATTAGTATTCTAATATTTGGTCATTATATATGGATTTGAAAGACTTGGACTTTTCATTACATGTAAAAATTGGGAAAAGTTGATGTTGGTGCCTTGTCATCATTTAAATAAATTGCTCCGTATTTAACTTTATATTTGAAATATCTACAAGTAGACATAATAGTATAACAGACCATCATATACCCATTGCCCAGTTCTGACAACAAACTATCTACCTATGGCCAATCATATATTTCTTAAATTAGGACCTCCATCAATATACCCCTTTTATTTATAGTTAATTTTAATAGAGTTGTGAATTCATGCCTAAAGTACCTCAAGTGATACAAGTTTTAAGATTTTTTTTTGTTTCTGCCTTTTGGAAAGGGTTATATTTTAACATGTTTTTTATGCTTGAAAGCACAAATCAACCCTTTTTAAAAATGGTACTGTTTTTTTTTAAATTTTAATTCCAGTATAATTAGTGTAGTGTGATATTAGTTTCAGGTGTATAATATAGTCACTCAACAGTTCTGTACATTACTCAGTACTCATCACAGTAAGTGTACTCTTAATCCCCATCACCTGTTTAACCCATCTCCCTCCTACCCGCCTCCCCTCTGGTAACCATCTGCTTGTTCTCTATAGTTAAGAGTCCCTTTCTTGGTTTGTCTTTTTTTCTCCTTTATTCGTTGTTTTTCTTAAATTCCACATATGAGTGAAATCATATGATATTTGTCTTTCTCTGACTGACTTATTTTACTTAGCATTATACTCTCTAGCTCCATCTGTGTTGTTGCAAATGGCAAGATTTCATTCTTTTTTTTATGGCTGAATAATAGTCCGTTGTATGTATATATATATACGTGTGTATATATATATATATATATATATGTATATATATACATACATATGTATATATATATGTGTATATATATATATGTACGTATATATATACATATATATATATACGTATACAGCATCTTTACACATCTGTGTGTGTGCATATATATATGCATATATATGCATATATATATATATATATATATATATACTTTATGCATTCATCAATCGATGGGCACTTGGGCTGCTTCCATCATTTGGCTATTGTAAATAATACTGTAGTAAACATAGGGGTGCATGTATCCCTTTGAATTAGTGTTTTGTTTTGTTGTTTGGTAAATACCCAGTAGTGTGATTCCTAGATCATAGGGTAGTTCTATTTTTAACTTTCTGAGGTATCTGCATACTGTTTTCTACAGTGGCTGCATGAGTTTGCATTCCCACCAACAGTACAAGAGGGTTCCCCTTCCTCCATATCCTAGCCATCACCTGTTGTTTCTTGTGTTGTTGATTTTAGCCATTCTGACAGGTGTGAGGTGATAGCTTACTGTAATTTTGATTTGCATTTCCCTGATGATGAGTAATGTTGAGCATCTTTCAAATGTGTCTGTTGGCCATCTGTATGTCTTCTTTGGAGAAATGTCTGTTCATGTCTTCTCATTTTTTAGAAGTTTCTTTATTTTGAGAGAGAGCACAAGTAGGGGAGGGGCAGAGAGAGAATCCCAAGCAGGCTCTGCACTGTCAGTGCAGAGCCTGATGCAAGACTCGAACTCACAAACTGTGAGATCATGACCTGAGTTGGATACTTAACCAACTGAGCCACCCAGGGGCCCCTTCTGCTCATTTTTTAATTGGATTATTTGTCTTTTGGGTGTTATGTCAGTTCTTTATATATTTTGGATAGTGACCCTTTTTTGGATATGTCATTTGCAAATATCTTCTCCCATTCAGTAGACTGTCTTCTAGTTTTATTGATTGTCTCCTTTGCTGAACAGAAGCTTTTTATTTTGATAAACTTGAATAGTTTATCTTTATTTCCCTTGCCTCAAGGAGACCTATCTAGAAAGAAGTTGCTACCGCTGATGTCAGAAAAATTACTGCCTGTGCTCTCTTCTAGGATTTTTATGGTTTCAGGTCCCACATTTAGGTCTTTAATCCAATTTGAGTTTATTTTTGTGTATGGTGTAGGAAAGTAGTCCAGTTTCCTTCTTTTGCATGTGGCTGTCCAGTTTTCCTAACACCATTTTTTGAAGAGACTTTTTCCCATTGCATATTCTTTCCTGCTTTGTTGAAGATTAATTGACCATACAGTCGTGGGTTTGTTTCTGGGCTTTCGATCCTGTTCTATTGATCTATGTGTCTATTTTTGTGCCAGTATCATACTATTTTGATTACTACAACTTTGTAGTGTAACTTGAAATCTGGAATTATAATACTTCCAAACTTTGCTTTTCTTTTTCAAGATTTTTTTTGGCTATTCAGGGTCTTTTGTGGTTCCATATGAATTTTAGGATTATTTGCTCTAGTTCTGTGAAAAATGCTGTTGGTATTTTGATAGAGATTGCATTAAACATGTAGGTTGCTTTGGGTAGTATGGACATTTTAACAATATCTGTTCTTCCAATCCATGAGCATGGAATATCTTTCCATTTGTTCATGTTGTCTTCAATTTCTTTCATCAGTGTTTTATGGTTTTCAGAGTACAGATCTTTTCACCTCCTTGGTTAAATTTACTCCTGAGTGTTTTATTATTTTTGGTGCAGTTGTAAATGGGATTGCTTTCTTAGTGTCTCTTTCTGTTACTTCATCATTAGTGTATAAAAATGCAATGGATTTCTCTACATTGATTTTGTATCCTGCGACCTTACTGAAGTTCTAGTTGTTTTTCCAGTAGAGTCTTTAGGGTTTTCTATATATAGTATCATGTCATCTCCAAATAGTGTAAGTTTTACTTCTTCCTTACCAATTTGAATCCTTTTATTCCGTTTTTATTGTCTGATTGCTGTGGCTAGGACTTCCAGTACTATGTTGAATAAAAGTGGTGAGAGTGGACATCCTTGTCTTTTTCCTGAACTTAGGGGAAAGGCTCTCAGTTTTTCACTATGAGTATGATTTTAGCTGTGGGTTTTTTTTTAATGTTTATTTATTTTTGAGAAAGAGAGCGAGCGCGCACGAGCGTGAGCAGGGGAGGGGCAGAGAGAGAGGGAGACACAGAATCTGAATCAGGCTCCAGGCTCTGAGCTGTCAGCACAGAGTCCGACACGGGACTCGAACTCAGAAACGGTGAGATCATGACCTGAGCTGAAGTCAGATGCTTAACCAACTGGGCCACCAAGGCATCCCAGCTGTGGGTTTTTCATATATGGCATTTATTATGTTGATGTATGTTCCCTCTAAAACTACTTTGTTGACAGTTTTATCAAGAATGGATGTTGTACTTTGTCATATGCTTTTTCTGCATCTATTGAAATGATCATATGGTTTTTATCCTTTTTCTTACTAATGTGATGTATTACATTGATTTGCAAATATTGAACCACGCTTGCATCCCAGAAATCAGTCCCACTTGATCGTGGTGAATGATTTTTTTAATGTATTGTTGGATTTGGTTTGCTAATATTTTGTTGAGGATTTTTCCATCTGTGTTCATCAGAGATATTGGCCTGTAGTTCTCTTTTTTTGTAGTGTCTTTATCTGGTTTTGGTATCAGGGTAATGCAGACCTCATGGAAGCAATTTGGGTTTTCTTCTTTCCTCTTCTGTTTTTTGGAATAGTTTGAGAAAAATGGGTATTAATTCTTCTTTACGTGTTTGATAGAATTTACCTGTGAAGGCGTCTGGTCCTGAACTTCTGTTTGTTGGGAGTTTTTTGATTAGTGATTCAATTTCATTGCTGGTAATTGGTCTCTTCAAATTTTCTATTTCCTGATTCAGTTTTAGGAGGTTATATGTTGCTAGAAATTTATCCATTTCTTCTAGGATGTCCAGTTTGTTGGCATGTAATTTTTTGTAATATTCTCATATAATCACAAATCAACCTTTTGACATTAAATGTGATTTATAAATCTAATAGTATTGATTGAAAATAGAAACTTTTGAATTAGAAATTAATTTGGTATTTTGACAGAGGTAGAATTCCTATTTTGGTGTGCATCCCAGCTGTTCTGTCTATATTAGACTGCATGTCTAGGATGAACTCTGGGCAGAGTTCACATTGGCTTTGATTGAAACAAATCAGACTCATGAAGTTCTTAGGCTGCCTGCAAAACCTATAGCCAGGCACTGAGCCATTTTCACAGAAGCCATAGATAGGCTTTATAAATGTTGCATGTTTCAAAGAGTCCGGGTGGGTCCTGGTTTATGCTTGTGTGGAGCAGTGAGTAAGTTGGTAGAAGTGGTGAGTAACCTTCAGGGAAGCCAGTTTGGTTTTCTGGATCTTCTTAGTGTTAAAGCAGTATGAAGTGGTACATTTTCATTCTTGTCAGGTAATAGCAGATATATTCTGAGCCAGACTTGAATGTTTATCCTCTCATCTTGTAGGATCTAGCAAGGTCTGTCTTTTCCCAAAACTTGAACTGAGTTTCAGTTTATAAAATTTAGAAAAGTAATATTTGCTTGTTAGAAAGTCTTTTAGAAATATTCCTATAGGGGACACAAATGTCCCATTTCCATTCTTTTTGTAGTGAAAGTGTTCTGAAATACACATGATGTGAATGTTTAGCAGGCACATTAGTACTTTATGCCAGATCTTAAGATCTGGCATCATCTTTTTTCCCCAAGAATATAATTTTTCTTGCTGTGTATGAAAGTAATATGTGTTGGTTTAAAAACAAGTCAGTACTGACTTCCTACCACCCTCAAACTGGCTGCCGAGCGAGTGCCTGGGCACTCCATGCCACAGGGCCGTGCCCGTGTTCGTGTCCTGGTCTACCTACCTGAATCACTGCCAGCTTCCTGGCCGTGTGCATAGGTGCAAATGGTGTGAAGGTAACACCAGCTGGATAAAACAATACCTAAAATTCCACCCAAGTCAGGAGAACTCAAAACTGACCTTTTGGGACAGAAAAAGTAACACGAACCTCAGATTTTTCAGAATATAATTATGAATTCTGTGAATAATATTATAAATCTTAAGTATGTATTTTTAAAATTTATTGAAAGCCTAGCTACCTGTCCTTAAGCATCTAACATAGTGCTGACGGAAAGGTGTTCAATAGATGTTGGCTGATACTTTGAGATTTAATTATGGTTTGACCAGTATTTCTTGAAAACTGCCAAAGCTCTTATCATCATCTTCTTGAATGTGATTTGGAAGATATTTAGTCTTGAATATCATGTGAAGTAGAGTATTATAACTGGTTTATTTCTTTGAATTTTAAATATAATGGTGAGTAGAAATTATAAATCACCTATGATTAAAAAAAAAAGTGAAATTGACAATGAAAAAAAAGGCCAGGTCAATATTAAAGTGTGCAACTCAGCGAGTTCCCCCTTCTTGTAGTTGACCACTGTTTGGTATATTCCTTCATGCCCACCCTTTCTTCCTTCTTCCACTCCTTCCTTTCCTCCTTTGTTCCCTCTCCCTTCCCCTCCTCACTTCTTTTTTATTTTTTGGGATTACAATTTTTGTTTGTAGATTTTACTTTCATACATCTTTCAGAATTCCTGTACTTTTTATATGTGTGTAAAAAAACACATAATGCCACAAATAATTTAAAAGAAAGACTACTGAATTTTTTTAAAAAGCAGTATATACTCAATGAAGGAAATTTGCAATATATAGTATAAAGAACTAAGTAAAATCACTATAACTCTCTTCCCCGAGATAATAGCTGTTATGATTTTATTATATTTTTTCTGTATGTATAGGTACATGTATAATATTTATAAAACTATAATCATAGTACATTTTACCACCACAGGTACCACATCATCGGTTTTATTCAATAGTTTGTATGCCAGCTATTGGGCATACGAAGACAGCCAAATATGGTTCTACTCAAGCAATCGTGGAGTATCTGCTAGGAAGGCACCTCATGGATTGATTATAACAATCTCAGACTTCTAAGAGTTTGGGTTTTTAAGAAATCACTTAGCTTTCTTGGTGATTTTTTTTCCCCCCTACTCTGAGGTGAGAGAGGCTGTTTGTATTTGGGGTAGGAAACAACAGCTTTTGTTCTGTGTGATTTTTTAACTTGTTAGACTACAGTGTATGAAAATTTTTTTCTACAGTGTTACTAAAATCGTTTTTACTAAAATTTCAAACATACTCAAAAGTGGAGAGAATAGTATACTGAATCCCCATATGCTCATCAGCCGTGTTTAAAATGTTAGCAAGATTTTGCTACATTTGTCTTAACTCTTTAAAGTTTTTCGTTTCGTTAGCTCTTTGCGGAGCTAAAGGAAATTTCATACATGTCATTTTACTGATACAATCTTAACTATTCATCTCTAAAGCATACAGTTCATTTCTTATATAACTATAATTCATTGTCATACCTACAAAGTTACAGAAAATTCTTGATGTCTCATACCTAAATTTCTCTTGTTTTTTGTTTTTATTTTTATTAAAAAAAATTTTTTTTTTACATTTATTTATTTTTGAGAAACAGAGTGAGACAAAGCATGAGCGGGGGAGGGGCAGAGAGAAGGAGACACAGAATCCGAAGCCGGCTCCAGCCTCTGAGCATGCTGTCAGCACAGAGCCTGATGCATGGCTTGAACCCACGAACTGTGAGATCATGACCTGAGCCGAAGTCAGACACCCAACCGACTGAGCCACCCAGGCGCCCCTAAATTTCTCTCATAGGCTAAGGTTTTTTAACATCTAAATTCAGTCGTGTAATGCTGTCACTGAAACAGTCATATTTCTTTTTCAGATTAGTGATGATGAACCAGGTTATGACCTAGATTTATTCTGTATACCTCATCATTACGCTGAGGATTTGGAAAAGGTGTTTATTCCTCATGGACTAATTATGGACAGGTTAGTAAGATCTTAAATTGAAGTTTTTGGTTTTTTTCTTAATTTCTATTTCTGTTTTTTCTTAATTTTCTATTAATTTCAAGTGTCAGCAACTGTTTTAAGGCATTGATGTTTGAACATAAACTAGGCCAGCTTGTCGAATAATAGAGGTTTTCTGTTTTAGGGCCCTCTTTACAAAAAAGTTGGGGGGAGAGCTAATTACCCAGTGTAAGTCATGGTATACTAGGAATCTGTAGGGAGTAGAATAAAGTAAACATTGAAGGGACATTGGAGGAATGAACTCTAGTAACAGTCTTTGATTGCTCAGCCTTGAACAGGATAATGGGCTGGGGCTAAATCACAGGAGGGGAAGGTAATGTTTTGACTATTATGCATGTCTAGCTTGAAGAGTTCCCCTTAAATGAATTGCAGTGAGAGACCTTACTTGGTATTTAAATGCTTGCCTTGTGTGGCTATTTTGTTTTTGACTTTAAGGTTATAGTATCAATATATAGCTGTTGTAAAATATTCTAAGGATTGAGGCTTTAAATGAGTAGAGTTCTTCCTCTCAGCCTCCTGCATAGTCCTTCGTACACACTGGCTATGCACATATGCTGTATGCAAATATATGTACAGTAACTCTTGAACAATGTGGGGGTTAGGGATGCCACCATCTGCGCAGTCAAAATCTGTGTATCACTTCTGACTCCGCTTAAAACTTAACTATTAATAGCCTACTGTTGACCAGAAGTCTCACTGATAACATATAGTTGATGAACACATATTTTGTATATGTGTTATATACTGTATTCTTACAATAAAGTAAGCTGGAGAAATATGTCATTAATAAAATCATAAGGAAGAGAAAATATATTTATAGTGTGATATTTATAACAAAATCCATGTATAAGTGGACTTGTGTGTGCAGTTCAAACCTGTGTTGTCCAAGAGTCAACTGCGTATATTTTAACACATAGGCATGTACTATCATACAGGTCTGAAGTGTATTGGAGATGTTTTCATATTAGTATATTTAGAGCTTTCTCCTATATTTTGAAGGTGGTACTGTCATACAGGTCTGAAATTTATCGGGCACTGTTTCATACTAGTATGGTTAGAGCTATCCTATATTTTGAAGGTTGCATAACATTCCATTTTCTGATTGTACCATAACTGATCTAAGCAGTCCTTTATTGACGGACATGCAAGATATCACCATTATTTTACAGACCATACTAGAAGGGAACATCCTCTTATACACATTTGGTCACTTGCTTCAGCTTTATCCATGGGGAAGATCTGGGTCAAGGGGAAGGTATTTATTGAATGCTTCTGATACCGCCAGATTATGCTCCAAAACGTTGTTTTAATTTATACTCACAGTGGTATACGACAGTGCTCTTTTTCGCAGTCTCTTACAATATTGCCTATTATCAGGGAAATCTCATTTAATCAGAATTTGCCATTCTGATAGGTGACAATGGTATTTTAATTTGCATTTTAAATATTTATTTTTTTAATGTTTATTTATTTATTTTGAGAGAGAGAGCAAGTGGGGGAGAAGCAGAGAGAGAGGGAGAGAGAATCCCAAGCAGGCTCTGCGATGTCAGCTCAGAGCCTGATGCGGGGGTCGAACCCATGAACCGTGAGATCGTGACCTGAGCTGAGACCAAGAGTCAGACTCTTAATCGGCTGAGCCACGCAGGCGCCCCTTAAATATTTATGATAGATGTTACAGTATACCTGTATTTTGAAGTTTATCTTTACTTTATGAAGCAAGGGTATACTTGATGGGGGGGCAAAGGATGTGTTTGGTGGAAGTTTAATGCCTAAAGGGGATGTTTGGTATAAAGCTAAATATATTTCTATTATATTGTAAATTAATTTCTATTAAATTCCTGATACTTCTCTAGGACCGAGCGTCTTGCCCGAGACGTGTTGAAGGAGATGGGTGGCCATCACATCGTAGCCCTCTGTGTGCTCAAGGGGGGCTATAAATTCTTTGCTGACCTGCTGGATTATATCAAAGCACTGAACAGAAATAGTGATGGATCCATTCCTATGACTGTAGATTTCATCAGACTGAAGAGCTACTGTGTAAGTATACTTAATATATGCTTATAAAAACCTTGGTAACTGTACGTTTTTCTGTGTGTGTTTGAAAGTCTACAAACCATACTTACATGTTCATTGCACTTGGTTACAGTGACATTTTCTAATCTATTCACTACTACTTTGTATACAAGTGAATATTGTCTTTTTCAAACTAATCACCTTAGACTAGTCACTCTTTTTAAAGGATTTTTGATCTGGTTTTGTTTTTCTGGTTTTTTAAAGACCACTTTTGGGAGTTGCTGTTGGGACCTGGAGTTACATTTTTGACTATACTTAGTGTTGGCAGATCTCTTCTCTTCTCTGGAGCTAGATTGGTTTTCCGGGGAGTTGAAAGTCAGTTTGCAGCTGATAAATAAGGTGGGCCAACAGTTGTTTCCTAGAAAGCACATGTGGAGTGAAAGCACCGGCCCACTGAAGAAACCTTTGGATTCAGTTACTCTGCCGGTGTCACGGGATCTCAAATGTCTGAGAATATTGACACAATAACCATTATTGACACTGTCAGATGAGCCAGAGTCCGTGTGATCTTTACATGTGAATTTCATCCTCCATAATTTCTTTGAGCATGTGAATGTGTGATTTTTATTAGTTCATAGTGTTGTTTGTGTCTGGTTGCCTGTGGGCGCTGTAGTTCCTGCGGGTTTACTATTTTCCTTACAAGTGGGGTTTCTCCTAGCTTCTTCAAAGATTAGAATAAATGTCTGGTCTTTGTTGTTTCATGAATCTGTATTGTGCATCTTTGTAGAAACTAGCCTTATGTTTATATTTTCATTGAGAATAAAGCTACTTACATTTAACTTTCAACCTTCATTCTCCCAGTTAATCATCTATTTGACCCAAGTTTTTTGACCTTTTCCACATTTTCATCAGTCCTGTGGGTGATTGGAGAACGATTTAAGACATTTTCCCTATCCCCCGAAAACCCTTTGTGCTCATACACCATGACATTCCTTCATAACTACAAGCTCCTTTTAATTTGTCAAAGTCTTGCATGAATTAAAGAATTGCTTAAATGAAGAGTTTGGATTTCACTCTAACAGAAGTTAGTTACAGTTAGTTAGCTGGTTTACACTAAGATTGGAATCTAGTCAGTGTAATTGCTGGCAGTAGCTACCCAGCCTTTAATTGATTGTTGGCTTAGAGTCAAAACAGGTACTTCTGGTCCATGGTATGATTTCGCTTTTGATCTTCTGGAGTCCCCCTGCCCCCGCTCCACACACATATACATAAAAATCAGTCTTATTTCTTTATGCCTTAAATTTAATTTCTTTCAGGATTTGCATAGAATGCTTTTTCTTTGAAAACTTGTGAAAAAAATGAGGGGAACTTAATATTTTCTTCTTTAAAGTATTTTATAGTTATAAGAACAGTATAAAGCCATGGAAATACTTTGACAGTTTAATTCCATTTTCTCCTTTCAGGTTTTTTTTTCCTATTAGTTTTAAATCTTAGAGGATTATTAAGCTTAAGCCCTGAGCTGATAAAAAGAATGAGATCTTAGGGGCACCTGGGTGGCTCAGTCGGTTAAGCGGCCAACTATTATTTGGGCTCAGGTCATGACCACATGGTTCATGGGACATGCAGCCCCTCATTGAGCTCTGGGCTGAAGTGCAGAGCCTGACTGGGGTTCGTTCTCTCTCTCTCTCTCTCTCTGCCTCTCTCTCTCTCTCTCTGCCTCTCTCTTTCTCTCTCTGCCCCTCCCCTGCTTACATGCACACTCTCTCGCTCTCAAAATAAATAAACATTTAAAAAATCACATATTAAAAAAAAGAATGAAGTCTTAAGCATAAGCAAAGCAAGTTTTTAGGTTAGTTTTTACATAGAGAAAAATCATATCTGTTCTATGTGAAATTCTGTGTAAATTTACTACTAAACAACAAAAAATTAAACCCATATACTTACTGTTGATTTGAAGTAACATTTCTGCCCTATTTAATAATTCATCAGCTTGTCATGGAAGATCTTCACACGTACATATTAAAAATCATGCAGCTTAACTTGATAAAATCCTGAGATGGAAATTTAGAATTGTTGCAGTGTCAGTAACATTGATGTTAGTGTAGTTTTACATGCTGATCTTGACCAATTTGAAACAGTGAATTAAACCTTAACTGATCTGTACTAATCCTAAAGTAATGCTCCATGAACTGTTAAATGTTTCTGGAATATGTAAAGAGCAGTAACAGTAACAGCACACTGCATCTAGTTTTCCTCCAAAATAAAAATTGCCTTTTTTTGATTAAAGAATACGTGTTTATTACGAAAAAGCATACAATTACAGGAAGTAAAGAAATGAAGAAATGAAGTTACCCTGACTTCCACTCTACCACTTTTATTTCTAATACGTTATTTTTTATTTAAAATTTTTTTAAAATGTTCATTTATTTTGAGAGAGCGAGAGAGTGCATGCAAGCGGGGAGGGGGCAGAGAGAGAGGGAGACAGAGAATCCCAAGCAGGCTCCCCACTGACAGCACAGAGCCCGATGCGGGGCTTGAACCCGCGAACTGTGAGGTCATGACCTGAGCCGAAATCAAGAGTCGGATGCTTAACTGACTGAGCTACCCAGGTGCCCCTATTTCTCACATTTAAAAGAATTTTCTCTCTGACTATACGTGCATACATATCCGAGTTTACACGTAGTCTTTTTTTTTTAAACATCACAAACAATAAGATCTTTTGTCACCATCAGATGTCTTAATTTTAAAAATTCTTGGATTGGCGACTCGTATCCATCAGCTCGTTCAACTTTAGCGCCAGCCTCACCCCCAGTAGCTTTTCCTGAAGCTTAACCGTGAAGCTCCATGAGCTTTCCCGATTCAAACTTAGGCTTCTTCAGCATTTTCACTTTTCTAACGAAGACATCCTGGAATGGATAAATAGACCGACAGGCCTTTTCTGTGTGTTTTCCAGTGCTGTCTGGAATCAATTTGTTGACGACTTCTTTCAAGTCACTTGTCTGCACCTCTCGGGTCATGATCTCCATCATCTTTTTCTGAATTGGGTGGACCTGTTGGTGCTGAGCGTGAGAGGTCTTCTGAATCTGATTGTTGCATTTGTTAGTAAAACCAACACAAAATAGTTGAAGCCAGTAACCATTGCTAGTCTTGGCGTCAACATGAGATTCAGTCCTGGTCTGCCATTTTTTGACCATGGAGCACATTTTGTCATGGGTAAGATCTGTGCCGTGGAAATTAGGCAATTTTTGCCCTGGAAATCTTCAGTAATTAGCTTGCATTTTCTAAATGCAACTTCATCATTCTGCAGATAAGCAAGGGTCACTTCAAAAATACAACCCTTGAGGCCATCATATGCGATTTTGGTTCCTTGAGTTCTTGTGACTAGTGTTTTTCCAATATTTGTTATATTGAACATAGCTGGTGCTTTCATATCATACCAGTCTTTCCTAGAAAATGGATCAACAACTTTCTTCTTGGCTCCCTTTTTGCCGACTTTTGTAAGGCACTTTTCTTGCCAGCCGCCATGGCACTGCTCAGGGAGCCAAAAGGGCGTAGTTTACATACTCTTAGAGTAGCTAGGTAGGATTTTATTTGCTTAGTGCCTCGATGGGAAATTGCCTGGGGATTCCAAATACCATATTTCATTAAATGTAAGGTGTCACTGATGTTCACGTACCCCTGTTTTTTGTACCACTACAAAAGAAGACACTGTCAGTTATATTGTAAGTTGCCATCAGTTGTAATACATCAATTTCAAGGGTATTAAAATGCGAGTGTGCAGCTTAGAACAATGAAATGTAGTACTGTATATTCAAAGACCTTTTCTATCCTTAAGCCTCTGTGATAATTCAGAAGAATGGAATAATTGATAAGTATGCAAATGTGTTTTCTTTCTTATAAGTTTAATTTCATAGTAATTTTTTAAATAATTTTTTTCATCATAAAAATATGAAGCCTCTGGGTGGCTCAGTCAGTTAAGTGTCCGACTTCGGCTCAGGTCATGATCTCGTGGTTCACGAGTTAGAGCCCCGCATCGGGCTCTGTGCTGACAGCTCGCAGCCTGGAGCCTGCTTCCGATTCTGTGTCTCCCTCTCTCTCTGACCCTCCCCCCATTCATGCTCTGTTTCTCTCTGTCTCAAAAATAAACAAACGTTAAAAAAAAATTAAAAAAAAAAGATGAAGCCTCAGGGGGAAAAATTGTCAGGTAAATTTTTTGTGGTAATATTTTGTATGGGTCTTAAACAAAGGGAAAATTAACCTGATTTATCGTGTCCGGACAAAGTGGCTTACGTTAAAATGAAATTGTTCTTACGATTTGAAATCTTGGAGAAAATTTTTTGAGTTCTGAATTATTATCTCCATGTACACTTGAGAACAGGGAGGTGCAGGGGGATGAAATGACTTGCCCAAGATCATACAGGTTTTTTGAATTGAACCCACACCTTTAATTGTGCAGAACTGAGTCTCGTTTGGGAAAACGTGTAACTGACTTGAATCCTCTGATATGGCTTCCTTTTATTTCTTCATTTTCTACCAGTCAGAAGTTTTGTATGCAAACAAGTTATCTCGCCAGTTGTGAGATTTCTTTTCGTCAGTTGCAGTCAAGGTGTGTAAAGCTATAACTTTCAGTCTTGATCTTGGAAGTCGCTTGGTTAGTAGCTTGATTAAGCTGTTTAATGTATCAAAGATGCAAATTACCTTGTAATTTGTAAGAGGGTGGCTATTTGAACTTGTTAACGAAAAATGTGGAAAATATTGGAGTAGTTTCTTAAAGTGCCTCTTATGGGAAGAGGTCAGTAGCTTTCAGTCTGACCTTTTCCTTTATTTAGTCGATTGCTTTCAGGTCTGCTTTTTTTTTTCTTTTTTTAATCTTTTGGCTTTTTAAAAAATCTTCTATAAATCTAATATCTATCTATCTGTCTATAAAGCAAGTGGAGCGATTTCTATTTCCTGCTTATTCATTTAAGACCATAGACATGTATGGGGGAAAGAATTTGTTCAGTATAAATTGGCAGGAAAGGGGATGTGTACTATCTGTGGTATAAGCAACTACCAGAACTGTATCAAAAGTATACTCTAGCCATTTCCTGTGGGTTTTCACTTGGATGTAGGCTGAGGTATTATATAAACACCTTGTTTCTTAGAACATAAAGGTAGTGTTCAAGTTTGGCCCTGCTAACCCACAAATTTTATATTCAAAAAATGAAGGAAAATAATTCACTCAGCAAACATATTGCCCATCTGTTGTATACAAGGCCATGCAAAGTGGTTCTGTTGAACCTGTTTATTGATTCAGATCCTTGCTCCAAACCAGACCTGGAATGAAAAGCATGAAGATTGGGTGCAATAACTACTCAAGGTTGTAGAAACTGTATTTGAAAACGCTAGATTTTTAAAATTTAAATGTTTATTTACTTGAGAGAGACAAAGCATGAGTGGGGGAGGGGCAGAGAGAGAGAGAGAGAGAGAGAGACACAGACAGACAGAATCTGAAACAGGCTCCAGGCTCTGAGCTGTCAGCACAGAGCCCGAAGCGGGGCTCGAACCCACAAACCGTGAGATCATGACCTGAGCTGAAGACGTAGACTAAACCAACTGAGCCACCCAGGTGCCCCGAAAACACTAGATATTAAATGTCAGCACTAACTCTTCAATTTTTTCAGTATTACGTTGTGCAAATGGTATCTTTGGTTTGATTAGAGCAGTGCTGAGCAATAGAACTTTCTGTGATGATGGAAGTGTTCTGTATCTGTGCTGTCAAATACAGAGTCACTCTGTTGAGCACTTGAATTAGGTCTTCTGCAACAGAAGAACTGAATTTTTAATTTTATGTAATTTTAAGAACAGTTGACCCTTGAACAATACAGGGGTTAGGGTGCTAACCCCCTGCACAGTCGAAAATTCTTGTATCACTTTTGACTCCCCCAAAACTTAACTACTAACAGCCTGCTATTGCCCAGAAGCCTCACTGCTAACATAAACAGCTGATTAACACATATTTTGTATGTTTTTTGTATTATATTCTGTATTCTCACAGTAAACTTGAGAAAAGAAAATGTTACTAAGGAAACCACAAAGGAGAGAAAATACACTTCTAGTTCTGCACTGTACTGATCAAAAATATGCATGTATAAATGGGCCTGCACAGTTCAAACCTGTGTTGTTCCAGGGTCACCTGTAATTGCCACATGTGCTCAGCGGCTACTGTCTCGGATGGTGCAGGAGTAGATGCTCCAGGAGCCCTGCTTCATTAGCATCATTAAAAACATTTGTTTTACTATTTTTTATTTTTAAACATTTATTTATTTTGAGAGAGAGTGAGAGCATGAGTAGGGGAGGGGCAGAGAGAATCCCAAGCAGGCTCTCCACTGTCAGTGCTGAGCCCAATGAGGGGCTCAATCTCATGAACCAGGAGCTGAGATTAAGAGTCAGACGCTTAACTGAGCCACCAAGGTGCCCCTATTTTCTTTTACCTTTTAAGTAAGTTCTGGGCCCAACATGGGGCTTGAACTCACGACCCCAAAATCAAGAGTCCCAAGCTCCACCGACTGATTCAGCCAGGCGTCGTTCACTATTAGCATCATTTTTTAAATTGATAATAATAACTTTTTTTAAAAGGAACGTATTTTTTCAAAAAACTCATAAAACACAGGTAAATCAATTACTCCCTGGGTGTATATCCTTCCAGACCTACTTTTTCTGTATATATTTTCCAAAAATTGGGTATCTGCCGTTTTTCGTCTGAGGTGTGGTCTACTTCTAAAGGTATATGATTCTAATACTGTCACTGCTGTTGATATTTGATCACGGTACAGGAAAGCGGGGAAAGACAGAGGATGCTTGTGATTAGGATGTGCGGAGCGCCTGCCTGAGTGTGGTGGACCGGGGCCGAGCTGGACGTAGAGGGAGTGACTTTCCCGGCAACTCCATTCTAGGGCTCTGAAAGAACTGTCTGGAGTTCGCTGCAACGAGCAATCCCCGTGGTGCTAAGCCCAGACGTCCTACCTCAGTACGACTCCTAGTCTTGCCCTCTTGGGAGCTCAGCTTTGGGGGTTGGCCTCTCTGCATCCTCTTCTTATGGTCTCCTGTTTGTTCCAAGCCGTTCTTTTGCAGCCCGTTCGTTGTGTGTTCTCGCACAGCCTTCTCTCCTGCTTTCCTGTACCAGGCTGCGGTTCTTGTTGCCGCCTGGAGGCTGCAAAATCCCTAGCCATGTACAACTAAGAATAAACAAAGTTCCTTCCTAATTCCTTTCTCATTTTTCTCACCTAGACTCATGAAAGGTAATTGTACATGTGAAATTGCTATAACACTGTTAATTATACCTGAATAAAAAAAAGCAAAAATCATAACTGCCAGTCTTAACACTTAAAAAAAAAAGGTAGACACAGTTGCTAAGGGTAGGTATTTGTAGACCCAGAGAGTTTCTTTGGGAATGATATGTAGTCGACGATGACACTCTCAGTTGAGGACAGATTGGGCTGTCTGGCTGGGACGAATGAGGGGATGGGGTGATTGAGAAGAGGGAAGAGCAACTCGTGAGGGGGACTCTCCCCTCCCCCACGCCAGCCCCATCATCTCGTTAAAGATGAGGCATGCGAGAGTCAACTCAGTAATGTAACAAAGCAGGGATCCAGGGGGAAACTTGTGGCACCGGGAGAGGGGGGGAGGCAGGTTCCTCTGGCAGGACACTTGATCCATGGATGCCATTTCTGTGCGATTGGGGCATTTAACGCCTGTATCCTAGCACACTGGGCTGGAATATTTTTCTTAAACGCATCTTCTTTAGTAGCCTCCATTGGCAAGGTGGCTTTTCACGTGAAAAGGAGATTTAAACTAAATTCACCCTCTTGAGGGGTGCCTGGGTGGCTCAGTCGGTTAAGTGTCTGACTTCGGCTCAGGTCATGAGTCCGAGCCCCACGTCGGGCTCTGTGCTGTCAGTTCAGAGCCTGGAGCCTGCATTGGATTCTGTGTCTCCCTCTCTCTCTGCCCCTCCCCCACTTAAGCTCTGTCTCTCTCTGTCTCTCAAAAAATGAATAAACGTTAAAAAAAAAAAGTCTCTTGAGGCAAACAGGAATATGGAGGTTTGTTTGGATGCTAGTGGAGCAAGTGTCTTACATGCTTAGAGTTCTCTTTTCTCTTAGCGCGTCACCATAGTCTTTGAATCATGGGTTTTTTTCCCCTTGGCTCCATACTTTTCAGTTCTCCTTTCTCTGTTTAAAAAAAAAAAAAAAAAAAAAAAGGCGGGGGGGGGGGGGGGGGGGGCGGGGATGGCATTTGGAATTGGACTGTAATACCAAACTTGTACAGAAGATGTCACTGTCTGCTTTGCTGTACCATGTAAATCATTTAATATGATTCATTCATAGAAAGCTTCAGGTTTTGTACAGTCTTTCTTTTTTTTCTTTCTTTTTTTTGCTATTAATCATTTCTCTCTGTTTGAAATTCTAGGTTTTAAGTTAGTTGAATAAAAGGTGTCTATTAATTTCCTTGAAAAGTAATATGCTTGAATTTTTTCATATCAGAAGTCATACTTAGATCTTTTTAGTTTGCAACACTGAATAGTTTTGGCCCAGTTGTGTTTTTTTTAAAATGATGCTCCATATAAAATGGACATGTGTAAAGAAGCATATGACGAAAATGGAAGTATATAAAGGTAAAAAGCCTTGTTATCCCCTTTCTCACTACTGAGACGTAACTGATGTTATAAACTTGTTTAAAATGCTGAACAAAAGTGGTTTCATAGGCAACACATTGCTCTACTACTTGGTGTTTTTAATTCCCATTGTTCATGTCAGCATGTATAGATTTTCAGATTCTTTTTAATAGTGGCACAGTATTACCTTTTGCAGATGAAATTAATTTAAATAGGTCCCTGTTAATAGACATGTTGGTTGTCTCCAGTTTTTCTTTTTTATAAATAGTTGATACAGTGAACCTCCTTTATATGTATCTTTGCATAGTTGTGTTTTTATAGCATCAGTAGGATTGCTGGGGCAAATGGCACACATGCTTACGATTTCATTTTATTTTATTTTTTATTTATTTTTAAGTTTTATTTATTGAGAGAGAGAGAGAGAGAGAGAGAGAGAGAGAGAGAGAGAAAGCGAGCAAGCAGGGGAGGGGCAGAGAGAGAGGGGGAGAGAGAGAATCCCAAGCAGGCTCTGTACTGTCAGCACAGAACCCGACTGGGGCTTGAACACACAAACTGTGGGATCATGATCTGAGCCGAAGTCAGACGCTTAACTAACTGAGCCACCCAGGTGCCCCACATGCTTACAATTTAATAGGTATTGCTATGTCATTTTGAAAAAGGCTTGTACCAGTTTATACTCTCACTGGGAGTGCTTGTTCCCCCTCACTTTTGTCAACATATATCATCAGGCTTAAATTTTGCCAGTGTGAATGGATGAATGGAGAATCACATTGTTTTAGTGTTTGTCTCTCAGCTCAATATCATTTTATATGTTATGGCCTTCTCTTTTGTGAATTGCCTATTTGTGTTTGTTCTTCATTTTCTATTGGATTCTTGTTCTTGGAATCCAGCATATAATGGGAATATTTGTTACAGATCTTTTCTTTCAGTTTGGGTTCATGTTATGCCTGGGTTTTTACCCTAAGAATGTAGAAATATTTCTTCTCCGTTTTCTTCCGGTCTGCTTATAGTTTTATTTTTTACATTTAGATTTTAATTCAGCTGGAATTTATTTTTGGGTATGCTGTGAGGTAGGGATCATACTTTATTCCCCCCCCAAATGGATAACTACTTCATTGAATAATTCATCTTTTCCTTACTGACTTAAAATACTGTCTTTATCATATACTAAATCCTCATATATTTCTGGGTGTGTTTCTGGGCTCTATTCTGTTCCGTGGGCTCTTCGTAACTGTGCTGGTACAGCGTTGTTTTAATTGCTGTAGGTTTGGTATGGTCTGTTCTCTGGTAGGGTAGCTCAGCTCTTTCGTTCACCTGCTCGTTGGCTCTAGCACAGCCAAATTATGATTATCACCACTAACTACAGTGGATAAGGAGGATTTCCCTTTGAACTCCTGTAAGGGTCTCTGCTGGATTCTGTGACAGAAGAAAACTGGGAGCGTAAGAAGTATGCCTTAAAGGACTACTAATCAGACCTGTTTCTCCAGACTGTGTTGAAGATGACCTGGATCTTGCCTAGATTGTTGAAGGCAGTATTTTGGGGGTTGAGTGTGATCTAGACCAGAATCTAGAGCTTGCTTGACTCATGGGAATGGTCCAGGGCCAGAACCAGACATCCGTCATGCTAATAACTTCCTTCATGGTTCAGAAATTACTGTGACTGGATATGGGTGGCTGCTATAATACTGCCCACTTGACAATGTGTGTCTCCTATTTTTTAGGACTCTTAAAAGCATCAAATCAGTAATGGCCAATTAGAACTTTAAAATTCTTACTAATGTCTAGCTGAGAGTTACCTTGTTCATTTCTTGAAACATAATTCTTAATAATTTGTATCATTTAGAATATCATAATGCTATGACATTAGATAGCTAACTTCTTAAATCTTCTAGGTCCCATTTGATAATTTGAAATGTGTGTGTGTGTACGCAAAAGGATATACATATATGTATTTATATCTTTTTTTTTTTTTTTTAACTAGAATGACCAGTCAACAGGGGACATAAAAGTAATTGGTGGAGATGATCTCTCAACTTTAACTGGAAAGGTATGTGTCTTGAAGGGGAAGAAAAGAGTTCTCTTGACTTCATGCCAAGAGTCAATTAGTAACACTGTGCTTTATCACTAAGAGGCAGTTTACATGGTTATTTATACACCTAAACAAGGGTTATTTAACTCTTAGAAGCAATCTAAGTTAGCTATCTTTCCCTAGGTCATATGCAAGAGAGGCAGAAGAATCCAACATTAAAGTCCATGTTACAAAGTACTTTCTCTGTGGTGATCTAATTTGGAATTGTCCAAAAATATATTTTTGGGCATCTCCTGGGCGGCTCAGTCAGTTAAGCGTCCAACTCTGGATTTCGGCTCAGGTCATGATCTCATGGTTCGTGAGATCTAGCCTCATGCTGGACTTTGCATTGACAGCTCATCATGGAGCCTGCTTGGGATTCTCTCTCTCTCTGCCCCTCCCCTGCATGTACATTCTCTCTCTCAAAATAAATAAGCTTTATATATATATTGGGGGCGGGGGCGAGAAACAGTCTTCTTTTTAAAAACAGACTCACTCAAGGGCACCTGACTGGCTTAGTTGGTAGAATGGGTGACTGTTGGTCTCAAGGTCATGAGTTCAAGCCCCATGTTTGCTATAGAGATTACATAAATAAATAAATAAAGCCTTAAAAAAAGTAAAAAAAAAAAAATAGATTCACACAGCAAAACATGTAGTAGTTGTGAAAGTGTGGGTTCTAGAGATGGACAGCTTTTTTTTGTTTGTTTTTAAATAAACTCTACACCCAACATGGGGCTCAAGATGAAGAATCCCATGCTCTACCATCTGAGCCAGGCCTAAGATGGGCAGCTTTGATCCAAAGCCTGGTTCGGTACTTCCTCTGTGTGACCCTCGGCAGATTATCTAATCCCTCTGTCCTCCCGTATGTAAGGTGGGGACAGTAATGGCAGGTACCTCATAGAATTAAGAGCATTAAGTGAAATAGTGCATTAGACCTCTTCCAACAGTTTCTGGTAGTTAGAATACTCAATAAATTCAAACATACTACTATTTTAAGAAATCTCAAAAAGAGTTCTTTAAAATGCATCAAGATATTTCCAGTGTAGACAGTTGGCCGAAATAATAGAGATATTAAGATATTTGAATATTATTCTTGTGATACATTGAAATGATTTTTGAGTAACCAGTGATAAATCATGGAATGTTACAGTTTTTTTCAGCTGCTGGTTATTTTTTTATTTGTAAACACTGCCAAATATAAAGGCATAATCTCATAAAAGTATCACAACCATCCCATGAGGTAAATACTGTTACCCCTATTTTACAGATCAGGAAACTAAGACTCAGCAAATTTGAAAGACTTGTCCAGAGTCACACTGCTGCTAAGTGGCAGAACTTGACTAAATGCAGGTCTGTCTGGCCCCACAGCTCTTTTCTTCCTCTGGCTTTTAGGTTTTAATGGTTACAGCTTACTTGACTATCTGTTAGGAAACTTTAGCATGCAATACTGGTGTCAAATCCCCTTGCCCCATGTCAGTGTCATGCCAAACTAATCTTGTCTTCCTCAGCATCTTTTGAAAACTTCAAAAGAGAAATTATAATCTGTTGACTTTTTCCCCTTCCTGCCCATCTTATATACCACTGCCAAACCTATTCTTCCCTTCTAGCGTGCTTTGCCCATATTTAGAAGTCATTTGAAGTCCTTACTCCTATAATCAGTTTTTAGTGCTGGAAGGGGCCTAGCCTTCAAAGCCTCCTGGGATTCCATTTGACCTTGCCTTTCCCGCCTAATGGCTCTATCCTATTATGTGGCTTTGTGATCTTTAAAGGTCTCTTTCTAAGATAAATTTCTTTTCACGATCATCACAGTAGAACACATTTATTGTGGGGAAAAAAAACAAGACACGTAAGTTGGGTGAAGCTATTTCATGGTGGTGAGATTGTTTAGACTTTCTATTTCAGTTCTTTTTGGGACACTGTGTGTGTGCAGATACATAGGTATATAAATATTTTTCCTCTTTTTTTCCAGTTAGTGCTTGAGAATATGGGCTTTGGACCCTGAAAACACTTCTTTAGATCTTTACCACTTCACTAGTTTTATGACTTTAGGCAAATTATTTGACCTCTGAGTCTCATTCTTTTCATTTATGAAGTAAGGATGTAGCTGTTTGGCATAAAATGAGCTCTCCATAATGGTAGAAATTCTCATTATTTTTAAATATTTTTAAAATTAAGTTTATTTATTTGTTTTGAGAGAGAGAGCGAGTGAGCTGGTGCACATGGAGGGGAGGGGCAGAGAAAGAGAGGATCCTAAGCAGGCTCCTTGCTATCCGTGCAGAGCCCGAGCCTGGCTCGAACTCAAACCGTGAGATCATGACCTGAGCTGAAACCGGGTCAGACGCTTAACCGACTGAGCCACCCAGGCGCCCCTCGTTGTTTATTTTTAAAACAGTATTGAGATCATACTCTAGATACTACGATTTTGTATCGGGTAAATATTTACTCGCTTTGGATTTTGATTGGTTTGTACAAACTATATCATAATACCAGAAGTCAGTGGTTATGATTTAATCAAGATTGTGCAGCTAGAATTAGAGCCAAGACTAGAATACAGTTTGTGTCTCATGATTCAGTTCTGTTTTCAAACTATAACTCCATCCCGTGGTGTAAATTGCTGCAGCAGTGAGCCGCAGTTAGGATGGGAGAATGTTGTCCTTCACGTGTGCCAGCACAGAACCACATGGTAGGTGGTGAAACAATGATGGGTCCAATAACCGCTTGTATTCGGCTTTAGTAGTGATTGAGATTGCGGTATCTTTTGAAAAGAGACAAATTAGTTGTGATGTGAGGAAAGGGGTAAATAATATACAGACTGTGGTAACAGTGTTACGTATATTACAAAATACACACAAAATTACAGGTTAAACAGGGTAAGGTTAAAGAAAGTTCTAATATTTCTTTCTTGCAACCCTGTGGATCTCGTGTGCCCTACCTTGATAACCACTGACTTAGAAGAATATATAGAACATTAAAATTCCGATGCAATAGGTATGCAACCAAGAAATGAGATCTGCAAATACACAATATAGCATGAATCTTTCTTATGAAATGATTAAACCAGTATGTGAAATGCTGCCTCGTTCCCATAACTGACATAAGAATAGATAGAGCTCTTCTCTACCTTGGAGGTCATTGTTAGATGGTTTCTCCTGTAAGGGCTTTTCCAGTTATAAAATTCTGAGAGGTAGAAACTGGGCTGAGGGTTTATGGTGGAAGAAAGCATTGGTACCTTTCTTTAGTTGAGTCCAAGAATACGAACACATCCAGAAAATGCAGATCAGTTTCAGCCTAATGAGAAAATGGGTTTTGAGTTGGATTCCGTATGGTAAGTTAAATGCATGAGTTTGGAGTTACAGTAAAAATTACAGTTGTTGAATGTTAGAGTTGGAAGAGACATACTAGTTCAAGTCCCTTATTTTACACATGGTAAACTGAGGCCCAGAGAAATTTCACTCTCTGCCCAAGATTAGACATTTGTTTAAAATAATGAGAATTAAAAAAATGTTTCTTAATCTTTATTTATTCTTGAGAGAGAGAGAGACACAGTGAGAGTAGGGGAGGAACAGAGAGAGAGAGGGAGATGCAGAATCCGAAGCAGGCTCCAGGCTCTGAGCTGTCAGCACAGAGCCGGACGCGGGGCTTGAACCCACGAACCGTGAGATCATGACCTGAGCCGAAGTCGGGCGCTTAACCGACTGAGCCACCCACGTGCCCCTAAAATAATGAGGATTTTTTAAAAAAATGAACATATAGGTCAAATTTTATTTTTAAAAATTCCATTATAGTGAAAATTTCTAATTAAAGAGTTCCATATCCCAGCAGACGGCCCATTGTTTAAATCAGGGTTTGATATAGGAAGGTATCTTAAAATAGGAATTTGGATGATGACTTTGTTATGATGTGATTCGAGTTATAATTGGAAACACTGTCTGACTCATTGTACTGATTTTCATTTTTTTTTCTTCTAGAATGTCTTGATTGTTGAGGTAAGTTCCACCTTCTTTTAATATAGTTATTTATGACTTTTCTGACTTAGTTCGCATAGTCCTAAAGGTAATCCAGGGAAAGAAATTCCTCTTCATCAATTTTAATGGTGGGCTTGTGTTATGTAAAAGGGAGTAAGATTGTTTTTTTGTGAGAAATACTTAGTAATTTATTTTTATTGGATAATGGAAAAATGTTGGTATATTTCTTACCCTTCTCTTTTGGGCTTGAAATTTTTTTTCTTTCTTTTAAAGTTATATATATCATTCCCGTGTATGTTTTTTTATACTTCTATTGCATATGTGTATCCATATCCAAAACATATTTTGTGATTTAATGATCTCTGTAGTGCTGCGCTATACATATTCTCTCTCACCCCTTGTTATTTTCACTCAATACATTCTGAGATTGTTCGTGTTGGGACGTACGGTTCGTTGGCCTTAAAGTGCAACATCGCATTGCAGTGACAAATCCACCGGTTTGTTGCCCTTCCATTTTTCCTACAGGGCTGCCGAGAGCATCCTTTTGCGGCACCCTACATGCACGTGTGTGAGTTCCGTCTGTATACAGGCACTCAGGCGTGCAGTGACCACACTAAGTACATTTTGTTTTACTGTTATTGCCAAATTACTCAACAGAGCGGTTGTATGCTTTTTCACTCTCACCAGGAGAATGAGTTCTCATTCTTGTATGTAAAATGTTTAAGGCTTAAGAGCAACAGTATCCCCCAATTCATTTTCGTTGTTTTTAAGGTTTTTAGAAACTTTAGCTTGTGGATTAAAAACTAAACAGATAACACTTTTCCAAGGATGCAGGAATATCCCTGGGAACCGGTTGCTTGTTTGTAAATGTAGATTAATTCCACTTCAGATTGATTTTGTGTGGGGTAATGCCACCTAACAAATTACTGCAAATCCAGCTGAAAACCACACGTGTAGTCTCTCCGCTTGCATGGGGCAGGGGCCTGAGTACCAGTTAGCTGGGTCCTCCGCTCGGCCTCATCAGGCTGAATCAAGGCCGGGGCTCCTGTCTCACCCATGGCCCATGGTAATCTTCCAAGTTCATTTAGGTGGTTGGCAGAATTTAGTGCTTGTGGTTGCAGGGTCGAGGGCCCCGTTGTCTTCCTGGCTGCTGGCCTGGGGCGGCTCCCAGCTTCTAAAGGCCGACCTCGCGCCCTTGCACGGGGCCCTCTCACCTGGCAGCTGACTTCTTCGGAACCAGCAGGAGATCCTCTCTCCGGTGCGCTGTCTCATAGAGCTAATCACAAGAGTGACCGTCCCCCTCATTTTCACAGGCCTGCTCATGCTGGGGGTGGGGGTTATCCTGGGCGTGTCCACTGGGCAGTGGGAGTCTTGGGGGCCATCCGAACTCTAGCCACCGCGGCCCGGAAATCCGCCTCTTTCTCAGGTCTGTAGCCCTGACGTTGCTGATGACTCACAGGTACCACTTTGTGAAGCTTTACACCATCTGTGGAGGGTTTTCGTTGAAGAGCATTAGGGTTATGGTTTAAGAAGTTTTTTCTCAACTGGAGATGGGTTTCTTTTGGATAATGTCCTACTTTTTTTTAAATTAAGTAGGTTCCACACCCACCACAGGGCTTGAACTCACCACCCTGAAATCAGGAGTCACGTGCTGTGCCTATTGAGCCAGCCAGGCGCCCCGTTAATGTTGACTAAATAGCTAAGATTCACCTTCATGTAAAGTCATTTTATATAGTAAAACCTTATTTTTTTGGATACTTTCAAGATGGCATAAAGCAGTGTTTCTCAGAATGTGGTCTATTAACCACGTGCATCCGAGAGTTGGTTACACTAAAAAAAAAAAAAAAAAAGCATTATTCCATTTACACACAGCACTTTGGCATTTTGTATTTATATAATTTCTCAGTTTTATTAACTATATAAATGTCTTTTCTCTTTTTTTTTAAGGATATAATTGACACTGGCAAAACAATGCAAACCTTGCTGTCCATGGTCAAGCAGCATAATCCAAAGATGGTCAAGGTTGCAAGGTATGTATATAACATTATGACATGGGGCATTTTCTTCATTTGAAACAGGATTAAGTAATTGCTTCTTTGTAACGGTAAATGTGCTCGAGTCGTGTTGTCTTCAAAAAGTAATGTGATCTCAAATAAGACTCAGTAAATATCCTTTGTAAATAATTTTGTCATGTGTTAACAAAGCCCTTCATTGCAGTCATTTTTGCCTAATATCATTAACATTTGGTTTTTCAGCATGCTGATAATGGTATCAACTTGTCCCAGGTAGCATGGTAGATGGTTTGGGACTTTCTTGAAAAAATGAGACCAAGGATCCCAAATTGAGGTTCGGAGGTGGCAGGAGGGGGATGGGTTCCGAGGTCCAGGTAGTGGTGACACGTGCCAGCCTCACCTCCGGGCCCTGCCTGTGCTGTTTGGCTTTTGCTTTCTTAGTTTTACCTTTGTTTGCAGCTTAATCATAATTGTATTTCATTATAATTACAGTGTAATCCCTGACAACCGGGAGATAGCACTTTACTCCCACTTTGCAGATAAGGGTACCAAGGCGTAGGGAGCTGGCCGAAGGCACACAGCCTGGCTAGCACACTCTAGAGGTGAGATTTGAAGCCAGGCGAGCCGGCTCAGAGTTCGTGCTTTACCGCCTTAAGTTTTCGGTAGGGTAACATCCCAGATGGTTTTTTGGTTTTTGTTGTTTTGTTGTTTTATATATTTGCAGTTTCAGCGTTTATTTTGAAATCATTGACCATGCTATAATTTTTCTGTGACAAGAGTGTATAATGATGCACTCTTAGGGCACTAGTACCCTAGAAGCCAATCGGGGCTCTTGCTTATTTCTCTACGTGCCCTTTAGGATTGTAGATGTCAACCTACTGTGACCTAGGATGTCCTGTAGCTTCTGAATGTTCCTTTGTCCCTCTTTCCCGGAGTATGCTGTGGAATTGAGAATGCCTCATGAAAGAGGGATTTTGTGTCGCTGGAGGTATGACGTGCTCAAAGAATAAATACTTAGGTCATTTCTTACTGATGCATTTGGCCTAAGTCAGTGTTTCTTAACCTTTTCTTCTTAGTCTCTCCCTCACCGGTGAATTTTAATATCTCAAATACGTTGTTTACAGTATGTGTGTATCTGTGCTTTATACATAAGAAGAGTAAGCATGAGAGCTTATTTTTGTTATTCAGTGCAGCTTTAAGAATGACTAGGTAACCATTTTAACTTAAAAGTTTAATTCAAAATGTAAGCACTATTGGGGCGCCTGGGTGGTGCAGTCGGTTGAGCATCTGACCCTTGATTTTGGCTCAGGTCCCGCATCCAGGTGCTGATCATGGAGCCTGCTTGAGATTGTCTCTCTCTCTCCCCCACCCTGCCCCTCTCCCCTGCTCATGCCCTCTCTCTCAAAAAATAAAAAATAAAACACTTAAAAACTATGAACCGATAGGAATGTCAAACGGAATGGCTGCTTTGGCAAATAGTCTGGCAGTTTCGTGAGAAACGAAACACGTAGCTGTCATAGGACTCCAGCATCTGCGTTTATCCCAGAGAAATGAGGATTCACGTTCTCACAAAAATTTGTGTATGAAAGTTCATAGCGGCTTCATCTGTAATAGCCCCAAACCGGAAACAACCAAAATGTCCCTCAGTGGGTGAATGGCTAAGCAGACCGCCGTGCACCTTCTGTGGAGCCCCGCTCAGCGGGACAGAGGAGCGCGCCATTGAGCCACGCGGCCGCTTGGCTGAGCCTCGGGGGGGTTGTGCTGATAAGAGCCCATCCTGAAAGCTCACCTCCTGTGTGAGTCCATTTACGCAACCCCCTTAAAGTGACAAAATGATAGAAACGGACAACGAATTAGTGCTTGCCGGGGTGAGGGGGGTAATGGGTGGGCGTGACTGGAAATAAAGAGGTGGACAGAGAGAGCCTCGTGTGATGGAAAGTTCTGTATCTTCAGTGTGGTGGTGGTTACATGGATCCACGCGTGTGATGAAATTGCCAAGAGGTATACGCACGCGCACACACACAAATATACGTGTGAGTGACTGGTGGAATCTGGAGAAGGTCGGTTCCCCAGAGTCTGTGTGGGAACTGGTGGTGGCAAGCTCCTAGCGACGAGGAACCTGCGGAGAGGGCACGTAGGACCTCCCGTGCACTTTTGTGGCTTCCTGGGGATCCATAATTATTTCAAAATGAAAACTTTGAAAAAGCTGTTAACGTTGGACTCTCTAGCTGCTTAGTAGCTTTTAATACAGGTGTAGCTCACTCTTTTGTGCTGTGCCTCATCGCACTTTGCAGGTGCTGTGTTTTACAGACTGAAGGCCTGTGGCAGCCCTGCATCGGGCAAGTCGGTACGCAGGCGCCGTTCCTTTTTCCAATAGTATTTGCTCATGTCGTCTGTGTCACATTTGGATGATTCTTGGAATGTTGCAGAGTTTTTCATTATTATTGTATACTTGCCGTGGGGATCTGCGATCGGTGATTATGACTTCTGAAAGCTCAGATGATGGTTTTAGCATGTTTTAACAATACACTGTTTTTAAATTAAGGTATGAACACTTTTTAGACATAATGCTGTTGCACACCTAATAGACTACAGCGCAGTGTAAACATAACTTTGTGCACTGGGAGACCCAAAAATTCATTTGACTCGCTCTTTTGTGATATTTGCTTTGTTGTGGTGCTCTCAAACCAAACCTGCAAGATCTCTGAGCTATGTCTATATAATTTACCCACTTCTACAGACTGTAAAAATTAAAACAAAACAAAACAAAAAGAAACCTGTGTCGGTGTCCCATCCGTAGCAGTTCTGATGTATGGGTCAGGGGTGTGGTGTGGGTATCTTGAGTGTTGTTCTGTTAAAGTTCCCAGGTCATTCTGACGTGCAGCTAAAGTTGAGAATCGCTTCCTGTCCTTCCCAGCTTTTTAAATATATTTATCTAGGAAGGTATAAAATCATAAGTTGTATCGGGACTGCCCTTAACATGCGTAAAGGCTGTCGAAACACCGTCTACAACTTTTCTTAATGGCTGAAGATTTTCAGCAGGTAGTAGGCACTTGAGTTACAAGATTGGCTTATGTTGGAGGTGGCTTATCCCACCTGTGATTTTTGCTCTCAGAAGTAAATACTAGCTCCTCCAGCATGCTAGTTATATTTCAGCCTAAAGATCTTTGTAAGCCACGAATTAAAGGTCTCAAAAGGTGATGCTCACCTCTCCTACCCGTTTGCAGCGTTAGGATTGGATTTCCAGGGATTCTGAACCACTCGTTGGCACTCCCCATCCATTCATCCTTCTGATTAGCCGCCCTTCGATGGGTGCACGGGCGCTCGGGGTGCAGCTCTCAGGACAGTCGATCGTGTTCCAGGTGGGGCTCAGTCAAGGGCCTCATCTGTGGTGTGAACTCACTGCTGCTCCTGCCCAGCGATCCCTGTGACCCAGCTCGCCGTTTCACAGTGTGCCTTGGGGTGTGTTGAAACCGAACGTAGTATATTCTACATGCAGGTGAAAGCAGGTTTCAGAGCACTGATGTTCTCTTGTGTGGTGCCCTGTCATGTCTCCGTATGTCACATGTTACATTTTGTCACTAACAGCTTGCTGGTGAAGAGGACCCCTCGAAGCGTTGGCTATAAACCAGACTGTAAGTGAATTACTTTTTGTCAATCATTGAACCATCTTTAACCCAAACGAGTTTTGTAGGAAATGGTGTAGAGTTACTTTAGAGAATATTTGCGGAGAAGGCACATTTGTAAGCATTGGATCGGAAAGTGATGTGCTGTATCTAAGTGATGAACTGTGATTCTTTGTAGTTGTCGGATTTGAAATCCCAGACAAGTTTGTCGTAGGATATGCCCTTGACTACAATGAATACTTCAGGGACTTGAATGTAAGTAATGCTTCTTTTCCTCGCTCTCATTTTTCAGAACCCGTATACAAATTTACGAAAGAGAAGAATTGTTTTCTCTTTCCAGCACCTCATCATTGGAACAGACTGATGGTTCCCATTAGTCACATAAAGCTGTAGTCGAGTGCAGACGTCCTGAGAGCTGGAACGTGGCCAGGCTAGCGCGACACTTCTTGCTGGCTGCAACAGTTGAGCAGCTTTAGTACACAGTCACTGTCCCATTATGATTGCGGATGATAGATGTGGTCATAAGTACGAAATAAACGAACTGGTTCAAGTCTTTGCACTCACTCTCCTTCAGATCCCCGCCTCTGCTCCGTAGGCGGGAGGCCCGAGAGCGCGTTGGTGCACACGGGCGGGGGAGATTAGCCAGGCCGCGCGAACATCTGTCTGTCCAGCGAACAGCCCCGCGGCACGGTGCAGAACGCGCTTCTTGCCTTGTGTCGCAGAATACGCTTTTCTGATGTGGATTTCTGACTTTCTGTTTTACAGCACGTTTGTGTCATTAGTGAAACTGGAAAAGCAAAATACAAAGCGTAAGATGAGATTTCAAGTTGAGTTTGGAAGCGCCTGGAGTCCCCTTGGAATCACCAGTCCCGTGTTCTAGTTCTGTGGCCAGCTGCCTAGTAGAGCTTTCTGCATGTATCTCCTAAGAATTTTATCTGTTTTGTATTTTAGAAATGTCAGTTCTTTATTTGCACTATAAGCATATAGACTATCAGTTCCCTTTGGGTGGATTGGTGTTTGACTTGTGAATGAAAAATCTCTTAAACCACACCACTATTGAATGAAAATAATGAAATTGTATCTGTAAGAAACATTTAAAGAGAAGATGTATTAGTTTTTTAATTGGTATTTTAATTTTTATATATTCAGGAAAGAACAGAAGTGATTGAATATTGGTAATTATACTACTGTGTATTTAGAAGAGGAAGAAACAGTTTTCCTATCAGTGACAGCATCTAAGGTATTGTTGTGTTGGATAAGCCATACGTCCTGGAATTATTTTACTGTTTCAGTAGTATCGACTGTATTTTCTCACTTGTTCAGATGATTTCCGGTAACTCTTTGTCAACAGTTCCTTTTAAATACAAATCTGCAAATTCCAGAAAACTTGACCACGTTTTGAATTCTTCAGTGTAAAAATCCTTACAATAAAGGCTGTCTCTTTAAAAGAAACTATGCATACCTATCATTTCTCTACAAATTAACCTAGTGTAGTTTTTGTGTCGGTTACCTTTTCCTTGTCTGTTAAGTTTTAGCAGCTATTTTAGTTGTAATCTTTACCAAGCATAGCAAATACTGATTACCTGGTAGAGTGGGTTGGCGGAGCTGGTGAAATCCTTACCAACCCGGGGGACGTTAAATTTCCGACACACGGTGTACTTTCTCACACCTCACTGTGTTAACGCGACACGGCTTTGTCTCGGAGTTGTGTTAGATGGCTCACATCGCAGTCTCGCATGCGGCTCAGCAGTCTGCCTGCAGACACGTGATGCTCCCTTCCTCATGTAGACAATACCTTACTGATTAAAGACCAGCAGCAGCAAAACCTCTTGTTTTCTGGGAGCAGGAAGAAAAGTTTGAAACCCAAACTCTCAGTGGCTTCTCTGCCCCAGGTAGGGTATGAACCGGCAACCCCGTGAGCCATCTAGCCGTATCGATGCCTTAAAAAGTTGCTGTAATTCCCGGGAGCGAAGTAGGGAAGAACTTTAAGTAATACCAAGTAACCATTTGTCGCAGTCCTAGAACTCGCAGAAAACCTTTTCACTTCCGTTCTCTCCTTTGATCCTCATAACCCTGTGACGTCGAGGTTGGCGTTGGTGCACGCAAGTGGAGTACCCGCCGTGAGTCCCGATTCCTCTCCTCCCGTCAACACGTCACCTCCCGGTGGGCTACCCCATGGGCTGCGTCCTGCTGCTTCTCCCCCGCCACCTTTTCGGGTGCACTTCCCACCTCCGGTCAGGTTGAACCGTGTGAAATGACCGTTCTTGCAGGTAAAAAATTATTGGCTGTTGGCAGTTTCAAGTGGTATAAAGTAAAAACGTGCTGCGTTATCTACATTTGTATGTATTGCTTACTCTTTGTGTCCCCCATCCAAGTCTTCTAGAACTTGAGCCCCATTAGGGAGGCAAGAATTTTTATCTGTCTCGTGCACTGATGTAGACTCAGTGTCTCAAAGTTACCGGGAACTCAGGTGATGTTGAATGGATGAATGGCTAAGAGCCCTGGGTTAGACCACCCTGACCTTTGCTTATTAGCTGTATGACATTGAGTGACTGAACCTTGGAACCCGTTTCCAGCTCATGAACGGGGGGAATGCTGGCTCTCCACAGGCGTGCCGTGAGGCTAGTTAGATGCGGTAGTGCAGGTGACACAGGACGGTGTGGCCTGGGACCTAGCAAGGGCTCCGTGAACATTAGTTGATGCTGAAAGAAATGAATGTTTTGAGAACTTAGGTGCATGGCCGGTAAGTGGCAGAGAATTAAAATAAGGTCTGATTCTTGCTACAGTGTCATGAAGAAGCTCAGCTGTTTTCTTCTGATTCACCGGAACTCCTTGGTTTCTGGTTGGGCGATGTTTGAGCTGCTTGGTAAACCCATCAGGAAGCCCAGCTGGCAGCCAGGAAGGAAGGCCCCGGGAGCTCACACACTTTTCTTTTTTATTTCTTTTTTTTTTTAATGCTTTTTTAAAAAGTTCATCTATTTTTAGAGAGAGAGGGAGTGCGGGAGGGGCAGAGAGAGATGGAATCCCAAGCAGGCTCCGCACTGTCAGCGCAGAGCCCAGCGCGGGGCTTGAACTCCCGAGCTGTGACATCATGACCTGAGCCGAAACCAAGAGTCAGACGCTCCACCCACCGAGCCACCCAGGCGCCCCTCATGCACTTTTCTCATAAGAGTTCTCAGCGCTTACTTCACCCGCTTTTCGGGCATACGCTTCTAATCATTTTATTTCTTTAACCAATTTAGAACAGGTTACGTGTAGTCCGTTCATAAGATGACAGAAGGGACACACCATGGGAGCATCAGTAATTTCTGGAATAACGGTCTGTCAAGGTAGAGGAAGAGCACCAACGGCAAAAAAGCCAAAGCCTTCTGGGGTCGCTTAGTCATTTAGAGGAGCAGATGGGCATACAGGGCACACGTCAGTAGTCCTCGGCTGCACTTTCGTTACAGCCTTGTATGATAAGGGAGGTGCATGAGGAGAGGAAAGTGAAATGCCATTTGCTTGATTTTAGGAGATACGGGAACATGGAGTCTGTTTTAGGAATATTCCCACGGGGCGCCTGGGCGGCTCAGTCGGATGAGCGTCCGACTCTTGGTTTCAGCTCAGGTCACGCTCCTGCCGTTCGTGAGTTCGTGCTGTGCTGACAGCACAGAGCCTGCTTGGGATTCTCTCTCTTTCTTTCTCTCTGTCTCTCTCTCTCTCTCTCTCTGTCTCTCAAAAGAAAGAAACTTAAAACCAAACAGACAAAAGGAACATTCCCATCCAAGGCAATGTTGGTGCTTAAGGAAGGGGTAAGCATCTCTCTTCCTTGGAAAATTCACGTGCACCTTGTTCCCTTCACTGCAGCCTCGCTGCTTTTCTCTCAGTTCCTCAGACCTGCCAGTCCCCCCACCTTGCCTCAGGGCCCCCGTTACTGCTGTTCCTTCTGCCTGCCACTCCGTTCCCCCAGATCAGCCGGGCTGGCTCACGTACCACCCCAGTGGACCCTTCCCCGGTCTCCCCTAACAGCCTCAAAGTCGCCCTCTGCCACATTCCGTTTCACTTTCCTCGTGGCCCTCTGCACTGTCGGGCTGGGGAGGAAACAGCCCAGGCGGATGCGGTCTCGGCGAAAGTGAGACCGGCGCCACGCAGCTGCCCGCATCCCCAGTCCCACAGGATGACACCAAACCAGAGAGGGCGGATGACACAAGGGCTAGTTGCCCTGTCGTGGAGGAGCCGCCTCTACGCTCCACTAAATGCTTTTCTAGCCGGCAGCTCTGTCCCCACTCGGGAGGCAAGGTGGCAAGTCCCATGGCTTAGCCCGAAGCCGGGGGGCGGGGGAGGGATGAGAAACTGCCGCACGGCACAACCCCGCAACGCGAGGTGGGTGACAGCCTGGGCACGGCTCCTCGCAAGGCAGCGCGCCTTACCTCCTTCCTGGGAGGGTCACTGGGGTCGGATAGCGGTTGACTTTACGTGGCCTACGTGGTGACGTCTGTGGCAGAGGGGTTCCCTTAGAAGCACCTGCCGATCGATCTTTCTCTGCTTCCTGCCTGGCTTCCCTAATAGACCCTTGGGCCTGTCAGGGCAGGACCTCGCCGGTCTTTTCCCCGCCGTATTTCCAACACCTGCAGCCGTGCCTGGCTGCTACAGTGCTAAGTATTTGTTGGATAAGTGATAGGAGCTCAAAAAGCAAATAAACTATTGAAAAATGATATGTGAATCACCTAGAATTAGAAGCAAAATGCTCAACATTTCAGGGTGAGCAAAAAAACCCAAGAAACAGAAAATTCTGTTTCTTGTTAATACCAGCTAATACTGAATGATTACCATACGGAATGGAGTCATACTAAGTAAGCACTGTTGAATCTCTATGATACCCCTATGAGGCAGATTGTTTTTGTGTTTTTAAAAGATGTTTATTTATTTTGAGACAGAGAGAGAGAGACTGTGCGCGTGCATGCACGCAAGCAGGGGAGGGGTGGAGAGAGAATCCCAAGCACGCTTGTGCTGTCAGCACAGAACCAGACTGAGTCCCCATCGCACAAACCTGGAGATCACGACCTGATCCCTTATCAGGTCAGATGCTTAAGCGACAGCGATCCAGGCGCCCCGAGGCAGATGTTTTTTGATCATCCCGATTTTGCAGATGAAGAAATGCAGGCCCAGAGAGGTTGCGTAATTTGCCCAGGATCACACAGCTAGAGGGGGCAGAAAAAGAATTTGAACCCAGGCAGTCTTATTCCAGAACCTGCCCTCTTAGTTCATTGCCACTTAAACGTTAATGCCCAGCTTTTATGTGCAAACGAATACACTGACAGCATAGAGAAAAATATTAAGCTCATTGAAGGTAATAACTCCAAATGACTTGAACATTAAGCAGCTTTTTGAGGTTACAGCCGATCACTAGGAATGTAAACTGACTTCCTCCAGCGCTAGGAACCCTTTTCAAAGACAGTTACGGAGTTCTTCCAACGTGATCTTCGAGTTGTTCTGCTGGCTCCTTTTACGATCCCATGGGCAGCTTCAGACAAAATAACTTCCTGGCATGAAGGATTGTGTGTGTGCTCTTTGCCATTTTTAAATGTGAATTTTATAGATACTTCAAACCACTTGAAAGAGTAATGATTTTTTTTTAATGGTTTTTCATTGTTATTTGTAACTTCAAGCATTACTGGTAAAAACTGCCAGATTCTTTCAAGTTTTCTCTTTACACGATCTGGGTGCACTTCACAGCGAGCCTCGTCCTTGTGACTCATGACCGAAGTGACTTTCAAACTTGGTGGCTTTACAGCGAAGCTCCCTTTCCCAACATTTTTTTCTCTTTCATTCATTACGACGACCTTTGCGAGCTATGGTTCAGTTATATTGCCCACGGCTTCCCCTGGAGCCCCGGGCCAGAATCAGCCGTCACCTCAAGGAGCCCCGGCTGGTGTTGAAGAACGGCGTTAGACACCAGGATGTGGCAGTTAGGTGTCCTCAGTACCGCTGGGGTGTCCCTGCCTCCGGGTCCTCCTAGTGGGCAGAGCTAGAAGACGAAGCATGCACACTCACACACGTGTCTATGTTTGTATCCATCTACGTGTGAAAATGAGGAGTTCCCACTGGTGTCTGCTCTAATCCACACGGCAGGATTCATTCTAGCCCTCTCCTTCCCTTCCTTGTGAACCCTTTTGCTTTGGGAGAATCTGGCTCAATTCACTACCCTGTCCAACCCCAGGATCGTAAAAGTGGTTACAGGTGCCCGTAACAGATTTACCTAACAAGAGCCCAGTGTCTGGGCGCAGATCGCTTCGTCGCAAGCCTTACAGCATCCGGTTGAAATACTGTTGCCCGGAGTTATTTTCTTCTGCCTCCCTTTCGGCGTGGCTGTGTTATTCACCTGTGAGGCAGTTTGATTTGTTAGTGTCTTTTGTTTAGGCCCCCGTATCCTAGTTGCAGTTCGTTCCGAGGGTGGAACGTAATAAGAGAGCAGTCCAGAAAGGTCTGCTCGGAGATACTTTGTTCCCTCCCCACCCCCACCGTCCCGTTCCCGTTCCCCCTGCTTTTCACTCCCTTCTCCCGCCCACTCTGTGAGCACCGTCTTCCTTGCTTTGAGGGGCGGTTGCGATCGTACCGAACACATACTACGGGTATAGGCACGTCGACCACGTTGCTTCGTTCCTGTTCGCGGCAGACCCTCGAGGTAGGCACTCTCGTTCCCGCCATTTTCTTAGATGAGGGGGTTGAGCCCCACAGATGTGAGGAAGGTGTCCAAGGTGACGTCTTGGAACATAACCAGTCCTCCCAAACTGGGATCGGACCCCAGGACCGACGTTTGTGCCACACCTCTTCCTTAAAATTGTCCGCTCCCTCCTCAGACTGGGTCTCCCTGAAGCTCGGCGTGTCTGAAGTCACCTTTCTGTTAACTGTTGGAACCCTCTCTCGAGTTACTCAGGTGTGGTCAGACAAAGTCCCCAAGGGGCCACCCGGCCTTTGGTTGGAACCTGGGGGAAGATGTTGCCTTTCAGTTGATCCCACCCTCCCCATTTTCAAACTGTGTTTGCGTGTGTTACGGGCAAATTTGGAAATCTACCAATTTCTTTCAAAGGCCACTGAGCCCTCCTAGAAAACAGTTGTGTCTCAGGCTCTGTGCTGGGCATTTCGGGGATAGAGCGGAATGCAGCCGGTCCCTGCCCTTGAAGGGCTTAAGGTCTAGGAGGGGAGAGGGGTCAAGTATACGGGTGTTGTCCTGCAAGGCAAGGCTCCATTGTGCTGGAAGGAGAGGGCGCACATAATGTAACCCGGGTTCAAAGAAAACCCAGAAAGAGGAGGGGACGGCAGGCGGCATTCTGAAAGAAGCTTCAGGGACAAGCAACATTTCACATGCAACGTGGGAGGAAGGGAAAGGTTTGGATAGGTACATAGAGAGGAAGGGAAACTGGGGAACAGTTTGCAGCCACAGGGTCTCTGAGCAGAGGCACGGGTTAAAAAAAAAAATCACAGGGCAGCGTGGGAAATGGCGAGAAGACTATTTTGGCCGTGGCAGAAAGGATGTAGAAGGGAGCGATAGGAGAGACAGCCAGAGAGGTGGATTGGGGTCCTCTTAAGGGCTGTGAGTCTGTTAGGATGTTCTAGACTTCCAGTCAGATGGCCCAGCTCAAACTGGCTTAGACAATAAGGAGGCGTCTTGGCCATGGGACCGGGAAGCCCAGGGGTAGCTCAAGCCTGATCAGTTTGATCCACTGCTCCGTTCTGATGCCAACCCACGTGGTCTCCATCCCATACTCCGCTGTCTGTCCTGCCAGCTTCATCCTCGGCCCTCCCGCCATCAGATGACATCAGCTGAGTGCGAGCTTCATGGAGAATGGCTCTCTGGGTCAACTTTCTGTTAGAAGTGGTGACAAATCCCTCCTTGGGTCTCACTAGACAGAATGGACTGACTCAAATGTCCACTTCTTAACCAGTCACTGGCGGTTGGGGGTGGGATCACCCTTTGCCCCGGCAGACCCACTTCCGGAGCTAAGATTATAGAGTGCATTTCCCTCGGGACCCATAGGACAAAATCAGAACTTGGTAAAGAGGAAGTAAAGTAATGGGGAATTGGTGCTGGGGAGGCAACCAACAACCTCTGTGGCCTCAAGTGCCAAGAAAGGAGTCTTGTGCTCGTTAAGTGAAAACTGGGGAATGTGGAAAGTTTTTAAGTTTGATAAAGTAAAAATATTCCTGTTTTTCAGGGCATCTAAGATACTATCCATTGTTTGTCTAGCGGGACAAACAACTTGGTTTCTTCAACAAATAAATTGCAAAGAAGAACACGAAAGGGGAAACCTATAAAGAGAGACTTAAAGAAATATCAACCAGTAGCAACATATGGACCTCATTTATATCCCGATTCGAGTAAACGTTAAAATACACATCTCTGGGGCGCCTGGGTGGCTCAGTCGGTTATGTGTCCGACTTCGGCTCAGGTCGTGATCTCACAGTTCGTGGGTTCGAGCCCCGTGTCCGGCTCTGTGCTGACAGCTTGGAGCCTGGAGCCTGCTTCCGATTCTGTGTCTCCTTCTCTCTCTGCCCCTACCCCTGCTCGCACTGTGTCTCGCTCTCTGTCTCTCAAAAATAAATAAACATTAAAAAAAATTTAAAATACACATCTCTGACATGAGACGATTGGAAATGTGAACACTGACTTGAACATACGTTGATACCAAGGAATTATTGTGGTTTTTAAAATGTGGAATAATATGTTGTGGTTATGGCAAAAAAAAAAAAAAGAGTCCTATCTTTTAGAAATACATGCTGAATCATTTACAGATGAAAATGGTTTGATGTCTGGGATTTATCTCAAAATAATACAGGAGTCAGGAGAAATAGGTAGGGTCATGACTACAAGATTGGTTATGAGCTGATAATCGCTGAAGCTGGGTGATGGGTATATGCGGAGTTCATGATGCCATTCTACCTTTTTCTGTGTTTGAAATTTTTCATCATAAGTTGTTTTTAAGAAAGGAAGAAAAGGGGGTACCTGGCTGGCGCAGTCAGTGGACCATGCGACTCTTGATCTCGGGGTTGTGAGTTCAAGCCCCACGTTGGGTGAAGAGATTACTTAAAAATAAAATCTTTTAAAAAAGGAAGAAAAACAACTTATCAGGATAAACCTAAGTGAGAAGGCGGACAGGGCCCTTGCCACCATCTGGCATTAAGAATACTAAAAAACATATTATCCAGGGACTGTGACAGATTAAAGATGGCTAAAAATTCTTTCTAACCTTGCTCTTAAGAGGTGGAGCAAACTCCCCTCTCCTGGAATCCAGGCTGGCCTTAGAGAGTTGCTCGACAATTGGCGGCAGAAGTGATATTCAAGGACTATTGAGGCTAAGTCATAAGGAGCCTTGTAAGCCTTATTTGGCTCTCTTAGAACACTCTGGAAGACTTGAGCTACCATATGAGAAATTTGACCACCCAGAGTCGGTCATTTGGGAAGCTTCCAATAAAGAGTCCCAGCTGTACTCAATCTTTTACCCAGCCCCACCAAGTCTCCAGACTTGAGTGGAGCCCACACGGACCTTCCAGACCAGCCTGTCTGCTATGTGAAATAAAAGAATCACCCGCTGAACCCTGCCTGAATTCCTGACCCATAAAATCATGAGATATAATTAAATGGTTGATCCTTTAAGTCACTATGTTTTGAGGAAGTTTTTGAGGCAGCAAAAGGTGGCCAGAACAGAGCCATCTATCTAAGTGACAGGTTGTCACTTAGGGGTAATGTCATGAAGGGATAATAAACATGGAAGTCAGGATAGTGTTTCCTGGGGGAGGGAGATGTAGGTAGGAAGAGGTGGGATGACACGGGGAAGAACACAGGGCCTCGTGCTGAGGTTGGGTGATGTGGGTTCTCAACTGTGCATTTTTATTTTGCCTGCACTTTACAATACTGTCGGTACTAAATATCACATGAGAAAAAAGACTTTTTTAAAAGATCTCAAGCAAGCATGGGGAAATGTTAGAATTTGTTAAAGCTGAGTGGTGGGTACACAGCCATCTGCATTCTGATTCTCTGTGCTTTATATTTGAAGGGATTCTCTAGACATCTGAGATATAATTAGACTATTGTAAGATTGATTAATGGGGCTTCTCCAAGGACGAAAAAGAAAGAACAACATGTGACATGTGTATATGTGAGTGTAGAAAAAGAGGCCGAAGTTCAGTTCCCAAAATTGTAATGATTATTATCTCAGGGAGGTTCTCGTGTGTCTATTGTGGTAACATACATGGACCGTAAAATTGACCATTTCAACATGTTTAAGTGTACAATTCAGTGGCTTTAAGTACATCTGCCTTGTGAGGCAACTATCACTACTATCTATCCCTAGAACCTTTTCATCTTCCGAAATCGACACTCCATGCTACTACACAATAATCCCCCAACCCCACCCTCCCCACCCCCCCCCACCCCCCCCCACCCCCCCCACCCCGCCTCTGGAAGCCATCGTTCTACCTTCTGCCCTGTGAATGTGACTGCTCTACGTGGTTGAATGTAAGTGGAATCGTACAACATCTGCCCCTTTGGAACTGGCCTTTCACTTTGCGTGATGTCTGCAAGATTCAGCCATGTTGTAGCAGGTGCCAGAATCTATCCATTCGTCCATCGATGAAGCCCAGAACCCCCAATGTGACTGTACTGAGATAGGACTTTGAAGAGGTAACTAAGACTTAATGATGTCAGAGGATGGGGCCCTAGTCTGATAGGACTGGTGTCCTTGTAAGAAAAGGAAGACACACCAAGGATGTGTGAAAAGGCCACGTGACGACGTGGCAAGAAGGAGGCCATCTACAAGCCGTGAGGAGAGGTCGCGAGAGAAACTGACCCTGCTGGCACCTTGGTCTCAGACTCCAGCCTCCAGAGCTGTGAGGAAATAAATGTCTTGTTTAAGCCCCCCAGTCAGTAGTCTTTCGTTATGGCGGCCCTAGCAAATGAGTACATTTGGGTTGCTTCCACAGTTTGGCTATTGTGAACAAGGCTGCTGTGAACACGGGTGTACAAATATCTATGGGAGTCTGCTTTCGACTCTCTTGGGTACATATCGAGAAGTGGAATTGCTGAATCATACGATAATTCTACGTTTAATTTTTTGAAGAACTGTCATGCTGTTTTCCGCAGCGACTACACCATTTAACATTCCCAACGGCAGTGCACAAGGGTTCCAGTCTCTCCACGTCCTCATCAACACTTGTCATTGTCTCTTTTCTTTTTTTTTAATACGTACAAAAATTTTAAGTAAACTCTACCCCCAATGTGGGGCTCGAACTCAGAACACAGATCAAGAGCCGCATGCTCTTCCAACTGAGCCAGCCAGGTGCCCCCTGATTTCTTGATAATGGCCATCCCGGTGGGTATGAAGTGGTATCTCATTGTGGGTTTCTTGTTTAGTTTTGTTTTGTCTTTTTTTTTTAAGTGTATTTATTTTTTGAGAGAGAGAAAGACAGAGGGTGAGCAGGGGAGGGGCAGAGAGAGAAGGAGACACAGAATCTGAGGCAGGTTCCAGGTTCCAAGCTGTCAGCACAGAGCACAACGTGGGGCCTGAACTCACCGAGCTGTGAAATGGTGACCCGAGCCGAAGCCGGAGTAAGCCACCCAGGCACTCCTGTTTTGTCTTTAAGTAGGCTCCTTACCCCATGCAGGGCTTAAACTCATGACCCTCAGATCAAGAGTCTGAGCCAGCCAGGTGCCCCTCATTGTGGTTTTTGTTTTGCATTTCTCTAAAGATTGGTGATGTTGAGCATCTTTTCATGTGTTTATTAGCTATTTATTTAAAATTTTTTTTTAATGTTTATTTATTTTTGAGAGAAAGAGAGAGACAGAGACAGAGCACGAGCAGGGGAGGGGCAGAGAGAGAAGGTGACACGGAATCCGAAGCAGGCTCCAGGCTCTGCGCTGTCAGCACAGAGCCCGACGTGAGGCTCAAACTCATGAACCGCAAGATCATGACCTGAGCCAAAGTCAGACATGTAACCGACTGAGCCACCCAGGCGCTCTATTTATTTATTTTTAAATGTTTATTTATTTTTGGAAGAGAGAGAATGCGCATGAGTGGGGCAGGTGCAGAGAAAGAGGGAGGCCAAGGATCCGAAGCAGGCTCTGTGCTCACGGCAGAGAGCCCAATGCGGGGTTCAAACTCGAGAACCATGAGATTGTGACCCAAGCCAAAGTCTGATGCCTAACCAACTGAGCCACCCAGGTGTGCCTCGTTATTTAAATGTATGCCTTCTTTGGAGAAATGTCTATTCAAGTGCTTTGCCCATTTTCTAATCAGGTCGTTTGCTTGGTTCTTGAACTTTTATGTATATATTTAAATGTGTATCATCAGAAAACATGAAATTATTTTTGATGAAACTAAAACAGAGAAAGGGGATTATTTTTTAAAGGAAGCTAATGCACTCTGATTTTTTTTCGTATCTTTTCAATCATTATGATTTTTCTATCATTCTGATTATATCAAAAAGAAAGCCTCAATTTGTGCTATGGTTTTTAATGTTCTCTGAGTTTCAAAAATGTGGGAAATACAGAAACGTAGAAGGTAAGTCATCCAAATACAATTGTAAGCGCACAGTGTTTTTTATCCTAATTGTAATCACATTTTATGTATTACCATGACTTCTTGCTTTTGCGTGTGTGTGTCACACACATTTCCAGGCTACTGCATGAGAAGACCAACACTTCCTCTCAACCTCTCTGGGCCTCAGTTTCCACTGAGAGACCACTTCCAATAACATGGGGTAGGTAGTCAGCAAATAATTCTTTAAAAAAAATTTTTTTAATGTTTATATATTTTTGAGAGAGAGAGAGAGAGAGAGAGAGACAGAGTACAAGTGAGGGACAGACAGAGAGAGAGGGAGACACAGAATCCTAAGCAGCTCCAGGCTCCGAGCTGTCAGCACAGAGCCCGACGCGGGGCTCGAACCCACGAACTGCGAGATCATGACCTGAGCCGAAGTCAGACGCTTAACTGGCTGAGCCACCCAGGCGCCCCTAAATGGTAATTCTTAATACAGCTGCTGCCCAAATTTTATTGCCAGTCTTCTTAACACCTGTATGCTATTTTAAAAACAGTAACTGTTTCAAAATCAAAATAGCTCTTTATTTCCCTGTGTGTGGTCTCTGGAAGGCCCTGGCTTAAAGCAGTCCCTTTCACAGCCCTGCCGCGATGGCTGAAAACTTCCACGGTAGGATGTACATTTGAACCATACACCCAATGCTGAGAATGTTCTTTAAAAACTAACCCAATGGGGCGCCTGGGTGGCTCCATCGGTTGAGCGTACAACTCTTGATTTTGGCTCAGGTTGTGATCCTAGAGTCGTGGGATCGAGCCCCGCATCAGGCTCCACACAGCGTGGAGTCTGCTTAAGATTCTCTCTCTCTCTCTCTCTCTGACCCTATCTTCAGCTTGCACTCTCTGTCTTAAAAAATTAACCAAAGTTATTCATTTATTAGTCAGAATAGCTTTATCATTTTTTCCTGGTTGTAGAAGGTATACATTCTCAATGTAAAATACATACATATGATAGGTTAAGTTTAAAGGAAGAAAGTGAAAATCTCCAGGGAAACCCATCCCAGAGAGAACCACAATTTAAAAGTTGGTGGACATACTTCCTGACTTTTCTCTCTGCATATACATCTGTGTTTTCTTAAATGATAGGACTTTTAAAACAGAAATAGTATATATTCTCAAGAGCCTTCTTAATGTAAGAATAGCTATCACAGTATGAAAACTCAGTTTGTTGTTACTGTGGCTCTGGCACTTTATTTTTATTATAATTAAAAAAAGGTTTTTGGGGGGGCACCTGGGTGACTCAGTCGCTTAAGCGTCCGACTTCAGCTCAGGTCATGATCTTGCGGTCCGTGAGTTCGAGCCCCGCATCGGGCTCTGTGCTGACAGCTCAGAGCCTGGAGCCTGCTTCAAATGCTGTGTCTCCCATTCTCTCTGCCCCTCCCCCATTCATGCTCTGTCTCTCTCGATCTCAAAAAATGAATAAATGTTAAATTTTTTAAAAAAATTTTTAAGCAAGCTCTAGACCCAACGAAGGGCTTGAACTCATGTCCCCAAGACGAAGAGTCACATGCTCTACTGACTGAGCCAGCCAGACATCCCTGTGGCTATGGTGCTTTAGAAGACACCTTTGGGTTTTTAAGGTCTGGGACCTCCTTACCATCCAGAGAGTGAACAAGTTGTATGTTGTTGAAAGACTGGGGATTGGGGTGCCTGGGTGGCTCAGTCGGTTGGGCGTCCGACTTCGGCTCAGGTCGTGATCTCACAGTTCGTGGGTTCGAGTCCCGCCTCAGTCTCTGTGCTGACAGCTCAGAGCCTGGAGCCTGTTTCGGATTCAGTGTCTCCCTCTCTCTCTGCCCCTCCCCTGTTCACGCTCTGCCTCTGTCTCAAGAATAAATAAAAACATCAAAAAAAATTAAAAAAAAGACTGGGGATCTTTGCTGGCAATGGCTTCAGAAGCCATTTTGCTCTGCTGGGAGGGAAAAGAATGAGTGCATTATGGGTGGGAGGGATGAGAAAGTGGGCAGGAGCCTGTGGGGCGACTGGAAGAGGAGGCCTGGGATTCAGGTGTCCAGTACCATTCTTCAACGCGCTCCCGTCTTCACTTGGTGACCCAGAAAGTGCTGGGTCCAGTCAATAGGGGCAGAGCTTGAGTCTAGAGCACTATCTATCTGCCCAGGAGCACGTGAGCTTGAGGAAGTCCCTCCAGCACCGTAATCCAAGAACAGCAGGACCACACAGACTGCCCACCTTGTGAGTGTGGTCATTACTTTTGCTAACTGTCCTGTTGTCTTGTGAGTGCGAAAATCACTTTGTCGGGGTCTCGAAACGTCCCCAGATCATTCACTGCCCTCAGGCTTTCAGGGAACCACTGTTCATGGAGAGGAGTGATGGAGGGAAGCTCTCATAGCCTTATTCAGAGGACAAACAAGGATAAGGGAGGGGACATCCCTTTACAATAAAAATGTGACCTCCTAAATACCTATTGAATGTGTCTGCTTTTCTCTAGCTCTTTGCCGCCATCCGAAATCAGGCCCATCATCTTCTCCTGAGCTATGGCTTTGGCTGTACACCTGCATTTTTATTGTCTCATCTATTTTAAGGACATGAAACCGGGAAGACTCTAAAAGACAAGGTAGAGTGCCATAAACACAAGGATGTGGGAGGAAGAGAACTGGCCCGGGAGTCAGGGCATGTAGCCCATTCCCTGCCATTCATCTCCTTGTGGCCTTGGAGAGGTCCCTTCCTAGTTTCAAATTTCTCCTTCTGTAAGAAGGGGGTAGGACAGTGAATTCTATTCAGCAGTGCTCTCATCCAAAAGGGTGTGGGCAGGACCGAGTTGCAGGCACATTGGCTCCTTCACCATCTTGCCCAGCCCCAGTCCTAACCAACCCTACACGAGCATAATGGTTATTAGCTGGTAAGTGACCTGCCTATTTCTTCTGCAGAGGACGATAATGGAATTCAGAATATCTTCAATACAGTATTCATAATGTCCTGCATTCAATCAAAAATACTACAGACACAAAGAAGCAAAAAAAAAAAGGTCTCATTACCAAGGCAAAAAAAGTGACTGTAAACAACCTGAGGGAGCCCAGATGCTCTAATTAACAGAAAAAGATCACGGCACTTACAAATATGGTCAAAGAACGTTAAGGAAACTAGGGTTTTAGTGAGTGAACAGATAAGGAATCCTAGCAGAAAAACAAAACCCCAGGAGAAAAGGGAAATTCTAGAACTGAAAAGTACAAGTAACATAAAAGATTCACTTGATGAGCTTAAAATAGAAAAGAAATAGTAGAAGAAACAGTAGTTAAACTTAAAGGCAACCAAGAGAAATAACCCCATGTGAAAGATTAAAAAAAAGAAGAAAAATGACCATAGTTTTAGGGCCCTGTCAGACAATATGAAATGATATAACATAGGTGTAATTGGAGTCTTCGGGAATAATGAGTGAGAGTCAGGCAGGAAGCATTTGAAAGCATTTGAAAATGTCCCACATTAATAAAAACCAAAAACAACATTGATTTACAGTTTCAAGAAGCTCAGTGAACCCCAGCTAGGCATATCATAGTCAAATGCTAAAAACCAAATATAAAAAAATAATCCCAAAATGACATATAGGGAAGCAAGGATAAGATTTCTTGCTGACCTGAGAAACAACAGGGGTCGGAAGAGAATGAAACAACTTTGTTAAACTGGGGAAAGAAAGAAAGCCTGTCAACTCAGAATTCTGCATCCATCCAAAATTGGCCTTCACAAATGAGTGGGAAACGGCTTCAGATAAGCCAAGGGTGAGAAAATGTGTCCCTAGCAGACCTTCATTACAAGAAACCATTGAAGGAGGTCCCTCAGACCAAAAAGAAATAAGGCCAGAAGGAAAGCCAGGTATGCAAGAAGGTATGTAGAGTGCTGGAAATAGCAAGTAAGTGACCTGGTTTTACAATTTTGAATATTTTCCATTGACTTGCCTCTACCCCTCTGTCTGTCTCTCTCGTTTGTTCAAATCCCTGGCTAAGTGGTCTCATAGTGTCCACTAACCTTGTAAACCAGCTTTCAACCCAGTTGATAACCTATCAGTTCTACTTTTTTCCCTCTTGGGAAACAACCTTCTTGAAGCCTTCCATCCCCTGCTCCGGTCTGAACTTGTAGCTCTCAAGGTCTAGTGCACGGGTTTCATGCTGGCATCTCCTCCACTATGACCTTGGGAACTGCCTTTGTACCTCTCCTGTGTTGTGCCCCTATTTGATGGATCCCATATCTTTGTCTTAATCGGTTTCCTCTCACGTTCTGGTTTCTTTCTCTTTTAATCTGTGTCCCGTTGTATAGTTTTCCGATTCCTGCCACAGTTGTAAATCTTGGCATTTTCTTCTCGAACAAAATAAGCAGCTTTGTTTTGCAGTCGTGCTTGAAAATTCTGGTATTTGAGGTTCTTCTGCATTTATTTCTACTGGCTGTTATTTCTACTGGTTCATCATCGTAGTGTCTTAAATTTTTACGTGTCTTTGTGTTGGACATTCGGTCTTAGTTTAAAGAAACAACTTGAAGACTAAGATATTGTTGTTCCTCCAAAGAACATTTTGATTTGTTTTCCCTAGGTGCCTGGGGCTCCCAGCTATCTGAAATAAACTTAACCTGATTTCAGGGTATGAGACTTTCTGAGTTACACAGATGAATGGAAGACAGGCATGTGAGACATGATTTACATCCAATTCATCCTTACTCCTAGGGCACCATTTCTCAGGATATAGTCCAAGGCAGGCGATGGTTTACCAGACTTTTTATTCTGGCCTGAACCTGGACTCTGACTTTTGTTCCCTGTCCCTGGGAGTCCACCAGAAGTACCTGATCTCTTGGCTGCTTCTTGCTGATTAGAAAAATCTCCCTGAGCCAAAGTGACCCAAAGAGCTGGTCTTATCTCACTGGTTTGTTGTCCTCTCCTGGGTCTTGACTCACTACTTTCTCACTAAAATTATTTTGTTCACCATCTTTGATGTTTTCAGCAGGAGTGTTGGTCCCCATTGCCTAGTCTGCCATTTACAGAAGCGAAGTCTCTCTCTTTTACATTTTGGTGGCATGCATCCTCCAGTAGCTTCCTGAGAAAAAGTGCCCAAGAGTTAATTTTTGAGGCCTTGTATGTTTGAAAATCCTATCCTCATAATTGTTGGTTTGGCTGGATTTGGAACTCTAGGTTGGATATGAATTTTAATATTGAACGCATTCCTTCCTTGTATTCTAGCGGCCAGTATTTCCCTTGAAAAATCCAAAGCCATTCTGATTTCTGGTCCTTTTCATCTAATCTCTTGTTTTTCCCCTGGAAGCTCTTAAATCTTCTCTTTATCCTTGTATTTGAAGTTTTCATGATGAAGTTGCTTTGAGTTGGGCTATTTTCACTCACCGTGCTGGGCACACTGTATTCTTCCAGACTGGAAACTCATGTCTTTCAGCTCTGGGTATTTTCATGTAATATTTTTTGGATAATCTCCTCTCCACGCACCCCCCCCCCATTTTGTTTTAATTTTCCTGCTCTCTTTCTAGAATGTCTATCTAATATTTGTCTCCTGGAACAATTCTGTAATGTCCTTTTTCTTTTTGGTCCTATTTTCCCACTTTTTGCCTTTTTGTTCTACTCTTTGAGAGCCGTCCTAAACTTTTAATTTGCAGAAGTTCTTTCTTGTTCTCTAAGTGCTCCTGCTTGATGAATTAGGTCTCCAAGGATATTGTGGATTGTTAAACATTCTGCAGTGTGCATTACTTCCTTTTCATTTGAGTTTCTTTTTTCCTATTTGTTTCTTTTACTGTTAGAAGCTTTTTACTAGTGTCTTGGCCAGAACCAGGACGAGGTACGCCTAGGGTACAAAATTTCGGGAAGCACTCCCTTCTCAGGCTCATCCAAATGCAGGGTCAGCACGTGAGGGCGAGCGCCTCCTAAAATTATGCACGCTGGGCACCTTGCCTTACTCTAGTCCCCACTGTGGACCCTGATCCATATTTAAGGATGAGAAATGAACATACTCATTACGGATGAGTCTCATTAAGGATGAGAAATGACCCATGCCATGGAAGCTCCATGGCATGGGTTAGGCCTGTCCACTGGCTGCACTCTAGAATGCCTGGACCAGGACACAGACATTTGATTATGGCATCTTCACATGGACAGCATCTTAATTTGGGTTTTCTGAAAAGTGGAGGCTGAGAAAAGGGTTTGAGAGAAGGTAGTTTATTTGGGCATTGGTCTCCGAAATTTGGAGTCAAGGAGCTGAGAGAGTGACACGGGGCAAGAGAGAAAGCCAATATCAGTGTGTGCATGACTGAGGTCATCCCCATGGAAAACATGGGTTTTATTTCCCCTAGCTCTTCCCCTAGTCCTTAGAAGGACTCAGAGGTTGGGGCACCCGGGTGGTTCAGTCGGTTAAGCATCCAACTCTCGATTTCAGCTCAGGTCATGATCTCACAGTTCATGGGTTTGAACCCTGCACCGGGCTCTGCAATGATGGTGCAAAGCCTGCTTGGGATTCTGTTTCTCCTTCTCTCTGACTCTCCCCCGTTTGTGCGCTCTCTCTCTCTCTCAAAGAAATAAACTTAAAAAAAAGAAGCACCCAGAGGCCTCCCAGAATTGACCATCAAGAACAAGAAGCTGGAGCATTTATTTATTTGTTTTTTTTAATACAGTTAGAGGCTTAATCATACATTTACTTATTTACTTATTTATTGATTTATTTTTAATTTACATCCAAAATAGTTAGCATACAGTGCAATAATGATTTCAGGAGTAGATTCCAGTGATTCGTCCCCTACGTATAACACCCAGTGCTCATCCCCACAAGTGTCTTCCTTAATGCCCCTTACCCTTTTGGCCCATCCCCCCACCCACAGCCCCTCCAGCAACCCTCAGTTTGTTCTCTGTATTTAAGAGGTTCTTATGTTTTGTGCCCTTCCCTGTTTTTATATTATTTTTGCTTTCCTTCCCTTACATTCATCTGTTTTGTATCTTAAGTTCCATATATGAGTGAAGTCATATGGTATTTGTCTTTCTCTGACTGACTTATTTCACTTAGTATAATCCCCTCCAGCTCCATCCACGTAGTGGCAAATGGCCAAGATTTCCTTCTTTTTGATTACCGAGTAATACTCCACTGTGTGTGTGTGTGTGTGTGTGTGTGTGTGTGTGTGTGTATACCACAAATTCTTTATCCATTCATCCATCGATGGACATTTGGGCTCTTTCCATACTTTGGCTATTGCTGATAGCGCTTAAGACATGCGCAATGGTTGGGGCGCCTGCGTGGCTCAGTTGGCTAAGCATCTGACTCTTGGTTTTGGCTCAGGTCATGATCTCATGGTTCGTGGGTTCGAGCCCCACGTTGGGCTCTTTACTGACAGTGCAGAGCCTGCTTGGGATTTTCTGTCTATCTCTCCTTCTGTGTCTGCCCCTCTCATGTGCTCTCTCTCTCTCAAAATACATAAACTTTAAAAAAGAGAAAGAAACTCTCAACGGTTCCAATTTCTCCATATCTGGCCAACACTTGTTGTTTTCCGGGTTGTTTTCGTAGTAGCCATCTTAATGAGTGTGACGTAAATTTATTTTTAAGTATAATTGTGTCTCTCTATGGTCAACAAAAGCCATTTTCACTCGCCAGAAATAAAAAGAAAGGAAAAATGAGCACATAGTGCTAAATACATTGGTCTCCTCTACTAACCACCCTCCCACCCACCAGTAGTATCATACTCTATGAACTCGGGGCACAGCAGTACAGGGTCCTCTGTTCCCTCCACCTGCTGTTCCCTTCCCCTGCCTCACATTTGGTTGTAGGGCTGAAATAGCACGGCCCACTTAGGCTACACAAAGCGCTAGACCAACACCGGCGGGAGGGAGTGTCCTGCTTGTCAATTACTAGCTACCTAAGCACCTCAAAACATTGTCTGTTAGAACAACAGCGATCATTTGTTTTGCTCAGGAATCTGCGATTTGGCCGGGATGGCTTGTGATATCCGAGGACTGGGCAGGGATGACCCTGAACCACGGGGGGCTGCAACAGTAATGGGCCCCCTGGGCCTCTGTGTCCCTCCTTATGGGGTTCTCAGGGCCTTTCCACGGCATCTGCCCACATGGCTTCTCCGGCACGGAGTCCTCAGAGTAGTTGGACTTCTACGTAGAAGCTCAGGGCTCCAAGAGACCCGGCTGGAAGCTGTTGAGGCCACTTCTGCCACATGGGGTAACAAGTCACTGAGGTCAACCCGAACTCGAGGGGAGGGAACACAGACCCCGTACCCCAGGGGGAGGAGCGTCAAAGAATCCATGACCATCGTTAGCCCGTCAAAGAGAGACTTGCTAGGCACGGGTGTTCTCCACTCTGAAGACGGTGAGTGTCCTAGGCAGACAGAGCACCCCACTGCGGTGGCAGGACGAAGCCATGACTCTGGGGGCCCAAAACGCCCGTCCTGCGGCAGCTCGCCCCCTCTGTTTGGCTCCCGACCCATTCATGACTGCCTTTGATTTCTTTCCGCTCCTGGGCTGGGCCCGTGTGCCTTTCCAGTCTCTGCGGGGCCAACCGTGCTGTTTTATGTGCCCGTGGCATGAAATGGGTGGGGGAAATATGTGCATCTTGTGACAGGCTGCACTGTGGCTCTAATGCTTTGTGTGCCGGAGAGCGCGTGGGAGCCGGCCGCAGTCGAGCAGGCCAGACTTTCCGGAGCTCTGGAAGGAAAGTTGTTCCTTGCATGTTCAGTTCCAAGCGACAGAGCACGGCATTGCAATATGCCGCTGTTTGGCTTTTATAAATATTTTGTCCTAGGTCGGGAGCCGCTTCAACTTGGCTGTGTCAACGGCCCCTTTGGTACTCTCCAGATAAGTAGGTGACGGTATATTTTATCATAAGACACTTTGGAGAGTGAAGGAAGATGCTGTGAAATAACGATGACGCTAAAATCAGCCTAAACTCAGACTGTTCCCGGGAAAAGGACTTCAGATCCCCCTATCTCTGAGCTGTCTCCACCATCAGTCCCTCAACCAACCTGGGTCGAGCACCCCCTCTGCTGTGTCAGGCACAGGGCTAGGCTCCCGGGTGTGGGGGGGGGTGGTGGTAAAGGGGAGCCTGGTTCTTGCCCTCAGGCAGCTTGCTACTGAATCGCACGAGGCACACCTGAAAAAAATCCACTTCTGTGAGCAGGTGCCCGGACATGGGGGTGGCAGAAACTCCGAGGAGGTTCGGCATGGCGGGGGTGGGGGGCCGTCCGGGGAGCCCTCCGGAGAAGGAAGCACCCGGAATGGCTCCTAGAGGTGCAGTGGGTCGGAGCAGGGAGAGAGCAGCCCAGCTGGGAGCTCCTAAGGGCCTTCCCTCCAGCTAATATGTCCCCGCCAGTGGCGGGTGCTGCACGTACAGATGAGCGTCCGGGCAGCAAACGGGCAAAGGGCTGGAAAATGGAGCAGGCGGGGGAAGGCTGAACCGAACCATCCGTGAAGGTGACGGTGGGAGCACCGCAAGAGCGGGGCCTGGAGCACTTCCTGGAAGCATTTTATCTTCCAAGTTGAGTTTCCTCCCGGGAAGCTTGACTCATGAGGGTATTTTAAAAATGGAGCAAGTCAGAGTCCTGGCCACTCCAGCCCTTTCAAAGTCCCTATTTCCAACCTGGTCTGCCTCAAATCCAGAGGGCTGTGAAAGATCACGTGATTCCCCTGCTCCAGAAACTTCAGACTTTCCCTTGTTTATAGTATAGACTCTCTCTCTCTCTGATCCTTATCCTAGCTTGTAAATTCTGAGATCTGGCAGGCAGCATTGTTTTCCGTTGCAAATGACAGAAGCACAACTCACCCTAGAATGTAAACTCCATGGAAGCAGGCACTCAGTAAGCACTTGGTGAGTGAATAAGTGAAACCAGCTATTAAAAAAGGGACAAAGGGCGCCAGGGTGGCTGTTGGTTAAGCGTCCGACTCTTGACTGTGTCTCGGGTCATGATCTCACGGTTTGTGAGTTTGAGCCCCACGACGGACTCTGTGCTGACAGGGTGGAGCCTGCTTGGGATTCTCTCTCTACCCCCCCCCCCGCCCCTCCCCTGCTCACACGCGTGCACAAGCGCGCTCTCTCTCTCTCCAAATAAACTTTAAAAAAAGACTTTAACAAGATAAAGGCACAGTATGTGCTCCGGACCTGGGTCTAGGGACTCAAGGCGTCGTTTCCCTCAATCTCCCTCTGTCTTGTGTTTCTATGTGTTTCTATGTACACATCATCATTCTCTCCTGCGGAAGGTGGGCTTCCTCCCAGTGATGGACACGGTCAAGCGGGGTGAGTAGGGCCGTAGCCACATAGAGCTCCAAGCTTAGAAACTGCAGAAGAAGAAACGACTCTCTCCATTTCACGATAAAAAAAAAAAAAAAATCCCAGGGAAGTAGTCTCATTGGTGAGGCTGGGAGCTTTCTGTAGCACCGCTGGCACGGAAGGGGACACGAGTCGCTACGATTGACCTGACCTGGGTCATGTGCTTGGCTGGAGGCTAAGCAGTTTGTTGCCGACGGTGTGGGCAGGGGCAGTTCACCCAAGGAAAGAGCAGGAGAGCTGTTATCAGGAGAAGTTGAGGACCCTGGTACCGGTAGGAAAAACAAACAAAAAGCCAGAATGTCTAGGGACCAGTGCCTGAATACTCACTTGCAATGGGACTGGGGTGGAAGCAGTCCCGGACTGTGGGACAGCCCGGAGGGGCCTGCAACACCCTTGAAATGCTTTTGAGGTGTCAGTTTTATCTTTTTGGATCTGTGCTGCTTTCCACAGGAAAACGAGGCTTTAAACGATTCGATCAAATTTGCGCTCTAGGAAGTTGTGCCATAAGTATTCTGTGGCTTTTTGTACCCCTTGGGACACCCTCAATGGTCTGAAGAGCTCACGTTGAGAGGCCAGACTTGACCTTAACAATTTCCTCCAGACCTATTTCCTGACTGCCTCGGTGCCATGCCATATCCAAGCCTGCCTGTGCCTGTGCGGGGCCGTCCTCCCCTGCTGGGATGTCCTCCCCTGCCCTCTCCGCCTCTTCTGGCCTTGCCCACCTTCAAAGGTGCTCATCAGGCCCCACATTCTTTATAGTGTCTGCCTGGGTGGCTCCCTGTGTCCTTTATACACAGCGTATTACGGTGGAGAGAGCCCCGAAAATCAAGGTTCCGGTTCTAACGTTGCCACCGATTCTCTGCACGACCTCTCTACGAGGTATTTCCTCTCTCTCGGCAACTCAGTTTCCTCTTCTGTAAAATGAGGGATTGCACTGACCCCGTGAGCAAAGGGCAGCTCCCAGCTCGTTCGGCGCCTGCTCCTGCCCCCCACCCAGCCCTTCTTGGCATAACCCCAATTGGGAGTGGTCTCTCCACTGGCCAAATTCTAGGACATTTTATTGGTCCAGAAATTCAGGGCCTAGAGCTTTTTTTCACTGGTAAATGAGAGTTAAGGTCAGTGCTTATATTAAAGATCTCTCTCTCTCAGCTGGGCATGAGGCCTTCCATTTAGTAAGGGGACCCTCCCACACTCTTCCCTATTTTACACTCTGTCTAGCAGGGACTACAGTGAAGCCTAGGGAAAGGAGGACACTGGATAATTTGGCTGAACAAAGCAGATTCTCTGTGTGGTCCGACCTGGCTCAGAAGAAGGTCAAAGCACCAGCTGATCCCAGTTTTATACCCAATGGCAGATGCAGGAAAGGATTCATGTGTTCGAGGCCTCTCTGGCTCAGAATCCCCTTACCCCTCGCTCCTGTCCTCTTCTCTCCCAAGTCAGCAGCACAGAGCCGGGCCTCCAGAAAATGTGCTCAGATTGATGGAATGAGGTGGGGAAAAATGTTTATGAAAGACATACAAGACATACAGAGGGGGTGCCCGGGTGGCTCAGTCGGTTAAGGCTCCAACTCTTGGTTTCTGCTCGGGTCATGATCTCACAGATCCTGGGATTGAGTCCCACGTAGGGCTCCACACTGATCATGAAGCCTGCTTGAGATTTTCTCTCATCTCTCTCTCTGCCCCTCTCCCACCCACCCACACACTCTCTCTCTCTCTGCCCTTCTCCTGCTCATGCTTTCTCTCTCAAAATAAATGAACTTAAAAAAAAAAGACATACAGAGGAGTACACATGTCGCCAAGGATGACTTTGGCTGTATGACTGTTCTTAAGCAGAACAAAGGCAGGACACCAGGAAATGGGAAGAATGTTCTTTCAAGTATATTTTTGCCTCGTGACTGCAGCTTCTGCTTTAAAGACTAAGATACAGGTTTTGAGAGTAATGCCCAGTGATAGGGTCTTGCTCCAGAGTGCGACTAATTCTTTGGGGGAAACTGTTTCCCCAAGAGAGCATCGAAGAGGGTGGGAGAGGCCGTACATCCTCTTCTCATGCGGTATCTCCGTTCAAAGAAGTGCAACTGAGGAATGCTCGAGCCCTTGGCCGGTGTCTTCTCAGGCCAGGGGCCTGGTATGTTTCCAAATGGTTATGTCTCTCTTAACAAAACAGGGAAAGCCTAAATTCGGGTGTCACATGGGCCCCCCGACACCAGGGCAGCTCTGGAGCTCAGCAGAACCGGTGGCAAGATGCAGGGGGCTTTATCTGCCTCTGCAAAAGATCGGCTGGGTGGAATTAGGTTTCCTGTAAGGTGTTTTCCTGACTCAGGCACGTCCCAGATGGGCCCATGTGTCTTGAGGCCCCAGGCAAGCGTCCAAGTCGCGCCATCGTGAATTGCTCTTACAGGAAAAGGAGCCTGTTTCAACTTTCTATACTTCTTAAAGTGTTACTTTGATTAGACAGGAGATAGCAGTGTGTTTAACGATATTACTATTATTACTCTGTCATGGTTATATTTTTAAATTATGCTTTCTCTACCCTTTGCCAAGAGCAAAGGAGAACACACATTTGCACTGCAAAACCAACCAAAGCTGTGTAGGGTTGGCCCAGACAGGTTTGCAAATGTCTGCTAGGCCCTTGCAAGTCTGCTAGAGACTTGCAAATAGGAAGTCTCTCCCTATCCCCAGGTCAGGGGGCTATGATGTTTTTTAAAAATAAATACAAACTCTTTATAAAAAAAAGGAAGTTTTATTATCGCTATAAAAGTAATGAATTTTGTTGTTTGTACAAGTATTACTTGGAAAATACATAAAAGTATAAAGGGAAGAACAGATATCATCTATAATACTAGAACCCACAAATAACCACTATTAAATTTTAATATATTTCTTCCTAGCCTTTTCTCTAAATATTGATACAAAACTATGGATGCAAAATGTCCCCAATACACTCATATTACATATTCAGGAACATATTGCAAAAATAATTTTGTACCTTACTTTTTATTACTTTATCATATCGCAACCCACAGATAAGCATTATAGGATTTTTGGTGTGCTCCCTCCAGCCTCTTATCTGTATATTGATACAAAACCATGCATGCAAAATGCTCCCAATATATTTATACTGCATATTAGGAACACATCGCAAAAATAGTTCAGCATCTTTCTTTGACAGACTCTTGGTATACTTTCTCCTAGCCTTCTTTCCATATTATTGATGCAAGACTATGAATGCAAAATGTTCCCAATACATTTATATTACATATTAGGAACACATCGCAAAAATAGTTCAGCATCTTCCTCTGATCATGTGTGCCGCCCGAGATCACCACTATTAAGGTTGTGATCTATTTCCTTCCAGCCTTTTATCTCCATATTGAAACCAAACTGCACACGGAATGCTCCCTATACTCCTAGATTGCATAGATGGAAACTGCGAGCACTTTGCATGTTTCTGTTAGCATCACGTATTTCGTCAGGGGCACAGTCTCGTGTTACTTACTAGATGCACCATATTTTATTTACCCCATCCTTCATTGTTGATCACCAGGATGTTCCTAATTTCCATCCTTACAAATCCTAAACTGAGCTTTTTTATGGATTCTTTTTCTGTGGCTTTTTGTTCATGCAGTTTTTGTTGTTTCTTGACCATTTTTAGAGGGTCAACATATTAACGATGAGCCCCCTTATGTCTCAGTGCTTACAGCTAATGTATTTCCAGTTGTTTGCTTGAGCAGAAATCCTTTAACATTCTGGCACGAATATAGAAGTTTCCATTCATTAGAAAGAAACTTAAAGTCTGACCCCCGCTTCCCATGAAACTACGAAAATACAACTCAGCCCCTTCTCCTGCCGTGGCAGCCACGTTCTTCCTTGCTTAGGGCCCACTTTTTCCCGATCTTTTCATCAGCTGGTCTTGCAATACTTACCAGCTGTATTGCTGTGAAGAGGAGTGGCTCCCAGACCTTTCAGTTATCAATCTGTCACAAGTGCACAGTGGTCTCTCGTGACATGATGATCCCCGAGATGTCTGAGGTCTGTGCATCCTTGACCCAAATTTTCTGGGTTGCCCGTGACCCCTAAAGGCTTTTTAGAGAATTATGTTTGACAACATAACAAAACAACACGGCATAACAAACACACAGGGAAAAGGAGAGAAAGAAGAGACTCCAGCTCAAATCCCAGCACCTTAGGCAACAGGTATGTTTGTCTTGCATGGTCTTTCCAGTCAGTGCCTGCTCCTGTTTAGACCTACATTTCCATCATGGTGTCCACATGATTTTATGTCCTGATTTGTAAAACTTGGTTATCATAAGCATTTTCCAGGTTTCCACATAGGCTTTATAATTATTACTTGTAACAGCCGAAAAAGGTTCCACTGAGTGAGTGACCACATTAAGTTAACCCCTATGGTTGAACATTCCACTTGTTTCCTTAAGGTTAATTTGGTTGAATCTATAGAAAGTAACAACATGGGCCACAGATTCTAATGAACTTCAAGCATTTGTGGGTTGTACATATCTACTTGTACACGGCTGGGTACTTTAGTCACTATTTCCTCATCCTGGGGCCAAATCTTGGGCCTCCCCCAGGAAGTGCTCAGGGTGTAGGCAAAAGCTCATTATAAGACTGATCAATATCACCTTGAATTTTTTTAACCAAACGAATTCATTTCCGACTCTAGTCACTACTGTGTAGAGGGTATATAAGTAAGCACCGCATGAGGTCTGGAGGGAGAGCCTTGAGACCAGCCTGAGCCAAATCCCTAACCTCCAGAAGCCCCAGTCTTCTTGTTTGTAATTGGTTCTTTTGACTGCCTTATCCTATTTTTCTCTTGTTACAAGTAGAAAATGTGAAAATATTTGCAAAAACATGTAAAAGCACGCTACAACCGCAAGGTGCTGGGATTACTGGGATTCTGACTATTGCGGTTTTTGTGACCAAGACCTTTAAAAGATCTGGTCTTGGGAGAACGGTCCGGTCTGGAGAGCGGGTGGAGGTGGGGAAAGGCGAACAGGTGAAGGAGCTGCCTCAGCAGAATCACACTTCAAAGCAATGAGGACTCCCAGCTCTGTTCTCAGCTCCCAGACCAACAGCGGTAGCGGTGGCGGCGGTGAAGCCCCGGCCACCTCCCCCCCTCCCCAACCCCACCCCCCACCAGCTGCCCAGATTGTTGAGCTAGTAAGGGGGAGAGCTCCAAAGCCTGAGCCACTACAGGAAATGGAGATCTTTTCAGGGCTCCTCCCTAATGGCTCGATTTACTATCCTGCGGGGGTGGGGGTGGGGGGGTGGTTAAGGCTTTTTGAACTTGCCAAAGAGATCAATTGTGGAGGAGGGGAGGGAGGCTAAGGTGGTGGCTAGGTGAAATGGGGTGTTAGGGATGACAGATCTTTGTTCATTCACTGAGCAGTAACTAGTGGGCAGGGTGAGTGGGGTGGAGGGGGCAAGGAGATATACATTTGCTAGAATTGGGGTGTGTGTGTAAGAATATAGATGTATCTGTATACATATATACTTTTTTGAGATTAATGTAATCATTCAAAATACATATGCATATATAAAATTTTAGGGTTATGACGCTAAGTTATGCTGCAGGCCAATGGGAAAACAGATTTCTAAAAGTTTATGCCAACTTGGATATAGCCTTCGGTTCAAGTCTTTCAGGCCTATCGATAAACTCATTGATCTCCCCGCCCCCAAAATGCTTTTTGAACCTATTTTTACTTTCCTCTTGCACTGTCTCTTGGCAAAGCTGTGTAGAAGTGAACTCCCGCCTGCGTGGGAGCACTTTTTTCCAAGTGTTGCCCTGAGCTCTAGGGCCCAGGATCCGGGAGAAATGAATCTGCTGCCCCATCTGCCTCGAGGGTTGCATAGGTACGGTGTTTTAAAACAGCAAAATAATTTGAACTGCAGAGTCCTTCTTAGGTCTTTTTAATTGGACAGTTGCCTGTATTAAAGGAAATCAAAAGCAGCATACAATCACTCCATCTCTCAGCACGGGAGTGTATCCAACTGTTTTCCTGTTTGGGGTTCCATTTTAGTCCTTGTCTGCACGCCCGCATAAATTTGTACGGAGTTGCAACCACTGCCTTTTTGTGTGGCCCTGGTTATTGGCATCTAGTTTCCCAAGTAACACTGACACACATCTGTTCAAATCAATTGACGTTCCCATCATAACTGACTCATTTGGCGGGAAAACCAAGTTGAACATGCCAGTTGGAACAAAGATGCGTGGGTATGGGGGAGCAGCAGGGAGAAAGAAATGGTGGGAGAGGGTATTTTGTCTTACAGATCATAAAACATTTTCCAATAACATTTTTAAGGGATGTATAATATTACACTCAGTGATTATATTTTACCCCATGTCGTGGGACACTTGGGTGGTTTTCAATACCTAGTGAGTTAAAAATGCATATAAATTACAGACTTTAAGAGACGATTGTATTTTCTTGAAACAGGAGTCTTCTGCGTCCAGATCCCGGCCAAGAGTGTTGACGTAGTGTGCCTTTGTTGGGGGGGGGGGGGAGTCAGTACTGCTAACTGGAGATGCTGGATGCCTTCAAAAAAAAATTCCTGTGATTAAATTTGTCTTAAGATTATGTTCAGTTATAGATCATAAAAGCTACCTGTATATCTTAATCCACAACTTAATGTCCATTTTTGAATTTAGAGCTAGACTAGGCTTTTCCTAGTTTGAGAGCCGCGTCTGCCTAACGGACTGAATACAGTGCTGTGTGCACGGAGCTTCCTCACTAACAGATAACACGTGTTGGGAAAAAACCGAGAAAACAATGGAAAGGTGCCTCCTTGAAGGTGTGACACTGGATCGAGGGATCAGCCCACTATAAATTGATTCGCTTTACACAAGTCTCCCACACGTCATGATGCACATTCAGCAGTGTTGAAAAAACAATTTTAAAGAATACCTTGGAGAGTTGCTAAAGAGAATTTATAGTCCGGAACGAATTGCCATCTTCTTCATTAACACCGAAATGTTTGACTAAAATATTGCTTTATTCACATTTTTGTCCTTGGAGGAAAATCTAGGCACACTGCAACTTGGACCGCGTGGCTAATGGTGCGAGATGAATGTTTTAAGTCAGCAAAGGGCACCGCGCAGTCCGAGGGCGGAGTGGACGCCCTGGACCTCGAGGCCCCTGGGGGGGGGGGGGGCATGGAGAGGAGGCCCGGCGTCGGGAAGGCAACGCCCCCCGCCCCCCTGCCCGCCCTCCGCCCCGCGCGGCTCCCCGCCGGCCACCCGCTCACCTGGGTCCTGCGGCTGCCCACCGGAGGGAGCCAGAAGGCGCGGGCGCCGTCCCCCGGGGGAGGGGGGGGGGGAGAGGCTGGGCGCCGGCTGCCACCGGGCCTCCTTCTGGCCCGAGGGGCGCCAGTACAGAGCGGGGAGAGGGGGAGAAGGGAGGCCGGTGAGAGGCTGGAAGGCCGCTGCGAGGTGCCTCCCCGACCCCCGGGGGGCGCAGAGGCAAGGCGGGCGCTGGAACCCGTTCGCCGGCCAGGCCCCGGGACCGCGCGCCGGAGGGGTCCCGGCGGCGGCGAGCGGGCGGGGCCCGGGTGGCTGCGCCCCGGGGAGCCCGAGGGGCCGCGGCGGCCGGAAGGGCCCCAAAACGCCCCGCGCCCGCCCCAGGCGCAAGGGAGTCTGGGAGCGCGGCCGCGTGGGCGCCGGGGCCCGACCGACTCTTCGCTCGGGGCCGCCCGGAACCCCCCGGAACCCCGGCCTCCCCGCACCGCAGATCTGCCAGACTGCCAGGGCCCCGGCCGCGGCCCCGGCCCCGGCCCCCGCGAGGCCAGTTCGAGGCAGCCCGCGCCCGCCAGGGGGGCTTTTGGTGTTTTGTTTCTTCTAAGAGGACCTAAAGTGTGGGGAGGACGCCACACCTCCCTTTGTCCTCTACCTGTCCGTGCGCCAGGTCAAAAGCCCTGCACAGCTTTAGTGGCTTCCACAGATAAAGTAAGGCCTCAACCAGGGGATCAGCCGTCTTTTCTCTAGGCCGACTATCCCGGCTCTATCCCGCCCCTAGCCGACCGGGACCCCCTGTGAGGGGTGCAGGTGGCTCTAGAGGTCGATGGCTGTGCGACACGAACGAGCCGCAGTGTCGGAGTTTGGAGGCACGAAGGGCCCCTGGATCGACAGCTCGGGTGCTGCCGTTTTCTTGGGAAGTGTCAAGCCAGTACCTTGCCAGCGGGGTAACAATCTCTTTTCTGTGAGGCCCCTGGAGCGACAAAGGTGGCCTTGGGGCAGCGCCTCCAGAGTGGAATTCTGGGACCAGATTTGGCGACATAAGGCAAGAAGCAGCTAGAAAACGCAGAGCCTCATCCCGGAGCCACCCCCCTCCGGCCCTTGCTCTGCTGCAGGCCTCAGATCGGGCAGGTCAGGGCCTTCCCACCCGCATGCTAGGCCTCGCCCGGATCCCTCGTTGCCCGCCCCGATCCCTCGTTGCCCAACCCCAAGGAAGGTCCCCGCCACACAGCTGGGGAGGGGGCGGGAGGGAAAGAGGGTGTCGGGAAGGGGCGGAAACGTGAATCTTTCCTGCACTCCAAAGCCCTCTCCACATGCAGGATGTGAGCCCGGTTCCCAGGAGCCACAGAGTGGCCTGGGAACTGCTTGCAGCGGGTCACCCTTCCTGCCACCTCTCGCTCCTTTTCCAATATCCAGCCCTCCTTGACTTGTTGGGCCTTGAAGGTAGTCCTTTTTGTCGTGTGGGTGGTATTCTAAGTGATCGGGAAGGGATCTTTGCAATCGTTTACATTTTACCTGGGCAGGGAAAGGGGTGCTACGAGGAAGCATCTTTCACAGCCATTTACGTATCCAAAGACGGGCAATCGTTTGAGGGACAGCAAACGCGCCACGCGCTAGTCCCGGGCCTAGCTGCTCGCTCCTCCCGGGGCGGACACGGCAGGCGCCGCACTAGGACTTACCTGGCGGCTGGGCCCGTGCGGCTGTCCCAGCCTTGCCCGGGCAGCAGAAACAATACTCCAGAGCACCGATCGCCCACTGCAGTACTGTTCCCGCTGCTAGGGCACGGCTGAGAGCGGGCCACCGCGTCCCTGCTCGGCGCTCAACGCCTGCGCGCAGCCGTCGACCACCCCCCTCCCCGAAGTCGTCGCACAGCCCTGGCCCTCTCCCCGGACTATGGCGGTGCCTCGAGGGCGGGGAGAGGCGTAGAGGGAAGAGGAAGAGAGACCGAAGCCCCCGCCCACCTACCTGCTCCCGAACTGGCCTTTGGGAGCGGGCGCCCCGCGGGACCCCACGTCCAGCAGAACCCAACCTTCCAACTTCCCCGCGAGGGGGTATAGCAGCGCCTCACGTTTTGAACCGTTTAAAGCACTTCAAAACATGAATTGCTGCTGCATCCCCTCGGAGTCAACGAAGGGGGATCGTTCTGGGGTACCTGCAGGTGGAGAAAGACATGATGACTGGAAGGAAGCCCCGTCAAGTCCCGCCCGAAGGCGAGGAACAAAGCAAAACGCAGGACTAAGACACGTCATTCCAGATCGACGTACTTTTTAGAACTTCACCGCGTGACTTCCAGGACTGGCAGGTGGAGCGAAGGGTGTGGCTCTCAGTATTTTTTTCCCAGAGGCTGAATCTTGGAAAAGTGTAGGGTGAAAATCAGAGGGGTGGGAGTCAGGAATGAAGGTGGGAAAGAATCTTACCTCTGAGAGTAATAATAATAAGATAAAATAAATTGAGGCGCTTTGGCAATATCCGGGTCACTCTTGCCAGCTTTAAAGTATTAGGGAAACGTCTTCCTGCTGCAGGCTATGAACCGTAAGTCTCATTTAATGTCCCCATTAAAAAAAAAAAAAAAAGAAACTTTTCACTTATTGATTAAAGGTGATAACCAAAATGTCTCTGGCAGCTTCAGCTGATTCTAACACATAAGAGAGCTGGGAAACACAGCTGGTCCATACGAGCATCCGAGGTCCTTTTTAACCCCCCAGTGCCCCATTCTTGCAGCAAACGCCCTGCTTTGAGCTCTTCCCTCGAGGCACCAAAGAATGAGAGATAACTGCCCCTAAATAAGATACCTGGATGTTTACGTATAAACCTGGCTATTCAAAGTTATTTATAAATAATTTATACCTTTCAATGTCACCTATCAAAACAAATCAAAGCATTTTAAATACTTGATGTCAATTCACTCCTTCCTGTGTCAAGCAGTTCCACAGAAACTATTTCATGTCCTGAAATGGCCGGCACAGTGCATACTCCTTAATGATTAACTCATTAGATACCACTTTTTTCCCTTCTTAAAATGGACACCCATCAGCAATAAGTTACAAGGCACCCACTCCCCCTCCTTTAAACGAAATAGTCAATTAAGCAGAGAAGAAACTACTCTGTAACCTCAACCACACACCTAAAATTTAAAACAACAAAGCCACCACAAAACTCTAATGGGTTCGCAAATTAAAATACGTTTCAATACAAGTAGCGGACACTTGAAGCATCCAACCAAATCTGCTAAGTGTCTTGGTTCACTTAAAAATCACGTCGGTGTTTCAGAGCCAGTACAAGGGATGTCGTGTCCTACTTACTGGTTGGTAAAACGAGCAGAGTATTTAATCAGACTAACAACAACATTCCTAACACCAGACAGAGACCCAGTGTTACCAATTACACTGCTTATGTCACGGTAAACACGGTTATTAATATAGCAACTCCATTCCCTCAACTGGGACATACAGTTAAGTGTTTCTAAATTCCATCTCGTTCTGGCTATGTTATGTACAAACAACTCTTATAGTGACTTTTGGGATTAATGGTGAAAAACGTCCTTGGTTGCCCTTAAAAAGAAAGAAAAACATGTTTAGCAAATGTACAGTTATATTTTGAAACTCCACAACCCTCTCCCAATTAAATATTTACGTTCCACACAAACATGTGAAGCATCACATCAGATGTTAAAGTCATCCCTAATTTCACATTTCCTTAGTTGACTACTTAGCAAAACAAAAGTTTATTCGAAATAGCAATGGTGTCAAAGGCGAAGGACCCGTCCAGATCGCTCTGCAAACTCACTGGAATTGAATTCATTTGTACCTTTCACTTAACCCCTTTCTTCTCTCCCAGTGACAGGACAACGACTTACATTCCTAAAGAGGCACCTCGATCCCCTACTTTACAGATTTCCCTTTAGACTGAAATTTACTTACGAAAACAGATTACAAAGAGGCGTCTGGTCACTTCAGGAGATGGTCAGTCGCTGATACAATAGACAAAGAATCGATACTTTCGAGTGGCCCATAGCCCCACCCCCTGACGAACTGAACTGTGTTCGGCCAAATCATTTAAGAGCCAAAGAATACGCCTCTTCTTCCGTTCATATTTTACAACGTTTTGTCTTAATTTTGCAAATGCCTTCTTCCCCACGCCCCAGACACACGATGTACCTTCCCTTGGCGCGTTCCTGCCAAACTTTCCTAATGTCAAGTTTCCTCCAGGGAAAACTAAACATCTTTGAAAGTTTTAATTGGGAAAAGACAATGCGAAATTAACCACATTTCTTTCTAACACATATTTGCCTGCTTGCATATAAGAGCCACGAAAAGTCCATTTACAGTCTGTCAAAACCGGTGGCTCCCGACCCTGGCGAGGCTGACAGTCGGTCACTGCCCCTCTACTCGGTTTGCTCTCCCCACCCCTCCATGTTAGCTTTTCTCCAGCCCGTTTCCTAAGAATTTTCCCTGCCGTAGTCGTGTGCTAAACACTTTCAAGGTCTGTTTCGCCCGCACCCTGGCCCACAACGCGCTTTACAACCCCAAAGCAACACTGAACTTTTTCAGCATTGTCACCAGATTTTTTTTTTCCAGTCTGCCGTAACCAACGTTACTAGCGGGGAAGACGCCAGCCAACAAGTCCCTTTTAAAAAAAATCGCATGTCACCTCTCGCTCCACTCGAAAATGGCGCCGAAATCGAAGAACTTCTTAAATTTCATTGTCAGCTTTTTGCAAAGGTTTCTGGGATTTTCCTGCGAAGCTGCTTCGCCTGGTCTGAGAGCTAGCGAACGAGCAAGCAAGCAAGCAAGCGAGAGAGGGAGGAACGGGGTGGGGGTGGGGGGAGCACACAGACAGTGAGAGAGCGGGGCCAGGCGGGGAGCAGGACCGGGACTTGGGAGACCGCGAGGTCGCGGGGCGCGGGGGCCGGGCACCGAGCAACGGGGACCGGGGCGCCGGGAGCCGGGGTGGCGGCGCTGAGGGCGCGCTCTCGCGCTGGCTTCGGCGAAGCTCGGAGAGCGGCGTGGCGGAGGCGGAGCGGAGCGAGGGCCGGAGCTGTGCACGCACGGGAGGCGAGCGGGGAGCCAGCGGAGAGCCTCCGGCAGCGGCCCTAGAAAAAGCCGGCTCCGGGGGCGTGGCCACGCGGTGCTCACGCTCCCACCCCCCCCTCAACCCCTCCCCGTCCCGCGCGCCTCTCCCGGGCCCGGGGGCGGAAGGGGGGGGGAGGGGGCGAGGGGAGCGGCGAGGAGGTGGGGGTGTGCGGGCGCTCGACGCCACAGCCTGGGCCCGCAGCCGCCAAGGGCCGAGGGGGGCACTGGGCGCGCGGAGTAGCCGATGCAGAGCCGAGTAGCGGGCTTCAGGGAGAAAAGAAAGAGTGTGGAAAATGGCAAAGCCAGGGGCTCTAGGTAGCGCGGCGTGCACCCAGAGACCGACAAGACGGTCGCCGCCCCACGCCCATCGGTCCCCTCGCGGTGCCCTCTGAGCTGCCGGAAGGGAGTAAGGTGGCTGAGCAAAGACCCCCCCCCCCTTCCCGGCGCTGAGCTCGCTGGGGGTGCCTGAAAAGGTTTGGGGAGGAGATGGGGGTCTGGGACCGCGTGAGTGGGGCTCTCCCCACGCGAGTCCAGACTTATTGGGACTCCCCGGCCCCCGCCGTCTGGCCAAGCTCTCAGGGAGAGAGGCCCCTGGCACGAGGGGATCCCCGAACAGGCTGGCCTTCCGCACTGGGGGACATAGCACGGAGGGAGGGAGCAGTTGTCTACCCAAGCCCCATTCCAACAAGGGAAGCTGATTTTAAGACGAAGTGGGGATACAGGAGGGGAAGAGCCCTTATTGTGGGTGCTGTTCGGGACGGAGAGTTAATTTCCTTAGGTGTGAGAATGGTGAAGACAAGTACGAGAACGTCCGTACAGTTAGAAGATGCACGCTGAAGTGCAGAGGTGAAAAGTCACAAAGTCTGCAATTTTCAAATGATGCAGCGAACACACGCTCGCGCGCGCGCGCACACACACACACACACACACAGAGGAAGCAAGTGTTGCAATAGGGCAACAGTTGTTATATCCAAGTTGGTGGGGGGGGGGGTGGTAAACAGACCGTTCCTCTTGTTGTTCTTTCAACTTTTCTGCATATTTGCAAAGTGTCAAAATAAACATTTTGTGAGCCATCCTTATGAAGTAGTGCCTAAACGCTGTCTATGAGCGCGGCTTCTTTCTCTCTGCCCGTCCCGGGTGGGACAAATCCGCCAGCAAGCAGGACTCCAAGCGAGCCGGCTCTGGACGGGAAGGGCAGTGGGTAGCGCGGCCCGCGGCGGCCACAGCCCGGGACACCGCACGAAGGAGGGCTGGGGCCCCGGGGCCCTCGGGGCAGGTGGGCAGCTAGGCGCACCGCGCGGCTGAGGAACTGCCCGGCGCGATCGCTGGGACCGGGGCCGCCCCGGCGGCTCTCGGCGACCCCGGGTCCCACTCCGGCTGGGTGGACTCCGCCGTGCCTGGCCGCCTGCGCCGGGGACGAGCGAGGAGAGCAGTGGGCCGCGGGGAGCAGAGCCGCGCGCTGACACCGCCGCCGCGGCCCGGGTCCCCCGCACTCCCCGAGGGAGGCCGAGGCTGTCGCGGCCTGCGTCCAGCGCCTGAGAGCGGGGTGGTGGAGGAGCGCGCGCGGGCGCTAGAAAAAAAAAAAATCAGGTGCGGAAAGAAAATGGAACAGGGGCACACACACGCACGCACACACACGCACGCAGGAAATCAGTACACAGAAATAGAACCACGGATTCCACCGTGCTCGGCTCTCGAGTTTCTTGAGCTCCTTAACTCTCGCATGCATTTTACTGTCATGTTTCTGTAGGTCTGATGTAAAAAGTTTAATTTCTTTGCCAGAGCGATCTCGCAGACCCAAGGCGTTGCAAGTGCTGCGCGGCCTTTCGCTGGTGTCTGCGGCTTTTTTTTTTTTTTTTTTAGAGGTGGGGGGGAGGGAGAATGGAGTCTAACAGGGTCTGCAAAGGCTTTAAAAAAAATATCCAAGAGGATTGTACGACTAAGATTGGGTTTTCAGGAAGGGTTTTAAAACTGCAGTGACTTGTACGGCTTCGGTGGGCGCTAAAAACTTATTACTGAACTACAGTTTCCCTATTAAAGTCTTCAGAACTCTTCGTGGACAGGCTGAAAGCTTGCCGGTCCGTCAGACGTGACTGAACAAGCTTCTAAATCCTCAGATCATTTATAAAGCTCCAGTGTCCTTGGGGTGAAAGACTTCTCTGGGCTTTTAAGGCTCGGCTTCGTGGGTAAATTTGCTTATGTTGATCTAACTGCATGTAAGCATTTATTCTCCTACCTAGATTAGTAGCAGGGCAGAAGATTCCAGCACCTTAAGACAAAAGTCGAGTTTGTGGCACGTCCTGTAAAGAAAAATTGCAACAGCTTTCTTTATTAACCGCTCTTTGCTACATCAGCAAATTAGAGAGCCAGTTGAATATTGATGAATTCTTTGAGGGTGAGTAACATGGCCCCAGGCCGCAGAAAGTGAGGGAGGGCAGGCTTAAGTATTTACTCAAGTGAACAATCTTCAAATATTTTTCGAATATGATGTCTCAAGGATTTTCTTAGGTTTTCTTAGGACCTCTGGAGCAAACCCTAATTCTGCAAATGGCTTCTCATTTTAGTAGGCCCTTCCCAACTGGACAAACTCGCAGGACTTAAATTGCCCTCCGAAGTGCTTAGAAACTCGTCCTGGGATTAGAACCCTGCTCGACTCAGCAGCGGCCGGGCCCCACGTCAGGGAGGCCCTCCACCGCTAGTGAGGCAACTTCTCACTGGGCCACTGGGACCCCAAAACGAAAGGGACGTCAGCCACTGTTTATTGTCATCTCTAAAGGACTGTTTCCAAGCTAGTGGTTTTCAGGAAAATAGCACATATTTTTTCTTCCTGGAGTCTACCATGAAACATTCAGAAATTACCTTGCTAAGAAATACTTAGAGTCAGCGGAGGGAGGGGAATTTAGCAATAGCTTTGAAGGGTCTGAAAGTGCAGCTGAGAAAAATAAATTAGCTCTAGACTGGAGATACTCAGCAAGGAAGTTACGCACAACAAGGTATTTGGAGTAATCTCTGGAAAAGTGTTTTCTGAAAAGCCATTGCGAATGGATGTTTGGAAATAGGTACTAAAGAAAGGAGTTGTAAAGAAAATGTCTGTATCTTGGCATGTTCATTTTAAATAGAAATGTCTCTTATGATTACGTGTTTCATGAAGGCCTTGAGTTAGGTAAACAAGACTTTCCTTATGTTGTAAATATCCAGAAGTCTTCGGAGAGATAAAATCAGGATAGAGTTACAGATTTAACAGAAAGAAAACAACCGGGATCGTGTTATGAAGCTTCTACTGTGTTATTTGTAAAGGCTTTTTTTTTCAGGGTTCAAGTAAAGGCTAGTAGCGAGCAGTAATCTGTCAGATTAAACAAAAAAAGATAGGGCCATTTGGTAATTTTTGCACTTTATGAAATTAGTTATGATAAAAAAAATTGCTTTTTGCAAAACTTAGAACTTTGGGGGGAAAATTCAAATCTTAAACTTCTCCCACCCCCATGATCTCACCAGGAAAAAGTAGAATGAATTAGTACATTTTTCCTTTCTGCCAAAGAGGAGCTTAGTAAATCCTTGATGGCTGTTGCTTTTGATTTCAAGGTCTCTTTTCCATCCTCAAAGACGCAGAATCACTGCCTTGAGTGCTGCAGGGATTTCTTCTTTAAACACAGCATGTTTTTCTTGTTGGGTGTGCACTATTATTGTCTTAATTATTCCTGGATTTTTGCCCACTGAATCAAAGACTGTCTCAGATGACAGAAATGATCGGACCTTCGCGCAAAGGAAGGCCACAATGAAGGGGCACAGGGTGGCCTCATTCGCTTCTCCGTGCTGGCCCTACAGTGTCACTGTCCTACAAGTGAGCATGACTTTGTGCAGCGTATGAACTGATAGAGCAAAGTGCAATGAGAGGGATGTGGAAATAGAAAACCCATCTCCTATGTACAAGGATAGGAGTTCAAGTGTAGTCCCAGGCTAGATTTTGACACTTGCTTTCACTCTAAACGTTATGATCATCAGTTTCTAACCTTACACTTCTGGCACTTTCCTTGAGTCTTACCCGATTATGAAAAAGAGAGAAGGGAAAAAAACCAGTATAGATCAATGTCAACACGTCAAATGTGACTGTGTTCAGGAAGCTGAAGTGCATTCGGACAGTTGGTTGCTCCATTTATACAAAAAAAGTTTTAAAAGCCCCAAAGTGATCAGCACCAAGGAGGTCCCGTAAAAAAGCACAGAGCTCTGCCAAGTCTGAATGACTTCACTTTTAGGATCTTGCTATATAAAGGAAAACGCTCCTGGGGGCAAATAAGATCTTGCTGGGCAGAGGGAGGAGGAGGGAACAGGAAATTGAAGGGTGCTAAGGGGTGCTATCTTTGTTTCAAACCGAGATGTGTTTTCCAAACCATGAAATACTTTGTTGAAATAGGGAAGGAGGAAAAGTCAATATGTCTAACTGAAACATTTACATTAAAGCTGTTAACACTGAACGATCCAGGACTCACAGGCAGCTCTCCTTCTTGTCCCCGTAACATAACTGCTGGCATTTAAAAAAAAAAAAAAAAAAAAAAAAAAAAAAGACTTAATAGGCAGAATTTCTAGGACTGGTGGAAAATGTCATTTTTTTTCACTTCCTGTCTCCTAAAATAAGTCTTGGGTTTAAAATTGGGTGGGATTTTGTAGTAGCTACTGAGCAGAGTGAGCCCCATCCATCGGCATGGAATACAGCTGGACGTGTAGACCCAGTTTTCATTTTTAGCATTTGCCCTAAACCCAGGGCTCAGCATCTTTCTTAGTCCAGTGTCCCCAGGGGATACCTAGGCCACAGACAAGGAGGAGGGGGAGAGAGAGAGCCAGGGCAGAAGAGAGACCAAAAGAAGATGAAAAAGAAAAAAGAAAACCAAATCCTTCTCCTCCACTCCTGCCTCTTAGTTCAAACCCTCGATCTGTGCCACTGGGTCACCAAGGTCACCTTCTCAGTCTCCCCACTCATCTCCCAGCTGAGTTTTGCCCCCCTCCTAGGGGTCCCCTAAGTTCTACTCTGAAAACACAATTCTGCTTAAATGTAAGCGATGTAAGCAATGTAAGAAATGTAATCCTTGGCACAAAAATCACACAAGTAAAGGGAACCCTTGAATGTGGCCTTCAGGGCCCTCTTCAGCCTGGCTCCAATTTGCCCCTCTGGTTGTGCCCCCACCCTCCGGCCGCACCTTCTTTGTGTTTCCCTGCCCAAGATGTCTGTTCTTCCTATTTCCTCATCCCTCAAGGCCCAACTCAAAGGCCGCCTCCTCCTTGAAGCCTTCTCATATGACCTCAGAGTGGAGTTAACTGCCTCTGCCCTGCCCTGTCTGAGCACATTAATAAAGTTAGTTACTCTGAGTCTCTTCCTAGCAGATGACAAGCTCCCAGAGGATCGGACATGTCTATCTATGGGTATCTCTTGGCACTTTGCACAATTTTACCTCGCACCCTCATCTGGTGTCCAGTACATATTATTGGCCAAATAAAGGCACACCTGAGAAGGGATAAGAGGAAGTGGAGGGAGTGAGAAGGTTCCTGCTGGTGGTAAAGATTTTGGCCAACATCCTCAACAGTTGGCTTCGGTGGCCTTTGGTGCCCTTGGGACTGAATCTGAAACACATCTCCTTTAGTAATATGGAATTAATCTACTTTTAAATTAGCTACTCAGTCCTGTAAACCTTCTCCTGAAAACCTGTCATCATCATTTTATACTTAACAATTTTTTCATGTTTGTTTATTTTGAGAGAGAGAGAGAGAGAGAGAGAGAGAGAAAATGCACTCAAAGTGGGGAGAAGCAAAGAGAGACAGAGAATCCCAAGCAGGCTCCTTGCTGTCAGCACAGAGCCTGACACCGGGCTTGGTCTCATGAACCGTGAGATCACGACCTGAGCCGAAATCAGGAGTCTAGATGCTTAACCAACTGAGCTGCCCAGGCGGCCCATCATCATATACTTTTAGGTGTCAAGCTGGTCCTTGAAGGGAAGATGGAGTTTGGCCAGAATGGGGGAAACGATGTGGTCAGAGGCCAAGAGACAGAGAAGAGCTGGACAGAGGATATCTACTGGGGAATTAGTTGGAGATTGGGCAGGACAAATAGTGTCCATCCAATCTAGAACAAATAGACTATGGGAGGCGTGCAAGCAGGCACGGGAGTTTTCGCTTTACTTGCAAGGTGATGTGAAGCCTCCAAAGGGCCTTGAGTGGGGGTGTGATGTAACAAAGCAGTGTTTGCAACAGATTCACTTGGCTTACGTGGTCACTCTACAAACTTCGAACCGTGGCAAACCTCCGATGACCTGAATAATCGGAATGTGCTATGTTCCATGCCACACGGGAGTGAGTTTTCTTCTTAGGGAAGAGACACGATGGAAAAACACGATCTGTTGTATTTGCACGTCTAGCCCATCTCCTGATACATAGTAGGCATGCAAATACAACAGATAGTGTTCTTTCTCCCTCCCTCTTCCCCCCTTCCCTCCCTCTCTCACACACTGCGCGTGCACACGTCAAAATGCTCCCCAACAAGAACTTGACTGTCCTTCAAAGTTGATCAACTTCTTGTTAAATGACTCATAAAAATATGTTTTGAAATACCAGTCAATATCAGGCAAAAAAAAAAAAAATCACCGAAAGGATCCAGAAACTTCGCATCATGTGCCGATTTGATGGAATGGAGTGTCCCCATAGATGCTGTGACCGAAATATCACAAGCTATGTAGAGTTCAGGTGCATCTGAATATAATCAGAATATAATCCAAATAGAATCTCCACCCCAATGGAGCACAACTTCAGCAGACAATGAAATGCGAAATGAAAACGAGAATTAATTTGTAGTTTGGGTCACTTAAGAAGGCAGCTTTGAGAAGAGATTATTTTATTTTGGTTGCAGACTGTAAATTATTATAGGGAGTTGGTGTGGGAAGGTCATGGAGGTTGACTTTGGGTCAGTTTGTCCCTAAATTGACCCATCCTCTGTAGTGGGGAGGGACTTCCTCTAGCCCCAAAGAAACCAGTCTCACTTGCTGCATAGACTTGGTCACCAGCCTTTTTTTTTTTTTTTTTTGTATTTTGTTATGTAAATGCAGCTTAGAAAACAGACCAAATATTCTATGGGCATTACTTGGAAAATAAACTTTTCTTTTAAAGATGTGTGTGTGTGTGTGTGTGTGTGTGTGTGTGTGTGTGTATTGAAATAGGTATTTGGCTAAAAGTCAAAAATTTTGAAGCAACTTTAAGAGGTGAATAATTTACATTAGCATGGTGTTTATATAATAGGGCGTGTGTGACAAAGTTAAAATAACACTGAAAATAGCCTGGGCAATTTAAATATTCCTCCTAGTAACTGTAGACCATAAGTGCCTTCGAATGGCAGTCGTTTGGAGAGAATGGCAGGGCGTTTGTATGTTCCTTTACATCTGAAAACTGGCACTAGCATTTACTTCTCTGTCTCAGAGCAAGTCCCCCTTACCAGTCGGAGGACACCTACGAATGAAGGCTGACAAAGGAGGAAAAGGCCAGCCTGTCACTTCCCTTCTGGAAACCTGTTTAGGAATGCCCGCCCCCAATCCTCCCACCTGCTCCTGACCCCAGAGCGCCTCTCAGCCAGTGCTGGTTAGCAACCTGTGAGCTAGTCGCATTTCACGCATCACCCTTCGGGCAAGTCACAAGGACTTCCCCGAAGGCCAAGCCAGATGCTGGTGAGTTGGATTAGAGGCAAGCCAAAACCGGAAGTAGGAAGTGATGGGGAAAAATTGTGTTACTCTTAATATAGAAATCCATGAGCAAAACCCCCTGCCTCTTGATTTGGAAGACTGTTGGCCTGGTCTGAGTTGTACTGCGTTAGAGGATTGTTGACAGAATTTATATGATCCCTAACATGGGTGACATTGGAAACTACATTAGAATTTCTACCCGGTATCACCGTGCATATTGTTTGATTTACCTCGTATACTGTTTTCCTTTGGCTTTAACTGTTGTCATCAATGTCCCCTTGTAAAAACATATGGAAGCTTCCTCTGGGATGCTTTTCACCAATCAGTCAGTCCTGCAACTTGCGGCTTGTAAGACTTGTTTTCCCCGGAGAAGGAAAATAGAACTGACCAAGGCAAGGGTACAGTGACAGATGATGTGTTTCTCTACCCGGTCCGTGTCCTGCCATTCACTGTATTTTCATAAATAAGCTGAAGAATGTTGTATTTGTGGTTTGCCTGTATGACGGTCCCCAGTGATCCCCACCTCCTGGTGTTCCCCGCTGTGTGTAATCCCCTCCCCTTGTACACGGGCTGGAACTGGACACACGCTTCTAGCAAACAGAATATGGCAGAAGCGAGATGTCACCTCTGAGTTTGGATTACAAAAAGCCTGTGGCATCTAGTGTGGGCTCCTCCCCTCCCCTCCCCTCCCCTCCATCCCCTCCCCTCCCCTTCATTTCCTTCTATCACCACGATGATCATCATGATCGGGAACATCATCACCATCTTCCAAACCGCGAGAACATTCAGACAGCCTACGGAGAGGCCGACAGAGGGGAGCTGGGGCCTCCTGCCAACAGCCCCTTGAGTGAGCTTAGAAGTGGATCCTCCAACCCCAGCTGAGCCTTGAGGTGAATGCAGCTGCACTGAGGGCTTCGCTGCACATCCTGAGAGGCCCCGAGCGAGAAGCCCCAGCTAAGTTGTGCCAGATTCCCGACCCACAGATGCTGTAAGATCACAAATGGCTGTGGTTCGGAGTGATTTGTTGTTCAGTAATAGATAACGAGTACAGAATGTCTTGTGATTGTATAAGCGACATTAAGTTGGTAAGCCAAAATCTGACCCAATACTTTATTTTCTTTTGAAAAAGTTGTAGAAAATCACAAAACTGAGTCTCTCTCTCTCCCTCCCCCTCCCTCTCTCCCTCTCCCTCTAACTCCTCTCTTTCCCCCTCTTCTCTCTTTCTCTCTTTTTTGGAAATAACTGTCATTACAATTTACTTTCTATTAATTTTATTTAGTTTTTTAGCAATCTTTATACCCAACGTGGGGCTCAAACTCACCACCCCGAGATCAAGATTCGCACGCTCTTCTGACTGAGCCAGCCAGGCGTCCCTATCATTACAATTTAAGTGGGATATCATAGAGATCAATCATAGGGATTAATACTGCTTAGAATTAAAGTGGGTTCTCTGAAAGTCTTCCCTTTATAATAAACACTTGTCCCTTGATAATGCATTTCTTATAAACACACACAGTGTGTGTGCCTCTGTGTGTGTGTATGTGTGTGCGCGTGTGTGTCTGAACAGCAGTGTCTTAGTGTAATGCCCCACCAGGCTATCATTACTGGTGGACGGATGCAGGGATGGGGGGACTTTCGTGCATCTCCAAAATGTGCTATTGGTTAAAATTAGGGATAAAAGACTTTTTGCCCTTGACATTAACATATACTTTACACACTTAAAAAAATTTGCTGTTTTCAGGTTATAGGAACCAAAAATTTAATGTTACTTTTGAGTCTCCTTTTATGCATGAAAAATCTCATTATGGCTCTAATCTTTTTTGGTGATTTAAAAAGTTGTGTGAAAATAAATATAATGTTTGTCATTTTAACCATTTTTAAGTGTACAGATTATGGCTCTAATTTTTTAAATTTAAATTTTATTTTAGAGAGACAGAGCGAGTGCAAGTGGGGGAGAGGGGTAGAGGGAGGGAGAGAGAGAGAGAGAGAGAGAGAGAGAGAGAGAGAATCTCAAGTTGACTCCACACTCAGTGCAGAGCCCCACATGGGGCTTTAATCCCACGACCCTGCGATCATGACCTGAGCCAAAATCAAGAGTGCGACACTCAACCGGCTGAGCCACCCAGGAACCCTCTGTAATTTTTTTAAAAGTGATCTCTACACCCATCATGGGGCTTGAGCTTGCAACCCAAGATCAAGAGTCAGATGCTCTTCTGACTGAGCCAGCCAGGTGCCCCATGGCTCTAATTTTTAAATATTTGACAAGCAATTACCATAACAAACGGTTTCAGATAATTTTGGCTTTCCAGAGACGGAAAGAAAGATGAAAACTCTCATTTCCTTTGATGGCAATAAAACATTTCTTCTTATTACTACAAATATGATGAACACTATGTGGAAGGTTTTTTTTTTTTTTATAAGTCGCACCCCCTTCAAAATGGAGTGAATATTACCACAGTAAAGGAGGAAAATACTTTTTTTTAAGCGTGGCATTTCAAAAGGTAAATAGGGGTGCCGGGTGGCTCAGTTGGTTAAACCTCCGGCTCTTGGTCTTGGCTCAGGTCCTGATCTCATGGTTCGTGAGATCGAGTCCTGCGTCAGGCTCTGCACTGACAGCACAGAGCCTGTTTGGGATCTTCTCTCCTGCTCTCTCTGCCCGCCCTTCACCCACCGAAAAAATAAAGAAATAAACCTTTCAAAAGGTACATAATTTAGCCAGTTCAAAGTGCATTTTTTTGGTTACAACAGTTTTATCTTCCCGTCTTTGGGATGGCTCCTATGCTTAGGAACTCTCCGCCCCTTCTTCGGTACCAGTCAACTGGACTGAGCACCGACTGAGTACCTTCACCAAGGGCCGTGTAAGAGAAAGGCGAACCAAAGAAGCAAACAAGTAGGAGAGGGTGCCCCGTGCTCAAGAAGGAGGCGGTCCAGTGCGGAAGAAGGGACACGCAGCCAAGATGGCCGCAGTACGCTTTCCCTAATGACACATCCAAGTCAACGAGTGCAGACTACTCCTGAATTCTGACAACTCGTGCCTAATTATACCGAGACGTTTACCGGGCAAGATCTGATTCTTGACCACCATGTTGCTTTGCGTGTTTGTCCTTGCTGTTTCCTTTGCCTAGAATGCCCTTCCCCTCCAACTTCCCCTAGTGAAATTCTCTCTCTTGGCTTTATGGCCTAGTTCAAAGGCTCCCAATTCCATGGTGACTAGGCTTACTCCACCTTGACTCATCTCCTTCCATCTCTTGATCACTTTTGCTTGGTCTCCTTTGATGTATCTGCTTCTTTTCCTAACTGTGCCTTGAATATTAAGTGTTAGGGAATTCTGACACTGTGGTCCTGATTGCCTGTATGCACGTGACCTCTCCAAGGCCGTATCTCCCAGGAATTACCCCTTCCAACTTCTTGAGCTAATTCCTGGTCTCATCCACTGGGATGTTACTATCATCTACCAAACTCCACACATCTAATCTGGACTCATCTTCACCCCTGTCCTCTCTCCTCTCTCCAATTTCCTCACTTAAATCCAGAGCTCACCATGTCTTCTGAGCTTCTCAGGCTCGAAATGGTGATACCTTCTTTGATTCAATCCTTCATTGTCACAGACAGATCGGGATTCAGCTCAAGTCTGATGCCCTCCATGAAGGCTGCTCTCTGTGCTCCGGAGTTTTCCACACTCCAAATTTGCCTACACTGCTCAATTGATCTCTTAATCACGAATGGGGCTTATATCCACATGTAACTGTTTTGTAGGCTAAAAGGAACGAAGTCTTGTTGTTCTTCACTTGAAATAGTTCTCATTTTCATCTCTTCCCACCCTTTGACCCGTTCGCCATCTGGCTCCACACGTCTTCTCGCCTGGTTTGGAGCTATCGCCCCCAAGTGTCCACCTTCCAACAGTGTGCTTCTTCACCCTGCCCCAGTGCTTGTGCCCACCAAGAATGTTCTTCGTCCTCTTCTCTGCCCAGCTAACTCGTCCTCATTTTCTAAGAGTGGGGTCATTGCCCACCTCTGCAAGGAAATCTTCCTTGGATCTTGGGTTGGATCTTCCAACCCAGCTAGAGGCTTCTCTTCTCGGGGAGGGCGTGTTGAGTACAGTGGGAGAAAGTGGACTTTGGAGCCAGACAAACCTGGGTTTGAATCTGCGTGACGTTCCTTACTGCATGGCCTCGATTTGTCTGAGCCTCAGTTTCCTCATCTATAAAACCGAGAAACCAATTTTTCTCTTGCAGCCCTATTGTGAGGATTGAATGAGATTATACGTATAAGGTGTCCGGCACACGGAAACGACTCTTATTACCGTGTGCGTCTGGAGTCTCTTCCGAGGCTGACTCGTTGCACAACCCCAGGGGGTGTCTCGGTGAAAAGTGCTCCTTGCATTTGTGAAGCACACAGCCCGCACGTGGCGACCCAGGTCTAATGTGTCCGGCATTGAGTTATTTCTGTGTGTTGTGGCGTTTAATCTGGGAATTTCTGAAGAGAGGACGAGGCAGGGAAGCGCTGCTACCTCTTGAGCCTCATTTCTTGCCACTATCAACTGCCCCTCCCCATCATATTGGACTAAACTCCTTGTGGTCTTTCTTTTTTCTTATTTGAGAGAGAGAGAGAGAGAGCAGGAGAGAGGGGCAGAGGGAGAGAGAGAGAATCTTAAGCAGGCTCCACGCTCAGCGTGGAGCCCTGTGTGGTGCTCGATCCCATGACCGTGAGATCATGACCTGAGCCGAAATCAAGAGTCAGACAACGCTAAACTGACCGAGCCATCCGGGCGCCCACTACCTGTGGTCTTTGTAATGGTCACAGCTCACATCCGCTGCACAGCTTTTCTCTGAGCTGGAATACTTGTTTCCTCCTGACCAGGCCGCTGGTTTCATTCACCACTGCACACTCAGCACCTATCAGAATGTCTGGAACAGAGGACAAGCTCCATAAACGTCCGTTGGATGAATATGGTGCTTTGGGGGGTTATCTGGTTTTCCTCAGAAAGGGGCAGGAGATTTTTAAATGAACAGTTGTGTCTTCAATACCACGACTGCAATGGACTGTGCATCCCCCACGTTCATATGTTGAAATCCTCACCCCCCCCAGGGTGCTGGTATTAAGAGGTGGGGCCCTGGGGAAGTGATTCCGTCATGAGAGTGGGGCCCTCGTGCATGGAATTAGTGCCTTATAAAAGGAATGCCAGAGAGCTCACTCGCTGTCTTTCCATCACGTGAAAACACAACCAGAAGACAGCAGTTTGCAACCTGGAAGAGTGCGTCACCAGGCCTGATCTTGAATTTTTAGCTTCCAGAATCATGAGAAAGAAACGTCTGTTGTTGACAAGCCCTCCAGTCTATGGTACTTGGTTATAGAGGCCTGAACAGATCTAAGACAATGACTGCATTTCTGATGTCTACTCATGTGCTGAATGACTATAATATCATGCCCACTGTGTATAATATCACGTACATGGTGCTAACACTGCTTTCTAATTATTTGTTTGTCTGTTAGTTTATTTATTTACTTATTTATTCATTTATTTGAGAGAGACAGAGAGAAGAGCATGAGTGGGGAAGAGGGGCAGAGGGAGAGAGACACTCCTAAGCGGGCTCCCCACTCAGTGCGGAGTCCGACATGGGGCTCAATCCCATGACCTTGGGATCGTGACCTGAGCTGAAATCAAGAGTCAGATGCTCCACTGACTGAGCCACCCAGGTAGCCCCAACAGTGCCTGCTGCTTAATAGGTATGTGGCCTTGGGCGAGTTTCTTAATCATTCTGTGCTTCTGTTTCCTGTAAAATGGATATAGTAAGAGTACTTCTCTCAAGGTTGTGGTGAAGATTAAATGAGATGCTTCTACTCTCTGGAATGTTCTCTCTCAGATCGTGCCAGGGCTGGCTCCTTCTCCACATCAAGACTCAGGTTACATGACTCCTCAGAGTCCCTGCCTGCTCTGACCCTTTCTCCAGCTTCTCTCGTATTACCTGGTTTTAAGGTTTTTTTCATGGCATTCGTTGCTATCGCGATGTATCGTTGTTTACTTATTTGTTTATTAGCTGTGTGACCTCAATTTCTCTGAGGCTCAGTTTCAATTCACCGTCTTAGCTCAATGCCTAGAACGGTACCTGAAATGCAGTAGCGCTCAGTGGATGTTTGTTGAATGCATTTATTCTCCTTTTCCAAGTATTTGAGAAAGTTAATGGACAGCCAAACCTGGGTGAAAGCTTTCTGATCATGTAAGTCGGGGAATAAAATTCCTTCCAAAGTACTATCAGTCTGTGGCTAAACATAAGATCCAGCCCTTGGCCTCAGGAGCTTACCATCTAGTTGGTGGGAAGTGACTTGAGTAATTCTTAGAACCACTGGTGGTTTATAAATCACCAGGTTGGAATCCGTGCCTCCCCCGAATGAAAAGTGATACGGCCATTGATCAAACTAAGAAAGCGTGCAGTTCGGCGCTAGGGCTGAGTGGTGCAGCGTGTTCAGTGAAATGGGGACACAGAGGGAGGGATTCAGTTGGGGGCCTTCAAGGAGAGCGCAATCATCCCAGTCAGAAGACACCAGGCATGCATGTTTGCAAAGCGCTTAGAACAGTGTGTGGCCCATAGTAAAAGTTATGTGTGTGTTTCTTAAATAAAAAGAGCTGAACTGATATTTTTATGCCATCAAAATTTTATTTTTTCTTTTAGAAAAAGATATAAAAATATAAGAAAGCTTTATTCATGAAGTTACTATGAGTTGTCCTCTCTCAAAAGCACTCATAAAGGGGATGCCAGAACACTTATTTGTCTGATACTAGAAAATATTATATACTAACGTCATAAAGAGCCTCTACAGGAGACCTCAAACCTGGGGATCACATGGACCCAATCAGATCGTCTGAGTGAAGAGACCAGTCCTCAGAAATATTAACAAGCGAAGATGGCTGCATAAGCTGGCCCTCCTGAGCCTCTGCTTGGTGACATGGGGCCTGGGCACCCTCTTCTTCGTTGAACACACAAGGTGGGCAATCGCAGTTGGGCCTCTGGTTGGACTGTGACGAGGTGAACACCTCACCGCATGCCTCACCATTCTGGGTTGTGGTTCCCGTGTCACTGGCTACTTTCGCGGAGCAGGGCAGAGTAAGCCATGGGGACTGCTGGGGAGCTGCACATGACACTGGGATCACCTGCTTAGAAGAGGTAACTTTTGAAACATAGTACAACTCGGTGCTATACAGAACCATATCCTGAGAGATAGCCTTGGCCCTGATGCCACATTCAGTGACACGGTAGGTGAACTGGTACACGTGTGGCTCAACGTGGTTGGCAGGGCAACCCAGGCCCAAGTGTAACTCATGGAAATGAACATATACATCATTATTCAACATGAAGGGGTGTACTGTGACCATGAACCAGTCTGCGGAGCACAGTACAGTCATCGGACTTTGTGCGGAACAGGCCGAAAACACAGAGGTGAGGATGACCATCCCTCCTATCAACTCCAAAACTTTCATCCCTGTGGCTGATCAGGTAACGACTCTCAGGAAACAGGAAGTTGTCTGGTGAGGATTTCTAGAGCATACAAAAACACAAAAGGCAAATCATCTTATTTCCTATTGGAAGTTCAAACACAATCATTTTTTTAAAACAGAAGTATTTTTAAGGCTAAAAGAGTAGAACCTAAATGTTCTCAAAAAAGGAAAAGGGGTAAATATGTGAGGTGATGGACGTGTTCATTAACTTGATCGGGCGAATTCTTTCATGACGCATACGTACGTCAAACCATCATGGGGCACACTTTAAATATCCTATAATTTTATTTGTCAATTATACCTCGATAAAACTGAAAAAAAAAAGAAAACAAAGAAAAGGAAAACATTCTTGTGAGAGAGAACTGAATTTTCATTGTCAGAACTCACATGTTGACGGATGACTACAAATGGCTTCTCTAAGTGGTTTTTACCATACTGTTTTGATATAAAACACATATCCCCCATATACAGAATGAGTGTCTACACTGGTCAGCAATGGCATCCTTTTTTGTGTGTAACCCCAGCAAAAAAGAAGATGAAATGATTTTTGGGCCACACATTAAATAAGGTGACAGTTTAATTCAAGTTGGCAGCCCCAGTGTCCTCCCATGTACCACAAACGACCCTCCCCCCCCCATTGCCTTGTTTTTGGTTTAGCAACAAACAGAACTCAATAAAAGCCGGAGAAGAAATTGTGGTTTATTACTGACAACCACATATGGCAATCTCCGCAAGTGGCTCACTTGAATTGAGCCCGTGGGTACTTCATAAACTCTAGCAGCAGCGTCATCAATTGTTGCGACCGACGGATTCCCTGATATCTCAGTCAGGCCACGTTGTAAAATCGTGAAATCACAGAAACAAAAAATGCTGCTTTATACTTCGTGTAATGATTGACGAGGTATCTCCTGAAATATTCTTTGCGGCCACGGTTTCCACCTCACTGAGTCATAGTCTTTGCTTTACGGTTTTATTTGATTTTCACTAGCTTTTTATTTCTTTTCTTTTCCAATGGGAAGCTCTGCAGCCACTTCCTAGGCCTTTTACCTCCTAAAGAGTGGCAGGTAGAGCAATTCTAAGAACATATGTCTAAAACACAATATCAGAAGGGGAAGACAAGTGAAACACGAAGGAAGGAAGAGGAATATCATCAAATATTGCCCAACCCAGGTCTCATCTTAAAAGTGAAAATGACATAAACCAAACAGAAACAAACCTAAACTTCCGAAGGAAAATGTATATGCACAACTGTAGGGTTTTACGTTTGTTCTTCTCTGATGGGTTAAGTGACCCCTGCATATATGAATTCACCCTTCGACTATTATTTATTGAGTCCTACTATGTGCACAGCATTGTACTAAAAAGCATCCCAAGCCATTTCTACCCTCCTCTTTTCCCCGGCTGCAAAAATGCAACTTTCTCTTCCTTTGATATTGATGAATTTGCTGCATTCTTTGATGGAAACCATGGCATAATGGGCCCACTAGAAAAGTGCACTGGCCTGGATGAAATGCTTTGTTTCAGACACTTGCTCTGATTGGTACGGATTGGGCCTCCCTACCTCTCTCATTAGTGACTTCTCATTCTGTTGGGTGTAAAGAGAAGTCTAAGGGGTCTATCTGGATCCTCCTTTTCCTCTTGGTTTTTTTCTGAAATATCCCTCCTGGGATCGCCTGTTTGTTTCTTGCAAAGCAAAAAACAGAAGCAGCAGCAACAAACAAACAAAAAAACCCTGACCCTCTTGCCCCTCCAAAAAAAACCAAAACAAACAAAATAAAACGGCAACAACAACAAAACACAAGTAAACTCTGATGCCAGCTGGTCTTGGATAATGACTCAACAGTTAAATAAACAAACCCCTTGCTCTGGAATGATGCTTGATATTTGCTGAGATAATCACTCCACCACACTATTCACTACTGTCCTGGGCTGGTGAAGTCCACCCTACCCAGAGCATGTTTTAGGAGTGGCTTTCTCTCCCTCTCTCTCCTCTCTGTGCTTACTATCATCTCATAGCCTGGATCTGTTGGCCCTGAACAAAAACCTCCCCTTTGAGTAGTTCCTGGAATAGGCCAAAGAAACAATCCTCCCATTGCATTTTGGTTGTTCAGACCCAACACTGAGACCCAAGTTCAAGGCCAGGTTCTGGCCCAGGGAGTCCTGCCTTCCATTTCTGCTCCCTTTCTCAAGCATCTTCCCTATCCCTCACCCCCCTCCGCCCTCTCAGGAATAATCCAAAAAGGGTTATAAAAAGCCCAGAGCCTCTGAGAAACAAGACAGTCCCCCCCCACCAAGCAATCATTTTAGGCCACTTCACCTCTACACCCACTTTTGAATGACATTGCACCAAATCGGTCTTGAAGAAAGGGGTTTAGTAACATCACTAAGTTTGGGGGTTCGTTTAGTACAAATTTCCAAACTCAGGACAGTCTCTCTTTCCTGTTTTATTTATTTATTTATTTATTTATTTATTTATTTATTTATAGCCAGGAACAGCTTGCCACATGAAGGAAGACATAAATGAAGATGCCCATGTGTGTGACACCATGCCTTTGAGTGCAGATAAAACTTGAAAATGAAGTCAGTGGGACCCACATTCGAGACCCTGCATCTCTGAGGTGGCAGGGAGGAGTGAGGAGGCCGGAAGGAGAGCAGAATGTAGTTGCTAATGAGCTCGCTAACCGATGCCACACTTTGGGAATTGCTCCGTTTTACTGAGTACAGGCATCATCACAACTGGGCACCCTCCCTTCGCAACCCCCCCGCCCCGCCGCTACCTGCCATTCCCAGGAAGGGTAGAGGCTGTGTGTGTGTGTTGGGGGATGGTTATAAGTCATTCACAACACAGTGTGGAATCATCAAATCAACTGGCCTTTCTAACTTCTGAGATGTGCTGGCAGGACGGGATCTTTGGGGCTGTGCACTGCATCCTGGGAGCTGTGGACAGAATCCCATTTAAAGTCTCCAGAAATCTTCAGAGCTAAGGGAGCTGAGGACATGGAAGAAATATATGCAGAGAAGGGAGTGCTCACCTTGGGATTACTGTCCAGCTTCTTGAAGAAGAGGAGGGGGAGGAGGAGGGGGGAGGTGGAGGGGGAGGAGGAGGGGGAGGAGGAGGGGGAGGAGGAGGGGGGAGGAGGAGGGGGAGGAGGAGGGGGAGGAGGAGGGGGAGGAGGAGGGGGAGGAGGAGGGGGAGGAGGAGGGGGGAGGAGGAGGGGGAGGAGGAGGGGGGGAGGAGGAGGGGGGAGGAGGAGGGGGAGGAGGAGGGGGGAGGAGGAGGGGGAGGAGGAGGGGGGAGGAGGAGGGGGAGGCATTGGCAGCTGGGCATTTAGAAAGCAGATCTCAAGGTTTGCGTTACCCTAGCCCCATTTTGACTTGATTGCAAATCATCCCTGTGACATTCCAGAAGCACTGGGCTTAGGTGCATTTGTATAGCCAAGCAGGGCTCAGCTATTGGTACAAGCTGTCCTGAACTGAGCTATAGAGGCGGACAAACCCAGAGCTACTAATGGCACCTGGATGCAAAATGTTTGCTTTCCCTGTAGCTACAGAGCACAGTAGCTTTCTGTTTTTCTAAATGTGGTCTATGCATATATATTTTCCATTAGTTCCTCTGACAGCGTTTTCCTCCTTCCTTTTATTTTTTTCAAGAACTCCCTAATAAGCTTAATTCTTAATAGGTCTCATTCATTCATTCATTCATTCATCTTTTACATTAAAAAAAATCATGAACTGTTTCATTCTGGGAATGTAAACTCTATTTCTTAATGTCTTACAGGAAAGAGACTGAATATTGGCGTGAACACAGAGCATTTTTAATCTCAGGAAGAAAAGATCCTTTTTAAAAGAGACAAAAGTTGCAGTCCAAATTAGTTTTGTGCTGTTTGTGTTTTGTGAAAGCAGACGGGATTTTTGCCCCCCCATCTCCTCTGATGTCGTTAGAGACACATATGAACTCTTTGCATGGGGATTGGGGAGGGGAATTAGCTAAACATTTCCACATCTGGTTTTGGAACGGTTTGGAAAAAGAACTCGCTCCATAGGCTCCTGGAAGCTTTTTGGGTCGACAGTTATTTATTTTTAAAATTCAGTATACTCATGACAGCATAGTTATCAATTGTATATTGTTTTCCCAGAATCTTGTTGTCAAAACAAAAGGAAACAGAGGGGAAAAGGAAACTCCAAAGCAGTATGCAATTATCTCAGGGAAATATAACTGTCAGGGCTTTGATTTGCAGCAAAGTTTGTTCATTCTCTTGCAGCTGATTTGAAGAAAAAAGAATCTGAGTCGGAGCAAAGATTCTTTGACAAAACAAGAACAGAAAAAAGAATCCTAACACTTTGTGAACTCTTTCGCCCAGAAACTCAAATAGTCACATTTTGACTTTGCCCTGCCAGCTACCTCGAGGTTTGGGAGGCTTTTAAAATTGAATTCTTTGGATAAAGCCCAGTTTTAAAGAATTAGTTGCTTCACTGCTCTCAAAGAAAGTGGGGATTGTGATTGTACTAATGATGTTGAAGGTACATTAAAGTGAGTTAGAAAATTAAATAACTACTTTGGTGGAATTTACATTAATTCTAAAGACTCCAGGTCCAGCTCAGTGTTGCAAGCTGGCGAAGCATGGTGTTTAAGTTACCGCACGCTATTCATCATTGTGCGCGGAAGAAGAATTATGAACTGCTAATGCTTAACAATGTCCACCTTCTCGACAGAGGAAAACACCTTGACTCAACCTTAGAAAAGACTTCGTTCAAATTAAATGAAAGAGTAGTCATTAAAAAAGTTTTCACTGATTCTAAGAGTAACTGTAGAAAAGTGGAGAGATACAGAAAACAGAAGAAAACATTTCTTAACCTTCAAAGTAACCATCGTTAAATTTTTGGTTTATATACTTCTGATTTGGGGGAATGTAAATATAAATATAAATATAAATATAAATATAATCCATATATAATATATATATAATCCATATATATAAAATCCACATATATGTATAAAATCCGTATATGTATAAAATCCATATATATATAATCCATATTTATGTATAAAATCCACACATATGTATAATATGTAATGTATATATATGTATGTAAAATCCAAAGTCATTTCTGGAAAAAAAGTCAAGGATTTTTGAAAGCTGCTCTTAATTTTTGACATTGAATTTGAAAGCAATCAAAGCATTATTTTTGTTTGGGCCATCTGGTTTTGTTCTTATAATCTGTTAAGCTATCAAGCATAGTTTAAATGTCATGGTTCATCTCCTGCACAAATAAAGGTTGCGAAATAAGTAAGAGCCCAAGATCTCTTGTAAAAGAAGTTTCTGTTGGGTCACAACTTTAGTTGCTTAAAAGGTGAGGAGTCCAATGTGAAATCAAACCATAATAAGGCTACATAACAAGGGTAAACCATACCCTGACTGCACGTAAGTATTTCCAAATAAATACAGAAAGCTGTACTTTAGTGGAAATTGCAAATATCAGGTCATGGGAACTCCTTCCCTTTCGTGCAGAGAAGCTGAGTTGGTTTAATTTTAAAGTTGAATGAAAGGATGTATTTCATAATTTCCGTACAATGTAAGGAAAATCCCAAAGCCATGCCCCTAATTCAGTTTATGTTTTAATCTAATAATTTATTTGAGTTTGATTTTTCCGAAAAACTACACCCTTTGCCACGAAGTCCCAGCGTCCTTTCTCATTTTACAAGACAAGGTGAGCTCGTGTCTGTGCAGGACTCCCAGCCCACAGCAACGGGGCTGCGTTTGTAACCTATTAGCAGTCTCGGGGGGTCTGCCCAAACCAGATAAAGGCCTGTTGTCCTGAGATGATTTCCGGATGTTACCAACAGAAGGCAGAGGATCGAATCAGATGCTCCTTCAAGGGCCTCACCACCTCTTTGATACACCTGTGTCAATAAATGAGGGCTCTAGATGCCTTCCAGAAATGGTCAGGCACATTCCTCTCTCCCTTTCAAAGTCGGGATTTTGGGGTACAGGTTTTCTTAAAGCAAGGTGCACATATACGGCCCCAGCGGAAGGATGGCTTGAGTCCAGATCAAACCACAGTTGACTTTATAGGTTGCCTGGCTGATTTTTAACTGGCTTGAGCAACATGCATCTTTCCCAAATCCAGAGCTATCTTATGTACGCCCCACCCAAAATGTAGCGACTTGGTGCGTGTGTGCACACCCTGACTGAGGCTATTCACCATCCCTGGGGCCCTGAACGGGAGCAAAGGTTTAGAAAAAGGTCCTCTGATAGCAAGGCCGACGGTCATTGTTACAGAGCCTATAATTTGGGAGGCATGCTGTATATTGGAGTAGTTGAAGATGTACTGCTCGGTGGCCAGTACGCTGCTGTGGGAAGACCGAATTTCACACATGCATATGCACGCGCACACACACAGAGGACGGATGGACAGACAGACATACGCACTAAGGAGAAAGGAAAGCCCAGACCCGTTCCCTTCTATTGCCCTCATCCCTCCTATTTTTCTCCATTCCCTAATCCTGGGACTGTAAATTCCTTAAGGAACTGGGTATTGGTCTACTACAGTGTCTGGTACATAGTAAGTACTCAGTAAATATTTATTGAATGAATGACCACCAGCCACCTGCCCCTGTGCCTCCTTGCCCGGTCCCTAAGGGCCTGAGTCTGGTTATCGGCTAATCCCCTGCACCACTTCTTCCCCAGACTCCCAGCTGAAGGCCTGGAATAGCAGCAGAGTCTTTCTTGGTAGAGTGCAGGGCCCCTGTCAGAGGTCAAGGGTCAAGGTCCCCAGCCTGCCCACTTGCCTACCTGACTGCCTACTTGGCTTGCTGATGCCAAGGGCTTCACATCTGCTCAGCACAATGGTACCCACTTCCCTCTCAAGGAGCTCTTAGCCAGCCACTCCAGAGAGAGCCAGAACTCCTTATACTACCCTCCTCGCCCCCCTGCCACAGTCACTTTCTTCGTTCCTTCTGTCAACCCAAACAACCAGTGTCAGCATGAATGGATTCAGCCACAGAGTCACAGGCTATCCCCACTCTGATGGTCTCGGGCAAGTGAACTAAGTCAACCTCTAGAGAGAAGACAAGGTGCTCTTCTCCTCTGGTCTGGCTTTACATGGGAAGAAAGAAATTCTCAAGCCCCAGCCAGGCCAAGTCCAGGCAACCGAGAGACGGTGTAGTCAGAACGGGAAGCCTCCGGCCTACAAGGTCCTGGGAGAGCCTGCAAGGGGCTTGCTGGAGTCACTGGGTTGACTGAGGCACATGGTCACGGCCCCCTGAAGTTGCCCGTGGAGGGGATTCCGTCCGCCAGAAGGAGGAAGCTAAACCACGGGCTGCGTATCTGTTCCTCCTCAGGGCACGTCTACGTGCCCGCTGCCAGACCCGAGCACAGAGGTAGAAATCACAAAACACCAGAGGCTCCTGGGAAATCGGAGGCAAAATGGGTTCGGTCTCCCCTCCCACAAGTTGACCCTGGGCTCACTCTGAGCTAGCCTGGCACCCGCCACTCTGCAACTTCAGACTAAGAGAGAGATCCAGGCCAACTTCAGGCTTTGTTTCAGTGTCCCCTAGCCACAGGGCTCCCTAAAATGCTTCGAAGTTGACCCCATCTTCACATATTTTATTGGTAAATATCACTCTCCATTTCTTTTACCCGTACCTTTTATATAACAAAGGTTTGATACTGAGTGTGATAGCCCCTTATCCTAGCAGTCCCAAATCGTTGGGGCAAGGAGTTGGCCTGGCACGTTCTTATGCAATTCATATTTGGTTAAAATATGCAAATAATGTGTAACATTGTGGGTCAGCTATACTTAAAAAACACATTGCAAAAAATATATATACTTAATAGGTTGAACTGGTGTTCATCATTTGTATATCGTAACATATAAGTCATTAAAAATATGTAACATACAGACGTTAAAATAAATACAAAATGCTGACTTATTATATTATTATCCCTGATGATATATACATATATGACATATAATACTATTATGATATGTATTAATGACAAAAAGAAGTCTCCTTTGCCCTGGCAATCTATCATTCCCTTAACAAAGAATAAAGGATCCTCATGACATTTTTCTCAAGGGCCAAGACTTGAAATATATGTATATAATATATGCAAACATATGCATATGTATACACTATATGCCAATATGTATAATATAATATATAACCCCCACCCTTGGTCACTGTCTTTCCTTTTTGAAAAGAGTTTATTTTGAGAGAGAGAGAGAGCACGCACGTGTGCAAGAAGGGGAGAGGCAGAGAGAGAGGGAGAGAGAGAATTCCAAGCAGGCCCCATGCTATCAGCACACAGCCCGTCATGGGGCTTGATCTCATGATCCGTGAGATCATGACCTGAGCTGAAATAGAGAGTCAGATGCTTAACCAAGCAAGCCACCCAGGCACGCCTATCCTCCTTCTTTCTATATGTATCTAATATATATTATATTATATTATATTATATTATATTATATTATATTATATTAATTATATAATATATATATAGAGAGAGATAGATATATATTTATGGTTGAATTGTGTCTCTCCAAATTCATATTTGAAATGCTAACCCCCAGTACCTCAGAATGTGACCTTATTTGGAAATAGGGTCTTTACAGAAATCATCAAGTTAAAATGAGGTCACTGGGGTGGACCCTAATCCACTATGACTGACGTTCTTACAAAAAAGGGACGTTTGGACACAGGGACCCTGCAGAGGGAAGACAACGTGAAGACACATGGGAGAAGACAGCCACGGGACTGGAGTGAATGAGGCATTTGAAGCCCAAGAATACCCAGAATTGTCGGCAAACATGAGAAACTAGAAGAGGCGAAGGAGGATCCTCTCCTAGAGCCACCAGAGAGAACATGGCCTTTCTGACACTTGATCTTGGGCTTGCGGCTTCCTGAACTGAGAGAGTAAATTCCTGTTGTTTTCAGCCACCTAGTTTGTGGTGCTTTGTACAGCGGCCCTTGCAAACTAATAAATATATTTTCCCAACCAACTGAGCAGACACACATGCTTCCTTCCTGAGATAAGAGCTTGCAACTATGTATGTTCTGACTCTGTGTCTTGCTACAGCCTTAAATTCCATTCGGAATTACAAAGATGGTGAGACAAGGAACAGAGACAACGTGAAGATAAGAGGAGCCAGTCAAAGGGGTGCTGGCGCTGGACGTCTACGGGAGAAACCGAACGGGGTGGGGGGTTAGTGTCATAGCAGGAAGACTTTCTTATTCTAAAAGTTGTCCAAAAGTGAAGGGAGACAGCAGGGATGAAACCAAGCTTTCTTGGTTCTCAGGAGGCATTCAGGTAGAGGCGGGATGGGCACTGGTCAGGATGACTGGAGAGGGCATTCTGTCCTATTGGCAGGCGGGAGATCATAGGGTCTTTAAAGTTCGATTACAGGATGCTGCGTGCGCGTTCCCATGTGTGCATTCATAATATCGTCATTCATAGTGTTCAGAATTATGTATCTTAATGTGCTCATAATTAGCATGTATATTATAAACACAGGCATGGGAGAACACACACACACACACACACACACGCACGCACGCACGCACACCCCATGTGTGCATAGGTTATATATATAGGTCCTTTGAGAGTCTCACAATGTCATTGATGCCCAGAGCCTCTAAACCTGACACATGGAAGACTATGGAATACGACTTACCAGGGACTGAGCCCCCAGTCAGGTTTTTATTGTGACTGGGACTTAAAAGAGGCAGGTGGAAGGGGAGATGGACGGCGGGTCACAGTGTTAAGGAAGATACTCAGAATGAGGCTCACCGCTCTGCTCTAAATGTTGGGGGAGCTGACATGGCCTTTCTATAAGCGGCACGATCTGGGCTCCTGGGTGGCTTAGTCGGTTCAGCGTCCGACTCTTGATTTTGGCTCGGGTCATGATCTCACAGTTCCCAAAATCGAGCCCCGTGTTGTGCTTGGTGCTGACAGTGCTGAGCCTGCTTGGGATTCTCTCTCTCTCTCCCTCTCTCTCTCTGCTCTCTCTCTCTGTCTCTCTCAAAAAAAAAAAAAGTGGCATGATTTCTGAAAGCTCCTCACCAAGGGTTCTTTTTCCAAACTTCTTGCACTGGATTGCAAAGGCTGGGGCTCTGCTCCTTGGAACTACATCCATGGAGGCTCCAGCACAGCTGTAGGGCAAGTGGTCCAGAGTATAAACATTTTCTATTTAACCTAGAAGGGAGGGAGGTAGTCATGGCTTCTTTTCTATACTTATGCTTCTTAGCAATGTTTTAACAATTGCAGAATTCAAAGAATTTTAAAAGTTTGTTTGAACATATAAGGGTCACATATGGCAACAGGTCTCAAACATTTTCTTTCTTTTTTTTTTAGAAAGAGAGAGAGTGGGTGGAAGGGGCAGAGGGAGGGAGGGAGGGAGAGAGAAAGAGAGAGAGAGAGAATCTCAAGCAGGCTCTATACCAAGCATAGAGCCTGATGCAGGGCTTGATCCCACGACTGTGAGATCATCGCCTGAGCCAAAATCAAGAATCGGACGCTTAGCCAATTGAGCCACCTAGGTGCCCCTCAAACATTTTCTTTAGTTTGGATATCTTTTCTTTGCATAGAAAACCCCCAACAGCGTGTGCTCTCTCCAGTTATCTCCCTAGATCCTTGCAGCTCTCCTGTAAGGTCCCCAAAGACAGGCATTGCATGTTAAAACCGTGGAAATGGGATCCCAGAAGGGCAGAAAGCCTTGGCCAAGATCAAGTTTGGCTAAGTAGATTTGGGCCTCAGGCCTTCCCACCAGCCTACCTGGCTTCTCTTCCCCTTTACTCCGTATACAACATTGTATGTTGTATTCATTATGAGTGAACCATTGTGGAAAAGAAGAGAAAGCCCTGGAGTGGCCTGGCCTAGGGACTACTGCACCAAGATACGTGGCGGAGTTCTGCTCCAGTATCTGATGGTGGCCCAGTTACTCAGAAGAGGGAGACACAGCTAACTCCAACTCAGCCGAGGTTGCTGAGCAAACCAAAGCACAGAGGGCATCCAGGAGCAACATCCCAGAGCTGGGAAGAGCCGAGTGAAGCTCTAAGATGGCAAGTGGCAGTGAGGGGCAAGGACCAAGCTTTCTAGAATAGCCCAAGATTCGCAAAAGACAAGAGGAAGGATGGAGTATTCACAGACCGGAGAGGGCAGATCCAGTCAGACACAGCTGAGCGGGTAGTGTGTGCTTCCTTGGCCCCCCTCACTCGGTAAAGTTTTCTTTTCACTCCTGAGTTATGGGAAACAAAGATGGAAACCGAGTCTACCCACTAGACGGGGCCATTCATCAGAGGCAGCTGCCTGACCATAGAAACTAAAATTCTTTTGAAGAAGGAAGGAAGGAAATGAACATTTATTGAAGTTAGAAAACTCACTGAAGACACAGAACCAGTAAGTGGCAAAGACAGGACTGAAAGCGTCTGCGATGCTCACGAAGCTTCCATACCTTTCTTTCTAGTATATGCCAACTCTAAGAAAGTAAACACAGGGAGTGTTGAAAAAAGAGGACGTGAAAAGCGTAGATTGTTTATGGGGATCAGAGTCTAGGGTGATGGGGAGGTGGGGAAATTAATAGCTTTTCAAGCAGGGGAAATGGAGGGGGGAAAAAGGCCATAAACGAGAGACAGAAATTTAGAGGCACTCAGAGAAGATAATTCAAAATCACTGTTTATATTTTATCGCTCCTTATATTTTAGGCTTCTTGAGAACAAGCAGTCATTCCTGATTTCCATGTAACACATTTGTTCCAGAAGCTGCATGTATATCCAGAACATAATGAACTTGAGGACACACAGTATATCCAGGCCCTCCCAATCTATTTTGACAAGGGACATGTATATGGCTTCTGTACAAAGCAACCAAATATGGCAGCCCCAAACTATGAAGAATGGCCTGCAGGCTCACCCAATAAATCTTTCTGAATGGAAAAAGGGTACCACACATTCCCAAAGTCTTACATTTGTTACGGAAGTGGGGAATCACATATTCCCGATTCCGCCCCGAGGACAGAGACTGTGTTTTTTTTCTGATTTCATCACGTCTTTAAAAAGAATGCTGGGCTTTATTTACCAAGCCTGGACGTTTGTGAATCTCCAGACAGGGCTTGGATGAGAATGGTGGGGGGAGGGGAACAGACAGCCAAATATAGATTCAGTGGGTAATTTTATATCAGTACCATGTTCTACACAACTAGGGCTAGGCAGCCCTGGTGCCCTGACAAAAGGCAGGTTTTCACCAACGTTTTGGTGTTCAAAAAAAAAAAAGCCTACTTAGTGAGTATAAAGAAAGCAGTAGGGCTGGGTGCTCTTTATTCCTGGTTGAAGCTACTAGCTGGAGATGTTACAGAAAGGAATTGAGTTTATTTCCCTCAATAATACCATCTGGCATTCTGTCAGACTCTTTATGAAGAATCTTATATTGTTCGAGCCATGCTCTGGCTCATAACAAGAATTGAACAACTGTGGCATCCACCTGTTCCAAATCAAGACTGGGGTATTAAGATCAGCAGTGTTGACCCATTAGAAGGGCCTGACCATTTTGCGTGGAAGGCGAACCTCTCCTAAGCCCAGGGATTAGCATGTTCACATTGGGACAATAACCGAAGCAGGTGCTCATTCTACGGGTGGTTCAGAGTAATTTTTCTGGCTGCCTAGAGGTAGAAGCTGAAATAGAATAAGTCCTCGAGGGCATGACCCCAGACAGGGGATGGGGAGATAAGGGAGATACTCCTTGTTCTTTGCTTTATTGGAAAATGGAAAGAGAATCTCTTGGCACAAAATGGCAGCTTCCCTGGCTCTTCCGGGGCTGTTCTATAGAACAAGGGGGAAAGAGAATGAAGGATTAAAGAAGTATAAAGGATGGTCTTTTTCAAGGGATACGTTCATTTATCAGTATGAGGTACCTTTAGATTCTGAGTCTCTTAGATAAGCAACACTCTCAAAAGGGCCACCTTATCATTATTTATAAAATAAACTGATTTTCAGAGAGGAAGACTTCTCTCTTGTCTCCCTTTTTGAGATTCTGCTTGTGGGAGTTTGTAGACCTGGGGGGGTATTTTTTTTTTAATCAAGTTTTAAGTAGGGGCGCCTGGGTGGTTTAGTCGGTTAAGCGTTCGACTTCGGCTGAGGTCATGATCTCACAGTTTGTGGGTTTAAGCCCCGCGTGGGGCTCTGTGCCAACAGCTCAGAGCCTGGAGCCTCCTTCGGATTCTGTGTCTCCCTCTCTCTCTGCCCCTCCCATGCTCATGCTCTGTCTCTGTCTCTCAACAATAAATACACATTAAAAAATTTAAATCAAGTTTTAAGTAGCATTTATTACTTCTAAATTTAAGAACTTATGGCTTTATTTTGCCACCTTCTTAAGATTCCATGAACCTATAAGGGTGACTGGAAATTTGGTGCTTGTAATGTTCTGGTTCTTAATGCTCCTGTATGGACACATCCCTGGGACCTCAGGTTGGGCTAATTGGATATTGGGGATGGTAAGTGGTCTTGGTGAGGAGGTTACGGAGGAGACAATGACTTAGCTCACCTTATAGAGCACAATTGGGTGAAACTGTTATACGGACAGAAAAGGGGTGAGTAGGAAGTCATTATTTGAAAGTAATGAGGTCCTGGTGGGTTTAAGGCAGGACAGTCATAGTAGCTAAGTGGCTCTGATGTGTCACAGAGACGTGGATGAAACTGCCCTGGTTTTACTAGCTGTGGAACCTTGGGCATATTACTTTCTAAGCTTTGTCTTCCTCATTTGTAAAATGAGGATAATAATAATAATAATTCTTCATAGTTTTGTGTGATGATTACATAAGACCATGAGTCTAAAACTGTCTTGTAGAGTTCCTGACATGGGAACACTCAACAAATATTAGCTATTGTTAAAATTATTATTGTTTTTTTTTTAAATTTAATGTTTATTAATTTTTGAGAGAGAGAGAGAGAGAGAGAGAGAGAGAGAGGAAGAGAGAGCGTGAGCGTGGGAGGGGCAGATAGAAAGGGAGACACAGAATCTGAAGCCATCTGCTCAGAGTCTGACACGGGGCTCGAACTCACAAACTGCGAGATCATGACCTGAGCCGAAGTCAGACGCTTAACCGACAGAGCCACCCAGGCGCCACAAACTTACTACTGTTGAATATAGAAACTCAAGCAACTGCATTGAAACAGATTTCCCAGCACATTTTGGAAGCTCCTCGGCTATTTTTGTGCTGAAGTCTAAACCGCACCTGAGTTTTTCAAAGGCCTGGGAGTTGGAGATATGGGGCTCTGTCGCTTCCTAGCTGTGTGACCTTGGGCAAGTCACTTCCCCTTCCTGGCTTCAGTTTCCTCGTCTAAAACAGGGCCAGTTGTAACAAATACCTTGTGGTCTGGGGGATTGAACGAGGTATGGGAAACTGCACGTATGGGGCCTGGCACAGAGCAAGGGCCCGATAAATGGGAACTATAGAATAGGCTTGGGCAGACGGCCTGGCTACAGGCTTCCTTCCCCCCCCCCCCCCCCGCCGCCGCCGCCACCTCCCTCCACCCCCTTGTTAGTCCCAACGAGAGTGCCATCAATCTGCCACTCTCCTTGGGGGTTGCCGGAAATTCCTGGCACAGATATCTCCTACAGGGATGAATTTTGGATATTCCTCCGTCCACCCCTGTTACCACTGAATTATGGGGGGGAGAGAAGGAGAGAAGAACCATTGAGAGGGAGAGGAGAAAACAAACGTCTTCTGTATACTCCTGCCCTGGCGAGCCCAGGCGTATGCCTGAAATAGGTGTTCGGTAAATACTTGAGGAATGTATGTACAAATGAATGAAAAAAGCGAGGTGGCAGGCAGGCATCCGGGAAAGGAGAGAAAGAAATGGCAGGCTCTCCCCGACTCGGCCTGCACACCATCCCTGTCTCGGGGGCCTCCCCTGGTCGTGGACCGTGACCAACCCCGAATCTCTCCTTTCTCTTGCACAGGCTACATGCAATACCCTTCAAGATACCCAGACAGAGGCTTGAGGCTGGATCAGGGCTCCCCACTTTGGGGCTAGGGCCCTTGTGTCTCTCTGCTGTGGGCAGAAAACGGCTTCATTCTCAGACTGGTCTCAGCGAGCTCCTCAAGGGATCTCCAGATACAACCCCTTCCACCATTTTGAGATTCCTTCCTCGTCCCGAGACCACGCAGTCGGGTGCGAAGGGACGGGTCCACTGGTCCACTTCCATTTGTCTTTTACACACGGAAGCAACCTGACCACCTGGTCTGGCTGCGAAACATACGCAAATGAGTACAGACACCTGTACACACAGGTAGATGAACACATGCTTCAGATACACATGCTGACCACGGACGGGACTGAGGCCGAGGGTGATGCTTTTTACGGGCCACATTTAAAACCTTATGTGCTGTGGTTTCTCAGCGCCTTTCATAAGCTCGACTTCTGTTCTGACATTTGTTTCAAATAAGGTTTCCTTCCATAAAAATACCACTTAGGGACACACATGCAGAATATGCATTTGGCTTTTCCTGGGTGTTAAATATTTTATTTGATGTGCTGATTTTCAAACTACATTGCTGGGAAATTAATAAACACTTAATTGCCTGTGTGACAACCTCTCAACACAGTAGCAACAGTGATTTGGATCCTGAATCCTTAATTCTTTACCTCTTGTTTTCCCTGTGAGCTCCCAGCCTCGTTTTCGTACCCAACCTCTGGTTACCCACAAATTCTACACATGGCACATGAAAGCAGGCAAAACATCTCCCCCCCACCAAAAAAAAAAACAAAAACCCAACAAGGAATTGGAAAAGGAGTGTGAGGGTTCTACCCTACATGATGCGATTAAAAGTAAAATATATATATATTTTAAAGAGACCCATTAAGCCAGTCCTTTTGAACACATGTAACTTCCTGATTGGTTCCACGCTCACATCATCTCTGGCTCGATTTGGTTCTTGGGGTCTGATTCAGCAAGCTTTTGTTTTATCTCATCTCCCATGTGCTGAGAGCGTGGGGTGTCTGGAAGTTGCCCTTTTTTGTGAAAATAAAAAATACTGGAGAAAACCAGGGCTGACTTCCGATATGGGCAATTCCAGCTCATGGGCCAGGCGAACGAGCCCCAGGGAGTGTGTGGATGGGACCCGGAGGTGGAGGTAATTTGGGCCTCATAGCAGCTGGCCAGGCAGCTGGTGGAGAGCAGCTGCAGGAGGGGACAACTTCCATGGGGGGTAGAATTGAAAGTTGGACTTCTGTACAGAACTGTTCAAGGTGACCTGACCCTGGGTTGAATTCTATCCCTCGGTATATGTTACCGGCTTATGCTTTGACATTAGATGCAAAAGGGGTGGGAGAATGAACCAGAGGCACAGAGAAGGACCTCTGCCTACTTCCGGAGGCACAGCATTGCTGGGGGATTTCAGGACCCAAAGGTGGCAATTTCCGTGTGACCTTCCCCTCAAGGCCACGTTGTGATGGAACTTAGCAGTGAGAATGTATCACCAACAGGGCACTCATTTAAAGTTAAAATGTCCTTTCATAACTTTTGGAAAGGAGGTTTGTATACACAGAGTATCTAGGATTTGCCCATTTCTGTTAAAAAAAAAAAAAAAAAAAAGAACTCCTTCCTGACTATAAATCCTGAGCTCTGTAAATAATTTTTGGGTCCAAGAAGACCAACAACTGGCATTTTCACACCCCACTGCCCCCCCCTTCCCCGCTTCTGGAGCCCACAGCAACGGGAGGGGGACAAGGCATCTGCAAGGGAGGACGTGACAGATCCAAATGCACATATTTATTTAGTAAACAAGCTCATAATCTTTGAAATTTTAAAATTCGCCATAAGCCAACACAAGCTCAGGCTTCATCTGCAAAAATGCACAGCATCCGCCTTAAAGCGATTTGGTCATTGCAGGAGGGTGAGAGTGACATTGTACCCAGGAGCACAGTCTTGGCCGGTAAAGGCAGGGAGCCTTGAGTCGAGGGAGGGGAGCAGGGGAAGGAGACAGAGGGGTGGCCAGGCCCCTTTGATTTGGTGGAATCCAAGGTCATCTCCTCACTTTCTCCTTCTCCTTCTTCCCCCCCCCCCACCACTCCTCCTCACTCACATTTATTGAGCACTTACAATATGCCAAGCACAGCACCCAGGGCTTTACGAGGCTTGCCTCATTTACCGTCCAGGACGTTCTCAGGTGGGCACTGTTATCATCCCCGTGTTAGAAGGAAACCGAGGCCCAGAGAGTTTACATCACTTGTGCCTGTGGGTCACATCCTAGCAAGTGACCAGGGCTGAGGCCTGGTGAGATGGCTCCAGAGCTGGTTCTCTCTCCCCCAGAAGTCATGGAAGATCCCTCTCTCATGAAGCCTCCCCTCGTGGGTCCCAACAGGATAAACCCCTTGGTTCTCTCGGACAGTTTCATAAAGAGAGGGCCCAGGCACACCACAGAAAGGGGCCAGGGGTGAGGGGTGGCGCCAGCCAGATGCTTCCCAATTATCCTTTTCTCTCACTTCATTCAACTGCCAACGTATTTCTTGGTTTTAAGAACTGATACGCTTTTTTCCTTGCTTACAAAAATGCAGTTGAGCCTAGAAAAGCCCAATGTATAAGGCTCTGGTGCTTGTATTTTTTTTTTCCAGAGCGCTTGGAATAAGCTTCATACACAAAAAGTATGCACGTAGAAAAGTAGCATAAAATGGCCTTGCATAGATTGTCGTTGAGTACGATTTGATTCGTCACTCCCGGCTCTAGCTATTTTGCTGAAAACCACTGTCATCTGGTCAGCAAAGGAAAAGGGGGCCCGAGGAATACTCAAGGACACAGAGAGCTCGGGCTGGAGAAGGTGAGGAGAAACCTGGGACGGATTCAGTTAAGAACAGCAGAAAGCAGAAGAGGAGCTTGGGAAGAGGTTGACTTAGTCGGGGTGGGGGGGGGGGTGCAGGGAGAAGCTAATTCAAGCACCACAGGCGTGGGAACAGGGAGGGTTGAGCAACAGCTCTGGTGTCAGGTGGCTGTGGGGAGTTACAGTGTGCACTGTAACTTGGGGACCGAATGTGGAACTCAGCCAGCAAGGACCTTGTTTCTCCTAAGGGACTAGGGCATGGGGGAAGCCTAGGTGGCCTGGGGCTGAATCATGGGATACTGAGAAGAAAAGCCAAGCTTATGTGTTAAAGGCTAAACAGGTTGGGCTTGTCCCTGAAATGTACTGACGTGTAACATGTGACTCCTCCCCCCTCCCTCCCGTTGGGAGAATCTGTGCTTCCTTACTGGCTGGTGGGGAGGGCTCCAATGTGAGTGACAGGGAATGGAAAATCTGGAGAAGCCTGATGGACAGCATTTGGATCCTAAGATCAAAATCTAAAGGAGAGTCTCCTCTCGCATCTTCTGTGGTCTTGCAACTAACTCAGTTCTTCCCTTGGGGGAAATAAATATAGGTCATAGAAACCATAATTTTTGATACGTACCAGTCCTTATTTAACCTGGACAGGCACTCTGAACTAGCAAATGGTTCCACCAACCCTTGGGCTCTACTGGAGGGGTTGGAGGGATCCTTGGTGGGTGGAAAGAACCCCCCAGTGATGGCCACACGAGCACTGACGTCCACATTTTCCTCACACATCCACGGCTTGGATTTCATGCCTCAAAGAATGTGCAGGGGGCCTGCAAAGCTCAAAGGGTATGAAGCCATCACTTTATTAGTATTAGCCCATGTCGTTGAACAGTGCTTTTTACTCCAGAGCATTTTCATATCTACTCAGTCTTATCTGATGTGGTAAGTGGGGTAAGTAATGTTTTTCTTATTTTTGTAAGACAGAAAATAAATACAAATCAAAGTTTATATTCCTTAATATGATTTTAAGTAACTATGCTTAATTCAATCTGGGTCTTGTTACCTCCCTTTCACTCATCCAACAAATATGTACTGAGCACCTTCTCCAGACCAGCACCGTTTTAGGTGCTGGAATATATAAAAGTGAACTAAGACACAGGGCATTTGGCTGGCTCAGTTGGAAGAGCATGCAGCTCTTGATCTCGCGGCCATGGGTTTGAGCCCCATGTTGGGTGTAGAGATTAAACAAATAAATAAACTTTAAAAAAAATGTTAACCGAGACAGGGTTCCTATGCTAATAGAGTTTGCAGTCCCAAGTCAGAGACACATTAAATAGAAAAACTCACACATCATTATATAACATCAAATAGTTAATCTCAAAACATGTCATTACAACTGTGATAAACGACACCAAGCTTAGGTTCAAGTGTTATGAGAGTGTATAACACAGGGATCTAACCCAGTCTTGGGGTCTGGCAAGGCTTCCCTGAAGAAAAGACATTTCCATATCAGCTTGCAGACTCAGAACTGGGGCTGCAGATGGGGAAGATAGCGAGCACGTGTCAGTGGAATGCCTAAGACCAAAGCTACAGAGCTGGAGCACAGGTCAACACAATCCTGTCCCTGCAACTCTTTTGGTTTTATCTTCCCTTCTTTCCTGCTACTCTTCTTCCTGTGCTGCTACTGGCCATCATTTTCTCCCTTCATCTCAGCACAATTCAGGTGGGTCTTTGTATTTCATCTTTTTTTTTTTAAAGTTAGTTAATTAATTAATTTAGTGATCTCTACATCCAACGTGGGACTTGAACTCAAGACCCCGAGATCAAGAGTCTCATGCCCTTCCAACTGGGCCAGCCGGGCGCCCCATCCATCTTTCATCTTTGAAAATGAGTCAAAAGAAGCAGGATCTCATAGCATGAAAATCCTGACATCTTGGATGTGTATGTCTTGTAGATGAGGGATGATAATGATAATATATAAGAAACATTGCCTTAGAGATTGCCACAAAGCTGAAATCACTTGGGGTGCTTCTTTTGGCTAATTTGTCTTTTAAATCCTAGGGAACTGAATCTAGAATGTTTGCAATTGGGGGGGGTGGGGGTGAGGGGTAGAGAGTGAGGGATGGAGATCTTCGTGCAAACAATTTTGCCACTCGGGATAATACCCTTGAGATCCATCCGACTTGGTGGCCATTCCTTTTCATCATACCACAATTTGTTTAATTATTCACCTATTGAAGGACATTTCGGTTGTTTTCAGTTTTTGGCTATTACAAATAAAGCTGCTATAAACATTCATGTATAAGATTCTGTGTGGACATAAGTTTTCATTTCTCTGGGATAAATGCCCAGGAGCATGATTGCTGGGTCCTATGGTAATTGCATGTTTAGTTTTATAAGAAACTGCCAAACTATTTTCCAGGGTGGCTGCAGCGTTTCACATTCCCACCAACAGTGCCTGAGAGATCTGGTTTCTCTACATTCTCGCCAGCTCTTGGTATTGTCACTATTTCTTGTTTTAGCTGTTCTAATCGGTGTGAAGTAACACTTCATTGGGGTCCACCTTTGCATTTCCCTAATGGTTAATGATAGTGACCATCTTTTCATGTATTTACCATCTATATTTCCTCTTTGCTGGAAAGTCTCTTCATGTCCTTGGCTCATTTTCTGATTGGATTGTTTTTATACTGTTGAGTTTTTTAAAGTTCTTCATATAGGAGTCATTTGTCAGATATATGGTTTGCAAATACATTTGCCCACTTTGTAGCTTGTCCTTGTATCCTCTTACCAAGGTTTTCACAGAGCAAAAGTTTTCAGTTTTGATCAGGTCTAATTTATTGATTTTTCCTTTTATACGTGATGCTTTTGGGATCAAGTCTATGAATTTTGCCTAGCCCTAGATCCTGAAGATTTTCTCCTATGTTTTTCAAGTTTCATGGTTTTTTACATTTAAGTCCATGACCCAGTTTGAGTTAATTTTTGTATAAGGTATGAGACTTAGGACGAAGTTTGTGACAGTTAATTATGTATCAACTTGGCTAGGCTACAGTACCCAGATATTTGGTGAAACACCTAGATGTTGCTGTGAAGGTTTTTTTTTTTAAAGAAAAGATTAAGGGGTGCCGGGGTGGCTCAGTCAGTTAAGTGTCCGACTTCAGTTCAGGTCACGATCTCGCGGTCTGTGAGTTCGAGCCCCGCATCGGGCTCTGGGCTGATGGCTCAGAGCCTGGAGCCTGCTTCCGGTTCTGTGTCTCCCTCTCTCTTTGCCCCTCCCCCGTTCATGCTCTGTCTCTCTCTGTCTCAAAAATAAATAAACGTTGGGGCGCCTGGGTGGCTTGGTCGGTTAGGCATCCGACTTCGGCTCAGGTCACGATCTCACGGTCAGTGAGTTCGAGCCCCGAGTCGGGCTCTGTGCTGACAGCTCAGAGCCTGGAGCCTGTTTCAGATTCTGTGTCTCCCTCTCTCTCTGCTCCTCCCCTGTTCATGCTCTGTCTCTCTCTGTCTCAAAAATAAATAAACGTTAAAAAAAAATTTAAAAAAAAATAAATAAACGTTAAAAAAAATTTAAAAAAAATAAAGAAAAGATTAACATTTAATTCAGGAGACTTTTAATAAGGCAGATTACCCTCCTTAATATAGGTGGACCTCAACTAATCGGGTCAAGGCCTTAAGAAAAAGACTGACCTCTCCTAAGGAAGAGGGAATTCTCCAGCAGACTGCCTTTGGACTTTAGCTTCAACATCAGTGTTTCCCTGGGTCTCCAGCCTGCTGGCCTATCCTGAAGATTTGGACTTACCAGCTTCCACGATCACATGAGCCAATCTCTTAAAAATAAATCTCTCTTTCTTTCTCTAGTCTCTCTCTCTCTCTCCCTGCCTCGTTTCCTTCCTCCCTCTCTCTGGGTTCTGTTTCTCAAGAGAACCCTGACTACTACCAGGTTATTTTTTTTTTCTGTTTGCCTATGGATATCCAATTTCTCCAGTACTGTTTGTCAAAAAATCTATCTTTCCTTCATTGAACTGCATCTGTACTTTAAAAAATCAGTTGGGCATATTTATGTAAGTCTATTTATGGATTCTATTCTGTTCTATTGGTCTGTGTGTTTATTCTCCTGCCAATACTACACAGACTATAGATAGATAATAGGGCCAACTGATTCCTCCTACTTCATTCTTTTTTAAAGTTTAGCTATTCTAGTTCCTTTGACTTTCTGTATAAATTTTAGATAAAATCCAACAAAAGTCTTGCCAGGATTTTGAGTAGGAATTATGTGAAACCTGTATACCAATTTGGGGAGACTGATAGTTTTACTATGCTGTGTCTTCAAACCCATGAATGTGCTATGTCTATTTTTTTAGATCTTTTATTCTTTCATTAGCATTCTGTGGTTTTCAACATGTAAGTCTTTTTTTTTAAGTTTATTCATTTGAGAGAGAGAGAGAGAGAGAGAGAGAGCGAGCAGGGGAGGGGCAGAGAGAGAGGGAGGGGGGAGAATCCCAAGCAGGCTCTGCACTGTCAGCACAGAGCCTGATGCGGGACTTGAACTTACGAACCGTGAGAGCATGACCTGAGTCGAAACCACGAGTCAGATGCTTAACCGACTGAGCCACCCAGGCGCCCCTCAGCATATAAGGCTTGTGTATATTGTGTTAGATATATCCAAGTGTTTGTTTTTTTTTTTTTGGCAATTACAAATGGTATTGTATTTTTGATCCTGGTGTCCATGTATTAATTGCATTTATATAGAAATATAATTGATTTTTGTATGTTTATCTTTTATCCTGTGACCTTGCTGAACTCACTTATTAGTTCTAGAAGTTTTAAAAATAGATTCCTTGGAATTATCTATATAGATAATCATGTTATCACCTAATAGGAAAAGTTTCATTTCTTCCTTTCTAATCTGTATGCCTTCTATTTTCGTTTCTGACCCTATTGTACTGGCTAGAACTTCCAGCATTATGTTGAATATGGTGGTAAGAGTGGACATGCCTGCCTTCTTCCTGTTCTTAGGATGAAAGCATTCAGTTTTTTTATCATTAAATGTAATGTTAGCTGTAGGTATTTTTGTAGACACCCTCTATCAAGTTGAGGAAGTTCCCCTCCATTCCTCATTTGCTGAGAGATCTGTATCAGGAATGGATGTTAACTTTTGCCAAGTGCCTTTTCTGCATCAATGGATGCAATCATGTCATATTTCTTCTTTCGCTTGTTAATATGGTGGTTTACATTGATTAATTTTTGAATATTGAACCAGACTTGCATATTTGGAATAAACCCCACTTGGTCATGGCATATAATTCCTTTGTGTTGCTGAATATATGCTATTAATATTTTGTTAAGAATTTTTTGCATCTATATTTACGAGGGATACTAATCTGTAGTTTTCTCACACTAGCTTTGGTTTTAGTACCAGAGTAATATTAGCTTCATGAAATGAATAGGAAATGTTCCCACTACTTCTAATTTCTGGAAGAGATTATGTATAATGGCCATTACTTTTTCTTCAAATGTTTGGTAGAATTCTTTGTGAAACCATCCGGGCCTAGGGATTTCTTCTGGGGGAGCTTTAAAATTATGGATTTAACTTGCTTAATAGTTATAGGGCTACTAACTATATTTATTTTTGGTGAGTGTGGTAGCTTGTGCTTTTCAGAGTCCCCTATTATCCTTTTGATGTCTGCAGGGTCGATAGTAATATCTTCTGTTTTGGCCTGATACTGGTTATTTGTTCTCTCTTTTATCTTTGTCAGTCTTGCTAGAAATCTGTTGATTTTATTGATTTTTAGAAAGGAATGGCTTTTTGTTTCATTGATTTTCTTTATTGTCTTCCTCTTTTCAATGTTATTGATTTCTGCTCTTTATGGTTTTTCCTCCCTTCTGTTTCCTTTGTGTTTGTTTTGCTCTTCTTTTTCCAGGTTCTAGAGGGAGCTTAGATTTACTGATTTCAGACCTTTCCTCTTTTCTAATGTATGTATTTAGTGCTATAAATTTCCCTCTCAGCATGGCTTTTGCTGTGTCCCGCACATTTTGAAATGTTGCATTTTTAAAGTTTATTTACTTATTGAGAGAGAGAGATTGAGAGTGAGAATGAGAATCCCAAGCAGGCTCCACACTGACAGTGTGGAGTCTGACACAGGGCTCAAACTCACGAACTGTGTGAGATCATGACCTGAGCCAGAATCAAGAGTTAGATGCTTAACCGACTAAGCCACCCGGGTGCCCCTGAAATGTTGCATTCTTATTTGAAATTTAGTTCAATGTGTTTTTTATTTCTCTCGAGACTTCCTCTTTGACCTGTGGATTATTTAGAAGTATGTCATTTAATTTCAAGTATTTGGATATGTTCCTGTTACCTTTCTGTTGTTGATTCCTAATTTGATTCCATTATGGTCAGAGAACACACTGTGTGTGGTTTTAATTCTTCTAAATATGTTTAAGTTTGTTTTATAGTGCAGAATGTGGTCCATCAAGTTCCATGGGTACTTGAAAAGAATGTGTATTTTGCTGGTGTTGGATAATGTGTGCTATAACTGTCGATTAGACCCTGTTGGTTGATGGTATTGTTAAGTTCTTTTATGTCTTTGTTTTCTGCCTAGCTGTTCTATCAATTATGGAGAGAGGGGTGTTTATATCTCTACCTGCAATTGGGATTTATCTGTTTCTCCTTTCAGTTCTATCAGTTTTTGCTTCACATATTTTGCTTCAAAAACAGCTCAGTTGTTTGCCACATACACATTTAGCATTGCTACGTCTTCCTCATGGGCTGACCATTTTATCATTATATCATTGTCACATATAATGTCCCACTCTGTCTCTGCTAATTTTCTTCAACCTGAAGCCTATCCGATATTAATAGAGCCAGAGACACCCATGTTGTCTTTTGATTAATGTCTGCATAAGATATGTGTTTCCATCATTTTACTCTCAATCTCCCTATATTATTATATTTGAAGTGAGTTTCTTTTAGAGTGCATATTGTTGGGTGATGTTTTTCTTATCCACTTTGCCAATCTCTATCTTCTAATTGATGCATTTAGATGATTTATTTAACATTTTTTATTTATTTATTATATATATATATTATATATATATATATAATAAATAAATATATATTATATATATATTTATTATTATTACATATTTATTTATTTAACATTTAACATATTTAACATTATTGTTGATATATTAGGGTCTGTGTCTGCCATTTTATTTTTTGTTTTCTGTTTTTCATTTCTCTGTTTTTCTTCTTCCTGCATTCCTGCGGGTCACTTGAATATTTTTTTGGAATATCATTTGGATTTATCTGTAATGGTTTGAGTGTATATCTTTGTATAGATTTTAGTGGTTCCTTTAGGTATTACATTGTATATACATAAATTATCACAGTCTAATGGTGGTGTTATTTTACCAGTTTGGGGAAGTGTAGAAAACTTACTTTCATTTATGTCCCTTTGCCCTCCCCAGTTTATAATATAATTATTTTAAATATCTCCTCTACATGCATTTAAAACTCAATCAGACAGTGTTATAATTTTTGCTTCAACCACCAAACATAATTTTGAAGACTCAAGAGGGGAAGGAAAGTCTATTTAATTTATTCACATTTTCATTGTGTTCTTTCTTCCTGATGTTCCAAGAAATTCTTTTTTTTTTTTTAATCATTTCTGTTTAGAGAACATCCTTTAGCTGCTCATTTAGGGTAGGTGCGATAGTGACAGATTCTCTTAGAGTTTTTTCATCCGAGAATGTCATTATTTCCCTTTCATTCCTGAAGGATACTTTTGCATGATATAGGATTCTGGGTTGGCAGGTTTAGCACTTGAAAAAGGTGCCAATTTCCTTATTCAAAATATGGTTTTCCTGTAAGTAATATCTTTTCTCCTCTGTCTGCTTTCAAGATTTTTTTCTTTGTCTTTGGTTTTCGGAAGTTTGGCTATGATACGTCTGAGTGTGCATTGGAGTCATCCTGTTTGGGGTTCTCTCAACTTTTTGAATGTATTTTTCTACATTTCCCCCAATTTGGAAATGTTCAGCTTTTCTCTTTTTCGTCTTTTCTTACAGCATCACCGGTTCCTGAAGCACTATTCATTTGAGTTCCAGTCTATTTTCTCTCTGCGTAATTTCTATTGTTATATCTTCAAATACTCTGATTCTTTCATTTGTCTCCTCTGTTCTTTTGAGCCTAGCCACTGAGGTCTTCAGTTCTAAAATTGCCATTTGGTTCTCCTCTGTATATTCTTGTTTACTGAGACTTTAGAGTTCTTTGCTGAGACTTTCTTTTTATTTGTTCCAAACATGTTTGTAGGTGCTGAGTAAAGCATTTTTATGACAGCAGCTTCAAAATCTTCATTAGATAATTCCAACATCCTTGTCATCTTGGTTTTGGCATCTACTGATTGTGTTTTTTCATTCAGTTTGAGATCTTCCTGGTTCTCGGTGTAATGAATGATTTTAAATTGAATACTGTTCATTTTGGGTATTATGTAATGAAACCCTGGATCTTATTCAAACCCCCTGTTTTAGCTGTTTTTTTTTTTTTTTTTTTTTTTTTTTTTCTGATGCTACTCTGGGAGGGGAAAGGAGGGGATATTGCCCTGTTACTGTCGGGTTGGAGTAGAAGGTCAGGCTCCTCATTTGGCCATTGCTGGCAGGGGTGAGGTGGGAGTCACAGTTTTTCCTGTGGTATAGAACAGTAATTGTTGAACGCATTACCATGTCATTCTTTGGTTCGTGAGGTCCTTAGCCAGTCGGCCTTCTTCTCTGCATCTTTATTGGTCTTCTCATGTTTGTTTTACATATAACGTCCAGGGTTTTTAGTTGTACTTAGTGGAAGGAATGGGGAACAGTGTATCTACTCCATCTTCTTGGAGGCAGAAGTCCCCAGTTGACTTTGAGGATCCCACATCTCATATTAGTTAAATCTCATTACTTATTTGTTAAGGTATGGTGTTAAAAAGCTACATTTGGATATGCTGTCTTCATTGAATGAGTGGATCATACCCTTGTAGCTTGTGAGATGTTGAGGAAGAACCACAGATTAAGGCATCCCCAGAGTTCTCCAGCTGCCAAGCTGGTGACAGATTCCTTAAATCTGTTCTACTCTTGAACAAACAAGTCTTCAATACATGCCCAGAGCTGCAATAGGTATGTAAAAGGCTGTGGAAAAACTCATACTCTAGACTCCCAGAGTTTTTCATGTCTAGTTGGGGAGATACAACAAGCGAATTATCCATCTCAGGACCTGGCGTGTGGTAGACACTCAATAAAGGTTTGTCACATGAAGGAATGCTGCTGACCAAATGCTAACTGCTCCCGGATGAGAGATTTCTTAAGGAGGTGAAGGTTGGGTTGTCTTATGGGTTGCATAGGATCTGGAGGTTTTTTTGAAGGAAAAAACTGACAGGACTTGTTTACAGAGTGGGGTGAAAGAGAGTAAGAAAACAATCAGATTTTGGTTTGGATTCTGGGTGACTGGGAGACAAGGGGAAGGCTGTGAGTTTGATTTTGGACCTGATTAGCCCGAGCTATTAACAAAATACCCAAGCACAACTGCACAGTAAATATTTGGACTGTTTGGAACTGAGGGGAAGATTATACTAGAAAACCCCTTTTCATCTGAGTCTCCAGAAGATGTAGGACTAGCCCAAACTTTGTAGGCAACAAACTGATTTAAGGCAATTTACAACCCCTCCCTGGGCTTTGATTTCCTCATCTGTAAAATGGGATGCATTGCTAGATAGTTGTTATGAGATAAGCTGGCATAGTGTCTGGTATTTGGAAGGAGCCCTATGCTTGTTGGAATGTTTTCCTTCAAGCTCTAGGATTCTGAGATTTCTCTGAATAGTCCGTACTGTATCACCTTCTATGATTTTTTACTTAGTTTTTTTTTTTTTTTTTTTTTTTTTTTTGCCCCCAGCAGAGCTCACTAGTTATATTGTATGAAACTAAGAACGCAGGGGAGAGAGAAGGTTGTACGTGTTGTGTCTCAATCTTTACTTTACGGACAGAAGTTTTTCTCTCTTGTGAGCATTTGCAGTATTCACGCTTGAATCAGAAAAGCCTCCATTTTGGCTGATTCCAGCCCTATACTCTGGGGAGTACAGTGGGCAGGTAGCCATTAGTACACAGGAAGGGAGGGTTTTGTGGTATTTTAAAGCCATTGGATTTTATTTATTTCCAGTTTGCTCAACATTTGTTCCACATATCTATACAGTTGAAAAAGGGGTGCGGATGAGAAGAGAGAAGGATGAAATCTAACTAGGCCTAGAGAAAAGGATGAACACATTTGCCTTTCAATACCAAACTTGGGCTCATAATGCTTAAACACGAGACTTCTGGGTTTCATTTTGTCTTTCTGAAAACTAAACGCTGCTGTGACTTTCCACGTGACATCTGAAGGGTTGATCTTGGTTTGAGAAATGGTTCCATATCTTACTGCTAGGGCTTTATGAGTATAAGTCCTCAATCTATCAGAAATAGTCTTTATTTCTTTCAAGTGGAAAAGATATTTTTCAGATTATAATGTAATACAAGCTCATTGTAAGGAATTTGGAAATTACAGAAATTAGACAATGAAAGTCACTCATAATCCTACAACCTAGAGGTAACCCGTATTAATATTTCTATTTATTTCTTTTCAGTCTTCTTTTTTCTACGCACACACACACACACACACACACACACATGAGCGAGTGCACGCACATGGGATCATACTGTATGTTCATTGCGTATCTTCTAAACAGGATTGTAAATAACTATGTAGCATTTCATGGTATAAATGTTACTGCATAGAATTTCGTAGTAAGGACAACTTTTAAGCTGCTTCTACTTTCCCTCTATTTTAAAAGATGTTACAATGAATCTCTTCATATTTATATATTTTTTGTGCATCTCTATTATTTATTTATTTATTTTTGGATAAGTCCTTAGAAAGAGAATAACTGGGTGAAAGAAGAAGAACATTGTTAAGGTTTTGGCACATGTCGTCAAAGTGCCCTGTGGGAGAGTTGTGCCAATTTGCATTCCCAGTAGTGTTCGAGAGTGCCTGCTTCATTGCATTAATCCAGAATACTTCACCCTCATGTATACATAACACTATTTTGGACCATTTTAATTTAAAAGGCATTTGCTGAGCACCTATTATGTGTAGGGTACTGTGCAGGTATTAGACTCACTCCTGTTATGCAGTGTAAATGCTAAGTAGATAAGGTACATACACAAAGATGGTTTAAAAACCAAGTGAAATAGAACAACATACACATCTCTATAGCCAAGGCTGATATCATTCAGTCTTTAAGTGGCTACTCTTTGAGGAAAGACACTGTGCTAACAAATTTAAAAAATAATTTGGCTCTGGTAAACACTTTAAAAATGCATTAATATGAATCTTGCAAATAATAAACGTTCAGTTGTGATCATTTATGCTGTATTTCCCAGCATACATTTGGGCATGAATGGAGAGGAATATTACAAATTCACATCTTTTAAAAGAGCAAAAAAAAAAAAAAACCATTTGGGGTAAAAAGACAATTTCTGCTTTTGTCAGTTCCTTTTAGAAAATTAACCTGTTGGTTATCGGAGAAGGGGGACACAGAACACACAGAAAGCTAACCTCCTTCTGGCAGCTGGGGATAATTTGTCAGTCTCCTTTGAAATGTGGCTTTGTGCTCGCTGGTGAAGGCAGCTGGAACAGAAAAAGCATGACAGACAAAAGCTGAAATCCACATGAAGAAAGGTCTTTTTCCCCAAAATTACCGTCTGAGTTAGCAATGGTCAGAAAAGAAAGTACATGTATATCTTCCCAGCAACAAGCACGTCTGGTACTAGAGAAGGCCGTCTATGCTACAGGAGCCATTTAGAAGAGCTGTAGCCCTGAATAGGGCTGCTGGATAGCATTTAATCCACCCCTCCGACCCCCATGAAAAGTTACACCCTCAAATGAAATTGAGTTAAAACCGAGTGTAAATGAATGAAAGTATCATGTTTAAAATCCAATCAAAAGCATTTACTATGCTGAAGAAGATCTACTTCATAGATAGTGGATGATGGCTCAAGAAATATGGGTTTAAGAATACGATTGCAACTTAAAAGGTAGCCAATGGAATGGCTAAAAATAATACTATCAAACTGGAAACAACCGAAATGTCCTTCACCTGGTGAATGCATAAACTGTGGTACATCCATACAATGGAATACTACTCAGTAATACAAAAGAATGAACTACTGATGCATGGATCTCAAAGTAATTATACTGAGTGAAAGATGCAATCTCAAAAGATCACATACTCCGTTGTTCCATTTCTATCACATTCTGGAAAAAGCAAAATTATAGCAACATAAAACAGGGCAGTGGTTATCTGGGGTTGGGGGTAGCAGGCTGGACTGATTACAAAAGGCAGCATGGGAAAATTTGGACAGGGCGGGTAATGAACTGTTCTATATCTTGATTGTGGTGGTAGTTACATGACTTTATATACTTGTCTTAACTCATAAAACTAACTATACACCAAAAATAGTAAATTTTACCATATGTTACTTTAAAAAGTGAATGAAAAAAATCTCATAAAGATAACACTATCAAACATGGGGAGGTGGAGGAAAGAGGGGAGGTTGGGAGTAATGTTAAGTGAGCTCCTTTTTTTTTTTTTTTTATAGCCGGGAGTCAGTAGATAAGATCCAAAATGGATAAACCAAGAAATAGGAGTAGAGGCATATTATTTAGTGATGCCGAAGTAACCACCAGATGAACTGAAAACAGAATCTGTTAAAAATGGTTGCCCCTGAGGAGTGGGACTAGGGGTGGGGCCGAGAACTGTTGTTTTTTGTTCCAAGCTCTCTTGTACTATTTGGTATTTTTGAACCATGCTCATGCATTACTCTGATTTAAAAATAAATGTAGTGGAAAATGCACTGGACTGGGAATCGAGAAACCTGATCTCTAAACCTTGATTCTGCACTAATTGAACAACTCCCTTCTCCTCTCTGGCTCTTGGTTTCTACATCTGTACGACAAAGGGGTTGTTGGACTAGATGATCTTCAAGACTCCTTACAGATCTAAAAAAAACAAAAAATGATCAAACAGATGATCTGCATATCCACAACGATCTTTTGTCAAATTCAGCACAAAGAAACAGACGTTTTTATTTTTAAAGCCAGAAGGGACGAAATCATCTCATTAAACAGTCTCTTTCTAACCGCTGAAGAAACCAAGATACAGATTGGTTAAAAGACTCACTCGGAATGACAGTTAATTGGCGACAGAGCTAGGGCTGGAGCTTAGGGCTTCGCCTGGCTCTTGCCATGGCACCACACCGCTCCTCCCAGGTCTAATGGAATCATTCCCAGGCACCAGGGCTGACAAAAATTCCCTGGGATGACACCAGGAATGAAACTCATATGCTGACATGGTTTCATTGGCCTGGGAAATGAGTCAGAATTTTGGAAGTGGTCCCTGACATACGCATGCATGATGCAATACCACAGGCATCCTGAAGTTGGTCAGGGCGATGTTAAAGCTCAATTTGGGGGCTCTGTTTCCTAATAACTGGTGGACGAGCTGCCTTTGACAGCTATTGCCAGCCTACTGACCTTCCCCTTTTGTGCGATAGGAATCCCAGCACTGGAAATCCTACCCATTCCCATTCTGATTTAAAACCATGGGTTTAGCCATTTTTTTCTCAATGATCTTTTATCCCTATAACCTTTAAGTTCACACCATGTCTCACCGACGTCTATCAAGCATGATGGAAGATATGTCCACCTGGAAATTTTTATCAGCCATCGTCAAATGAACAAGGCATCTTGGTATGGTTTAGCAGTCCTCCTAGGAATAGAGCGGAACCAGACTCCTGACTTGGACCATACCATCTTCCTAGGAAGAGCTTCCATGTTGACTCGGAAGCAAGCTAAAAGCATGCGTGTCTTGCCGAGCATTCCCCCCTCCCCCTTTGCTTGGGCCTGCAGGCTCACTTGCCCCTCATCACATAAGGTCTGGGGTTTGGAGAAGAAGGACACCATTATGCGGGGCTATCATTCTTCCTCAGTGGAAACAACGCTGCCCTTTGTAAGCTCCCAGCAAACTTCAAAGGGTGTGGCTATCTTTCTGTGTTCCCAGGCAAGCCTCCTCGGGAAACACGGCTCACAGTGCCTTTCTGGTACTAGAATCTTCTTTCGCTGATAGTGAGTTAAAACAGGAATTTTTAGGCAGCCCTCCTCCCTGCCCCCTTTGGTGCTTTGTCTACTTAAGAAGCAAAATTGTATTTTTTAACCCCCCTTGGAAAATACTTGTTTGCCAACTTTTGTGTCCCCCCCCCCCCCCCCATCTGTGCTCTCACTCTAGCCTGGCTGTCTGCCCAGCTCTGAATCCTGCCTTACCTACTGCCTGGCATTTACTTCACAACAGCTGGCCCAGGGATCTCAAGTGCTTAGCCTCAGCTGCCAGCTTAGGGAAGGAGAGGCCCCTGTAGCTGAGCTCGTGACAAAGACAGCATTTGTTCCCACACCAGTATTCTCGATGTCAACAGCAGTGACAGGCTCCAAAGGGGATCATGCCCAGTCACTGCCCACTTGGGGAGAACTCCACAGGCCCAGGGATGTTCATACATCCAGCTTCCATATCTGCTTTGAGTCTCTCCACCATCCTGTGAGGTGACTAGAAACCAGTAACAGGATTCCCATGTTACAGTGGAGAAAGGTGAACCATTGGACGCCAGGAGATCGCCCAAGGGAATGACGATCATGTTGTTCAAAACAAGATTCAGGATACCCGGGTCTGACAAGCATCAGTTTCTGAGATTTGCCCATTTGTGTATGTGGAATGTGCTATCAAGCCCGGTTTGACCCTGTGAAGACATGGGGACAAGAGAGGGTGCCCAAGATCACCTCTCCCAGGGGGCTGGGTGGCATTCTTGTCCCCTTCCACCAACAAATGTTGACTGTGCCAGGCGCTGGGATAACAGAGGTGACTCAGATAAGCCTTTGTCCTCAGGGTGTTCGCAGATTGCGAGGGTATCACCGTGGCCGGCCAATAGCAACTGGTGTTTGTGTGGTTTTTCTAACTGTAGAAACGAGCATGCACTGAATGGCTCACTTTGAGCCTCCTTGAGAGGAGGATCCATTTTGTCACAAATGTGGCCAGACTACTTACAATGTTTAAACATGTTAAAAAACAAAAAGTTTCAAATGATTAGTTTTTTGGTTGCTGGGTGGTTTTTCGTCTTCAGTATAAAAGTGGGCCCTTTCCCTGATTCCTCAGTAAGCACAGTATTGCCATATGACCCACAACTCTACTCCTAGGGATATGCCCCAGGGAACTGAAATCTATGTCCAAACAAAAACTTGTTCATCAATGTTCACAGCAGCACCATTCACAATAGCCAAAAGGTGGAAACAACCCAAATGTCATCACCTGATGAATGGATAAACAGAACGTGGTCTACTCATACGATGGAATATGATTCACCCCTAAAGGGAAGCAAGCAGTGATCCATGCTACAACATGGATGAACCTTGAAAACACGGCTAGAATGAGAGCACAGACACAAAAGGACACATATTATATGATCCCAGCTATATGAAATATCCAGAATTATGCAAAACCACAGAGCCAGAAAGTAGATTAGTGGTTCATAGGGCTGGGGGGGTGAGGGTGGGGAGGAAGAAAGTGGGGGGGGGGAGTATTTAACGGGTAGATTTCCTTTAGGGGTGATGAAAATGTCTTGGAACTAGATAGCAGTGAGGGCTGCGTGGCATTGTGAATGGAGTTCATGCTGCCAAATTGTACACGGGTTTCTCCTGCTGTCTGAAAATAAAGCATCACACCTGCCTTGGTCACTGTTGAGAAGTGTTCCTGGCACACAGTAGGCACTCGATAATTATTTATGGAGTTCTTTAAAAGAACGAATAAAATATATTTTTCTAATGCTGTTCTGAGAGCCATTGGAGAAGCATAAACCACTTTTCTCTAACATTTTCAGAATGTAGGGAATCAGTTGAAGTATATGTCCAGCAGGGAGAGAGGGGGAGCAAGCTCTCTGGTGTCTCTTCTTATGAGGGCACTAATCGTATCGTGAGGGTCCCACCTGCATGACCTCATCTCAACTAATTACCTCCCGAAGGCCCCGTCTCCAAATACCATCACATTGCGGGGTGAGGGCTTCAACACGGGAATTTGGGGAGGGCACACACTTCAGTCCATAGCAGCCAGGATGCATTAGGTAGTCATTGTACATCAATGGGAAAGGATCACATTTATGAGCAAGATATTGATGTTCATATCTTCACTATACCTTCTCCCTCTAGCCCACCAATGGTGCCTGCTCCTCTTTGGCTCCTGAAGCCCCTAAAATCTCTTCTCTGACGTGGTTTTCCTTGCAGTATCATCTCAAAGCTTCCAAGAAACTAGAGTATAGTTTTTCTCTGTCCCTTGTTTATACTAGTAACACTAGGTTCCCCCCAGGAAGCCCTGCCAACACCAAGGGTCACTCTTGTCACCCTTGCCATGCCCTCTGCCCAGCCCAGATGCTTGCTGTTTGCTTTTTACCCATGTCAATAAGACATGGGCATTTTGCATCACATGACATAGCGATCCATGCAGATCCCATCGCCCCAAAGCTGCTTGGGGGCGACAGGTTAGGGCACTACCAGGTAGGAGAGTAGCAGGCCAGAGTTTTTGAACTGATGTGATTGCAACAACCAGTGATCCTGCTGTCATGTAGATACAACTTATATGAAATAGTCTATGTCGGGGCGCCTGGGTGGCTCAGTTGGTTAAGTATCTGACTTCAGCTCAGGTCACAATCTCGCAGTTTGTGGGTTCAAGCCCGACGTCAGGCTCTGTGCTGACAGCTCAGAGCCTGGAGCCTGCTTCAGATTCTATGTCTCCTTCTCTCTCTGCCCCTCCCCTGCTCATGCTCTCTCTCTCTCTCTCTCTCTCTCTCTCTCTCTGAAAAATAAACATGAAATTTTTTTTAAAAAAGAAATAGTCTATGTCAAGATGCCTGACACATTGTAAGTACTCAATAAATGTTAATTATTACCCTCATGACAAAGGTATTTATGCATCCATTAAAATGTTATTGAATAATACTTAGGCATATAAGTAAATTATTACAGTGTATTAAGTGAAAGGAAGAGATTACAAAGAACATGAAGAGCTTCATCCCATTTTTACAAAAAAGTCACATGAATAAGCGAGATATTATTATTATTATTAATGTTTCTTTTTATTTTTGAGGGAGAGAGCACAAGCGGGAGGGGGACAGAGAGAGGGGGGGACAGAGGATCAGAAGCGGGCTCCATGCTGACAGCAGAGAGCCTGATGCAGGGCTCAAACCCATGAACCACAAGATCATGACCTGAGCCAAAGTCAGATGCTTAACCAACGGAGCCACCCAGGCGCCCCTAAGAGAAATGTTACTGTATAGTGATTTAGGTCTCAGGATCTGAAGGTAGGTCTACTGTTTAATCTGTGCAGTCACTTATTAGCTGTGTGACCTAGAGGGAGTTACTAAACCTCCTCGAAACTCAGTTTTTTTAATCTGTAAAATGAAGATGTGTGTGTGTGTGTGTGTGTGTGTGTGTGTGTGTGTATACATTGACGATATGCTTGCATATCTGCACAACCCAAGAGATGTGAGCTGTAATTTTAAATCAGAATTAATGAGAGTTCAGTACAGTAGTTAGATACACAGTGAACACACAGAAATCAAAAGCTTCCTTCGATACCAGCAATTAGCACTTCGAAAATAGGAACAAAAGATACCAGTCACAAGAGCAGCGTAGGTCAGTGCAATGAGCCGAGTGTCCCCTCTGCCCGACTCTACCACAACCGGGTTTAGAAACAGTATTCCTGGTGATGCAGTTTCCGGAGCCGATAAGCCTCTGGCCTTGGCCCTCTCCCCTCAGGGCTCAAGCCCAGCTAAAGGGACTGGCTGTCGGACTCCATGTTATCCCCTCAGCTTCCTTGTTCTCTCCCCGGTTGAGATATAATTGCTCCCATAGCAAACCAGTCTGCAGACATGATTCCCCGCCTCCCATGTAGACAACATCCTATCTCTCTCCTCGCAAAGCCACTTTCACTTCTTGAACCACACTTTAGTTTTCAGTAGGGTCTCTGCTTGAAATTTGCAGGGAAATGAATTTGCAGTTTCCAGGGGAAAGGTTTTCACGCTCATGAACATGATGGGTTCAAATCCCAGCATTCCACTTGCTAACTGCCTTGCCTTGGTCAAGTCTCTTAACCTCTCTTTCTGTCACTGTCCTCTTCCGTTATCTGGGGGATAATACTGACACCTCACTTTTAAGGATTTGTGAAACTTATATGATATTATGTACATAGGAAGCTCTCAGTATATAGGAGCCTGACGTCATCATTAGAACAGGAATACAGCTGAGCCTTGAACAACATGGGTTTGAACTGCACGGGTCCACTTATATGCAGATTTTTTTTTTCTTAAATAAATCATGTGTGTTCCTTGACTGTTTTTATTTATTTATTTTTTGTTATCAGTAAGGCTTCCAGTAAACAACAGGCTATTAGTAGTTTGGGGGGAGTCAAAAGTTATACGCCGATTGTTCAACGTACAGGAGGTCAGCACCCGTAATCCCCATGCTGCTCAAGAGTTAACTGTAGTTTGTTCTAAACGAATATCAAAGGTTTTATCTCTTATAAGCTACAAACTGCTTGTAGCAACTAAACAGGATTTTCCTACTCCTAGCTTCTGTCCAAGAGTTTCAACAAGATCAGGATCTTAGTTTTAGCCTGGGGACCCCAAACACGACAGCGCAGGACCCCTCAAGAAATAAGCTCAGAAATAAGCACCTAGATGGAGGAAGTGCTTCACAGCACTGGGTTTTCTCCCCCAAAGGAAAATGTTCAAATCTAGAAAAGAAATTCTCAGGACAACCCAGGGAACTGAATCCCGAGCTCCCCTTTGCAGACCTCTCTCTCTCCCTCTCTCTCTCTCTCTCCCTCTCTCTCTCTCTGTCTCTCTCTCTCTGTACCTTTTATGCTGAAATGTCAACAAAATCCGTTCACTGCTGGACCAGGTCCATGACCAATCTGTGCAGGCCGAGAGAGGCGTTTCTTCCACCTGAAAAGCTTCCTAAGACCTGCTACATCAAGTGGAACCCTGGGCAGGGGCTGAGGAGCGGGACTGTGGGGGTGTTTTGTTACTCTGCACCCCAAAGCCTCCTTGGGAGGCGGGCGCTACCGTGCACGTAACTTAGGGGAGTTTCTTTCTTGTTATTTTAAGGATACTGTGTACTTGGGTTAACTACCCTGAAGGCATCATTTTCCTTGTCTCTGAAATGGGGGGAACATAGTAAAATACATCTCAAAGGACTGTTGTGAGGATCAGACAGGTAATGGCTTTAAATCATTTAGTGATATGCAAGCCTTTGATCCATGTTGATTATTATTACTATTGGTTAATCCTCATACATTGCAACTTACTAAATTATTTTAAAAATTACTGCAGCTTAGTATTTTCATAAGTGGTAAGTTTTATATAGTTCCCACGTATCGCAAGCAAGGACAACTGGCACTATTTGACTGCTTTCCCCCCACCCCGCCCTCTTTAGCTATTCAAAAAAACTTTTCCCCTATCATTTTTGGCTGTTCTTCCTGAATCCAAAAAAGCCTACCGTTCTAATCCAAAAGCATTCTAAACTGAGGGGAGTTTCTAAGTCAAACAACCTCCTGTGCATCCTCTGGTGAAGGACCATTTTGTAACATGGAGAATCACCTCTCAGTTTTTCTCCTTTGAAAGTGATTTTGCCTGGCTGTCTTAACAAAGCAGGTCACGTGTGCCTGTATGAAAGGGGTGTTACTTACGCTAGAGAAAACTGGTGCAGCCACCATGGAAAACAGTACGGAGCTTCCTCAAAAAGTTAAAAATGGAACTACGTTACGATCCAGCAATCGCACTACTGGGTATTTACCCAAGGAATACAAAAACATTGATTCAAAGGGATACGTGCACCCCTGCGTTTAGAGCAGCATTATTCACGATAGCCAAACTGTGGAAGGAGACCAAGTGTCCATCGATAGACGAATGGATAAAGAAGACGTGGTATACATACGATGAATATTATCCAGCCATCAAGAGGATGAAATCTTGCCATTTGCAACATGGCTGGATCTAGAAGGTATCAAGCTAAGTGAAATAAGTCAGAGAAAGACAAATACCATATGACTTCACTCATACATGGAATTTAAGAAACAGAACAAACGAGCAAAGGGAAAGAGAGAGAGAGAGAGAGACACCAAGAAATAGACTCTTAACTATAGAGAACAAACTGATGGTTACCAGAGGGGAAGGAGGTGGGGGGAGGGGTGAAATAGGTGATGGGGATTAAGGAGGGCACTTGCCGTGATGGGCACCGGGTGATGTATGAAACCGCTGAATGACTGTACTGTCCACCTGAAACTAATACAACACTGTGTACTAACCATACTGGAATTAAGGTGACGGGCATCGAGGAGGGCACTTGTTGGGATGAGCACTGGGTGTTGTGTGGAAGCCAGTTTGACAATAAATTATACTTTAAAAAAAGAAAGGAACAAAAACAAAGAGAAAACTCTTGGGGTTACTCGAAGCAAAGGCTCTGGAGACCAGCAGGCTCTCACTCCTCGTTCCCATGGTCTCCTGCTAGCCCAGACTGTTCTGCCCATTTAAGTCCGGATTCTTCTTCGTGGCTCCCAGTCGGACTCTGACTCCATTCCCCCTCCTTGCCCCTCCGTTGCCACACTTAGCCGCTCCTCACTGCCTACCACATCAAGTCCACACCCTTCCCTTCGTGTTTGGGCATTTGAGGCCTTCGATGACCCCTTCAACTAAAATCCCTGCTACTTTCCAAAAGCAGCCCCCTGTTTCGCCACCGTGTAAGCGCCTCCATGCCCTGGGCCTGCCTCTTTTCAGAAGCGTTTTGGGGCCTCTGGGTGGCTCAGTGCGTTAAGCGACCGACTCTTGATTTCGGCTCAGGTCACGATCTCATGGTTTGTAGGTTCGAGCCCCGCATCGGACTCTGTGCTGACGGTGCACAGTCCTCTGTTCCCCTAGCTCTCTGCCCCTCCCCCCCCCTTGCGCTCTCGTGCTCATAAAAATAAATAAATAAATAAACATTAAAAAAAAAGAAGCTTTCATTTGTCACTGACTTATGTCTTCCCTTCTCTGAAGTCTTACAGCCCTTGATTGTACCAGAGCATCCAATGACTTGTTAGACTGTCTCACGAGATTCCCTCTCATGGAATTCTTGACACCCCAACCTGACTATATAAGCCTTTCTTATGTGCCTAGTTCTGTGCTATATTCATTTGTTCCCAATAAACTCAAAAAACTCAAAAACGGATACTCAGTAAACATTTCTTGCTAACTCGTTTTGCTTTTTTTTTTTTTTTTTTTTTTGCAAAACCTCACATTTTCACCAAGTCCTTGAAACTCCCAGACTTGCTTCTATGATTGCTGCCCATAAATGGCTTCTTTGACACCTGCCCTGCTGACCTCATCTGGCTGTTTTGAGACTCAGACAGGAACAAGAGAGAGAAAGCCTTTTGGATACTGTCATTGCTGCCATGCCAAAGCACTGACCAAGGTCTGGAGCCAATTTGACTGCACCAGTTGTTTTGGCCTCCTGTAGCCACAGCCTGCATCCCTACATAGAATTCCCATGTTCAATAATCAAACACGGTTTCAGCCTCCTTGACAGCAGAGGACCGGCACTGAACGGGCCAAAGCCTGTGTTTTGACAAAATGGCAAAGGTCCGATCGGTTTTGTGCTCATGCCCACGAATGGGCCACTGGGCATGGTCCTGGGCAGCAAGGTGGCCCCCAGAAAGAGCTATCCATGTAGTTAGAAAAGAGCTTTAGGTCTTCTTAAGGACTTGGTCACCTGGTACAGATACTGTTGACATTTTTCTTTATTGAGCACTTACTATGTGTCAAGCATATTATAGCCATCATCTCATTTAGAATCCTCACAATAACCTGTTATTATCCCTATCTATTAGATGAGGAAACTATGGCTCAGAGAGATTAAGCAACTTGCCCCACATCACAGAGCTGTCTGCCTCCAAAGTTTAAACTGTATGGCCAATCACCACTCAAATCCTCTCAAATAGGGCAGGCGGATGATCAAAGCTTGGCAGCATGCCCCAGGGGTACCCATCCCTCAGTGGCAGCAGAAGGGAAGAGAACCAGACACTGGCAATGGACAAAGACAAAGCCACCGTCCCACTAAACTGTAATCAGAGTTGCAAGCTGATGTTCATGAACACAGTTACAGTTCTACCTTCCTGTAAACCAATAGTTCTTAACTTTTTGGGAGGCTGACCCTTTGAGAAATTGAGGAAAGCTGTAGACTCTCTTCTTACAGAAATGTGTAAATGCAAACACATAATTTTGCATAGTTTCAGAAAAATTCATGGAGCTTCCTGTATTTCATCCAAGAACTACAGACCCTAGGTTAAAAAATCCCTGCTTTATGCAAATCTAATACTACGTTTTAAAAAGTGATAAGTTAGGGAACAATGATTCCTTTAAATAACAAGCCAACCTAAGACACAAAAAACAGGATTTGCTTTATGGACATTTTGTTTTCATATAACTTTCAGGATTATGCCTAGTTGCCTACATGAGATGCATTTGCCATCAACATCTCTGTATTCCCCTAGAGCCCCATGTCGTCAGAAATGACAATGGCACAGGGTGCCTGGATAGCTCAGTCAATTGAGCGTCTGACTCTGGATTTTGGCTCAGGTCATGATCCCAGGGTCATGGGATTGAACCCCATGTCAGGCTCCATGCTGAGCATTAGATGAAGATTCTCTCTATCTCCCTCTGCCCCCCTCCCTAGTTCACACTCTCTCTCAAGGAAAGGAAAGGGAAGGGAAGGGAAGGGAAGGGAAGGGAAGGGAAGGGAAGGGAAGGAAAAAAAAGAAAAGAAAAGAAAAGAAAGGAAAAGAAAAGAAAAGAAAAGAAAAGAAAAGAAAAAAAAGAAAAGAAAAGAAAAGAAAACAGAAGAAAAGAAATGACGATGGCATAGATGACCATCATCAGGACTGGCCAGAGCACAGAGCTAGAAATGACACATAGAGCTGGTAAGAAGTTTTTTGTCACCAGAGAGTGGGTAGTCACTCAGCAGGAGTGGCTTCACTGGTGGGGATTGGACTATATGACCTATAATGGCCCCAATCAGCACCATGAGTCAAGGGTTCTAAGACCTATGGAAACCTGAAGAAGATTTATGCCACAAGTCCACTACTGTTAAGCAGCTGATGGCTCCATGAGAAGCCAGGTACTCGAAGGGGGTGGACTAAGTATATATTGGCTCACTCACCTGAGTCTACAATCAACCTCTTTACACTGGCCCATGTTATTCCAAATAGCAACTGTTCATTCCCCGCCAACCAGAGGTCCTATTGTTCTTTTACAAAAATATTAGATAATCCCAACCCAAGTCATTCCAAGGCCACTTCCCCCTGGCCTCTTGTGTTTTGAGTAGACAAGGTCTTACTGTAATCTTTAATACTATTTGTTAGTCACAGCCTGATACTGCTTCTTCTGAGCCCTCCTCCAATGTTTGAGCCCTCATACAAAGGGTGCTTAGTTGCAAGACATAGATCTGATACATTGATCCTATCGTCCTTTATCCTTTAAAAACCTTTGCACCTTAAAATGAGATGTTGTGTGGTATGTTCGAAGGAACACTGGATCTAGAGCCCTTGTTCCTTCATACACTGCCTCCTGACCTCTCTGAGCCTCACTTCCCTCTATCAGACAGGTAACAGTCTTTACCCTGCTGACATCACATGCATCTTGTAAGATCCAAATAAGATAGTGAAAATAGAAATAGTGTATTTGCTGTAAAGCGTTAGACAAACAGAAGAATTCATAACTACAAGAAATTTAGAAATTTAGAAAACACTTATCAAGGCCATATTATTCCCAGGTACTTTATGTACCTTACATGCTTACAGGATCTGAAACAGGCTTAGAAAAGTCAGATAACACTTCCAAGCTCACCTTGCTAGGTGGCAAGGAACTGGGGCACTCTCTCTCCTCCCTTCCCCCTCCCCCAAGACCAGACTGCTTTCCATTACTCCACATTGCCTGTCCCAGGACATTCCCCCCATTGGAATAAGAGATTGTTACTCACTTATGAAAAATAAATCCTTGACCCTCTTTGAGACCTCCAAGGCAGTTGGTGGTGTTTCCTCCTTGTGAAAGAGCGGCTGGGGATGAGGAGGGGAGAGAGAGAGGATGGGGCAGCGCCTTAGACTCAACTCCTCTATGTTGGAACTGTTCGAGTTATGTATTGCTTTGAGAAGATGGCCGAGTACTTCACTCTCCCTCTTTCCCCGCCCCCCTTTCTAATTTGCAAGTTGTAAAAATGTGTCGCCCCCAAATGCACCAGGTGTCTCCAACTTTCTAATTGAGCAAGGCAGACTCTTTCCCAGCCAAGAGCCTTGAAATATTTATCCAAATTTTAGTTTCACTGAATTAATGCCTTAAGCTGGTGAGCAATCCAACTGAAGGTCAATGTTCGTTTCCTAAAGTTGTCCAATGTCTGTGTGGTATTTAGACCTGAAAATGATGACTTTACTCCAGATTGCAAACTCCCCAGAGTGCACCCTGGAGATGGAAGCCAGCCCACACTGTTTTGTGATCAGTCAGCATAAATGATCCTCTCTTTTGAGTTCAAGGTGGGCTCAGAATTGAAGCTGTCTTGAGATAAAGCAGATCAGCCCCCATTCACCCCTGGGGGGGGAAGGCCTCTGAGCAGGGGAATGTGAAAGGCCCCTCCGGTCAGGGGAGACGTCCGCTCCCCTTGGCTTTGGGCTGTACCAGTTGGCAGATATCGCTCTATGCGAATGCTGGCCAGACCAAAATGGTGCCGAGACAGCCACAGGGTTGTTTAGCAAAAAGAAAGGAAACATCTGCAAATCCTGCGTTGGTGCTGAGCGGGGACAGCCTGCTGCTTTTCCTCATGGGCCCACGGTGGGCCAGGTCCTGACTGATCAGAATGGTTCCCTGAAACAAATGCATTTGAAAGATATTTTCCATCCCCCCCCAACAGGAAATTCTTGTGTTTAGTCATCCTTACTCCATGGGCTGAGTCAGCAAGCTCTGCTCTAACCACAGCTGCTTTCAAATGGTAAGCTTAGAAGACCAGTTAGTTGAGCGAGGAGGCTTGGCTGAAATGCTTTGACAGCCAGAGCTCCAAAATCAGGTTGGATACATTGGAGGAGCTGGAAGTTAGGCACTGCTCGATACCTTTGAGTCCTTCTGGGTGGGCCTCAATTACTTTTTAGTATGTTGGCAATACAGAGCATTCCAGAACTAGAAGGGACAGCAGTTGGAAACCAGTATGGTGCAATGGCGTGATCTGTTGGCCTATGACCTAAGTACTGGCCCTGCCAATAATTAGCTATGTGACTATAGGGTCATTGTCTCCGTTCTCTGGGTCTTAGAATTCTCAGGCTTAAAACCAAGGCTTGGATAAGATGACCTCTAAGTGTTCTTCTTGCTTGCTCTGACAGTCCAAGACAATCTAGGACAGATGACCAGCTGTTCTCTTCTGAAATTACCAAGGGAAGACACCATATAACCTGCTTTGGGAATCTGGCCCAGTGTTTTATCTATCTGTGCTACAAATGTCTTCCCTGGATCTAACTGCAATCTGTTTTCTCTTGTCTGGACCTCTGTAGACATGGAGAAGCCCTAGGGAACGCACTTTTCTAAAAGATCCTTTGTTACCTCCGAGAGCCTTCAGGTCGGAGTTATGATAACTCCTCTGCGGGCAAGGGAGGCAATTGCTTAGGTTCAGATGACCACGTTTCCCTCTCATCAGATGTTTGCCACCCTTCTGGTTGTTATCACTGACTTGTGAACCTAGGCGGACTAAGGCTGGGATAGACGGACTATCCGTCGGACACTTAGCTCTGCAGAGAGGAGGACGTCACTTATTTCGGATCAGACACCTCACAAAAGTTGTTTTAAAGCACAGAGAGTCTGGGGCACCTCTGAGAGAGAGAACAGCTTCATGTAAGGTGACCCTCTCCACTCCTGGGACTGCATCTGGACATGTGTGCCCAACGATGAAAATGGCTCGCATTTACCGAACACTTGTTCTGTGTGTGCTGGGCATTGTTCTAGGCACTTTACATGCTTATTTGACCTCATTTAATCCTTACAAAAGTACAACTGTTATTCGTGTTTTACAGATTAGGAAACTGAGGCACAGAGAGGTTAATTAACTTGCTCCAGGTTAAACTTCCAGTAAGCAGGGGAGCTGCTCTTCTGGCCCAGGGCTCAGCTCTGAACCATCATGCTTCTGAGTGGGGCCAGCTTCATGGGAGGAATGAGATGTTACGGATGATTCTGGCCCCTGTGAGGACTGCCCACCCCACCTGCCTCATGTGCCTACATTCCTTGTGAGGTACATGTGCCCGGCTTGGTTTCCAGGGCGCTCTGTGCCCCTTCTACAGAGAGCAAAGTTTCCTCACGCAGAACTGCCAAGTGTGGACTCTAAGACACTGGAAATGAGTCATGTTTTCCTCTTACAAGGGCAACCTAGGGAAAGATCGTTCTAGAAAATGGGTTTACCCAAACTAAAGAAAGTGTTGGGAAATGGCCATATTCCTCTGCGCTGGTAAATCCATTAGATTTGTCACATGTCAGAGTTGGGGGAGAACTCAGAGCTTGCATAGTGAAAGCCCTTCATGTTACAGATAAGGAGACTGAAGCTGAGATAATGGGATCAGATGCATGTGGACTGAGGGTTAGATGGCTCTTAAAAGTTTGGGAAAGGGACAGAGATTACAGACTTGACCTAATTTATAATTCCCCTTGGAGCCAACCCTGTGAGGGAATTGGAAGGAGGGATTCACCCACACATCAGAGCCATAACCCCTTGCATAACAGGGATTCCGGAAGCGTGGGCTTCAAAGGTAGCGAGATACCAAGAGACTGCCCCATTCAGACGGCCAAGGTCCCCGGCTAAATGGTAAGGTCTTATTTTTAAACTTATTTTTAAAACCAGACCTACTTACGAAATGGATCCCACACTAACAATCACAAACGACTTCGGGGAAAACCACTTCTGTGGAAAAAGAAGCCGGTCACGAAACTCGTGGACTAATGACCGGGATCCAAAGATATGACTCTCAAAGCTTTTACTACGGTGAAAGCCAAACGGAACCGTCTTAGTTCTCAGTTTTGAATGTGCAGACATTATTGAAATGTTTTCAGGCCAAAAGTCTTGCAAAGTATTATTTTAAAAGAAATCTTATGGCAGTGTAAGTTTTCACTGATCCTGACACAAAGAGTCAATATGGAAAAAAGGAAAGAAGGACCTGAGGCCGCCAGGAACCGGCCCTCGGGAACAGTATCTTAATGGCTGTTTTCAAAGAAATAGCAGGATCTCCTTTCATTCCCCAGTGTGAGCCCACAATGTATTTTCCAGCCTCTTCCTCCTAAGCTAAAAAGAAAGTACCAGAGTTTAAAAATAAAAGATACAGAATTAGAGCTCCTGCCTGATTCGCCTGCTACTTGAGCAGATACGTACAGTAAAACCTTATGAAGTGTCATGTCTCCTCGAGCCGGACTCAAACAGATTGTTAAAAAGACCTACATCATGTTGTTGGGCATAGTCTATTACTGCTTACTGACCTTGCCATGTGGTAAAGTCGGCCACACACCATCTTATAAATAGCCAAATGAACTCCCCCTCGTTTTATAGGGTGGCTAAAGCCTGGTTACCTTTCACAATCAGCCAACCTCTTAATTCATCCCAGGTTGCAGCTGGGCTCCGGGAACATGGAGGAGGCTTGGTGAGGCGGGAAGACGGAGGCTGGGAGGGCGACAGGGCACGTGTGCCCACGTGCGTGGCACACAGAATCGCTTTGGAAGGTTTTTTAGAGGTAGTCGGTACTCTCAAACTAGAAAAAACCCTGCCTTTGTAGTGTGAGGGGATGACATTTCGTTGCAAAAATAAATGATTTGGTCATTACCATTTCATGGTTGCTGGCAACCGACCGCCTCTGCTTTCTAACAATTTCCATTTTAGGCACTGACAGGCCCTTCAAAGTGATTCAGCCAAATATCCACCCCAAATTGCGTATTTGGCAGTTTCATACTGAAAAATCTGGGGCCTCTGGGCAAAAATGTCAGAAAGGGCTCCCTCCTTCTTTGTCAATTGCGAAACAAACAGATCACCATAAACAGTCACTGGGGGCTCCTTGGGCAGCCATGCCGACGGAAAGAGAAGGAACGGAAGTTGTTGGCAGGGGCTGCTTCCTTGGCTCCGGTTACTGCTCTCGCTCTCCGTTGCTGCTTGTTCTTTTCCTGAGGGCCAGAGCTGCCTCAGTCGTTAACCCTAACCAAGGTGAGGCCCAGGTTTTCAGCAAGCAGCCATTCTCTGCTGACGGAAAGCAATGAGCAGAAATGGAAATCACTGGGACACGATTCTCTGAGGCCCTGGGGTCTGGGAATACACTGGAAGCTCACCTTATTGAACTGGCTGAAGCTATACGCAGGCCATTACCATGGATCCTCATTGGGCAACTTGTTCTGGTTGATCTCTGGAACCCACCTGGGTCTCTGGGCCTCTGAGCAACCACAAGGCCTGGAGCACTCTGGTTTGCCCGGTGGGAAGCCTGGGAGCACCTCCCAGGTAGTCTCCTGCCTGACAGGTAACCCTAAGAGTCTGATTCCCCCAAGTTCTTTTACACACATTTCCCTCAGCCTTGAAGGCTGTCCCCTTGACTTAAAAAAAAAAATTTTGGGGGCACCTGGGTGGCGCAGTCGGTTAAGCGTCCGACTTCAGCCAGGTCACGATCTCGCGGTCCGTGAGTTCGAGCCCCGCGTCAGGCTCTGGGCTGACGGCTCAGAGCCTGGAGCCTGTTTCCGATTCTGTGTCTCCCTCTCTCTCTGCCCCTCCCCTGTTCATGCTCTGTCTCTCTCTGTCCCAAAAATAAATAAAAAATGTTGAAAAAAAAATTTAAAAAAATAAAATAAAATAAAATAAAAAAATTTTTTTTTAATGTTTATTTATTTCTGAGACAGAGAGAGACAGAGCATGAGCAGGGGAGGGGCAGAGAGAGAGAGGGAGACACAGAATCCGAAGCAGGCTCCGGGCTCTGAGCTGTCAGCACAGAGCCCGACGCGGGGCTCGAACTCACAAACCGTGAGACCATGACCTGAACTGAAGTCGGTCGCTCAACCGACTGAGCCGCCCAGGCGCCCCTCTCCCCTTGACTTTTTAAGCGACTGGTCCCCCTCTCTTCACTTAGGACTCACTTTAAATGTCAGGCCACCTTGGTGAGGCCATCCTGACTCCGCAGCCCAGGCCCGACCCATATTTTCTCTCTCACAGAACTAGTTTTTTTGTTTTTGTTTTTTTTCTGCTTAAAGCACCCATTACCATTTGAATCTATGTATTTATCCACAGTAAATGCTCAGGAAACATTTGTTGAGTGAATGAACAAAAGGGTGGTATTCTGTTTTCTCGTCCAGTCTGAAAAAACTTTAAGAAGTAGGCTTATTATCCCCATACATAGGTGTCTCCCTAAACACGGCCTGCATTTGTTACCACTTGTCTCTCTGAGAGAGAGAGAACTAGCCCTCTCTCTCAGAGTAAGGCTACCCCTTTCCCTGCCCACTTCTTACTTCTTACTTGGTTCATGATGCCCAGGATCTGGGCACCAGGACTACGCAGCGTTTTGGTCGGAGACATTGCTGGAAATTTGTCACCCAGAACTGACCCTGCCAGCAGAGTACTGAAACGTCATTTGGGGGTGGGGAGGCTAGACCATTATACTTAACAATACTATTCACAGTTACCTTCTCTTCCCTTTGGGAGCTATTTTTAAGAGGTTACTTGGATTCCCTGACTATAAATGATAGCCAATCGCCTCGAAACTACAAATAAAGTCAAGTTGCTATTATGTCTGAAAATCGCCTTCCATTCAATTTGCCAGTCCCCCTTTTGGGGAAAGGCCGTCTGCTCTAGTCACAGCCATCCAGCTGCTCAGGTCCCCTTCCTTTAACATTAAGTAATGAAGAGAGATGAGTTGCTAGATCGCCAACATTCGAAAATGGTTCCCAAAGGGTTACCATGCCTTCTGTTCTCTTTCTTCCTGTCATTAGTTGCAATAATATTGATGTTTGTCCAGTTTAGAAAGCCATGGAAGGCCCTGTGCTTTCTGATTACACTTTGGAATGGTGACCAACCCGGTTATTCCTGAACGCTACCAAGGAAGGTTTTGCCCCATCTCTATTTTAAAATATGAATCACCTCAACTATGAAAATCTTCTCCAAAAAGCCTATCCAAATTTAAAATATGTTCCTTTCAGCCTGGAAATTCCACCCCTTGGAGACGATCCTGTATATATACCAGGATGCAAAGGTACACGTACATCCAGTGTGCCCACCGAAATAGTGTTTATGATAGCAGTGCTCCCAAAGAATGGAATCTTAGCTTAGCCGTCACAAAAAAGGGCAAGATGTATTTGTATGTGCTGTCACGGAAAGATCTCCATGATGTCCTAAATGAAAAAAGCGAAGTCTAAAACGGTAGGATCCCATATGTCTTCAGAGCCTGTCAGTTCCTCCTTCAAGCAATCTCACAAAATCCGACTTGTCATTTCCTCTCACTGGTTCAAGCCTCCTAACTGATTCCCTGGTCCCAGGGTCTCTCTTTCCAGGTCATCTTTCCCACCGACCAGAACGAACGTTCTAAAGCATCACTTTTTCCAGCGCTCTTTACTGCCAGAGGGAGAGTCTCAAGCAAGCATCACAATTACAGGAGGCAGGTTGGTGGAGTGTTGCCATGTTCGGGGATTAAGGGAGATCTTACTGGAGGGTGGGTTGCCACCCCTGACTAGCTGTTTGACTTAACCCCTCTGAGCCTCAGTTTCTCCATCTGCAAAATGGACACTGGGTGGTTGTGAGGATGGAACGAGGGAACCATGTAAAGAGCTCAGCATGCTGGCCCAACAAATGGCCAGCTACTATTAGTATTGTCATTTTTGTTATGAAACCACAAATTGGTTTATTTGAAGTTCTTTGAGAGTGGCTTTGTACCTTCATAACACCTTTTGGAAGAAGAAGGTTCCCACATTTCGTTCATGTTTACTGGACATCTAGAACCCGCTGCATACAGTGAGGCCGCCTCTTGTGTATTTTCCCTGATATGCATTGCAGAAGCTGCCCCTTTCTCTTGTACCCCCAAATCTGGAGGAAGTGTCTAAGTCCCTTGGATCCATCACCTTCAAGAGTTTCTCTGCGGACTTCAATCACATGATACCCCTCCTATGCCTTCATTTCTCCAACTATTTGGCTCTAATCTTTCCTGCCTGCCTTGGAGGGCAGCATCCCAATGCCTTCGGCCCTTTCCTGGCCTCATTAAGATTTTCTTTGTGGCTGCCTGTTTTGTGTTTTTTTTTTTTTTTCCTTTGGGATCGGGTGACTATTTTACTCCACTAATTCTTTAAAACAAAAAGGGCTGTTAGCCCGTGCTGTGGAATGAAAGGGCAGGCCAGCTCTGTTTTTTCTTGTAATATCCTAATTTTATGCCATTACTGTGAAAGGGAAATGATGTTTTTATATTCAGTTTGGATTTCTACCTGTTTCATTGAGTGGGCTCTCAGAGTGGAGTCATGAAGGCTAAGACTCAGGTCTCAACTTTGCCTGGGGACAGACTCACTGTGCGACCCGAGGCACGTCTAAGAGATTCCTGCGTCTGTCCCCTCATCAGTGAAATGAGAGTGTTGGGTTATAGTTCCCACTGTGTCTTCCAGCCCTGCTGTAGGTGCTTCCGTGGTCTGGATGGGTCCTGAAGGCAAAGACTATGGCAAAGTTCTCTCATTACACCCACCCCAGTGCCTGGGCTGGGCTGATTCAAGTTGAAATGAGCTCTTCCGTGGGACAGTTGCATGCATTTTCCAAGAGCCTATCTCTCGAAAATTTTTCTGAGGTATATTAAATGTCAAAAGAATTTCCTTTTTTTTTTTTTTTTTTTTTTTCCAGGGCTCACCTTACCACCAAGCTCCAAGCTCCACTTATGCTGAGAAAAACCATACATGCTGAGCTCCGGTCAGACTTGATGGCAAAGAACATGTCTCTCATTACCACCTCCATTTCTGGTGATTGCCATCATCACACGTTTACATCCTGGATGTCTTCCAGGCAAATGCTGAATAGTTGATTATTTGCACAGATGACTGTAGCATGCCCTCGCTTGGATTTTGCCTCCAAAGTCTCTTTATTGAGAGTTTTTATATTAAACATACACTAAGTCTCAAGCTTGATTTTAACTGATCCCACATGAAGGAATGATTTTCAACTCATAACACATGAGGAACATCTGTTCTGCTTATTTGAATTCAGGCAGTGCCATTATTATTGTAGAAGCTGACTGTTGAGTATCAATATTTGTCTCTTTCAGTTCCATTGAACTTTCTGGGGTGCCACTCCCATTTGTGGATCTTTTAAACATACATCTTGGAGTCTATAAAACAGCAGAACAACTCCCATTTTCCTTTTCATTTTCACCGACTTTTGCTGTAGAACTTGGGTCAGGCTCTGGCTATTGCTTGCACACGTGTTTGGGACAGGAGGGTCCTTGTCAAATGCAGCCAGAATCACTGTTCAAAAGTCTAGACATCAGGTGCACAGACTTTGAGGCTGCCTCATGAAGACCATTCCAGACCTTTGTTTGAAACAGGCAAGTTCCCAGGGGGAACCTGACTGATCCAGGAATTCACCTGCAAACTGGAACCCGCGGAGCTGAGTTATACCTCCCTGGGGCCTCCAGATAGGTCACAAAGGAGGATGTCTTTGGACCAGAGGCTCTCATCTTTGATGTCAGGACACCCTGGTATCTGACAATCAGTTATTATTCATTTCCAATAATCAAATGGCAAACTTGTATGTGATTTACTTAGAAAAATAAACTCAAGCAGATTCAAGGATTTCTCTATAAATAACTCTAACATCCCCATATGCTCTCATGAGTGGGAGAGAAAGGGGTGGGGTTTTAGTCAGTGCTCTGGGAACTAAAGAGAACTCTGGGTGTGCCCAAGTGCATGTGAACACTAGGGGCGCTCATGCCAGGCTTCCTATCTGGCAGCAAATGTATATTTTAACAAGGGCCTCATGAGATTATCCCCTGCCTATGGGGTCTGTCACAGCGGGGATTTAAGGGCAGGCAAGACAAGGCAGGCAACACATACCACAAAGGCAGTACGTTGGCTCTAAGTAAGCAGATTGGCTCTAAGTTGGGCTAAATAACAGAAGGACTTAAGTTGGACTCTTAACTACTAGTGCATCCTTGGCTAAGTTACTCAATGTTTCTGAGCCTCGGACTATTCGCTTTTAAAATGGAGACATTACTGGGGCACCTGGGTGACTCCGTTGGTTAAGCGTCTGCCTTCTGCTCAGGTCATGATCTCACGGTTGGTGGGTTCGAGCCCCGCGTCGGGCTCTCTGCTGACAGCTCAGAGCCTGGAGCCTGTCTTCGGATTCTGTGTTTCCCTCTTTCTCTGTCCCTCCCCTGCTCATGCTGTCTCTCTCTCTCTCTTTCAAAAATAAATAAAACATAAAAAAATTTTTTTAATGGAGACATTACTATCACCTACTTCTGAGAGTTGTTGTGTGGCTTAAACAGGATGGTGCAAATAAATCACCCGGCGTGTCTTGAGTGAGCTAAGTGTTCCAAAACACATAGCAGCTGTGGATACCTGGTGTGCATCTGAGGCTGGATCCTTATGCCTCTTACAGTGACTAGCACATTGTAGGTCCTCAAAAACACGCTGGCTTGATACAACAGGCCACACATTATATGTGTCCGCTTAAATAAAATATCTAGAATAGTTAAATCCATACAGGCAGAAAGCAGATTAACGGCTGCCAGGAGCTAGAGGGTGAGGGGGATGGGGAATGACTGCTTAATGGGTATGGGGTCTCCTTCGGGGGTGATGAAAATGTTCCAGAACTAGACAGAAGTGACAATTGCACAACATTGTGAATACACTAAATGCCACTGAACTATACACTTTAAAATGGTCACAGTGGGGCACCTGGGTGGCTCAGTCAGTGAAGCACCTGACTCTTGATCTCAGTGGCTCAGTCGGTTAAGCGTCCGACTCTTGATCTTGGCTCCGTCATGATCTCACAGTCTGTGAGTTTGAGCCCTGTGTCGTGCTCTGTCCCTCCCCTGTGGAGCCTGCTTGGGATTCTCTCTCTCCTCTCTCTCTGCTCCTCCCCTGCTCACTCTCTCTCCTTCTCAAAAAGAAAAAAATTCAAAAAAAATTAAAAATGGTTAAGGTCATAAGTTTGTGTTATTTGTATTTTACCACAATAAAAAATTCATTGGCTTGGGTTTAGCATTTGATTGTCTTTTGTGTGACTCTAATTCACAGACAGCCCTAGGACAGTGCACATGTACAGGGGCTGATAACTGGGTACCTGCTTCTACCCCAAGCAGGCTAGAGGGGACAGCTATGAGGTGCTCATGTTCTAGGCCAATGTCCCACAAAATGGCTGGGCCCTAGCCCTCATCTCCTTCAATCTGGTGTCATGTTGGCCCTGTGGCCTTTCCCCTGACCTAAGCCCATGTAGGAGGAGTAAGAACAGTAGGAAGGATGCCAGCAAGAACCAAAGGATTAGGCTGAGGCTTAGCAGAAACAGTGATGTTCAACTCAAAGCCAACTGTTCTTTGGTCAGGCCACTCAAAGCTGATTGGCCCTGGTGGAAGCCATTGACAGTCCTACTCTTGGAAAACACCACTGTCCACACTACTCCGGGGAGCCTAAGAGGGCTCATGTGATTATTAAGGCCCCGCCATACCCTCCTTGAGCAATCACCCAACACTCCAAATGCTAAGATTCTTGAGCTGCAACCAGGAATGTCCCTGGAGTGAATTAGTTTTGGGGGGATTGAGGGACTGGCTCCAATCTGGGGTCTAGAGGGTGACTGAAGCATTTGAGATTTGTTACCCAATAAAAATCTCTGCTAAGGCCCAAGACTGAAATAACTCAGCTGGGCTCTGGACTCAGCAGGGACCATTCATTAGCTAACACTTCTCGTCTGTGATAGTTACAGACAGGTTTTTTCATGCCCCCCGAAATGGGCTTCAGCATTGCAGCTGGCAGACAGCTGTGGCCTCACAGTGTTTACATTACCCAGACTAATGCAGTCTGTGCAGGAGACACAGAATGAATCTGATTTAGCTTTTGGAAAACGGGATTTTGAAAAGTTCCGTGGTTTGCTCTCACCCCTCCCTTCCTGAGCTGCAGAAAGACCGAGGTGGAACGAAACAGGCACGGCCAGGAAAAGGAGACTCTCATGTCTTTGTTTGGCAATGCTTTGTTTGACACCTCCAGGTGGTGGGAGCTGAGCTGAGACCATAGGATTAAGACGGCCAAATGCTGGTTCATCACTCTGGAGCCTCATCCTACTGGTCAGCCTGAGCTCCCTGGGGACTCTGCAACGTGAAAAGAACAGAAGGGCCGGGGTCCCCATAGACACCTAGGTCTGTGACCAATGGCACACAAAGTGGAAGCAGGGGCTGGCTAATCCTGGTAGGGTGTTCAGGACCTACCACACTACCTTGTGGGCAACCTACTCCAGTTTGATAGCCATTTTGTTTTATGTCCTCAGGTTGGTGTAAAATAAGGTTCCCAAGTCCTGTCCATTCTGCCTTCAAAGTGTATCTGACATCCTCCCTTCTTCTCTGTCACCATGGCTACTGTTTAGTTAGGGCCATATTTCCTCCTGTCTGTACCAGGGCACCATCTTTCCAACTGGTCTCCTTTCCCTGCTCACTCTTCCAGATTGCTCTTTCAGAGATGTGACCTTATATCCCATCCCATCAATAAACATTTCCTGAGAGCTGGCCATTGGGTAAGCCCTTTGTTAGGCAGCAGGGATATGCACATCAACCAGACACAGGCTCTTTCCACAAGAAAATCAGTTCAAGGGGAATAGGGGCCAGGAAGCAGAGAATAATAGGAAAGCCTGCAAAGTGCTACAACTGGGCCCAGAGGATTATGGGAGCCTAGAGGAGAGAGCACCTAACCTAGCACTGAGGAGAGAGTAAAGAGAAGATTCCCCTGATGTGGTTTTCATCTGGCCACTCACCTCAAACCCTACACTGCCGTCACAGTCAGACTCCAACTTTCTCTTTCAGCCAAATATCCCATGACCCCCCTTAAAGAAATCTCTAATCCAGAACGACTTGGTCCCCTGACTCATTCAACATATATAAACTCTCCTACTTCCTCAACTTTACTATTGCCCGTGGCCATGATTTGTCTTATTTTGGAGGTGTATGGCCGCGGTTGGCCAGGCATCGTGTCTTCCCCCTCACCTCTCATGTCTTCTTCCAGCGCCAACACAGTACCTGATACATGGTATCTGTTGACTGATGACCTACTAAGTACATTTTCTTTTCACTGCGGTACTCATCTGCCTCTCACAAAGCAGGATAAATAATTTCACTTCTGTTAGGGCTATCAGAAAAATCTGTGAATGTAGATGAAGGGGGTTGGAAAACTGCTGATGAGTTTGGGTCACACTGTCCCCAGCTTTGTCCTGACCTCTTGGAAAGAGGATGTTGTCAATAATCAAGTGGAGATTAGCAGTTTCAAGAGCTCCAGTAGGCGTATAGTTGGATATATTTTCCATTCTGATTTAAACATTTAGCCTGATTTGTTTTTGGCTTTATTTATTTTTTTGTTTTGTTTTGTTTTGTTTTGGTCCTGAGCCTGTTGGTCAGGGCTAATTTGTACAGCTGCTTTTTCGTTTGGTTTCTTCCAAGAAAGCGAGAGGAAATAAGGTTGCCAGCAAATTTGCAGTTACCAAGGTTTTCCTAAGATGAATATTATTTTTCTCTTCTAATACTGCCAAATACAGTATAAAGAGAAGCATGTGATTATTCCACAAATTTAGTTGTACCAGGGGTCAAATCCTGTACTCTGTCCACATCCTGATGTTGGGAGACCTATAATGCTGATTTCCTGACTTGCTATTTAGTCAACCATATTTCCATAGTTGTACCATATTTCCAAAATTGCAAATTCACCCTGATTTTGAGCTTCGATTCTCAGACTTGACTCCTCCCGTATTTTAGCTGGAAGGGCCAAAGGGGCTGTGGTGGGTAGGGTAGGGAAAGTGGAGGCAATGGAGAAGCCAGAGCAGGAGAAAGAGTGCTGGAGTGAGAAGAGCACTGGGTTTTGGTCCCTGCTCTGCCACTGACCAAATGTGGGACTTGGGCAAGTCACTTCCTCTTTCTGAGCATCTCCACAGGGACCAGTATAGTGAATACACCCTAAGGCTTTTTCCTTTCAAATATTATTGGACCCTATGACTTCGTGGTGGGTATTTCTACAAAGGCTAATCAAGCAAATGCCAAAGCCTTGCCAGTATTGACAAGTCTTCTCCCTTGTGGTCTGCCCTTAAGAGGCATTTGCCCAAGTTGGTGCTTGGTCATTCTGAAGCCTGAGAAGAATGGCCTGAAAGAGAGTGCCCATGTCGTTACTAAAGGAACACAAGTCTGGCCTGGGTAGCTGGTTGTGAGTGCTGCTTAGGCCTGGAGTCTACTTCTTTAACAGCTTTGCTGAGATAGGATTCATAGACCATACAATTCGTCCCTTCAAAATGTATAATTCAGTGGGTTTTAATCGATTGTGCAACCATCACCAAAATCAATTTTAGAACATTCTTATCACCCCCAAAAGAGACCCTGTACCCTTTAGCTGTCATGCCCCTGCACCCAAACCTCTCACCCTGGACAGTGCTGGACAACCACTAATATTTCTGTTTCTATGGATCCATCCATTCTGGACATTTCATAGAAATGGAATCATATGATGCTGTCTTTTGTGACTGGCTTCTTTCACTTGGCATAATGTTTTTAAGGTTCATCCATGCTGTAGCACGGATCAGTCCTTCATTCCTTTTATGGCTGAATAACATTTCATTGCATAGATACACCACATTTTGTTTAATCCATTCATCAGTTGATGGACATTTGAATGGCTTCCATGTCTAACCTACTACGAATAATGCTATTGAACATTCATGTACACATTTTTGTTTGGACATTTGTATTAGATTCATTTGGGTATATACTTAGGAGTAGAACTGTTGAGTCCTATGGTAACTGTGTTTAATTGAGAGCTTTCAGACTGTTTTGCAAAGTGGCTGTACCATTTCACAGTCCCACCAGCAGTATATGAGGGCTCCAATTTCTGGAGGTTACATTTTAGTCCTGTCATGTTGGTAGAGAATATTTTCCAGGGTCGATGGCTTGGAGAAACCATCTACTTGGGATAGTTTGACCATGTAATGTTAACTTTTCAAGGGGATAATTTTTACAAGCAAGTCCCCTCCACTTTATAATATGGCCATTACATCCTAGGAGAAGGTGACTTAGGGGAAGCCACTGTTGGCCTTTGAAATCTACAGGAATTCAGTGGAAACACTTCCAGGCTATCTGACAGATGGCTTATAATAAGATGCCATGGATGTATGGTGGACTTGTATCAGTTTTAACCCTTTTAAGGTAATTTCTGTCCGCATTAGATCATTTCTGGGGTAGAGGGAGTGGAGGGGGTTTTGGTATATCTGCCTCCTCAGTGTCAGTGTCCACCAGTCCTGCCTGGGAGCTAGGGTAGGAACAAAAGAAATCAAAAAGGAACAAGTGCTTTAGGTAGGGTGATCGTATGTACTGGTATGCCCAGGATGGTCCCAGTATATACTTGCTATTCCAGTGTTATTATTAATGGCGCTCTCAAAAGTGTCTCAGTTTGGACAATAAACTGTATGGTCACCTCAACTGTATGCTGCAAAGATGTAATACCCAGCATCCCATTCAGAGCTATAAAGGCTACAGGGTTTCATATCTTGATGAACTTATATCTCATTGGGAGAAAGAAAGGATCTCTCAAGCCTGCTGAAGGTTGCCTCCCAAATGACAGAGTGAGCCAGGGTCATATACAATAGAAACCAAATGCTGATGCGATTCAAAGCATAGGAAAAGTATACTTTGGAGGAAGGGCTGGATGGAAGTTTATTCAGGGAAGGCTTCCATGGATGAGGTGAGGTCTAAAGAGAACCTTGAACGAAGTATAGGATTTGGGCCCTCCGAGTTCCCTGACAGACCAAGGTCCTGAATATCCTTCATCCTTGTTCTAATTAAAAGGCACCGTGCTCACTTGTGCCTGGGCAGACAATTCACATGACCTCCCAGCTCATTTGGCAGCACTTGGGAGAAATCTGGCCTTGCAATCAGACTAAATGATGTGTTACCCTACACTTAATCTCCACCATCCATCAAAATCCAGGGGCCTTGGCCCCAGCCCCTCAACAAGAGGCCCACAGTACCTGGGTAGGATTTCATCCAGGGAATGAATGCAAAGCCCCTAATTCTCCATCCATCTCAGCCCTCTGTAAACAGTTAAAGACTGCAGCCAACAGCAAAAGAACTGCCAACCCAAATGAAAACAGTGAGTCAGCAAAATAAAGACAGATGGCAATGGATTAACTGTAGCATAGACGGCAAGAAGCAGACCCTCCTTAGTTCTGACCAGATTGCCTCCCCTCAATTTCAGGCAACCTAGTGTTCACACGGAGCCCCTCATGAGCTACGCTGGGGGTGGGAGAAAGCATCTGCTGCACACAGAGTGTGTGTAGCCATGGCAGTCTAGAGGAACACTGCTTCAATTCATCGTCTCCTGGTGGTCCAGGCTTGGGGTGGGGGAACAGAGAGGACAGGAAAGATGGGAAGAAGACATTGCTCAGGCTTTCCCCCAGGGCCTTGTGCCACGGCCATTGCCTTAGATGGCCTTATTTTCAAGTACTCTGCTCTGTTGCCCCTGAACCATACTTGTTGGACCACATATTCTAGTTTGTGGAAACACCATCGCCGTAACTTGCCCTGTTCTATCAGTTGGATCCATCGGTAAACTGTTCCATCAGTTTACTCGAGCTCAAGGTTTGGAGATGATAAAAGGTTGAATTTATGTCTAAAACTATTTTTTACAACTGTATGTGAATTTCTGTTTTGAAATTGAAGTATAATTGACACACAATGTTACATTAGTTTCAGGTATACAACCTAGTGATTCAACAATTGGATACATTATGCTGTGCTCACCACAAGTGTAGCTACCAACTGTCACCATACTATTACAATATCATTGACTATATTCCCTATGCTGTACCTTTCATACCTATGACTTATTCGTGTATGTGAATTTCTTTTATCCGTGTTGATGATGGTAAGTACCTAGCACTGTACTTCCTAGAACATCGGAGATGCTCAATAAATATTTGTTGAATGGAAGAAAGAATGGATGAATGAAAGCTCTTACACAAAATGTGGCCTGAAGACCGTAAACAAGGCAGGGCCATCACTAGCGTGAGATCCTTTGTGTAAATGTCTTTATTTATTCAATCAAGGAATCAGTCATTTCACAAGCATTTCCTAGCATTCCCCGGGTACCCAACACTTCGTGCCCACCCGTCACCTGAGCCCAACATTTTCTGAAGACTTTCTTCAAAAGTCCATCGTCTTAAACTGACCTATGTTTTCATGCCAGCTTCCTGCGTTCCTGACATCTTGATATTGGGGATTTCTCGGAAGAGCTCTTAACAAACAACAACTGCTTTTTTATGATGAACAGTCCTTGGAGAAATGGAATAGTCTTAATAATAATTCCAGACAATTCTTGGATATGGACAGGAATGGAGATAGGAATAAACACTTGACCTAGTTGAGTAGGAAAGAAACAAGCATTGGAACGTGGTGGAGCAGGGGATGAAGAAGGTTATAGTTCCCACCCTGTACTGACCTAGCCTACCACTTTCCACAACTAGTCACTCTGCCCAGAATCACCACTGGGGCTTCTCTAGCCTGACTTTTCCTAAGGCTACCCTAATATTGTTACTGGAAAGAATAATTTATGAAAGTGAAATTCACATAAAATTAACTATTTTTAAATTGAACAATTCAGTGACGTTTAGCACATTCACATGTTGTACAACCGATCACATCTATCTAGTTCCGAAACATTTCCATCACTCCAAAGTAAAACCCTTACGCATTTAGCACATTCTCTCAATTTTGCCTTTCACCCAGCCCCTGGCAAGCACCAATCCATGTCCTCTGTCTATAGATTTACCTATTCTGCATATAGCAAAAACATGGAATCATGCGATATGTGGCCTTTGTGTCTGCCTTCTTTCACTTAGCATAATGCCTTTAAGGTTCAGCCACGTTGTAGCAGGTATTAGCACTTCGTTCCTTTTTATGGTTGAATAGCATCTCATTGTGTGGATGTATCACACTTTTAAGTTTATTTATTTACTTAGAGATAGAGAGTACAAGTCGGGGAGGGACAGGGAGAGAGAATCCCAAGCAGGGTCTACACTGTCAGCACAGAGCCCCGTGCGGGGCTCAAACTCAGGAACCGTGAGGTCATGACCAGAGCCGCAGCCAGATGGTTAACCGCTTGAGCCACCCAGGCACCCCTTGTATCATACCGTTTAAGTTCACCATCCACTGATGAACTTTGGGCTGTTTTCACCTTTTGGCTATTGTGAGTAGTGTTGCTAGTGGGAATCCCTGTTTTCAATTCTTTTGGGGTATATACCTAGGAGTGGAATTGTGGACTCACTTGGTAATTCTATGTTTAATTGTTTCGGGAGCCACCAACTGTTTTCCTACCCTGTTATTTTAATACCTTCAAGGACTCGTAAAACACAACAACAAGAGTGACCAATTTCAAGTGACCAGCTTCCGTGAAGTTAACCTAGGTATCCCTGGCTTTTTTGTCCCTCTCCTCTTCTTTCCTTCCTTCCTTCATGTCATGAATATTAATTGAGTGCCTACCATATTTTAAGTAGCATGCTGGATACTGGGGGTACAGAGATCAATGCGACGCAGTCCCCATCTTTGAGGTGCCAGACGTCACAGTAGCCGGGAGGGTTCCAATTGTGGACATTGTGTCCCACATAGACACCATGCTATAAGCTCCTCAGGGTGGTAACTGTGCTTTGCTATATCCCTAGAGCCTAGCAGAGTGCCTGGAACACATTTGCTACCAGCAAAGCAACCTCAGAAGGGTCTGAAATAGGCTGCCCTTCAGCCCATTGCCCTGTCCCAACACCCATGGGGCCCACATAGCTCTGTGTAGGCCATCTCTCTTCCCTTAGTCCTGTCTTAGGCAGGTGGCCCAGAGTGGGTCCACGTTGAGCCTTGTTTCCTCTGGATTCTGTTCCATTTCAGGATGAGTTCTCTTTTGAAAGTGTTTTTATATTTTTAGTTTCATGATCCTTTCTTCAAAGAGGAACCTAGATTGTATGAGGAAGTGAGACCATCTTTCCCAGGGAGTACATTCACGGTGAGCAGAAAAACTCTTGGTCACCAGTTTGATTTCTGTCTCTAGAAAGAGTCTGCTTTCAGACCATGGCTGATAGGGTGGAGGAAGGGGCCGAGAAGTAGGCAGGAGCTGGCCCTAAAGCTCATGGTGTTCCATGATTTTGGTATACTTCTCTTTCAGTTCGGCCTGTGTTCTGCTTTCCTTGGACCTGATTGCTAACCACAGAAGTTTCCAGAAGAAAACCTAGGGCAGCGACGCATAGAGGTTGCCAATTTCATAAACTACTACTTCAGTTCATATTCTCGAAACACCTCCTGGACACAAGTAATAAAAAACTACAGGGTCAATGGTGAGTAAAAGGAGGGCATTGAGGGGGAAGATGAATAGAGAGGGAAGGTGTTTCAGATTAGACTGGAAACCAGAGAAGCCGAAGTGTGGGATGAGGATGCCCCACCTCCACTGTTGAGTAGGAAAGTGCCCCTGGGCAGGAAAGCTGCTTGTAAAGGGAAACGCCCTGAAGCAATCTATAGACCTTTTAACTCCGGTTTAGTCTTAGCTCCTTTATGTCTAATTCTTTGCCTTGGCTCCTTCTGGAGTTAAACCTTCTAGATCCTTCCTGGAGTGCAAGGCTGAGAGGGTAGTGGAGAAGGACTCCTCCCCCAAGCGATGACCATTGGAATGACACATCCGAAGGGTTTTGATACTTTTAATGTTTATTTATTTTTTGAGAGAGAGAGAGACAGAGTGTGAGTGGGGGAGGGGCAGAGAGAGCGGGAGACACAGAATCTGAAGCAGGCTCCAGGCTCCGAGCTGTCAGCACAGAGCCCCACGCGGGGCTCGAACTCATGAACTGCGAGATCATGGCCTGAGCTGAAGTCGGACGCCTAACAGACTGAGCCACCCGGGTGCCCCTTGGTTCTTTTAAAAAACAAGAAAAGAAGTTCTACAAGAGATCATTGCTCTTCCTTTTTGTAAGACCCCAAACCTCAGGCAATAGGCTAGTGGGAGCCCCTTTGTTAGATCAGCCTGCCAGCTCTTGGGTTGCTACCTCTGAATTCCCACTGGGGATGCCAAGTACTATGTTAGGCACTTGGAGGTACAATTATGAACTAGACACGGTCCTTGCCCTCAAGGAATTTACAGTCAAGTAGAGAAGAGAGACAAGCAGACGGCTAATGATAACATAGAATAATGAGCGCTGGAAGCGCTGGGGGAGGACAGAGGAGGAGCATTTAAATCATGCTGGAAGGTCAGGGAAGGCTTCCTAAAAGACATGATGCATAAACTGAAGAATGAGTAGGAGTTAGCCAAGTGAAAGGGAAGGAGGAAAGGATATTCCAGACAGATGGGCTTTGCAGGAATAGGCTTGCTAATAGAGATTAAAGCAAAAATTTATAAAATACACAATCACAAAAAATGGAAAGTTGATCCATACAAGCAAAAGCTGGCTCTTTGGAAACATTAAACTAGGCACAGTTAGGAAGTTTGCAAACAAATAAATAAATAAACCACCTAGGGGTAAAGAAAAGAGGGAAAAGGAAAGAGAGGAGAGAGAGAGAACTACACTGAGAATATATTAAAGAGTATAGGAAAGATTAAATACTCTTAGCAATTAGTGATAAATCTTGCTCAACTCCCTGGTCAGAATACCTTTGGCTACCTCTGTAATTAGAAGTTGTGGTATAGATATAAAATTATAAATAATTGGTATTTTGTATTAATATTTATGGAACCCAGATGAAATGGATGGTTTTCTAGGGGAATATAAATTACCAAAACTGGCTTGAGAACAAGGTGAAAATCTGACTACACCGATAGAGAAAAAATTGAAATAGAATCAAACATGCATACACATAAGCCCTCTTCTCTCTCTCTCTCTGTCTCTCTCTCTCTCTCTCTCTCTCTCTCTCACACACACACACACACACACACACACACACACACACACGTGCGCGCACACACACACAGGTTTATTTTTAAGGTAAATTGCACAAAACCTTTGAGACAAATCATCCCTTTATCAAACAAACTGCTTCAGAGCATTGAAAAAGTTGAAAAGCTCCCAACTTATTTTCCAAAACTATCATTACACCAACACCAAATTTTATGAGGACAAATAACAGTATACAACAGCCCTGAATAAATTATTACCAAATCAAGTCGTGCACTTTTGCAAAAGAAAAATATAACATAACCAAGTAGGGTTTAATCCCAGAGATGCAAGGCTGATTCCCCATTAGAAACGATATCAATATAACTCATATTTGCATATTAAAGGGGGAAAAAAGCTACACGATCATTTCAATAAATATAGCAAAAGTATTTGACACCTTGGCACCATTTGCTTTTAGAAAGCTCTAAAGAAACTAGGACTAAAAGGAAACTTTAATGTGATAGAGAGTACCTTCCAGAAATCTATAGAAAACTCCATATTTCAGGAGGTAGCAGGCATAGCAGAGTGGTTAAAAATACAGTCTCTGAAGCTAGATAGTGGAGGTGTGATTCTCCATTCTGCCACTTGCTACCTGTGTGACCTGGGGCAAGTTAGACAGCTTCTTTGTGCTTCAGTTTCCTCATCTGTAAAATGGAAATAATAATAATAATAATAATAATATATGTATATATATATATATCATTGTGGGAGGATTAAATAATTTGTCAAGTGCTTGGCACATAGAAGCACTACGTAAGCGTTTGTTAATAAATTTTGAAACAGGTATTTTCTCTCACATTTAAGAACAAGATAGGAATGTCCAGTACTAGTTACTCTATTCAGCATTTTACTGGAGGTCCAAGCTAATGTAATAGAACAAGAAAAATAATTAATAGAACCAAAAAGGAAGGAGTAAGACTGTCAAAACATTCATATAACAAGTCTAACCAGGAATGAAGTTGGCCTCTGTTCAGGGAGGAAGTAAGAAAAGGAAGTGGGAGAAATGGGTGAAGGGGGTTGAAAAGTTAAAAAAAAAAATTATGCCCTCTAGGACGTTTGGGCATCACAGTTCTCTTCTAGACATTTCTACTTGGATATCTCACCATCATCTCACATTGAACATTGAATCCAATATCTTCCCCCCATGCCCGCTTCTCTTGACTCTCATTTTACTGTCAATGGTACGACCACTTTCCAAGTCTTCTAGACTCAAAACTTTGGAACTCTTTTGTACTCCTCCTTCTCCTTTGTTTCTCATACCCAATCACCTAGTCTGTCTAGTTAATTTTTCTCCCCAAATGTTTTTCAAATGTTTTATATTCTCATTCTCATCCAGGCCTGTCTCAGCTCATACCTGAAGCAGTGGCTACCCCCTCAGTCCCTCTCCAAGTCACTGGCACACCACAGGCCAGTATTTACTCTAAGACCACTATCCTCAAGTTAGTCTCTTGCTTGCAAGTCTCCGGTGGCTTCTCACTTCCTGCCATATCCAGACTAAACTCCTCCACTTGGTGGTAAGGCCTTTCACCATGTAGCTGCCCCCGACCTAACAAAGTTTCTTTTTTCCTGCTCCCTTACTGTGTACCCTCTGCTTTAGTAAGACCAGTACCCTCAACATCCTCACACACCTCCTTTCTTTTTTAATTTAGTGCCTTTAATTCAGTGCCTGGGATTTTCCTCTTTCTCTCCCTCACTGTCTCCAAGTCTTGTCCTATTGTTCAATGGTCAGCTTAAATAGGGCCTTAACAGGGGCGTCTGGGTAGCTCAGTCGGTTAAGTGTCCAACTTCAACTCAGGTCATGATCTTGCGGTTTGTGAGTTTGAGCCCCGCGTCGGGCTCTGTGCTGACAGCTCAGAGCCTGGAGCCTGCTTCGGATTCTGTGTCTCCCTCCCTCTGTGCCCCTCCCCTGCTAACGCTCTGTCTGTCTGTCTGTCTCTTTCTCTCAAAACTAAACATTAAAAGTTATATAGTGCCTTAATGATACCATTTGTTGAACGCTTAACAGTGTTAATTGCTATGTGCCAGGTATTGTGCTCATTTAATCTTCTCGGTAGCCTTATATGAGAAGTATTTCTTAATTTTCACCCTGTTTTATGGATTGGGTATAGTGATTTGCTCAAGGCTCACATTTCTGGTGATGGTGGATTTGGAATTCAAAGCTGTGTTTATCGCCCAACCCAGAACTTATGCTCCTAATGGACTCTCTGGGCTGCCTCCCCTGGCTGCATCAATCCCACTGACCTTCTCTTCATCACTTTGGCTACTGTGCATTGCTGTCTGGTGCGTACAAGTTTAGCTCCCAGCAAAACTGTGAGCCCCTGGAGATCAGGGCCCACATCTCATACTTCTCTGTGCTCCCACAGAGCTGGGTCCACAGTAGGCACTTGACTAATTGGTAAGGGTCGATCAAACATGGATAGATATACAGAAATTTGGTCTTAGCATCCAGTCTTCAAGTAAGGCTTATGTAGCTTGAAGGTGACACAAGCCCTCCCCATTCAAAAGCCTTGGTTTTAGCTCCAGGAAGGGGATGGGGGAGTAGAATTACTATAATTTTCAAGATCACCCTCCTCCCGATCCTGTCACTCCCTGATGATCAGGCTTCTCTCTGCCTAGCTTAAGTCAATGTTGCATGATGAATCTTCCCTTTACATAAGGATTAGACCAGGCCAGGTTTTGTTAGCATGCAAAAATGGAGCCAACGCTGTCAACTTACCGTGGTGCAAAATCTGACTCCTGGGAATCTTCCAGAAGTAAGCCTGGGGAAAACGAACAGTTATCCTACCTACCTCACAGGGTCATGGTAACAATCAAGTGAGATAATGGATATGACCACACTTTGGAAAGTAGCAAAGAAAAGCAGCTTGCTTCTCGAGCCTGGAGTAGAGCAATCAGAGCTATTTGGTGATATCAAGGCCTTGGCCAGGTGAAGGGTGGGGAGTCTTTGGAAATTCTTGAACTCACCATTTCCCAAAGGTTGCAAGACTCGCTTTCTGGAAACCTTGGGAAAAGTTCACTGTATCATGAAACTTCTTCAGCTACATGTGAATTTATCCTTGACTTCCTTTTCCTTTTTCTAATTACACTTACTCAGCTAGTCCACGATACTCTGGAGACTTCTGAAAGATAAGCTAACTTTCTCTCCTTTTGGTGCATTGACAAGGCAGTATTTCGTTGGTGGCTTGCATTTAGATTTCAAACTTCTCTCCAAGGTCAAGAGCAAGTGATACACTCTGAGACTGCTGTCTTCTGTAGATGATCTATACATGATACCAGCCATCAGAGGTTACTAAATAAATAAGGAGATCTTCTGATTCCCCTAGAGAAACCCCTAGATATTCCTCCAGAATACAAGAGTTGGAAGACTCGTGAGAATTTAGGAGCCCAGGATGGGATAAAGTTAGAGGTAAAAGAAGAGAATTTTTTAAGAGAGAAAGTTTGGGTTCAAAAAATTCCGATTCTGAAAGCGAAGGACTTTGGGGGGAGCCAGGGGAGAGTGAGCTCAGCTTGGACGGAGAAGAGGAGAAAGTGCCGACTGCGCAGGGACCTTGGCCAAAGGGTCTTGGATCAAGAATAGACTGGGCTTGCAGAGGTAGCCAAAGGTATTCGGACCAGGGAATTGAGCAAGATTTATCACCTAAGTTGGCCTAGAATGGACAGAGCTTGGCTTTGGGTCTGTTTTATGTGTTGGGCATGAATTCATACCTCCTTACAGTTGGAGCCTTCGGATAGGGAGCCATCACTCTCAGTGAAAAGGGAACAAAGGGAGGTTGCTGCTGGTGTCAGCGGCAGGGACAGAACCTGAGAAGCAAAGCTATGGAGTATACCCCTAGGCCAAGCTGCACTGTCCCCCGGCTCCTGGGCTACTGGCTATCTTATCTGCATTTGAACAGTGTGCACCCTGCAGATCTGGCAGTTGACCAGGAAGCTCACCTTTGTGCCTCACCCCATGGTCCTAGGCCACCGGCTTCCATGCACCATATCCCATCACTTTACTTTGGGTTCTAGAACACTGACCCTGATGAACTGCTGCACTGAGTTGTGGGAACATTGTAGGTGTGTGTGTGTGTGTGTGTGTGTGTGTGTGTGTGTATGTAGCAAGGGGGGGTGGTTCTCGAGAGGCCCCAGCCTCAGCCTCTCCGACTGCAGGCTTCAGAGGGTGCCTGTGACTATGAACTTTGCTCCACTGTGACTGCTGGACAGAGAGAGATGAGTGTAGGCCCCTGCTGGTTCTGTCCCACACTCCCCGTTATGATAGGCAGTGAAGCAAAGCATTTGGGCAATTGCCTGACCTTAATGGGATAGAAAGGGCTCCTCTCTTGCCTGAAAGGAACATCCAAGTATGTGCTTACTGTTTAGTTTTCCTGGAAAAATAATTTCTCTGGCAGGCTAAGGAGAGTGAATTTGTCTTCAGAAAAGGATTGTGTCATATTCATAATTCCTGCGGCCCCTTCTATGCATTTCCATGGCTCAAAAGCTTGCATTCAGTGGAAGAGCCACCAAACGTGTGCTAAGAAAAGTTTTTAGTTTTTACTCAAAGAAAACTGTGTTGTATAAAGAAAAATAAAGATATACTATTAGGCACTTGGGGGTAACCCAGCCATCCACTGAAATCCAGAGATTTTTGAAGGAGAATGCAAAATATAAAACAGGTAAATTTTAAGGGTACCCTCTCCCTACTTGGAAATCTGCCCTTTAGAAATTCATCCCTTTGTATTTGAAAGAACTTTAGAGGCTTCTACACTCATGTGTTAAAGAGTAAACTATGCCAGGCAGGGATCTCACTTTAAATCAGGTGATAACAGCTGTCTCTTCAGTGAAGATGGGATGGGACAAAAGGATTCAAGGGGAACAGGAAGCCTGAGTGACAAGAGGGGACAAGGGAATGAAAGGGGGAACAGGAGAGTACATAGACTTGGCTAACTTAGGCTATCCTAGCTGGAAGGAGCTTCATAGACCGTCTATACCGGTGCCTTTCAAAAAAACAAAACCAGAAAACCACATTTAAAAAATACCGGAACCCTTTGTTCAAACACAGAATCCCATTATGCATAAAATGAATACAAGTGGGGATGCCCCGGTTAAAGTTGGGGTGAGGGCCTGGGGCTCTAATTAGCTTCTCTTTGCACTGCTGAGCCTAAGAGCAAGGTGAGGTACCACCCCCCCCCCCCGCCGCCCCCCCCCCCCCCCCCGCCGCCCCACTCAGCTGATAGTGAATTGTTCAATCGTTCAATGTGAATTTTGGGAGTTGACTTGTTACATGCAGTAATTATTAAAAATTAACTTACAATTCAGTTCTATGAAAGCTAATGAATGCCCAATGTTCATCTCTTCCTAATTGTTTTGCTACTCTTTACTATGATCTGTTGTGTCTGTGTGGGGGAAACACTGTAGCACGGTGCACTGATGTGCTTCTCTACTCATTGTTCAGTGACATCATGTTGGGAGCTTGGAACTGCCCATGGTGGGAGTATTGACACCACGGCAATCAGCAAACACTATAAATCAGCCCCCCTCTCCCCCACCGACTGAGAGTGCCAATGGTTAAACATTCACCAGCACACCGCTGACCACACTGTAAGTCCTCGCTTTTCCAGAAGCTATACTTCCGGCAACCTCAACTAGACCTGCAGCTTAGAAATGGGGGCAGGGAAGGGGGAAGAAATGCTGCTGAATGACCGCCATCACAAATCACATACACTTAACTCTGTGGAAGAGACAAGTGGCTGCGAGGCCCCAGCCCAGGCAAATATGTGTTAAATTGCATGGCAGATGAGAAGGAACGTAGTGACAACAGCATGAACTGACAGCTGGCATTGGGTGGTGCCAGCATCACAGTCTTGAGCCTTCTACTGTAAGGGCAAACAACCCAACTTACTCCTAAGACCCGCGTCACTGCCCACAGTTTAGAAGTAGTAGCATTGATCCTATGACACCCCCAAATGGGGTAAACTGCAGGCAGAACAAGGTCCGTTGGAAGGCTCCAGGTCTGTGGTGCCCACCAGTGTCCACGTGGATGAACCTGGCACGGTGCTTGGCATATTGAAGGCCCTTAATAACTATTTGTTGAAAGAATGAAACCAATGTTCATGAGCAAACTCCTTGCCTATTTTACCATGATTTCCAGAAAAGGTAATTCGGGACGTTTCTGTTTCAGAAAGCAACAGAGTACAAATACATTTTGAAAAGCTATTTCTGGGGCACCTGGGTGGCTTGGTCGGTTAAGCATCTGACCAGCTCAGGTCATGATCTCACGGTCTGTGAGTTCGAGCCCCGCGTCGGGCTCTGTACTGACAGCTCAGAGCCTGGAGCCTGTTTCAGATTCTGTGTCTCTCTCTCTCTCTCTGCTCCTCCCCTGTTCATGCTCTGTCTCTCTCTGTCTCAAAAATAAATAAACGTTAAAAAAAAATTAAAAAAAAAAAAGAAAAGCTATCTCTGCAAACTTCAGTTACAAAAGTATTGATACGCGAAGGCGGTAAGTGTCCATTATTGGATAAGGCATTGGTGTAAGACCTCTAATGCCCCAATGGTATTTGATAAACAGGAAATTACTTCATCAAGATGGTGAGCAGATTGCCAGTGGCAAAGGCCCTCCCCTTACTGCCTCTACTACAAACATCTCTGCTGTTCCTCTCCTCCTTTTTGTGCCTGCTCCCTTTCCAGTCCCTTGTCACCCTCTCCTTCTGCCCCCCTTTTCTTCCTCTGTCCTCCTCATGCCCTCATCCTGTCAGTCATCGCCCACCTGCCCCTCCCCACCCACCTAAACACCCCCCATGCAAAATCCTGCCTGAGGCCCTGTGGGCTGGAGATTGCTCTCCCCATACCCAAACAAAGTGTCTTTAGTAGACAAGCCCCTTTGTCTACAGTCTTTACAAAAGGAAACTCATCTAGAGCCAAATACTTTCCTTTTCTTATTTCTCAATTTATACTGGCGTGTGTGTGTGTGTGTGTGTGTGTGTGTGTGTGTGTTGTGTGTGTGTGTCCCAAATGATTATGCTGTGCCCAAAGCCCATTTTATGCTTCTACTTTCTCATAAGATAATTTGCTGTATCTAGACTTTATAGCATCGCAGAAGAGGAGATTGAACATATTTCCTGATTTTAATTAAGACTTTTTGGGTTACAGTGACCCAGATGCAGCTATCTGGCTGCTTTAGGCAGATTCCAAGAGGAGCCTAGACCAGAATTGCTGGATTAACTGAAGGCTTTTGTCAGAAAAAAAACACAAAAAACAAACAAACAAAAAAAAACCCAAATTGGCAGTTCAAGTAGCTCAAATGGACGGACACTTGCTCTGATGATGCTTTTTCACTCTCTGGTGGCAAATTAAATGATCTGACTATTGGTTTTCAGAGGCATTTTGGGGTCCTTCTAATGGAGTTTTTGGTTTGTGGCCAATCCTAGTGAGGTTGGTTATTTCTTTTCTTTGGTTCTACAGGTGACTGTCCCCAAGCAAGTGGTGAGGCTGGCTCCTGGTCAGGCTGACTCCATAACAGAGCTATCCCAGGCAACCTCACTTTGCAGAAAAACCTCTCACTGTGGGAGCCGAATCAATAGGAAGAGACAATTCAGAAGTGAGTTTGAGTTAGGAAAAGTAATCTCCAAGATTCCAGCAGGCCACATGACTTCTAGATGGGAAAGTCATCTACTAAGGGCTGTGGTAAGGATTAGATCAACGATATATCCGATATGGTTAACTCCAGCATTTGGCACGTAGTATGTGCTTCAAAGAGTGTTGCAGGGGCAGTTAAAAGTTTTACAAAACAATCAGAATTGTAGGTTTCTTAAGAGACCTGCCAGAGTTGGAACAAATGTATCGCAAGATCCTCAGCTGTGATATCTGTGGCTGCCCCCTGCCACTGTGGTCCATCTACCTGTGCCACCAAATAATGGGATGTGTCTGTGGGTTGAGCAGGCTCGCAGCAAACGCAGAGGGCACGCACCCTGAAAGGTCATGGCAACAACAGAGTTAGGGAATTGGAGACTCGTGGTGATGGCTTCCCAATGTCACAGTTATTAGAGCCAGTGTGTACCTGTGGGGCCACATACAAGAGTCTTGGCCCAGGCCCCGGCTGACTTTGCCTTTCCCCGGGCACCATCCCTCGCCCTGCTCACTTCCAAAGCTTCTACCGACAACTCAGGGGCTGTGCCCGCAAGGCCCTGGGCCCTCCTGGCATCCTTTCCTCGGCCCACCCGCTGCCTACCCTCTGGGCTCACACCAAAGACTAGACTGAGCACTGCCCTCCCTTTCCATTTGGTTTCTTTTTGCTCTAAATAAAAAGCTGATGATGTTCTTTAAAGATGGGGGATGTCTCTATCTCTGAGACATTTTGCTTTAGAGAAGACAGGGACTTCGGTGCTTTACATTGCAGTGTGAACCTTTCAGGCAGTGTGACAAGCCAGTGGGTCCTCTGGCATTTTGGGTCCCTCAAATGACATAGAGATTTGGCTGCCTACTCTACCCGGTACCAATTCAGAGGGCCGTTTAATGCAGGTCTGGGTTCTCCAGGACTCCTGAAGGGACCCATCTGGGGTTAGTACACAGCCTTATGGGTCTGTGGGCGCTCAAGCCCCCAGAGCTCTGGCTCTTATCTCAGCATTGTTCCTGAAACATTGTGACTGGAACTCCTAGGACTGCTTGTAGTGGAGGTTCAATTCCACAGCTCTCAAAAAAAAAAAAAAAAAAAAAAAAGGCATTTCTTAGAAATTCAAGTCCATATCAGGAATGATAATAGGATGGCTGCCTCCCAAGGTTTGCAAGCTGTGCAGGATTTAGCTGCAAAAAAAATAAACAAATAAAGGAATCCAGTCCCTTTTTGTTAATTGCGCCAATGCTTTCATTTTTCAGGCAATTTCAGTTCAATCCCAGATCTGATTTCTTGAATCACATTTTGCAATCAAATCTTTCCCATTTGCAGGAAGGAGCCTTGCTTCGAGTGTGGGATTTGAACGTGCCCAGGTGCTGGCGGTTTTCATAGGCAACGTGGCACATGCTTTGGAAATGTGAACCCCCCCTCTCCCCCATGATTGTGGACCAGGAGGCAAATCATCTTTGGTGGGGGGTGGGGGCAGGGGCCGAAGCTCCTAGGGGAGTTTATGGGCTCTGTCCTTGGACCTCAGCATTTCTTTGGCATCTTGCCTTCTCTCTGTCGGTTTCTCATGCCTTTACCACTGGTAGAACTGCCATCCCTCAGAGTGGTCCTGCCATTGGAGCTCCAGCCGCGCTTCTCCACCTGCTTAGGGCGGCATCGCTCAAGCTTGGGTGCTTGTTGGAAAAATCCCCAAGTGAAGTCTCGGATCAAGCAACTTCAGGAAGCCCCAGGCAGTATCCACTCAGGTGCGCTCTCCCCATAGCCTCAAGCACAATATGATTACGACCACACTCATCTTAAAAGCAACACATCCAAAACACTGCTGAGAGAATGAGGCAGGTCTACACTTGGTCACATGAACAATTCCGAAGAAGGCTTGTGAAGTGATTAAAAAAAAAAAAAAAAAAAGCAAGCTGCCAACAGGACAGTGGAAGCTTGCTTACCTGGCCTCTGGGAGCCACCTCTCGGGATTAAAGGATGCTGTCCACACCCTCCGTAAAAGACGCTGCCACTGGATGCCCTGTTACGTCTGTCCTTGGTATGTCCAGGCACTTCTGCTTTAACTGATTTTTAGTTAACTGACCAACTCTCCCCCAGTTGCATAGATAAAAGAGAGTCTACTGTAGCTAACAAAAAGATTTCTAGCATGAACCCGACTATTTTTTTTTAAAGGATCTACAAATACATATACAGGCTGGTAAATACAGAGACAATTTCAGGAAGTGTGAACAGCAGTTGCTTCTGGGAAGGTAGTACTGAGTGCCCGGGGTAGAAAGGTTCACTACATACCCCTTTATACTGTTTTAACTTTTCACTATGTTCATGAAGTAGTTTCCCCAAATTTTTATTTTCCAAATTGTAAAAAATACAGAGATCAAAAAAGTAGTGCAGTGAACACACGCATATACCTATCAAGGTTCCCCACTCAACATTTTGACCTATGTGTTATATATTTGTATGTGCGTGCATGTATGTATATTTCTTTGTTGAACCACTTGAGTGTAAGTTACAGGCATCACGATACGCTACCCTCAATTCTGCAGAATTCTTGTCCTAAGAATAAGGAAAATTTCCCTCCTCGACACAAACCATTATTACACCTACAGAATAATCTAATATCTAACTGCCAGTCCACGTTCAAATTGTCCCAACATCCTCAAAATGCATTTTAGAAGTTTTTGTTTTGTTTTGATTTGAATCCAGAAGAAGAATCCACATGCAAAGGATTTGTGCGTTGCATTTACTTATGTCTCTTTGGTGTTATTTAATCTATGTCAGTGCATGCTCTTGATTTTGCGTGTGTGTGACCCTGACTTGTTGAAGAGGTCAGGGCAGTTGTGTCATAGTATATCCCGTATTCTGAATTTGTTGGTTTCCTCTCGGTATACGTTATTTTCTTCAATAAAAAGATTTAAAGGCAATAGTAATAAAGGAAATCAGGCCCTGGGTTATAGAAACAGAGATCTTCAAATCAGCTCACCTTCTTAATATCTCCTGCAGTGACACTGCCCAGTGTTCTGGTCCTCAGACCTGATTCTTTAAGCCCCTTCCCTGCCAGTCTATGGCTCTGCCCTTTGGCATGCCTCATGTTGTCATGCCTTCTCCAGTCCCACTGTGCCCTGCCCACCGAAGTCAGGACTTCGGTGCCTCACCCCTAAGTTACTGTAACTGCTTCCTAACTGACCTCTCTCTAGTGCTAGAATCTTCCCCTAAACGTCTGCTGCTGCCTTCATCATGTCATTCCTCCCTAAAAAACCATCAATAGCTCCCTATTTCCTACTCTCCAGCAAAAGTCCATCTTTTCTGTCACAGCCAGCTTTGAACACAGCCTTCAACATCAGAGACACATCTCTACTTAAATCCTAGCGCTGCCAATTTCTTGCTGAGTGGCCTTGGAGAAGTCACTAGGCTTATCTAGCCTTCCATTTGCTTATTTGTAAATGGAAATAATAACTGTGCCTGCCTCCCGAGTTTGTCCAGCGTGCATCTCTCCAGAGCCCCCACTTCTTCTAACGGTCTGTTCAAATCTTGCCCTTTGAGTCTTGGCTCAAGCCCTGCCTCCTCCAGGAAGGCTTCTTATCCACAGCAGCCCTCCTGCTCTGCATTCCCATAGCTCTTGTGGTCTATAGGGAATGATTTAGCAGATGCCAGTTGCTCTGAACTAAATGTTTGTGCTCCCCCCCCCCCCCGTTCGTATATTGAAAACTAACTCCAATGTTTACATTTTCATCTTATCTGCTAGTTTAGATGGCTGGGGCCCCTTGAGGGCAGGCGTAGGTCTGTCTGTTCTTTCTCCCAGAGCTCAGAGAGCTAGTACTGCACTAAGCTCTCAGCATTCAGGGGGGCGGTGCTCTGTGAGAAGATGCTTTGTGAATGTTCAAGATCCTCCTTTTAACTCTGAGAAAATATGAGAATCTCTGTCTTGGGTGAGACAAGAAGGACCAAGGACTGTGACCATCATCCAAGTATGCCACAGTCATTGCTCCTATGTATAGAGTGCCTAGGGTGTGTCTGCATATATATTCTGTTTGATTCCAACTTTATAGTTCGAGAAGCAGAGGCTCAGAGAGGGTAAGTGACTTGCCCACGGTCACCCACATATTAACTGCTGAAGGTGGAATTTGAACCCAGATCTGTCAAAATACAGAGCCCATACTCTTTCCCTGCTGCCTCAGAAGCAGCAGCGAATAGTAGGTGTGTTGGTGGAAGGAAGGGCGAGTTACGAGGGCCACTGTGATTAGGACCAAGTTTATTCCAGCACTCTCCTTTATCAAGGAGAATGTCCACCCGGATGGTAGTGTTGTATTACCAGCAGTGGAGCAACTTCCACGAATCCGTCTTCCCTCAGAATCGAGGCCCTAGGACAGGATTCTCTGTGGCCATGGGAGAGAATGAAACGAAGCAGCTCACACAGGAAAAGGATTTAGGGGCCCCATCTCTGTCTCAAAGGGCCTTAAACAGACCATCTGGGTTAGTGGGAACTCCCAGAGGGTTAAAAGTAATGATAAGGAAATAAGTAGGAGAGCAAAGGAGGAGAGAATGATAAGATGGCAAGTAAACAGGGGACAGGATAGGAGATTAGCTTAGGAAATATGTGTTCAGGGGAATCCCGCATGAAATCCTAAAAAACAACCCCCTGCAGCTGGGGAATTGTGTGTGTGTATGTGTGTGTGTGTGTGTGTGTGTGTGTGTGTGTGTGTGTGTGTGTTTGTTCAATCTTTGGATTTAAATAAAGAACAGACCAGATTCAGAGTCACACTGCCTCCTTCTCGGCAGCCACTTCATCACCCTGGCGTCACATTTCCCAGCTGGAGGGCAGTAATTGCCTGGCCAGATCTGGACCCATCTGGGAAACACCAGGGTCGTCCTGAATCGTCATATACCATGCTGGCCGCCAAAGGCATAAGGTGACCTAAGTGAAGCCTTCACACAGGCCATATGTACAGAGTCATAAAACCCCAAGGGAATGTGGCAACAGAGGCAGAGTTGGTGTGCCTGCCAAATTTCCAAGGGGAAGAAGGAACTTGCTGCGTCTGTATTTGCCCCCAGGATTGGAAAAATGTATCTCAGTCACTGGAACTGAAGGGGGGTGGCCTTTACCTTCACAGGAGAGTCACTGTTTATACAAATACTGCTGATGGCCTGATATATGTGTGTCTTTATATAAATAGAGCTATACACTCACTTTGCCAGATTGCATCAGCTACCTGCTTAACATTTTACCCTGGTGTTTTTTTTTTTTTTTAAACCAGTCTGAAAATCAGAATAATCTGTTGTCTCTGCACTGTTTCTAGTTTAGAATTTTTGCTTTGAGAGTCAAAGAAGCCCACATCTGGTGCTTGCCCTTGAGACAGTCACTGATTAAATGAATTGCACCTACTTTCATTTGTTAGAAACCATATCGCTTTGACAGAGCTCATTCACAGCGACAAGGAGGGTGGAGGGGCGGTCCTGTGGTGGTGGTGGTAATTCTTAGAGAAACCAAGCAGTGAGCTGGCCACTTGCAGGGCTTGCTGTTGCCAGTGTACCCTTTCATTTCTGAATTCAGCAAACGGATGTCAAATGTATCAGGACCTGTGCTAGACATGGGATACAAAAGCAAATAAAACATGTCCCGTCTTGTCCGGGGTTCTCTTAAGGATCTCATGTCCAAGGAAGAGGTAAGCTCCTTGAGAAACAACATTCAGGGATTTCTGGTCATCTTGGTCACTGGAGCTGTTTGCTGCAGGAAGCTCCTCCTCCACTCCAAGCACGTTGTTTGGAAAAAAAAAAATCAGTATGTAGGGGAGGGGAGTGGGGAGATGGGTGAAATGGGTGATGGGGATTAAGGAGGGCACTTGTCATGATGAGCACTGGGTGACATGTGCAAGTGTTGAGTCACTGTATTGTACACCTGAAACTAACATAACAGTGTGTGTTAACTAACTGGAATTAAAATAAAAACTAAAATAATAATAATAATAATAATAATAATAATAATAAAAAACCCCCAGGCCCACGATAGCAACTGACTTTGCATAGCTTTATATATTTGAGTGTCAGCTACCCGAGGGAAGAAATTGGAATTTTTCAGTCTCCTGTAGAATCTAGCAAGGTGCCCTGAGCATAATATCACAATTAATATTTTTGCCAAATGGATTTGTGAATAAATAAATGATTTTGAAGGATGAAGAAAATATTTTTCAATATGTAGTGGAGATCAAAAGCAAAACCAAACAAACAAATTCTAGTGCCAGAATTGGAGAGGCAGCTCAAAGCCACAGCAGTGAGCAAGAGTTGGCATTTATGCAAGCCACAGAGGAATCAAAAGTAGACGTGCATCCTGGGTGCCGGGTATTAATGGCAGAGTGGGGATGGGAGTAGGAGCTGAGCTCCTACAGAAAGCCAGCAGCTGGAAGGATAACTCATAAACAGGGACCGGGATAGGAAAACAAAAAGCAGTTCAGAAGTGTAGTGGCTGCTTTGAGTAGAGCGCAGGGAGAGAGCCACATAACCCAGGGTATGCAGGCAGGGAGGCCTCCCAGGTAAAGTAATTCTTGCCAAATCACAGTATTTGCTTAATTATGTGCTGGACACTGTACTGAGTGCTTTGCTTATATTAGCTCATTCTTAGAACAGCCCTATCTTACAGATACTGAAACTAAGGAACAGAGAGATTAAGAAACTTGCCTAAGGTCACACAGCTACTAAGTGACAGAATCCAAACTCAAACCCAGGTAGTATGGTGCGAGTCTGTGTTCGTAATTATGACTCTGAAAATGAATTTATAACTCAAACTTTCTAAGTCTATGAGGAAATAAACCACCACAAGACTGGCACAACAAATGGAAGAATTCACCTCTTAGGAGCTATAGCTAATAGAGAAATCTGAAAGGGGCTTTGAAATGAGTATGCTGGGGCACCTGGGTGGCTCAGTTGGTTAAGCATCGGACTCTTGATTTCGGCTCAGGTCATGATCTCACAGTTGGTGAGTTCAAGCCCTGCGTGGGGCTCTGTGCTGACAGCACGGAGCCTGCTTGGGATTCTCTGTCTCCTCTCTCTGCCTCTCCCCTTCTTATGCACTCACACTCTCTCTCAAAATAAATAAACAAACTTAAATAAATAAATAAATAAATAAATAAAATAAAATAAAATAAAATAAAATAAAAAATTTCAAGTGAGTATGCTTAGAATGTTCCAAAGATTTTTTAAAAAGGAATAGGAATTATAAGGCAATAATAGAACAGTTTAAAAAATATGGGTGGGCTTGCAAAAGAACCAAACTATAGGCATGGAAATGGAAAAAAAAGAACACAATTAGACGAAGCAAATGGCAAACAAGACACAGCTGATGAGAGGATTAGTAAAGTAGAAGATAGATCTGAGGGAATCATCTGGAATGCAAAGCAGAGGAATAAAGATGCGGAAGATATGAAAGAGACATGAAACTACTTGGAGGCTAAAATGAGAAGTTCTAACAAGTTTCCGGTAGGAGAGAATAGAGGGAATGGAGAACAGGTAGCATTCGGAAGATAATAGGGGGAAATTTCCAGAGTTCTTGAAAACCAGGAGTGCTCTAACTTCCTGTTGTAGTATCAGGCTCAGGAGCCCGCAGGTAGGTCATCAGTCCCCACGGAGGAGGCCAGCATCTTTAGCTCTAGCACTGCTACTGTAACAGCTCCCTCCTCTTTTGCCTGGCTTTCTACTCATTCTTCAGGTGTCAAGGTTAAGTATCACATCCCGCACCTCCCCAAATAGGTCAGGCACCTATGCTATATGATCTCCTGTAATGCACTTATGAAAAGTCTAAGTAAATGTCGATCTGTGTAATTATTGATTCATCTGGGTCCTTGTCTCTCTTGCATGCTGCTATGACTCCAGAGCTCAGGGCAGTGGCTGTCACGTGGCAGATGCTCAAATAGCTGAATAAATGAATGGGTACAATGAGTGGCTATCACCTGAGCCGATGAGAGGAAAATCACAGCCTTGGGAGGGACCTTGGAAAAGCTATTTTAACTCTTCCCCAGTTTATGAGCAGAACTGTTGTGTAACTACTTCTGAAAGAGCAAAGCAATGTGTTTTTCTTAAAACCACAACATAGTAGTTCCTTTTTCCTTTAAATAGTTCTTATTATTTGGAAGCAAAAGGTGGTCAGGAAGCTGTTGAGAATAGACACAGACCTCTTCTTGAAAATACGTAAAAATAACATCTAAAATCATTTCCTATTTTAGAAGAGCCAAGGAAACTGCCAGCTTCAAAGAAACCTTGTAGTAAATCCTTTTGTTGCATGGAATAATGGACCAAATTGAGTGAAGATTCTCTTTTTATCCAACAGAACCAAAAGAAACAGGTTGAAATTTGGTGTGGTCACAGCAGTTGCTCATATCACCTCGTGAGAGCCAATTATTAAATTTTTCAGAAACTGTGACTGGCTGTTAAATACAGCCATTATTAAAAATTAAACTACAGAAACTTACAATGAAATCAACACGATTGAAAAGAAAGCTAATAAATACTCAAACTCATCACTTCCTAATTATTTTACTACACTTATCTATTATCCGTGCTCTTGAGGTTTTTTGTGTCCTTTGTATCCAGATACAAAGCGGAAATAATATATGCTTTGCAACCGTTCATCTCTTTGCAACTCCACCTTCAGTGACGTCAAGTCGGTAGTTTGAAATCAGCCATGGTAAGAGTATTTACATCCTGGAAATTATCAAATGCTACAAATCAGTGTTTCATCTATTATTTTTGATTCTCTTGATCGGGGGTCTGCAAACTTCCGCCCACAGCATGTTTTTGTACAGCTCACAAGCTAAGAATGGTTTTTAGATTTTTAAAGAGTTGTAGAAAACCTGAAAAAAGAATATGCAACAGAGACCCTATGTGGCCACAAAACCTAAAATATTTGTCATGTGTCTCTTTACAGAAAAATTTTGATGACCCTTGGTCTAGACTTAAGAAACTGATGGAGAAATGTTAATAGTACAGATTAAACTTAAAATTGCACTGTCTCTGTAGCTGTTACATTTTAAATAATACAAAAAAATGTAGGAAATATTCCTCCAGTATATTCATAGACTGTTACCAGATTTAGTAAAGAAGTCCCTCACGTCACCGATGTGAACGAGCGACATTTCAACCTACATTCTGTTGTTTCAGTTTTGTCTTACTCATTAATGCAAATACACAAATCTACCGATACTCATGTTGGAACTACACTTGTTTGTAAATTGCCACCTTAGGTTGGCTATAGATACAAGAGTCAGGGAAAAATCAACGAAAGCATTCTGTAAGGGTTATTTGGTGAAATTTGTAATAATGAATATGACATGTTTTATTATTATTTGTCAACTGTGTGCTACACATTTATAATCAAGATGTATAGATATATTTTATTTTCAGAGAGCAGGTTATTAAGCATTTAACAGTGCAGTACTGGTCATATCTTTGGTTTTGTTTTCAGATCTCTAGTTCATTTTATAAATAATAGTATATATTTATAAATTATATCTTTTATATGCTATAAATAGTATAGTATATTTTATGAATTTGATAGCATATTTAGTTACTATTTTTTATTGAAGTAAGAGCATTTAACATGAGATCTATCTTCTTAACAAATTTTCAGGTGTACAGTAAAGTGTTGTTAACCCCAGGCACAATGTTGTATAGCAGAACTCTAGAACTTATTCATCTTGCTTAACTGAAATTTGCAACTGCTGATTAGCAACTTCCCATTTCCTTCGCTTCCCCAGCCCCTGGCAATCATCATGTTATTCTCTGCTTCTTTGAGTTTGACCATTTTAGATATCTCATATAAGTAGAATCACATCGTATTTGTCCTTCTGTGTTTGGCTTACTTCACTTAGCATAATGCCTTCTAGGTTGAAAATGGCAGGATTTCCTTCTTTTTTACGGCTGAATAATATTTCATTGTATGTATATAGCACATTTTCTTCACCCATTCATTCATCAATGGACGTTTAGGCTGTTGCCACATCTTGACTATTGTGAATAATGCTGCAATGCACATGGGAATGCAAATATCTCTTCGAGATCCTGATTTCAATTCTTTTGGATAAATATGCAAAGGTGTGACTGCTGGATCATATGGTAGTTCCATTTTTAAGTTTTGGAAGAATTTCCATACTGTTTTCCATTGTGGCTGAACCATTTTACGTTCCAACAATTCACAAGGGTTCCAATTTCTTCACATCCTTGCTAACTCTTGCTATCTTTTCATTTTTGATGATAGCCATTCTAACAGGTGTGAAGTGATATTTCATTGTGGTTTTGATTTGCATTTCCCTGATGATTAGTAGTGTTGAGCATCTTTCCATAGACCTGTTGGCCATTTGTACGTCTTCTTTGGAGAAATGTCTATTCAGGTCCTTTGCCCATTTCTAAATTGGGTTGCTTTTGGTTTTGTTTTTTGTTTTGTTTTTGCTATCGAGCTCTAGGAGTTTCTTATATTTTCTGGATATTAAACCCTCTCAGATAAATGTTAGCCAATATATTCTCCCATTTCATAGACTGCCTTTTCACTCCATCGATTGTTTTCTTTGCCATGCAGAAGCTTTTTGGTTTGATGCAATTCCACTTGTCTATTTTTGCTTTTGTTGCCTGTGCCTTTGTTGTCCTAGCCAAGAGATCATTGCTCTGTTCATATCTTAAGGAGATAAAGGTCTGTGGGGATTTTTTTAAGGCTTTCAACAGGTTCAGAGTCTCCTTTCTTCAGCTGGATCTGAGCAAAGCTACTAACCTGAAAACAAACTTACATCTGAGCTGTCTTAAAGCATTTGAGTTATGGCTGCAAACTCTAACCCTCTTCATCTGATCATGGGGAGGGAGGAGGCTGTCTAGTCCTTGAGGCCTTGAGCTGCCTGGGAAAATCCTTGGGAAAAGATAACATTTCACTTTGGTGACAAATTTGTTGATTTTACAGATAACATCCACATTTTGCCCTCGAGAAGGAGCACTCAACAAGGACATTGGTTTTTATGGTTTTCTCTAAACAGTCATTAGTACAAATTAATAAATCTTTTTGTTGGGGAACATTGGGCTATATTTCATCTTTGTTCAGCTAACAGAAACAAGGAATGCATTTCCTTGAGTTCAAGATATAAAGAACAAGAAACTTTGAAGTTACATGGATCTGGCACATGCCCCTAAGTCATGCTAAAGACCCAGTGCACCAGTTATGAGCATGAAAGAGTACATGTGAGTAAATTCTTGCTTTCTTTGGCAGTGGAATTTACAAACCTCTAGAACTAAGGTTATTAAACTTGAGACTGCATCAGAATCACCTGGAGGGCTGTTGAAACACAGATGACCAGGTCCCACCCCTGAGTCTCTACCACCAGGTCTACGGTGGGGGCCCCAAATTTGCATTTATAACCAGTTCACAGGTGATGGTGATGGTAATGCTGACACTGCTGGTCTGCGGACCACACTTTGAGAACCAGTTGTCTAAGAAGAAAGCCCCTGTGTTCCAGCTGCCTGGTTTTGATTAAATTCTTTCTTAAGATGTTCCCTGCAGTGTCACTTCGACAGTTTGTGGTCAGCGAAGCAATCTGGAAAATGCCTTTCTCCTACAACTCACACAAAAATAGGCAAAAGGCTTGGCTGCTCTGAACCTGGATCATTTCAGCCTTGGGGAAAGTGAGCTCCATTCCCATCAGAAAGCCCTTTGGGGCTTGAGTTAGTGTTTCAACTCCTGTTAAGACAAGAGATCCAGTGACTCTGAGCCCTTGATATGTACTGTTCTAGAAAGGATCCAGAGACCTAGGGGATCCCAGCTGCAGTGTGGGGATGAGGTGTAGGTTAGGAGATTAAAATTTTGGCACTAGTTAGCTTCAGGTTCTATCTGGGGAAGGAGTGCAAGAGAGGCTAGAAAGTGAGCCTAGAAATAATCCTCCCAGCACTACTCCCAAGAAAGTGGAAGTGATGGTGGAACTTCCTGTCTCCTTGAACCAAAGTAGCACCCTAGAGAGGTGGAGTGATAGGAGAGCTGGAGAGTGTAATGCAATATCTAAAATGTCTCCAGCGGTTATCTTTGTGGGGTGGGGCCACAGGTGATATTTTTCTTTCTACTTCTCTGCATTTTCTAAGTAAAAAACGTACATGTATATATGCTCATAAAAAATTCCTCACTGTTTTTCCCTTTTTAAAAAAATTTTTTTTAACGTTTATTTATTTTTGAGACAGAGAGAGACAGAGCATGAACAGGGGAGGGGCAGAGAGAGGGAGACACAGAATCTGAAACAGGCTCCAGGCTCTGAGCTGTCAGCACAGAGCCCGATGCGGGGCTCGAACTCACGGACCGCGAGTTCATGACCTGAGCCGAAGTCGGACGCTTAACCGACCGAGCCACCCAGGTGCCCCTGTTTTTCCCTTTTTTAAAAAAAAATGATGCATGACATATATAATTAAGTGCATGAATTCCCTTAACCTTAAGTATAAGCTTCATGATTGTGTGTGTGTGTGTGTGTGTGTGTGTGTGTGTGTGTGTGTGAGAGAGAGAGAGAGAGAGAGAGAGAGAGAGAGAGAGAGAGAATACCCATGTAACCAGGATCTAGACCAAGATAGAGAATATGTCCAACTTCCCAGAAGGCCCCTTCATGCTTCCAGTCAATATCCCCCAAGGGTAACCACTGAGTCACTGACCTCTACCATCACCAATTAGTTTCATCTATTCTTGAACTTCAGAAAAATAGAATCACATAGTATGTATTTTTTGTGTCTAGTCTCTTTAGCTCAATATAATGCTGTTAAGATTTACTCAGGTTGTTGCCTATAACAGTAGTTCCTTCCATTTTATTGCTAATTAGAATTCCATTGTATAGAAACACCATAATTTATTTATCCCTTCTCCTATTGATGATCATTGAGGTTATTTCCAGGTCTGAGCTAGTATGGATATCCCATCTATTTCTTTCAAAAGTTAGGATGTAGCAGTGGAAACGATAGATTCCTTAATAGTAACAGCACTCTTTTATTGAATGCCTATTTTGTGCCAGATATTTTACTTAGTTCCAGTCATCCTAATAGCCCTGGGTGAGACAATGCCATTATTCTTCTTTCACAGGAGAGGAAACTGAAACTGAGAGAGACACGCCGGGTTCTCTGGAGACCAGATTCTGCAACAGTTAGAAGTGCAAACAGTTTAGTGGGAAATAGTACCTGTGAAAGAAAAGGGGAGGGAGCAGGATTGGGCAAGGGGATTGTCATATCATGGTGGAGACCTGTCAGAATCTACCAGCCCAAATGGGGAGCTCCAGAGCAAAGATTGCCTTATAGAGGAATCTTCTGTGTGGCGGAAATGGGCTTTGGATCTTCTCCTTGATCAGTCATTGGCTGGGGGCCACCCCAAGAACAGGATGACCTTGGCGCCAAAGCTGACACAGACCCTGAAGGAACTAACAGCTGGAGGCTGTCAACTAACCACAGTACTCACAGCTGGGAAGTGGGTTCTTTCAGGACAGGGGTTCTGAGCAGAGCATCTCCATGTGTGCCATCGCAAGTAAATACAGAATCAAGGATTCAAACCCAAGTTACCTGCAGCCAAAGTCTGTCCCCCTTTCCACTCTGGCATACTGCCTTCCCAAGTCAAGAAACTCTTCTAGTCAAGACAAAGAATCTCTTCACAGCATGAGCCCTGGTCATTAGGTGCTAGGTAAAGCCAAAGCTGGGGGCAGGTCTGATTTTCTTTCTGTCCTTTGCAGTTTGCTCCAACTCTCAGGTGCTCACCATCAATTGCAGGAGTCCTGGCAGCAGAAGTGGGAAGGACATGTTCAAGATAAATCTATCGCCACTTGCTGGGGTGCTGCCCAAAGTGTGAGGCTGCATGTAAGGCAAACAAGTCATGGGCAAGAGCCTTTTCCTTTGAGAAACAAATGAAGGCAAGCTCCTCTTCTTTTTGAGAGTCTGGGCTCCAACTATAGCTTAAACTCAGAGTGGGCAGTCTTAAGAGGGTTAACGTTGAATGAAGTGCCCCACTGAGGGGAAAGGGGCCTCAGTCAGAGGGAAAGACTTTTCTTAAACTCAGGGCAGCATGCTCAGAAAGATGAATGGGATATATATTGAAGTGTGACTTTTCAGAGAAAGTAAGGTTGGTTCTGGAAACACGTGTAACTTTCCAACACGATTCGCTTCCAGGTTGGAGTCATTAGACCTAATTTCGGTGACTACTGTTTCCCTAGGCTGTGCCCTTTCTCTGCAGAGTGGAGGGATCAGAGGTCTCCGGGTATGCTAGCCTGAGACATTGAGACTATTGTGGGCCCTTCATATCTGACCATTCATTTCTGTCAGTTAAAAATGCTGTGGACCAGAAACAAACCCTCACATTTATGGTCAATTTACTTTCAACAAGGGTGCCAAGACAATCCGATGGGGAAAGAATAGTCCTTTAAATAAATGGTGCTGGGACAAGTGGATATCCACACACAAAAGAATGAAGTTGGGCCTTTACCTTGTACCATATATAAAAAATTAAATCAAAACAGATCAAAGCCCTACATAGAAGAGCTAAAACTATAAAATTCTTAGAAATAAACATAGGTATAAATCTTTCTGATCTTGGATTAGGCAACAGTTTCTTAGATAGGACACCAAAAGCACAAGCAACCAAAGAAAAAATAGATAAATGGGACTATATAAAAATTAAGAGCTTTTGTGCTTCAAAGCACACAATCAAGAAAAAGTGAAGAGACCACCCACAGAATGGGAGAAAATTTTTGCAAATTATGTATCTGATAAGAGACTTGCATCTAGAATATATACAGAACACTTACAACTCCATTATAAAAACACAAATAACTCAAAAATTATCAAAGGATCTGAATAGACAGGCCTCCAAAGAAGATATACAAATGGCCAATAAGCAGATGAAATGATGCTCAACTTCACTAGTATTGGGGAAATGCAAATCAAGCCACAATGAGATACCACTTCATAACCACCAGGATGGCTATAATAGAAGGTAAGATGGGAAATAGTAAGCGTCAGTGAGGATGTAGAGAAATCAGAACCCTCACACACTGCTGGTGGGATTATAACATTGTGAGGCCACTTTGAAAAAACAACCTGGCAGTTCCCGAAAAAAGTGAAACATAGAGTTAGTTACCCCATGACCCAGGAGTTTCACTCCTAAGGTACATACTCAAGAGAACTGAAAACATATAGCCACATGAAAATTTGTACCTGGATGTTCATAGCAGCATTAATCACAGTAGCCAAAGAATGGAAACAACACCAAAGTCCACCTCAACAAATGAATGAACAAAATGTGGTACACCCACACGATGGAGTATTATTTAGCTATAAAAGGAATAAAGCACTGACATGTGCTACAACTTGCTGAACCTTGAAAACATGCTAAGTGAAAGAGCCTAATTCCAAAGGACCGCATATTGTATGATTCCATTTATAGGAGATGTCCAGAATATGCAAATCCATAGAGACAGGAAGTAGATTAGGGTTTGGGAGGAGCTAGAAGGGAAGAGAACCAGATTGCCTGTTAAAGGCTACAGGGTTTCTTTTTGGAGCGATGACAATATTCCAGAGCACTGGTGATGGTTGTACAGCTCTGTGAATATACTGTGGTAGGTGAATTATATCTCCATGAATCTATTAAAAACCCTGTGGATGCCTAATCACCTGGTACTCACACCTTTGGATTCTTCTAGCTGTCCTGGATGGGTGGTCAGTTTTATTCAATTCTAAATTCCTGGGCCTGTACCGTCAGAAGTTAGGAATTAAGGTTGGAGCTGTTTTTGTCTTTTGCTCCCAAGTAACATTTTTCTCAATGATGTTAGCACAGTGCAGCCTTTATTCTGAAGCAGCCACTGTCAGAAGGCCAATTTGGACATATGTCGCTTGGATATTTTTTACCCTGAATGTAGTGCCTACTTCAGAGGCTATGCTAAGGGTGGCTTCCTTCTTGAAGAGTCACATCTGCCCAGTTGAAGAAACTGCAATGATACTCAAGTGTTAACATGTCTATAGCAACTTGGATAAAGCTATAGTCAAGAACACACACACCAAAATGGAGAAAATAGAATGACTGACAATGCACAGCGTTGCCAAAGATTTACAGTAAATGGAACGCTCATATGTTGCTAATGGAACTGGAAATCAGTAAAACCACTCTTGCAACGGTTTGGCAATACCTACTAAAGTTAAACAGATGCGCACCCTATGACCCAGCAATTTAACTCCTGCATATACACCAAATAGTGGTGCATAAGAATGTTCACCAAAAGGCATGTGCAGGAATGGACGCGGTATTCCTATTCATAATAGCTCCCGACTAGAAACAACTCAAATGTCCATCAACTGGATAAAGGATAAAATGTAATATAGCTGTACAGTGGAACACCACTCAGCAATTTTTACAAAGCCTCCTAGTACATGTAACAACTCAGATGCAGCTCAGAGACAGAATGCTGAGCAAAAGAAGCCAAACACAAAGCATGCTACAGATTCTATGTTTTCATTTCTAGAAAGTACAAAAGGAGGCAGAACCAATCTACGGTGATGAAGGTCAGGATCGTAGTTACTTTTGGGGGCAGGTGTTGACTGGAAGGGGACAGGAGAAGCCTGTGATTTACTGGAATCATTCTAGATCTTGATCTGAATGGTGTAGACAGATGCGTACCTGGGGACACGATTCACAGAGCTGTACCGTGAGGTTTGAACACCTAACTGAATATAAAGTGTACCTCAATTAAATATATAGAAAAATGTAAACTGAGGTGGCAAAACTATGTTGTTATGGAAAGTGAGAGCTGGAAGGGGTTGTACGGAGAAGGTGCAACCCCTCCTTTTACAGATGAGGAAACCGAAGAAATTCAAGACTTGTCCATAAGCTAATTGGCGTAAGAACCAAGACTGATAACAGTTTGCCATCTTGGAACATGTATTACGTGCCAGGAGCTGTTTTCAGTTATGTGATCCAATGCTCGCATTAACCCTATGAGGTGAGTGGCTGTTGTTATCAGACCCATTTTACAGATGCAGAACCTAAGGCCAGATAGCTGCCAGTCCAGGCAGTCCTACCCCAGCACCCACGCACATAGCCACTCTCCCCAGAGCTGAATGCTGAGACTCACGATCCAGTGCTTTGGGTCCTGAGCATCATGCTCTATTTTTTATTGTTTATAGGAATATCTGTTTATTTCCTCAAAACATCCTCTGAGAATTCTGGGGAGGACTAGCGGTAGGTATAAATCCAGTCATAATGCCCAGCTTATACTTGTCTATAGAAATTGCACATAGGTGAAGTCTTCACATGAAGGCTTCAAGGCTGATGACAGAAAGTTCTAGAACTCAGAAAGATTTCCTCCTGGCTGCTCCAAATCCCTCCCTGAGATTGGGGCAGGATGGGCTAAGTGTGACTCCTCCAAACAAAGCCCTCTCCCACCCCACCTACTCCCCCAGTGAGCAAGTACATTGTTGTCCTTAACCAAAACCAAATGAGCAGTCACGGTTACACTGTTGTCAATGAGGAAGACAGGCCCAGCGGAAATGGGTCTGGCTTTGGGCAATGGCCTCCCAGAGACTGCCTCCCAAGGTGGGACCTACAGCCTGGTTCTGGCTTTTGTGCTATGGGCTGGGAAGAGGGAACTCACCCACAGAGGGGTCTGCTAGGCTTGAACATCTGTTCACAAGGTCAGGAAACAGATGTGTGTTACAAGGGGCCACCTCTTCTTTTGACCCCTTTCCACTCTTCCAGGATCTTCCCCCATGGGCTTAGCAGTCACATGTGGTTCAATTAAGGTCATCCAACATCTCTGGAGTGTCTACTCTGAGAATTCAGGTATGATTTTACTCACCCGCCCTCAAAGAGTTCACTTTCCAGTGGGGCAGATTCCAGAGCCAGACAGCTTGGGTCCAAATCCCCACCTCCCCCCACCCCCTACTTGTGTGACACTGGACAAGTTCCTTCACCTCTCTTGGTTTCCTAGTTTCCTCATCAATAAAGTCAGGACGTCAATCTCACTGTAGGGCTGTGAGGGTTAAATGTTAACACACGTGAAGGATTTAGAACAGTGACTTACGCACCCTAAGTCCAAGATAGATGTGAGCTATTGTTATAATACAACGTTTTGTGGGAGCACAGAGGAGAAGGCCAAACTCAGAGGGAGTCAGGGAAGGCTTCCCAGAGGAGGTGACAGCGAAGTGAGTCTCGAAGGATGAGTAGGGATCAGGATGGAGAAGCAGTGGGGGAAAGAACGTTGTGGACAGAGGAAAGAGCACGAATTGTAGTGGAGAGGCTGGACACTGCTCGGCACGAGCAAGGTGCCGGGGGTGCAGTGTGGTGTCACTGGAGCTGGGGGCGCAGAGGGCCTTAGAAACCTGAATGCTCCCCTTGAAGTCTCCTTTTCTTCCCTCTGAGCCAGGCCAGCCTGCTTTTGGCCATGGGGCTTGCCCTGGATCTCGATAGAACCTTGGCTGGGGTTCACAGGAGGCTGCAACAATCTCCAGGAAATGCCGAGGTGATGAGGATGGCCCTGCATACGGCTAATGTAACTGTCACTCTAGTCTCCCTCCCCCCTTACCCCCCAAAACACATTTTTGTCTCTGTCTCTGGAAAACATGTGTGCAAGCAAAGTTTGGCTGGGTGGCAGATGAATTGAATTTTTTTTTTCTTTTTTTACAACAGAAAGCCATCAACAGTGCAGCTACGTGAGAGCCCCCAACCAGCCTCATATGTTCACCTGAAAAACCAGTCCGAAAAGCCCAAGTCCCCAGGGTGGTCCCATTCCACCTGGGGACTGTCCTCAGTGCATCTGTTTCCCACCGACCCTATAGCGGAGATCCAGCAGGCAAAGGGAGCCTACTGCCTCATGCTTGAGGAATGCTCCCTCCCATCCTCATGGCTTCCAGAACTCAACAGCTCGCCTCTTATGGGCCAATGTTTGCAGAAAATGTTTGCAGACTTCATAGCATGCCACTTCCAGGAATAATTAGCAGTCAGGCAGTCAGTCTTTCACTCAGGTCTGGTGAACAAAAACCTCAAGAATGTGGAGCCGGGTGGGAGGGGTGGAGGAGGTTAGGGGTGTTTGCCTAAGTGAGGCTTGCCAGCCAGCCTAGCTGGCCGAGTTTGCTAGCCCCCTGAATCCCAGTCTCTGAGCACACATCTATCCCCCCGACCCCCCAGCACACCACCCAAGGAACCTGCTCAGTCTGGCCTCCAAAGGAAGGTCACTGGCTAGTCTTTCCTTTGTCCCATAGAACACCCAAGTCACCGTGTAGCCTCTAGCCCTGCCATGCAAACAAGACAAGGAGGCGCCCTAACTCATATCAAGAGCTACTGGTCGTGGGCACCTTTTCCAATAATGTCCCCATGGTCTTGAAGATTTGGCATCTGAAAATCCCCTTCCCCCGCCGTCACCTAACAAAGACACTGCTGAGTTTTAAGTTCACAGACCCAATTGAGTATCAACCGCAGAGTGAACAGTTGGGGATTTTTCTGAGAAGGCTGTGATCTATGCTCTGCCTTGGACTTCTGGCACTATTTCACTGAACCAAAGAAGAATACGGTCGCTTTGCTTCTTTGTTTAAGAAAAAAGTATAACCCCACGGGGTGAAACTCCTGTGACACGTTGGTTTTTGTCAGGCCTCTGACCTTTGGCTAAAACCTAGTCTCTCCCTGTGATAATCCAGTGTTACTAGTTTAATGTACAGGCCCCTGAGTAAATTTTGCAAAGGACTTCCTATCCTGGTGAATGGCAAACTAGCTCAACAGACTGGAATGACAGGGTATTTTAGGAAAATAAAATTGAACAGAAATCAACATAAAGTCCTGTAACTTAGTCCCAAAAAGTCAGTTGCACAAATACAGGACAGGAGAAAACTAGCTGAAAGGTATAATATGCAAAAAAATAATAATAACGGGGGATGCTTAGAAGTTTCTGGCGACAGTCAGACAGACAGTTATCTGGTGATAAAGTGTGATGTGGCCAGTAAACCAAAAAGAAAAAGTAGTTTTAGGTTGCATTCATAAAAGTCTAGTCTTCAGAATAAAGGAGGTCTTCTCTGGCCCCATAGATCAAGCAAAATCCTCCTGAGTCATTGGGTGACATTTGGGGCAAACTGGTGGGTAAGGAGGTAGAGTGTTGAGCTGGATAGGGAGAGTTTTGTTCTTTTATTATCTATCTCCCCACTAGACTGTGAACTCCATGAGAGCAGGGATCACACTTGTTCCATCCACTGTTGGATCCCTAGTACATAGTATGGTGCCTGTCACAAAAGCATGTGCTCAGTGAACAGAACCGAGAGACTGAACAAATGAAGGGAAAATCTTTTTTTGGTCCGAGCCACTCAAGAGTGCCGAACCAGCTCTGGAGGTGAGGTCCCTCCCACTGGAGGAGTACAAGAAGAGGCTGGATAGCCATTGGCGTGGGGATTGTAGAAGGGGTTCAGGGTCCTTAGATGACCTTAAAGCACACCTCCCAAGTCCCAAGGGCGTATAACAACACTCCCTGTGGGAAAAGCAGAGGCTGACACGGTGCCTCTGGGTGGTTTCAATACCCTAGCTGGTTGTGGGCTCAGAGCCATAGGAAGCATGCATTCTTTCACATACCTACTTACTCCCTCTCTCTTCCCTTCCATTTTGCAGTTAAATGGGGTCTCGAGAGTGTTTTGGGGTACCTGTACTAAAATCAGGCAATACTCTGTTATCTTCCTCAGTGGTCGAGAATGATGGTGTGGCCAATCTCACCAGCTGCTTGGAGGTACACCCCCACTCTGAAGAAAATACACTGAATAAATACTAACCTTAAAATCGTGATTCTGATGAAACAGAGCCAGTGACTCTCTCAGAAGTCCTGAGACTTTGTTACCCCCAAAGGGGGCTTTATTTGGAAAAAAAACCCAATTCACAATATACTAGTGACAAATGAGAAGCGACCGTTCACTGTGTAGAAGTCGCTGCCTGACCAGTGCCCTGTAATAGGTAGCTGGCTGGTGGGTGAGGAGAGGGGTCAGGCTCGGGATTTCAGAGACTGGAGCTGCTGAGTTTTCTCTATTGAACACCCTGCCGGGCACACCCGTACCTCTCGTCATTCCTGAGGCTCCTTCAGCCATACTCCTAGAGGCAAACTCAAGACTTACTGGGGGCTGTGAGGAGACTCAAACTCCTTATGTAAGTTATGAAAAGGTGGATTTTTCCTCCTCTGTATCTGTTTAAGCCAAAACAGTCCTTTTGGGGGAATCTGGTTAGTGCTGACAGAAGCAAGGATGAGAGACAGAGAGAAAGATCCAGGGGTTGTGAACCTGCTGAAGTTATACTGGGTGAACTTTTGCAGGTTTGTTTGTTGGTTTGTTTGTTTGGAGAGAGACAGAGACAGAGACAGAGACAGAGACAGAGAGACAGAGAAAGGGAGGAAGGAGGGAAGGAAGAAAGAGGAAGGGAAAGAAGGAAAGAGGGAAGGAAGGGGAGGAAGGAGAGGAGGAAAGAAAGGAAGGAGGGAAGACGGAGGGAAGGAGAAAGGGAAAGGAAGGAGGGAGAAGGGAAAGAAAAAGCTAAGTGGATTTAAGACAGTATGTGGGAAAGGAAATGTCCCATTATTCTGTGGCCATTTCCTTTACACCTAGGAACTCTCCCATGTGAAAGTCTCATCGCAGTCCTAAAAATTAAACTCTACAGAGAGATTCAGTGAGCCAAATGATCCCAAATGAGAAATGGCAGAGGAAGCGGCGCCCACCGTGGTCCCCAGGCCCTCTGGGTGAAGGAGGCTGTTCCAGTGAGTGTCAAATGCCAGAGAGATTTGTGGCGGGCCAGGCGGACACCGCCTTTTGATCTCCATCTGTAGAGGGAGGAATTCGGCTCGCCTTGTTCTGATATAGCTTAATCTCAGATTGAGGGCCCAGAGAGCTTCTAACTATGTGAGCTAGGTACTGCTGGCCAATCCCCAAATGTTCCTTGTCTTTACTCTTCCGTTAATGAGACAAAATGTGAGTGTAATCTAGTGCAGAGCCGGGCAGCACTGTTCACACAGTTTCTATCTATTCTGGAGATGAAAGGGAAAATGTTCAACAGATGGATATTTCTAAAGCCTACCATCCTTTGCTTTTTTTGAAGCTACACATCTGTTGGATATGATTACAACAATCCCCTATGGGGTGAAACACAAGAAGCTTGCCTCGGACACCAAAATCTTGGCCCAAGAGCCCACTTGGGAGCCATTGAGGATATGGCCTTTTTTGTGATATTTTTACAAGTTTAATGGGTATGGGAAGACACCGAGATTGTCCAAAGGGATCTGATATCATGGAGCTTCCCTGGAAATTCTAGCTTCAGGATGACACGTGGAAAAATATTCTAAGCACTAAATCCTAAAAACTCGTTTTCACAGCCTCACGCCTCAGAGTCTCTTGGGAAGCTTCAAAAGGACTGGGGGAGACACCCTCCATCTTTGCAAAGCCAAGAGAGTCTCCATCCCAGCCCAGAGGCCATTCAGGAGAGAAATGGGTAGGACTGGGGTAGACAGGAGGGGGTAGCTTCTGTGTCTTCCGTATATCCAAACAAGAAAAGCTCACACATCCAATAAAAGAAGGCCAAAGTGGGAAATGACCCAAGACAAAATACACTTGGTTCCTAGAATATTCTTTCCCCAAGTTTCTGTGGTGCACTGACATGAGGAATTTAGACTTGTAAAAAACAAACACCACCAGTCTCTCAAACAGGAGGTGACTGGGTCCTCCTCTTCCCTACTGGCTATGTTAATTTCAGGTCCAAGTGGTCCAAGGTGGACCGCACTAAGTGCTTTGGCACTGGTGGGGGAGGAAACTATTTGGGGGAATTCAAGGAAAACTTGAAAATGGGTTTTCCCTCACTGATTTCTCATTCCCTCCTCTTCCTGTCTCTATAGTTGGCAGTCCCGATTAGATTATACGGATTAGACCCAATCTTTCAGCAGCATGGGGAAAAGTAAACATGGGAACAGCTCTGCTCCCATAAATAGATCCACAGGATAGGAGTTTGGGGGTGTTTAGTAAGAGAAAAAATGATCAAGGAAACACTGACTCTTTACTCTCCTCAATTCTTAGCAGGGGACACCCTGGACCTCAATTGTCCCGTCCCTGCTATGTGGAGCACAATATCATTGATTCGTCTGAGGCAGGGTTGCTGATCACTTGAGACCACATCCACCTCTGCCATCTACGATCAACAGGCTTTGTTCTGGGCCCGTAGACAGCCACTGTCTCTGAACTCTGTTAAGGGCTGAGCTGATTTATAATCAAGAAGAACGAGGAAGCTGTCATATCTCAACAGACCCACCGCGACAAATACTGTCTGGCCTCTTCCTTCTTTACTACGCTGGAATTTGAGAAAAGGCAAGCCCAAGATAAAAACTGGTGAGGTTTGCCGGTCTCCCCACAGGCCTCCGCAGACATTTCCTCTAAGTGTGGCCTGGAGAGAAATAAAAGTGGCCTCTTCCCCCCTCTACAGCCTCTGGCCCCAGAGGATGAGGCAGAGTCAGAGCTTACAGTGTGGACGGCCAATACAGAAAATCTGAGCTCACAAGGTTCCTTTCGGGGTAGAGATGGAGAGCCCGAATTCCCAGATGGACAAGGTCACCCCATCGTTGCTCAACCCTCTGTTGTTCTGAGCAAGGCAGCCCAGCGTCTCTGTCTCCCCCAAAGGTAGAATGCACACTAGCAGAGGCAGGAGCAAAAGGGGAGGCAGAAACAAAGGAGTCTTTCTTTAGCAGAGTGACCTTCCATAAGTCACTTAACCCTTCCATGCCCCTTGCTGCCATGTGACTCAAGCCATAATTTATTGGTTACAAACGTTTCAGTTGCTCAATGAAAAGTAATGGAAAAAGGGTGAACTTGTATAGTTATTCTACTATGGAAACTTTGTCCATTCAAAGGCAGGTTACAGAGTGGCCTTTATTTTAATTGAAAAGCATCTGGAAATTGAAAAGCCTGTTTGGCCCAGGGCCGCCTTGCAGAGTAATTGATGCGTGTCATCTGGCTGGACCATCCTCTGTGGGGACTCCAGGGCGGGGGAGTGGGGCCTGCCTGGGCCTGGTGCCCTTTTGGTGACTGGGGCAGATAAGCTCTGCCGCGCATACCTGCTCCCTCTACGGATATTACGGGGACTGCTGTGGCACACCGTCTCAACGAGTCCTCGCCCCACTGAGCCAGGCTGCCATGCCTTTGGCTTTGTGGACTGCATCCTGAGGGAAGGGGGTGTCTGACGTTAAGCCTGTATTCCCAGAAAGATGGTTAGAGAAGCCCGTACCAGGGTGCGTTCCCGCACTCCCTGACAATAAGCCCTGATAGCACAAACATTTCTAGATAACATCTTGTGACTGGATTTTTATGTGAGCAACATGCTCCCAGGCCCTGCTCCTCACAGAACACAGAATGACTGGACAGAATGGAACGCTCTTTAGATAGGGAGATACCAAACCCGGCTCATCCCTGACTGTGGCTTTAAAGAGGTCCTTTCTCGGGGCGCCTGGGGGGCTCAGTCAGTTAAATGTCTGACGCCTGGTTTCAGCTCAGGTCACAATCTCATGGTTCGTTAGTTCGAGCTCCGTGTCGGGCTCCGTGCTGACAGCACAGAGTCTGCTTGGGATTCTCTCTCTCCCTCTCTCTCTGCTCCTCCTCTCTCTTGCTCACTCTCACTCTCTCTCTCTCTGTCAAAATAAACTTAAAACACTTAAAACTTAAAAAAAAAAAAAAAGAGAGAGAGAGATCCATTGTCTTGTCCGGGGCTCAGTGTCCTCATCAGAGAAAATTTATCCACGGGTCCCAAATGGAGCTGTTCACAGAATCTACTGTGCAGGGATAGCGTAGAATGTCAGTTACCAGTCCAGATGGCCTGGGTTTGAATTCTGACTCTCCCGCTTCCTACCCAGGTGACCTTGGGCAACTTACTAACCTCTGTGTGCCTCAGCTTCCTCCTGAGTAAAATGAGAATATTGAAATTACTATTGTGAGGGTCATATGAGTTAATATTCGTAAATTACTTAGAACAGCAGTGGTTAGAGCTATGTAAGCATTTGTTACATAAGGAAACTTATCCAGAATGAAGATTTCTGGACACTGCCCTGGGAGATTTTGATGCAATGGGTCTGGAAGGAGCCAGGACAATATGGATCTTTCAAAGGCTTTCCAGGTGATTCCGAAGCCCAGACACTAGATGGTCCCTAAGCATCCAGCTGTGCACCATGAGAGCTGTGTTCACTTAACAAATGTTAGCAGAGGGACCATTGTGTGCCAGGCACTGGGCTAGGTGCTGGGGATACAACAGCGAACAAGTCAGATGTGAACTCTGCCTCGAAGAAGCTCACCCTCTAGGGGAGAGAGACAGAGTGTAAACAAGTAACCACATAAATACATAATAAACACCTGATATAATTTCAGAGAGTAATAAGTGCTCTGAAGGAAACAAAAGAAAATAAGGTGACTGCTGGGGTCCTACTTTCATGAGGGTAATCAAGGAGGCCTCTTAGAGGAGGTGATAGCATCTGTGAACACCTATGTTACTATCTAGGGAAAGAGCTAGTGCAAAGGCCCTGAGGTAGGAACAAGCTGAAAGGGTTCAAGAAACAGAAAGAAGACTAGAGTAGCCGGAATGTGGCAAGTGAGGATAAGAATGGCAGAAAATGAGGTCGGGGGGTAGGTGGAAGCCAGATAACGGGACCATGGTAGAGTGTTGGGATTTTAAGTGCACTGGAAAACCATTAAGGGTTTTAAGCCTGGGGTAATATGTTCTAACTTATGCTTTAAAATCTTTTTAACGTTTATTTATTTTTGAGAGAGAGAGAGAGAGAGAGAGAGAGAACGCAAGTGGGGGAGGGACAGAGAGAACAGGGAGACACAGAATCCGAAGCAGGCCCCAGGCTCTGAGTTGTCAGCACAGAGCCCAATGTGGGGCTCAAACCCACGGCCGCGAGATCATGACCTGAAGTCAGATGCTTAATTAACTGAGCCACCCAGGTGCCCCTAATTTATGCTTTTAAAGGATCGATTTGGCTTCTGTGTTTGGGGTAGACTAGGGAGGCAGGGTGTGAAGCAGGGAGACCAGTTAGGATACTGTTGTGGTGGTCCAGGCAAGAGATGGCTATAGCTTGGGCAAGGAGGGTAGTCCCAGAGGTGCTGAGGAGTGGTCAGACCCCGGATATATTTTGAGTATGAAGCCAAAGGGATTTGCCACTGGCTGGAATCACAAACTGTCCCTACATGCGTGCCTTGCTGCTATGCTTTGCTCTCCACGTAGCAGCCACGCTGACCTTCTTGAAATGTAGATCAGGCCATGTCACTCCCCTGATCTCAAGCCTCAGTCTAACGGTTTCCCATCACACCATGGAAAGGCCCACAGTTTCCCAGGCGCTCTGGTTCCAGCTAACCTCTCCAAGCTCATTTCCTGCCACTGTTCTGATCCACTCCCCATGCAACAGTCACCCCAGCCTCTTTTTCAAACACACCAAGGAAGAGCCTTTCTAAAGGCCTTTGCACTTGCCGTCGCATTTGCCTCTAGCACCTTCCCCCAGACCTTCTCATGCCCTGCTTCTGTGCTCCAGGTTCCGACTTGAAGGTTGCCTCTTCCAACAGCCTTTCCCCAAGCACTGTATCAAAAGCAGCAGCCGCTGTCATTTTCTATCTACTTACCCTGCTTTATTTTCCTTCCTAGCAATTTTATATTACATTATATTATACCACACTGTATTATAACTTGACATTATATATTATATAGTTATCCATTTATTATCCAACTGCCTACAATCTAGTATAATTTCCATGAGAGGAGGGACTTTGTTCTCTGCTGTATCCCCAGCATTTATAACATGCCTGGTGCGTAGTGGGTTGAATGAGAACCATGGCATACTAAGACATGGATGTCTACATCCTAAACCCCAAGAACATGTGAATGTGATCTTATTTGGGAAAAGGGTCTTTGCAGATGTAATTCAGGATCTTGAAATGAGATCATCCTGGTTTATATGGGTGGGTCTTAAATCCAGTGACAAGTGTCCTTACAAGAGACACACAGAGAGGGACACGGAGAAGAGAAGGCCGTGTGAAGACAGAGGCAGAGACTGGAGCAATGTAGCCCCCAAGCCAAGGAAGGCCTGCAGCCACCGGAAGCTTGGAAGACGCAAGCAAGGATCCTCCCGTAGGGCCTGTGGAGGGAGGCTGACCCCTCCCTCCTGCTGACACCCTGCCGACACCTTGATTTTGAACTTCTGGCCTCCAGAACTGCAAGAGACTAAATTCCAGTTGTTTTAAGCCTTACTGAGTTTGTGGTAATTTGTTACGGCAGCCACAAGAAACTGATACAGTAGGTGTGCAATGCCGTATAATGGAAGAATGAATGCATAAATGAATGAATATGGGCAAGAACTAGATGGGAACAGGATAGGATCAGGAATCAGGAGCTTGGTATTGGACATATCGTCTGAGATGCCCATCGCACGTACAAGAGAGATGTCCAGTAGGCAGTGGGCATATGAGACAGGAGAGGTCAAAGCTAGAGACATCCCACTTGGGGGTCATCAACCACAGGGCTAGACAGTATCGCCACTGGAGGCAGAATAGTTCAGATTGAGGAGAAGGCTGAGGAGGAAGCATTTACAGTGCTGTTTCCATCCGGCAGTAGTTCTCCATCTAGGGTGATTTTGCTACCTTCCCCCAGCAGGGCACATTTGGCAATGTCTGGAGACATTTTTTGGTTGCCACAGGTGGGGGGGGGGGAATGCTACCGTTATCTAGTGGGTAGAGACCAGGGACACTGCTAAACATCGTAAAATGCACAGGACAGCCCCACAACAAAAAAAATATCTGGCCCCGAACTGTTTGTAGCACTGAAGATGAGAAACCTTTGTATATAGGGACTGGTTTAAGTCTCCTAGTGTTGTGGGTTTCTTCTTCTTCTTTTTTTTTTAAACCTATTTTGTGCTGTACACATTTTCTTTCTAAACTCTTATTTATAAAAGATTTAGAAAAAAGATCAAGAGGCGGCAACCAACTCCCCACTACTGGCTTATTGTGTGTGACCTTGTGCAATTTACTTCCTTTTTCTAAGCTTCTGGGTCCTTTGGGTGGCTCTGGGAGAAGGCGGGGAGCAGGCTGATGGCATTAGCTGCTCTCTGAGCTTTCTGCCAGGCCCCAGCGTCTGCATGTTTGTTCTCCACCCCCAGTGAGAGGTAAATCCCCGCTTGGGTCAAGCCCCTGAGCAGAGTTCCCGGCACTCACGGGCAAAGAGAAGAATGTAAGATACCTTAGGCACAGAGACTTCATTTTCTAGGACAGCCCCAATTTCAAACATCCATCACCTTGAATCCCCACAAGCACATCCACGGGTACTTTTGTGTCCCAATATTTGGATTTAGAATTCCTTTTTCCTAATGCTGAACGAGCACTTAAGTGTCAGGCACTATTCTAAGTGCATCATATCATTTAATCTATCACACTGACCCTAGGAGGCAGGACCACTATTATTCCCTTTTTATAGATAAGGAAACTAGGGGTCAGAGGTTAAGTCACTTGGCTAAGGTCACCCAGCCAGCAAATGATAGAGCTGAAGTGAAGACCCAGGTCTGCCCGATGCCAGAGTGTGCCATCTTAGCTACTCTGTCACCTGGCTCGTCACATCACCTTCCAATATACTCTGGAGCTGTTGAGCTCCAGAGGGGAAGCTCTCTCCAGTAGGGGGAGAGGAAAAGAGAAACAAGGACGCCCTCAAATGTTAGCCATTTCCTGGTCTCCGGAAGGGCTTCTGTATGAGCCAGCATTCTAAAAAGGGAAAACACCTTTCCCGATCCCTATGGCACTTGTGTAAGGCCTCTCAAGAAAATTACACAGTTCAAGGCTTGCAAAATCTGTTTTATATGTGGGGCGTTGGCTGTAATACTAGACTTTTCATTTGGCTGCCTTAATTAAGGCCAATAGCCAAGTGTCTCTGCACTGCACTTTTAATTAGAACAGGGCACAGACATGGTGATGTGGAGGGCCATTTGAGAAGTCGCTATTTAGTCGCTTTAGTCGTGGCTATTTCTTCCCTTCTTAAAGTCAGGAGGAATCAAGCCTAATAGAAAAGTGTAAAGGATTCCAGTGCCCAGAGGTCAACCCCTTCATTGTACAGGTGAACGTACTGAATTTCAAGGGCCTAAGACTTCCCCAGAGTCATATGAGCAGATTGGGGGAAGATTTGTAAGCAGTCTCCTGTGACCAGGCCACAAAAATTCTGCATGTCAAGGGGTCACTTCCTCTTCTCAGGGCCTAAAATTGTATTAGCTGCTCTTTTGTTAGGGCATCATTGTTGTTTTCACAGGCTCCCTGGGAAGCTGGAAATTATTCTACCTTGAAGGAACCCACCTGAATTCTTCAGTGGCCGTTAACAGAGTTAAATAACCAAACCACAGTCCCTCAGGCTGTCACAATACTGTATGTGATGAGGAATCAAATGAGTAGTAAATGCTCCGGTCATTAAGAGGAGGAGATCCTCTTGGGAAGAGGTAATTGAGGAAATGAGGCTGCCTTAAAGGATAATAAGAGAGAAGGGAGATGCTGTTCCAAGCAAGGGGGATAGATTGAGCTAAAGTACAGACGTAGAATGTACGTCAGTTACTATTTATTAAGCTCCTACTCTGTGCCCGGTCCTAGAGATATATCCATTTAAGAGTGTCTCTGCAAAGGACCACAAATTTAAAAGAAAGCGAGCATTTAACCCACTGGGGGCAGAGGAGTAGATGAAATGAACTTCTGAAGTTAAAAACAAAAATAAAAGAAGGCAAATACTATGAAATGACAATAATGAGAATGGGAATGAAGAAGGCAAAGATGAAATAAGATGACAATGAATGGAAGCCCCATGAATGCAGAGAAGTTTTGTTCTACTCACTAACGACTCCATTGTTCCAAGCGCAGTACCTAGGACACAGCAGGAACTCATAAAAATATTTGTTGAGAAAAAAATGAACGTAACAGCAGCAGCAGCAACATCATCATCATCCTCATATTCAGAACCAGGTGGCTCAGCAAAAGATCATGGAGAAAGGACTCCAATTACAATTTTTTTAATGATTATTTATTTTTGAGAGAGAGACAGACAGACAGACAGACAGAGCACAAGCAGGGGAGAGGCAGAGAGAGACAGAGAGAGAGAAACACAATCCAAAGCAAGCTCCAGTCTCTGAGCTGTCAGTGCAGAGCCCAACGTGGGGCTCGAACCCACAAACTGTAAGTTCATGACCTTAGCCAAAGTTGGACTCTTAACCAACTGAGCCACCCAGGCACCCTCAATTCCAATTTTTTACTCAGTTCCTTCTCCTTTTGGGGCATTTAATTTCCCATTGTGTGCAGAACGGTGCTTTTTTTCTCAGATTTTTATTTTAAAAACATTACATAAAGGATGTTGTGTCCTCATTGCATTGTATCAGAAGACACATTATGTAAGTTTGCTCGACTGTTGGTGATGTTAGGCTTGTAATTTCAAAGGGGAAAAGATAATTTCACAATGGAGAAATCAGGCAGACACCAACATACACAAGAAATCAAACTAACATACCCTCATGCCCTAGCATTTCAGCATATATTGATGGCCATTGCCTGAATCCATTATTAAGGTGGTGGTTGCAAAATGGTGACCTCCTAATTCTGTGATTCCTTCTATATTTGTTGGCATTCTTCTGGGCAAAGTGATTTTTTAAAAATTTTCAATGTTTATTTATTTTTGAGACAGAGAAAGAGAGAATGAGGACATGAGCAGGGGAGGAGCAGAGAGAGAGGGAGATACAGAATCCGAAGCTGGCTCTAGGTTCTGAGCTGTCAGCACAGAGCCGGACATGGAGCTGGAACTCGCAAACCATGAGATCATGACCTGAGCCGAAGTTGGATGCTTAACCGACTGAGCCACTCAGGCACCCCTGGGCAAAATGATTTTTAAAGTCCTCTCTGACCCAGATGTTCTGTGCTTCTATCATTGAACCTGATTTAATTTATCTGGTAGCAGGGACATTGGAGAGTAGTAGGGCCATTGACTAACGAAGCTCTTCACAGAACAGTTGGATGGGGCACAGAGCCCAGGCTGCTGAGCCAATGAGGAAGGCAAGCAAGGTCAGATGGATTTTGAGGTGCTCAAGGAAGAAGGAAGAACCATTTGGCCAAATGACTCCTCTTGTCTTGATCAGAGTTACTGAAGACTGGCCTTGCCATAGGTGACTCACATGCTGCCTCCCGATCTGCTCTTGACTCTAGGATGTAAGCTACTCAGATGGCCCAAGAAAAAGTGTGACATATATCTTTGTAAAGTCAAACTCAGACAGTAAACGAAGATACAGTAAAAGGGCATATGAACTCTTCAATTGTGACAAGAGTCATTTTCATCCTTGTCTAGTTCATAAGTAGGAGAGAAAAGCCCAGGAAATATGCACAGTATTATTTTGTGTGTGATTTACTTGTTCAGTTTCTACACTCTCTTCTTCCTTTCCTCCATTTCTAGAATTTTCCATGAAGTCCTAGTACACTAAGAAAAATCAAGGGGTACATTAGCTTCAAAGTTTTCATTCTTCCTCTGATTGAAGCTGTAAAATTGATTCTTGGGGTGTGTTTTCAGCAGTGAAATGGGATTTGGCTTAGTTCAGTGGGCCCTGGAATCATCCCAGAACTTCCATGGCCATTTCTCGCACCACCTGCAGAGATCCTAGAGATGTCAGCTAGAGCACCCTTTCCCCATCATCACAGGTCTGCCCACCTTCCATCGTAAACAGCAAAAATGGGGAGGTTAGTTACACAAGCTGGTTCAGATGGGCCCACTCAGAGGAGTCTAGAATCTAGGTTCCTCTTCTAGAAGAAATTCTAGTCTGTTCTCACCACTTGATGGCACAAAGATCTGAGTGCCACAAATCTTTTCCACCAAGGATTGCCAGAGGTTTGCAAACAGTGGCCTTGTCTCATTTATCTTTCTCTGCTTCCCATCACAGGCTAATTCAGCCCAGATTAAAAACAGATGATAGGGCTGGCTTTTGGTGAAGTCAGAGATAGGGTTCTTCCAGAGTCCTGCCCATAACACTGAGCCCAAATGTAGAGTGTCTATGTGATTTGCAAAGTACTGCAAAACCATCCATGGTAGCTTTTGTGGCAAGAGGCTTGGAAGGATGCTTATTCTCTCATTCAAGGTCTCCTACTTCTGTAGCTTCCACAAGTCAACACGGGCTTTGTGCCCAACCCTTCTTGGTGCTCACATCAGTCTGTGTGGGTACCATGTTTAAGGCCTGAAAATTGAGTTGGGCATCTGCAATAGTGTTGGCCTAGATCTGAAGGGAAAGTGAATTTGGCATGCCCACTACATGCAAGGTGACAGAGGCCCTTTGTACACTGCCTGTCTGGACTGACCTGGGTTGAGATGCCCAGTAAGAAAGTTAGAGAGTGGTCTTTTGTCAGCATGATGAGAAGCTGGCCACATCAGAGGATGATCAATCTTGGACTAGAATTGGGCAGAAGGGTGGAGTGGGAGAAAAGGACTAAGGATGGGACTTCTATACAACACCTAAGAAGCCTTACCAATAGTGCAAATTGAGTTCCAAGGGAAAGGAGCCCACCTTACTAGGAATTTTCCCCCATCACCCTCAACAAAAGAAGGATTCCTTTTTGCATACTTCAGCCTGATCCCCAACTACATGAAGGCAAATGAATGTCCCTCCAAAGCTTCTCATGGGAACTCAGAATCTGGCATCATTCAGGAACTGAGAGAGTTCTAGGGATTAAATCTCATTATCTCCTCAATAGCCAGAATGTTATCCAATGCTCTACCATTAAAAAACAAAACAAAACAAAACAAAACACCACTGTAGTTGGTCTCTGCTTTGATCTAGTATTTTCTCATTTCTTATACTCTTGCTACCAACAAACTGAAAATCTCAGCATTTTCCCCACTTACATTCTAGGGAGACAAGTTGTATGTCCTAGCTACTCCCCATTGCCCTATTGAGTACTTTTTTCTTGCTAGGCCACTTCATACATAGGTCATCCATCAGCTGATACATCGACTGTCCTTGGGTCAGGTACCCATCCATGACCTAAGAAGTCACCATTCCATTTTTGAAGAATAGTCCAGGGCCATTTTCTTCAGCAAGGGAGTGTGGACCATGTAGTTTCCCTTAGAAGGAAATGGTGGAGAGGCCGGCTGTAATTGGCATGTCTGCTCTAAGATTTCTAACGGCATAATGGCTGAGGAAGAGATAATGAAGGCCCTATCGGACACCCTTTGCATCAGAGTGTGTGATGGTCACCGATTGCAGCTTTGCCCAAAGCTGGCCCTAGGCATATCCCTCGAATCCCATAGAGTATACAGAGGGCCATTAGTGACGTGGACTATGTAGGAGAAAGACAGTTTCACCAGAGTTTTCTACTGATGGCAGAAGGTAGTAGTGGAGATTAAATGGCTTTTCTTATCTTGGAAGGCTGCCTAGCCCCTCCAGAGGGCCTCAGCAGAACAGCTGTCATTCTCTACAGAGCAGTAACTTTGGCCCCGCTGAGTGAGTGGCCACGTGTCATGTGCCCTTCCTGAGGAACATGCTCCAACTTGTGTCCCCTGCTATATTTGAGCTATTGAAAGTCCCAGCAGGAGCTAAACACCTGCAGCACTGAGTGGTAACCCAGATCGTTACTTTTACTGGGCCAAGCACTAGAGACACAGGAATCCCTTCTCAAATTCCTCACCCCAGTGCCACCAACCTTTCTCTTAGGTTAGTTCCAAAAATAGTGCCCATGTGGGGCCACAGGCTGGTGGGTAAGGGGATGTAAAACATGGAAATACATGTAATATAGCAGGCGGGATGAAACGGAATCGTTCCCTTTTTGGGTCAGGACTGGGAAAATATTGATTATTTCATGTGAATGGAAAAAACTGTCTTGAATCTAGTAACTGATAGAAGAACAGATTAAGGTCTTCTGAGAAGAACTCAAGCTCGGACTTAAAAGCCAATTTTCCAAAACACAGGGCTCACCAGGCTGCTTCAAGTCAGGGGAGTCTGTACACATCCTCTTTGACAAGGAAAATTCAACATGTTGTACATTTGGTCCTGTGGGGAAGAGGGAGGTAGACGACGGCAGCTCTCTTGCACTCTAAAGGCTTGTGTCCCTTATCAGGGCTTGTAGCCGGTCTTTTTCCCTGCCTGGTAGCTAAGGAGTCATTTTGAGACAGACATCTGTTCAGCAATCTGAAAGCCCCAGACAGAAGACGGAGACATTCATTTTCCTTTACTCATAATGCAGAGGCCAGGGAGGACTGATTTGGTGGCAGCGTTCCATCCTGACCTGGATTGCAGCTGATCTGGGAAGAATAATCCAGGATGACACTTAGGCACTATCCAAACGGTCTTGAATTACCAAGCAAGTCCCAAAAGCCAGCTAGGAGAATACTTTGGAACCTGAAATGGATGTAAGCCGAGAGGTCCTTAATCGGAGGTCTGCTGTTGATGAGGTTACAATGTGGTGAAGTGGAAGAATGCTCATCCAAGAATCAGGACATCTGGGTCCTGGCCCACAACTAACTCACTGCATGACCTTGAGCAAATCCATCTCTTTCTCTGAGCCTCTCTGTTCCCCATCTGTGCAACTCAGGGTAGAACTAGATGCATTAGGAGTTCCTTTCCAGCCCTGTCTTCCTATGGTTTGAAGATAGGAAAGTTGGTGGCCCAGAGTATCTCTTGCAGGGTACGATGCCAAACCCAGGGTATACAAAGGTGGTTTACTTTTTATTGAATATTAAATAAACAAAGAAAAATCCTTTTCTCTGGTTCAACATCTCCCTTCACCTCAGCCAGCCATCTCGTTTGGCACAGGGAGGACTAGGTGAGAGAATGAGAAGTACTCAGTATGAGCCCTGCCTGCTGCTGGACCAATTGCCCCTTCCAGGACCCCAATTGCAGCTTGGCCCTTGCCCTTTTTCTTCTTCAGCATGACCAAGAATCCTGGTTTTTAGTCTTCATCTTAGAAACCGATGGGATGAACTAATCCCAATAACAAATTGGGCAATAATTCAAGAAGAAATGATAGCCTACTCTTCCAGAGGGCTTACAATGTAATAGGGGGATAATTACAAATCACAAAGATTTCCCAGTGCCCCTCTAATTTTACGCCACTCTTAAGAATGATGTATCAACAGAAAGAGATCATGAAAGGAATATTAGCATTAAGATTCTGTCACAGATCAGTCATGGGAATAGCTAGATAGAAACAAAGTGCGAATTCAAAATCATTTACAAAGCCTAAGGAAAATGTGTGTTATGCTTTTCTCATCTGAAATCATCTGAAGAGTGACCATAAACTTCTTGTCAAATCAAAACTCTCCCTTTACCCCTGTCAAAGGCAGAAAGGGTCTTTCTAGTTTCTTTCAGACCATCAGTGGAGTCTGTCTTAGGGGGTAGATTTAAAGTCTTCTGGGAAGTTCATTGCTCAGTATATGATGTGAGAGTCTACTGGTTGCTAGAGTTAATGTAGCTGCTTTAGCTGGCTAGGTTATGCCCCCTTTCCTCCTCTCACTCTTGGACAAAGTGTGATGTAGTGGAACGAGTGCTGGACTTGGGCTTGTGCCTTAGTGGAATTTATTTAACTTCATCAAGTTTCACTTTCCTGATCTGTACAATGAGGGGAATAATAGCTACTTACCTCATAATTTTGTTTGAGGACTAAATGAGATAATGCATATATAAAGCACCTAGCATAGTGCCTGTTGGGCACACTGTCGATTCTCAATACACAGTAGTTATTCTTAGTTTTAGAGAGGCCTCACAGTGGGGCTGTGTGATAGCTCTGGGCACTTGGAGGTGAGCCTGTGGACTACTGAAAGTAGTTGTGAGGAGAGAAACAGAAGACAGGAAGAGAAGTGAAGGGGCCAAGCAGAAACTTCTCTTGTTTCCTAATGGCCAGCCCTGACTCCAGGAAACAAGTTTAGAAGAAAGGGCTCCCCCAGTCGTCTCTGTAAATGTGGCCAGAGCGGACCGTTTTCCCTCCTGCTCTAAGAGTGCACGAGAACATCTGCTAAACCTGCCGTTTTCCCCCAACTCGGACATTTTCCACTCATTTGACTCACAGAAATCAGAGATGAGATTTTTTAGGGTTTTTTTTTTTATAGCAAATCCAAGTGTTTTGTCAGTCATGCTTAAGGGGGTATAGCCTTTCAGACGCTGAGCAAGTCTGTAACAGACAACACGGCAAAGAGTGTCAATCCTCCCGTTCCCGCTTTGTCAAATGATGTGGTGCTGTGTGATGCTGTGATATGAATCATTCAGGCAGCTGCCATACTGCATTAATTGCAGAGGAGCTGGATTGCATACAAGGTGTTCCCAAAGGTTCATTACTAAATACTCCTCCAGCAGTTCTTTGAAAGGTTGCATTGGGTGACAAGGACACTAAATCCTTCTATGCGTTAGAGCTCCAAGAAAGGACAACTGGAAATTACACCATGGTTTTCCTCTCTTTTCTTTCCAGAAGAGAAAACATAATTACTCACTTGGGCCATTCCCACCCTCTCCTTGATGTTTTCTGGCTTTGAAGGCACTTAAGTTGCTGTTCCCTCGCGTTCAAAGTCTTACACCACAATTTCTTTATGAAAACAATATGTCTTTTAAATTAATGATAAATAAAAGTGAATATGTCACTGGAAGATCATTCTTGTGTACAGTATCCAGAATTAAAAAGAGTCCAATCACCTCTAACCTCACCCCAATCTCATATCTTAAATTTCAAGCTACTTGGAGACCATCTCCACTCAGATGTTGCACCATTACGTCCCACTCCCTACGCCCCAAACCAAATGTTTCACCTTTGCTCCGAAGCATCTCCTTTTCCTACTTTTTTTTCATTTCTGGTGAGGGCACTACGTACGATGACTCAAACAGCCAGGCCTCGAAACCTTGGGCTCATCCTAGATTTCTCTCTTTCCTTCATCTGCCCTTTCACAGATGACTAAGTTCTGGTTGTTCTGCTTCATGACTTGCCTTTAAATCAGCCTCTGAGTTGCCTACGCCCCTCTGTTGCCACTGCCACAGCTCTGCCCAAAATTCCAGAAGGGTTGCCCTATTGCTCATTGTATTGAATCTAAATTGACCTATCATTCAGGAACCTTACATTATTTCAGAACGAACCCATAGCTCCGGCCGGGGCTCCATCCTCCTTGTATCGGTATGAACCACAAACCACATTCACTCCTGCTTCCGGGCCTGTGTTTGTTTTTGTGCCCACCTTCTATCGCCCCGAATTTACACATCTTCGTATCTCTGAGGGCCTCTGACAAGGTCCGCTTCCTCCAGCAAGCTCTCCCTGACTTATCTAGCATATAGGCACTACCCTCTGTGCCTGTTGCCTCCACCATGATATTTTAGCAAATATTCAGATGATATAAAGGAAAAAATATTGAAAGAGTCAGGAAACCTGGGTGCTAGTCCCGGCCTTGCTTTTGACTCAATATGCGACATTGGACATTGGGCAGTCACTCCCCTTTGGGTGTTGGTGTTCTCCTAAGCAAAATTAGAGAGTGAAACCACAACACTGTTTCTCAGGTACAGGTTATTTGCACAGCACCTTCACATTTGCTGTACCTGCAATCAATCTCTACTTTTATTTAAGTAGAAGTTTCCTATCTTTCTTTTTGATTGAAATACATTTTTCTGGGAAGCCTGGGTGGCTCATTCGGTTGAGTGTCCGACTTCAGCCCAGGTCATGATCTTGTGGTTTGTGAGTTCGAGACCCGTGTCAGGCTCTGTGCTTGGAGCCTGGAGCCTGCTTCTGATTCTGTGTCTCCCTGTCTCTCTGCTCCTCCCCTGTTCACGCTCTGTTTCTCTCTCTCTCTCTCTCTCTCTCTCTCAAAAATAAACATTAAAAACAATTTAAAAAAAAGAAATACATTTTTCATTGTGGTAAAACATATAGAACATAAACTTTACCGTTTTAAAAATTTTTAAGTGTCCAGTTAAGTGACATTAAGTACATTCACACTATTGTGCAATCATCACCACCATCCGTCTCCAGAACTCTCTCCCAAATATTGCAACACTGGAAGTCCATACACGTTAAACAATAATTCACCATTTCCTCTTTCCCTAGTCCCTAGCAACCACTATTCTACTTTCTGTCTCTCTGAGAGTATTCTAGGTACCTCATATAAGTGGAATCATAGGGCAACTGTTTATTTTGTCTCTGGCTTATTTCATTTAGCATAGTGTCTTCAAGGTTCATCCACGCTGTAGCATGTGTCAGAATCATGTACATTTTTCATAAAAGGAAATGATCACATCTGTGAAGTCATGATTTTATGGAATGGCTATATATTTTTCTAATATACATTAAGATAAATATGTAACAATAAAAATAAAGTTTGTGTGCCTCAGTCCCGTCAGTAGTGTGTGCCTCGTTTTCAGGGAACACCTGACTCAATCATCTTCACAGGCTTATCAAGCACGAAAAATATATGCCTCAGGGCAGCAATGGCTTTCAAACATGGCTGATTATCAGGAGGCTTCAAGTGGTTTTGAGAACGGACCTGAGGCCTATCCCAGACCTACTGAATCAGAATCTCTGGGGATGGCCTGGGAGTCTGTGTGTGAACAAGCTCCTGAGGTGTTCACGATGATTAGTCAGGTTTGGGGGCACTACCCCACAACTGACTTGAAGGCAGGGTGCCAGGTCTATGCCACTTTTTAAAAAGCTTTTAAAAATTTGTTCATTTTGAGAGAGAATGAACGGGGGAGGGGGGGAGAGAGACAGAGAGAGAGAGAGAGAGAGAGAGAGAATCCCAAGAAGGCTCTGTGCTGTCAGCACAGAGCCTGATGCAGGGCTTGAACTCATGAACTGTGAGACCATGACCTAAGCTGAGACCAAGAGTCGGATACTTAATTAACTGAGCCACCCAGATGCCCCTATCTATGCCTCTTTTACGTTTCCAATTGCACAGTGCTGGTCACAGAGGTCAAACTCAAAAATATCATATTGGCTGATAAATTGAGAACTTCCAGAAATAGAAAAGAGATGGAATTTTAAATTAACTTTTTTCTTTTCAGCAGTGTGTCCCCCCCCAACTAGTTCCTCTGTAAAAGAGGCATAATGACACCCTACCTTATGGGGTAGCTGTGACTCAAATTGGATAATATGTGGGAAAGCAATGACTGTTACAAAAATTTCTTGTACACTTCTTCTGAGCCCAGCATCATGCCAAGGGCTATGGAAGACAGACAAGAAGTTTAAAACATGATTCCTGGGGCGCCTGGGTGGCGCAGTCGGTGAAGCGTCCGACTTCAGCCAGGTCACGATCTCGCAGTCCGTGAGTTCGAGCCCCGCGTCAGGCTCTGGGCTGATGGCTCGGAGCCTGTTTCCGATTCTGTGTCTCCCTCTCTCTCTGCCCCTCCCCCGTTCATGCTCTGTCTCTCTCTGTCCCAAAAATAAATAAAAAAAAAAAACGTTGAAAAAAAAAATTAAAAAAAAAAACAAAAAAAAAAACATGATTCCTGTTCTCACAGAGCTCAGGATCTGCTCGAGGAAACCAAACTAACCCAGATGGAACAAGTGAGAAGCAAGGACTTCCGAGTGGGGCAGAAATTCAAGCCAGGTGCTCTCTGGGCAGGCTTCATGGGCAAGGCTTGAGCTGAGCCCTGAAGGAAAAACAGAACTTAGAGACAGAGAGAGACAGAAGAGGCCAGAACATTCCAAGAGCAGGGAATGGCATCAGACGTGGCAGAGGCGGTTACCCATGTGGTATATTTGAGTTGGCCCAATAAGACTCGTCTCATCACACAACGCCCCAAAATAACACTGGAAATTTGACTGTTTAGAATTCTGTTCCTTATGATGGCTCTTCTGGAAATGCAAACACACCTGGGCTAGTTTGTATATGACCTCACTTACACCTTAGTGTGCATTAGTTAAATCAGAATGCTTTCTCCTCAACATCTGGACGAGATGGGTGGGCTGAGGGATGGGACTCTGATTGGTGGAGGCTCAGGAAAGGGTCATTTTGGAGCCCCAGGAACAGTTCCAGCTGGGAATCCAGAAAGCGGTGCGGGGGCCCAGGGAGGGCAGCAGGTATCAAGGCTCTAAACTGCCAATGACAATGTCATTGTGAACACAAGGAAGGAGACAAGTCCTAACCAGAATCAATTTCAAATAATTTCTTCTGTTGATGTGTTTAGAGGCCTTTGCAAACCAGGTTAACTTACAGATTTCTATTAGAAAAGCATCAAGCTTCCACGCTGAACAAATGATGGGTACACATGGGTTATTTCATTTGATGGGTGTTTGGGAAGAGGGACTGTGACAGGCATAGAGATGTGGTTCTTTGGAAACAGGCCTGTAATAGGCTCTCTTGGTCATTTCATACCCAGGCTCTCCCTCCCAGCCCCTTTGCAGTTTGACTCTTGGGCTTGACCTCAGGTTGGAAAAAAGTTTCCTTTGCAAAGACTATGTATTTTTTTTTGTCTCCCAGCGTCTGCTGCTCTCAGCAGAGCTGGTTTCTTGAATAGCTGCGATTAAAGACAGAGGCCCTTTCTCTTCCTTCTCTGGGCTGTGAGGAAGCTGGTTTCCCACATAGGGCTGCACTTGGGGCATCTCTTCCTGGTCAGCCCTCCATTCTCTGAGGCCATTACACCAGTTAATCCAGCCAGCCAGCTAGCCAGCCTTGGAAGGTTTGGCTTGGAAGGTCCCAAGTAACTTAGGCAAAGATATTTCGAAAAATGTCTACAAAACTTGACTCTGGGGCTTCAGGAATGAGTCTATGACAGTGAATCCTGTCCACCTTTTTAAAATTTTACTACTTTCCTCACAGAGCCAGTACACATCCTGCCTGTGGGACATTTTTGTTTTCCCTACTCCAATTAGGCATGTCCATAATCAATCACTGAGTTAATTCAAACTATTCCTTCAGAGATCACAATGTGCTAAGCTTTATATTGGAAAGAGGAAGTGAAAGGCAAGGCCATATATTCAGAGAAAATATATCCTCTCCCTACACAACACACATACACAAAACATAGTTAGTTCCCAAGAGGAGACAGTAGAAGGTTAAAGTCAAAATTACTGCAGGGGAAGAGCAATCAGTGTCAACAGAATTTGGAAAAGGAACAGTGAAATTCAGGAGGGGGAAGTGGTCTAGTAAGGCTTCCAATAGGAAGTGGCTGTGAGCTAGACTTGGACAGATAAGCCACATTTAGAAAATATATTGACATAAGTTTTATCATCCTATCACCCTTGCCTGAAAAATCTCAAACAATTCCTCCAGAATCACAGCCTGGCATTCGAGGCTGTTAGTCATATGGCTCCACTTCCCTAGTAACTCCTAATGTTCTGCTACACAGGATTCCTCACCCACCCCCATTTACATTTGGTCTCTTGAGCATCCCCACATGTCTATACCTTGGCTTTCTCTGTGTTCCACCTTCACTCCTTCCCTCCCCTCCAATTCTCCAATGTCACCTATTCCTCATCAAGTTCAAAATCACTTCACCCTTGACTCATCGCTGCCAACACACATCCAGTTATGTCTCCCTCCTCTGAAATTCCTCAACACGTAAGGCATGTCTCTCATCCGATACACCACATCTAAACCACTTGCTAGAAGAGTTAACAGTAGTATATTATGGGATGCAGCAAAAGCAGTTCTAGTGGGATTCGTAGTGATTTATTCCTACATTAAGGAAGAAGAAAAAGCTCAAATAGACAACCTAACTTTACACCTCAAGGAACTGGAAGAAAAAACAACAAACTAAGTGCAAAATCAGTAGAAGGAAGGAAATAACAAAGATCAGAGCAGAAATAAATGAAATAAAGACTAAAAAGACAATAGAAAAGATCTGTGAAATTAAGAGCAGCTTTTTAAAAAGATAAATAAAACAGACAAACCTTTAGTTAGACTTACCAAGAAAAAAGGAGAGAGGACTCAAATATATAAACATAAATGAAACAAGAAACATTAGAAATGATACCACAGAAATGCAAAGAATCATAAAAGACTACAATGGGTAACTATGAAACAATAAATTGTGCAACCTAGAAGAAATGAATAAATTCCTAGAAATATACAGCCTACAAAGACTGAATCATAAAGAAATAGACAATCTAAACAGATGGATTACTAGTAAGGAATCCATAATCAAAAACCTCACAACAAAGAAAACTCCAGGACCAGATGGTGTCAGGGGTGAATTCCATAAAAAGCTTAAAGAATTAATAACAATCCTTCTCAAACTCTTCTAAAAAATGGAAGAGGAAGGAACACTTCTAGCTAGACTCATTTTACGAGGTCAGCATTACCCTGATACCAAAACCAGACAAAGACACCAGAGGAAAAAAAATAAGCCAATATTCCTCATGAACATAAATGTAAAAATCCTCAACAAAATATCATCAAACTGAATTCAACCGTACATTAAGAGGATAATATACCATGATCAAGTGGGGTTTATTCCAGGGATGCAAGGATGTTTCAATATCCACAAATAAATCAATGAGATACACCACATTAATAAAATGAAGGATAAAAATCATATGATTATCTCAATAGATGCAGAAAATGCATTTGACAAAATCTAACATCCATTCATGATAAAACAAGACACTCAAAAAAACAGGTAGAGAGGGAGTATACCTCAACATAATAAAGGCTACATATGACAAACCTACCACCAGTATCATATTCAATGTGAAAAGCTAAAAACTTTTCCTCTAAGATCAGGAACAAGACAAAGATGCCCACTCTCACCACTTTTATTCAACACTGTACTGGAAGTCCTAGCCACAGCAATTAGACAAGAAAAAGAAATAAAAGACATCCAAATTGGAAAAGAGAAAGACTTTTTCTATTTGCAGAAGACATGATATTATACATGGAAAATGCAAAGATTCTACCAAAGAAGCTGTCAGAACTAATAAACAAGTTCAATAAACTTTCAGGGTACAAAATCAATATACAAAAATCAGTTGCAGTTCTGTATGCTAAAAATGAACAGAAAGAGAAATCGAGAAAATAATCCTGCTTGCAATTACATCAAAAAGAATAAAATACCTAGGAATAAATTTAACCAAGGAGGTGAAAGATCTGTAAACTGAAAATTATGACACTGATGAAAGAAACTGAAGATGACACAAATAAATAAGATACTCTGTGCTCATAGATGAGAAGAATTAATACTGTTAAAATGTCCATGCCACACAAAGCAATCTCCAGATTCAATGCAATCCCTATCAAAATTCTACCAGCATTTTTCACATAAATAAAATAAAACAATCTTAAAATTTATATGGAACCACAAAAGACCCAGAAGAGCCAAAGTAAGTTTGAGAAAAAAGAATAAAATTGGAGGCATTACACTTCCTGATTCTAAGCTATGTTGCAGAGCTATAGTTATCAAGACAGTATGACCTTGGCACTGCACTGCCTGCAGAGATGTCTGCCCTCACACTTCTGGTGAAGCCCAAAATCATTAAAAAGAGAACCAAGAAGTTCATTTCACACCAGTCAAAATTAAACGCCAAGTGGCAGAAACCCAGAGGCATTGACAATAGAGTGCACAGAAGACTCAAGGGCCAGATCCTGATGCCCAACATTTGGTTATGAGAGCAACAAGAAAACAAGGCACATGCTGCTCAGTGGCTTCCAGAAATTCCTAGCCCACAACGTCAAGGAGCTTGAAATGCTGCTGATGCGCAACAAATCTTACTGTGCGGAGACTGCTCACAATGTGTCCTCCAAAGCCACTGTGTAAAGGGCAGCCCAGCTGGCCATCAGAGTCACCAATCCCAATGCCAGGCTGCACAGTGGAGAAAATTACTAGACAGACAGCTTATGCGCACATTGCATTTGTGTTAATAAAACTACAAAAAGAAACCCAGTATGGTATTTACATTAAAACACATATAGGTCAATGAAACAGAATAGAGAGCCCAGTAATAAACTCATACATATATGATCAATCAATCTATGACAAAGGGGTCAAGAATACACAGTGGGGAAAGGATAGTCTCTTCAATAAATGGTGTTGAGAGGGGCGCCTGGGTGGCTCAGTCGGTTAAGCAGCGGACTTCAGCTCAGGTCATGATCTCACGCTTTGTGAGTTTGAGCCCCGCATTGGGCTTTGTCCTGACAGCTTAGAGCCCGGAGCCTGCTTCCGATTCTGTGTCTCCCTCTTTCTCTGTCCTTTCCCCACTCTCTCTCTCTCTCTCTGTCCTTTCCCTGCTCTCTGTCTCTCTCTCTTTCTCTCAAAAATAAAGATTAAAGAAAAAATGAAAATAAAAAAATAAATGGTGTTGAGAAAACCGGACAGCCATATGCAAAATAATGAAACTGGACCCTTACACTATACACAAAAATCAACTCAAAATAAATTAAAGACTTGAACATAAGACCTGAAACCCTAAAACTCCTAGAAGAAAACAGAAAAAGTTCCTTGACGTCAGTCTTGGCAATAATTTTTTTAGATTTGACACCAAAAGCAAAGGCAATAAAAGCAAAAACAAATAAGTGGGACTTCACCAAACTAAAAAGCTTTAGCACAGCAAAGGAATCCATCAACAAAATGAAAATAAACCTACCGAATGAGAGAAAATGTTTGCAAATCATATCTGATAAAGGGTTAATAACCAATATATAAACAGAACTCTCACGGCTCTATAGCAAAAAACCAATCTGCATTTAAAAACAGGCAGAGCAACTAAATAGACATTTTCCCAAAGAAGACATACAAGTGGCCCAATAGGTACATGAAAAGGTGCTCAACATCACTAACCGTCAGGGAAATGCAAGTCAAAACCATAATCAGATATCACCTCACACCTGTTGGAATAGCTATCATCAAAAAGATGAGGGGCGCCTGGGTGGTTCAGTTGGTTAAGTGTCTGACTCTTGATTTCGACTCAGGTCATGATCTCACAGATCATGAGATAGAGCCCCGCATTGGGCTCTGCCCTGACACTGCAGAGCCTGCTTGGGATTTCCCTCTCTCCCTCTCTCTCTGCCTCTCCTCTGCTTGCACGTGCACATACTTGCTTGCTCTCTCTCTCAAAAACAAATAAATAAGCATAAAAAAGAAATGTTAATTTAAAAAAAGTTAAGGGATAACAAGTGTTGGCAAGGATGTGAAGCAAAGGGAACCTTTGTGCACTGTGGATAGGAATGTAAATTGGCACGGCCACTCTGGAAAACAGTATGCAGCTTCCTCAAAAAATTACAAATAGTACTACCATATGACCCAGCAATCCCATCACATTTTAATGTGACACACACACACACACACACACACACACACACACACACACACAGGAATATTATTTGTCCCTGAGAAAGGCAAAAATCCTGCCATTTGTGACAACACGGATGGACCTTGAGGGCATTATACTAAGTGAAATGAGCCAAATAAAGACAGATTCTGTATGGTATCACTTATATGTGGAATACTTTAAAAGGAAGTCAAAGTCTTAGAAACAGAGAGTAGAAAAGTGGTTGCCAGGAGCTGGGGGGGTGGGTAGGGGAAACAGAGAGAGGTTGGTAAAAGGATACCAGCTTCCAGCTATCAGATGAGCAAGGTCTGAGGAGGTGATGTAAAACATCGTGACTATAGTTGGTAACACTGTATCATATCATTGAAATTTGCTAAGAGAGTAGAATGTAAATGTTCTACAAAAAAAAAAGAGATAAATACCTGAGGTGATGGATGTGTTAACTAACCAGATGATGAGAATCCCTTTCACACTGCATATCAAATGGCTGATGGGGCCCCTGGGTGGCTCAGTCAGCTGAGCGTCCAACTTTAACTTGGGTCATGATCTCATGGTTCACGAATTCGAGCCCCACATCGGGCTCTGTGCTGACAGCCCGGAGCCTGGAGCCTGCTTTGGATTCTCTGTCTCCCTCTCTCTCTGTCTCTCCCCCACCCCTCTCTCTCTCTCAAAAATAAGTGAAAGTTAAAAAAATATCAAATGGTTGTGATGTATACTTTAAATATCTTACAATTTTACTTGTTATACCTCAATAAAGTTGAAAAATAAAAGCAATTACACACACACACACACGTTAACCATTATTAAGGCTTTTATGTTACTAGGCACTAGGTGAAGCATTTTGTGAGCATTGCATTTGATTGGCAGAACGATCTTGTCAGGAAGATGCAATTATTATTCTCATTTTATGGATGAGGGACTGGATGCTCTGTGGGGTTCACTTGGCCAACGTCATACAATCAGTAAGTGGTGAAACTCGCCTTCTTGTGGCCTCTCCTATCTGGGCACATAGGTATTGAGAGGTACAATGTAAGCAAACCATTCTTACATGAATCCATCCATATTCCGAAACTTTGAGAGAGAGGGTAGAGAGAGAAAGAGGGAGCGAGGGAGGGAGAGAGTGGGCACACAGTTGAAATTGTGTGGGTAATTCTATCCACCATTCCACTTTGTTTTGCCTTGGAGTTAACTTAAACTGAGAGATGTGAATCTGCTGTTCCCTCATATGGTGTTGGTTCCTGTGAGCCTCTCATGAATGATTCTCATGCTTAAACATATGTGCTTTCGAAATTCAATATGGTCCCTAAATGCAAGCCGATTGGCATGGTTCTCAACTAAAGAGTGATCTGGTATAACGTTGGAGGAAATAATAAAGACAAGCCCGTGCTGGACTTACCAAAAATGGTATATCTGTCTCCAGTGTAGCACCTTTCAAAGGAACTTTTGAGGGGTATTTCGTCTATAAATTGTTATGTTTTTGCTCACCAGGAACCTAACCCCTCATAAGATATGACTTTCCTATACTTGTCTTGATTCCCCAACTGGTGTGAAAACTCCATGTGAGTAGAGCCTCTATCCTAAACTATTTTATATTCCTTCCAAGTGCCTAGCAAAGTAACTTGAAAATAATAGGAGTTGAACAAATCAATGTCAAAGATTATTCATGAGACATGTTAATTTTCCCAGCAGGTTTAAGGTTACTGAGATATCCTCTCAAGCTACCCACAAAATGGAAGAGAAGATTTGTACTACCGTGTCTATCCCATGACTCGTTGGCATTCTCTGTACTATTTCTAGAAATAGAATCTGTCTGTTCCCATCCCTCACTGGGTCAACCGAGCACCTGGCAGTTTCCTATTGATGCCTGTTCAGCTGTCACCTTCAAACTCCTGGTTCTGTTTGCTCAGTGTGCCTCCTAGAGTAGGCCTGACTATTTCGGGTCTGAGTTACAGCTGTCAGCGTTTCAGGCGTACCTCACGTATTTCTAGAATTAGGTGGAAATATTTGAAGCCTGAAAAAGGAGCTATAACGTTCTGAGTATGAAGGAAATATTTAGGCAAGTATCAACTGGCAGCACAGAAGGCCAACTAAGAAGAATCGAGTCCCTGGTGATAAAATGAGATGAGAACAACATAGCCAAGCCATCTTGGGTTACTTGCATTTTAGTAGCATGGGGTGAGTTACCAAACTATTTATGTTATTTTTATTAGCATGCGATTAAGGAATTGACCCAATGTGAGACTGTTTGCTATAAATGTGAAATGACAGAATGACTGAACACATTTGCTTTGCTTTGCTCTAATAGAGAATAATTGTAATTCCTTAATTTAAAAAGCCATTCCGGTTGTACATATGTCCTAGGGATGCTTTGAAAGTCAAGCTGTACCTCTTGGACCTCATTCTTTCCAGTTCTGGGTAATAGTTTCTACTCTCCAATCTGATAGGGTTCAACACTGACCTGCAGGAATTATACTGTGATTCTGTACCAAATTATTAAGATATGATTAGTTCTCTTGGAGTTGGGCCCAGAAAAAGTAGAGGAGATTTTATGGAATGGCAAGGTACCAAGGCAAGATGATGATGATAGAGATTTCTTCAGCTTCCAAGATCAAATTCAATTTGGTGACTGAATGCAGGCGAGGCCAATCATCTCTTCTCTTACAACGCATAGTTATTTGGGATTCCTTTATCCAAGAGTGTGTCAGGGGAGGAGTCAAACCCGTCTTCAATTTTGCCTTTTAATAACTTTGCCATTTCATAATTTTGCTTTTGTCATGCACACTGGAAAAAAACAAAACCTTAAAAGTAACTAACAACCCCTCTGTCATTGAGATCCCCCAGATAAAAGCTATTAGTGGAATCAAATAAAAGTTCTGGAGATGAAAAGGGTAGTGATTGTGGTGGCAGCGAGACAAAGACCATAGGCTCAATCCTTAAAAGGATCGGTTGGCTTTACTTTCTGTCTGTATTTACAGACTGCTTCCCAGATGATTCCGAGGCAGGTAGTTCAGGCACCACGCTTGGAGAAACACTACCTTAGAGACTAAACATAGTCATGTCCACAGTCCAAAGGAAATTAAAATCCTGAGAGCCATTGCCCTTAAATTCTTTTCAAATCTTACTTTTCGTGGGAATCTGTGCCTTTCTGCTGAGTCTATTCCTGCTTCCTTCTAGCCCATAAATGACTGGCATGGAGGTCATGGATTTAAATTGTGGGTGGAAGAAGTTGAAAACTTAAAATTTCAGCTCTAGTGCTAATTTGCAGTCTAGTTTCAACTTAATAAGTCAGTCATTTCCCCCTTTGTCAATTGAAAGCCCGTCTAAGAAACATCTGGCAAATTTTGGATGAAAAGCACGGGGAAAATGCTTGCATCACAAGATGAGTTTTTTCTCTACCTACGGTTGCCAGAGTCTGCACACACAACAAAATTGAATTACAGATAAAGGGTGACTAATTCTTTGGCGTAAGTATGTCCCATGCAATATCTGGGATATACTCATCCTGAAAATTCATTGGTTATCTGAAATTCAGACTTAACTGGGCATGCTGTATTTTATCTGGCAGCCCTATCTCTACCACCACCCTTTTCCTGGAGCCTGCACTTGCCAAGACTTGGGCAACAGAAGAGAGCGTTTTGTAACTCAAGGCCGGGAAGGAAATGAGCGCTCATTTAGCATAATGCAGGACAGGAGAAACGCTAGCAGGGGATTAACCTTCCACGCTGGAGAAATGCAGGCATATTCTGGGGATGGGGAGCAGGAGGCTAATGGAGGGGAATGGAGGGGAGGACAGAGCGTGCTTGGGCAAACACACACATAATCCAACTTGCTCCTCCTGCAGCCGCAGAAAAAAAATAGAGAACCAAGGACCTCCTCACACAGAAGGCTTCTGTCATTTTCCACCGCCACCATCAAAGGGAATGAGGCATTTCTATACCAAAAGGCACAATCTCGGAACCGTAGCTTGGCTTTTTTATTATCTCCTATGTCCATCCACAATTGTGAGTTAAGAATTTAGATTGCAAAACTCACTGTGCTCTCTGGGTTCCACGGGCTCCTTTTCCCCCCCAGGTCAGGTTGTGCAAGGGGCTCCCGGCTTCTTGTGCTATGCTGCTCTGCTCTGCAAAAACCCAGCCTCACTCCTTTCTTTCCTGCAAGGCGCAAGTCTTTTTTCCCCATGGCTCCTGTCAGTCTTCACCTCCTAGTCCACTTTTCCAGCCTCCGGCTCTCTAAGAGCCAACATATCTCTCTGCTATCATTCTGATCTTCCTGCCCAAATATGGATTTACAATGGCAAAGCAACCACTTTGCCCTGAATTCAACCAAATAGGGGTACGTGGAGGTCATAGGTAACTGACAAGGGTGGAGGTGGTTTCAAAAATTAAAAGAATTTTCTTCCTGATAAAAAAGAAAGCATGCTCGTTGTAAAAGAATCCAAACAAAATGTAAAAGAAAGGAAAATAAAATACCCTTAATCACAAGACCTAGAGATAACCACTCTGGCCATTTTAGAGAGCATTTTTCAATATTCATTTGTTCATTCATTCTTTCAAAAACAACGTATTAGTGCCTGCTACGTGCTAAACACTGTTTGAGGCTCAAGGAATGCATCTGTAAACAAAGTAGAAAAACAAAACTACCTACATGGCTCTATTTACATATGCACACAAACCCATCCACAATAGAATTTTACGTTAATGGGCTCATACAAGACACGCTATTTTGTAACCTGCTCTTTCGTGGAATAATGTGTCACGGACCTCCTTATACGTCATCAAGTACTGATTTACGTCATCCTCTTAATGTCGACCTTGTACATTCTATAGTATATGCGCACCACAATTTATTTAATCATCTCCCTAACAGACATTTATTTCCCATTTCTGCTACTGTAAAAAAAACAGAGCAATGAGTATACTTGTACGTGTATATCTCTACGTGCTCGTCCAATCATCTTATTAGGAAAAATTCCTGGTTTTGCTCCTATCTCACTTCTTGTTTCTTCTCAGTCTCTTTTGCTATCTTTCCCTTCTCTGATTAATCTCTGAATGTTAAAGCCCTTCACCCTCTTTTCTAGCTTCACCTCCCCCTAGATTATCTCATACAATCCCATGGCTTTAAACATTATCTATATGCTGCTTATATCTACAATTTTGATATCTCCTCTGGAGCTCTAGACTCCTATCCAACGGTCTTTTTTTAGAATCTCCGCTTGTATGTCTGGCATTGGATCTCAAAGTTAATGTCACCAAAAGAGAACCCTTAATTTTGTCCCCCTAATATATTCCTACCTTGGCCTTCTATACTTCAGACAACGGCATCACCAACCATGCAGTTATTCGGGCCCCAAACAAGGCATCAGTCTGGTTTCTCCTCTTTTCTTTACCCTCAGCCCCCTTTCAAATGTTTTCAAGACTATCTCCAAAACACAGTTCAGATCTGTCCCTTTCTCTCTATATTTGCCACCGTCATTTGCTACCATCTGAATCCAGGCCACTCCAGCCTCTCACCCAGGCTACTGCATTAGCTTCCTAATTTCTCTTTCAGTTTCCCCTGTTGTTCTTCTGCACTCCTTTCTTTACATAGTAGTCAAAGGCCCTACAATAATCATACTAACGATACAAGAATACAAGCATTTACTTTAAACTCAGAAAAAGAAGACAAGCTTGTGCCTGACATTGTAATCGAAGACCCAGCAAACACAGTAGTATAAGAAAAAGAAATAAGACAAGCAAGGATTGGGAAGAAAGAAAAAACGATCATACTTGCAGACGATACAGTTGCCTACATATAAAATACAATAGAATTTCCAAGCCATTAAAACTGTGAGGATTCAACAAGTGTGCTGCATCTAGTAGTGTGAAAAATCAGTATCGTTTCACTTCACCGAAAACAACCAATTAGAGCAGGTAGTGTTTAAAAAGGAATTCTACTAGTCAGAGTATATATTCTTGGCAAGGATCTAGAAATACATATACACACAGGTCTTGGGTAAGACCTTTATGAAAGATTTTTGGAACTCACAAAAGATGACCTTGTACTTCCAGTTCCAGGACAAGATGAGGTGGAAGTAATTTTCCCTATTTGTCCCACTAGGTTCAGGTAAAACCTGTCGATGTTATGCATAAAATAAACATAAGAAGCCTCTGATAGGTGGAGAGAAGGCTCAAATAGACTGGCTCCGGATTTGGGGAACTGACGAGCCACATCGGTAAGTCCCTTCTGTGTTTCTCTGGCCTCGTCTATCCCAGACTGGGTGCCAGAGAAACTGGCAACCCCAAAACACCCACAAGGACAGACCAAAACGAGTCCCAACAAAGCCCGCTCTCTCTAGCCAAAGTACCAGGAGAGGAGCAATGTAGTAGAACAGACAACTTTTAACAATACAGTAATGTTCCCTACGCCAGCTAAATACCCGCAGGAAAACAAAAACATTGGGGTACCACTTCCCCTTCTGCCAGCACAGGCAGATTTTAGAGAGCCTGGACTTCACCCTCCCCCAGACTGTAAAGAGGCAGCACAACCTCATAAAGGGCTGAGTGGGAAGCCAGGATTGTAACAGGGTCCCTCCTCACGTGGAGTAAGTGACAGTAATGAGGCTGTACATCTTCGTCCTCCACCGCAGCATTGCCAGAGAAGGCCTGCTAAACCACAAGATTTCAAGAACATATACCGAATGATAATATATGCCCAAAATATCAAAATCATTTGTCACACCAAGAACCAGGAAAATCTAACATGAAGGAGAAAAAACAATCGACAGATGCCAAGACAGAGATGCCATAGCTGTTAGAATTACCCAATAAAGATTTTACAGCAGCCTTCACAAAAATGTTTGCGCCGGGGGCGCCTGGGTGGCTCAGTCAGTTAAGCGCTTGACTCTTGACTTCGGCCCAGGTCATGATCTCACGGTTCATGAGTCCGAGCCCCGCATCGGGTTCTGTGCGGACAGCACAGAGCCTGCTTGGGATTCTTTCACGCACCCTCTCTCTGTCCCTCCCCCACTCATGCACGCGCACACGTGCTCTCTCTCTCTCTCTCAATAAATAAACCTTTAAAAATAATGTTTGAGCCAATAATTACAAATATAAAAACAAAGGGTAAAACACCCTTATCAAAGAAATAGAAGATATAAAGAAGAGCCAAATGGAAATTTCAGAACTGAAAAAGCAAAATAACCAAAATAAAAAAAAAAATCAGTGGAAGGGCTCCAAAAGCAAAAAACAAAACACAAACTCGGTGGGTGGGCTCGATAGCAGAATGGAAGAGGCAGGAAAAAATAGTTGTAAACTTGATGATAAAAAAAAATAGAAATTACTCAGGATGAACAACAGAAGGAAAGTAGACAAAAAATATGAACAGAGCCTCAAGGACCTATGGGATTATATCTAAAGATATAATATTCGTGGCATCAGAATCCCAGAAGAAGAGGAGAAAGAAGACAGGGCTCAAAAAGTAGTCAAAGAAATGCCGGCTGAAAACTTCTCAAATTTGGCAAAAGACACAAATACACCTACAGATTCAAGAAGCTTAGTGAATCTAGGGGTGCCTGGGTGGCTCAGTCCGTTAGGCATCTGACTCTTGATTTCAGGTCAGGGCATGATCTCACGGTTGTGAGATCCTGTCCTGGGCATGGAGTCTGCTTAAGATTCATTCTCATTCTCTCTCTCCCTCCCTTCCTCTCTCTCTCCCCTCTCACCTCCTCCCCAGCTCCCATATGCTCTCTAAAAAAAAAAAAAAAAAAAAAAAAAAAAAGGAGAAAGGAAGATAAACCCAGAGAAATCTAATTCTAGATACATAGTCAAACTTCTGAAAACTAAAAACAAAGAAAAAAGTCTTCAGAGAAATAATACTTTTACCTATCAGGGAAAAACAAATTCCAGTGACAGTGGGTTTCTCATCAGAACCTGTGAAGGTCACTAGAAAGTGGCATAATGTTTTTCAAGTGCTGAAAGAAAAGAATTGCCAACACAGAACTCTACATTCAGAAAAAGTACCCTTCAGAAATGAAGGAGAAATCAAGGCATTCTCAGATAAAAGAAAATTAAAAGAACTGGTCACTAGTACACCAACACTTAAAGAATGGCCAGAGGAAGTTCTTCAGAAAGAAAGAAGGATGAAAGAAAGGATCTACAAACATCAGGAAGTAAGAGGAACAAAGAAAGAGCAAAACATAAGGGTAAATACAATGGGTCTCCTTCTCTTGAGTTTTCTAAATTATGTTTCATGCTTGAATCATAAAATAAAACCCTGTCTTAATACATTTATCAATGTATGTAGAGGAAATATTTAGGGCAATTTTAAACTGGGGAGGAGGTAAGGGGACATAAAGGAAGGAAGTTTACACATTTTTCTCTACTAGGTAAAATGTTGACAGCAGTAGACTGTAATGAGTTATGTATATACCTATACAAAGAGATACACACACACACAAAACCTATAGATAGGGGCGCTTGGGTGGGTCAGTTGGTTGAGCTTCCGACTCTTGATTTTGGCTCAGGTCATGATCTCATGGTTTGTGGGTTTGAGCCCCGCATTGGGCTCCACACTGACGGTGTAGAGCCTGCTTGAGAGTCTCTCCCTCTCTTTCTGCACCTCCCCTGCTCTCTCTGTCTCTCAAAATAAATAAACTTAAAAATAAAAATAAATAAAAATTTTGTAGATACATCAAGTGAAACTCTAAAGAACTCTCAAGTAACCCACGGGAAGATAAAAAAATAAAAACATAGAAACAAAAGATAGAAAAAACAGAAAACATCAAAAATGGAGATGACCAAAATGTCATTCAACAGGTGAATGGTTCAAAAAACTGGGCTATGTCCATACCATGGACTCATGTTCAGCAATGAAAAGGAGAAAATTATTGATACACACAACTTGGATGAATATCCAGGGAATTAAGATGATTAAAAAAATATAATCTCAGGGGCACCTGGGTGGCTCAGTCGGTTGAGCGTCTGACTTCGGCTCAGGTCATGATCTCTCGGTTCACGAGTTTGAGCCCCACGTCGGGCTCTATGCTGACAGCTCAGAGCCTGGAGCCTGCTTCAGATTCTGTGTTTCCCTCTCTCTACCCCTCCCCTGCTTGCACTCTGTCTCTCTGTCTCTCTCTCAAAATAAATTAGAATTTTTAATAAAAAAAAATTTTTAATAAAACATTTTTTAAGATAATTTCAGAAGTTCACATACTGTATGATTCCATTTACATAACATTCTTAAAATGACAAAATTGTAGAGATGAAAAGATTAGTGGTCTCTGGGAGTTAAAGATGGGGTGGGTGTAACTGTAAAGGGGCAGCATGAGGGATCTCTTTGTGGTGATGGACTAGTTCTGTATCTTGATTGCAACGGTGGTTAGACAAAGCTACACGTGATAAAATGGCTTAGAACTATACACAAACATTGTGCCAGTCTCAAATTCCTGGTTTTGATAGTGTACTCTAGTTATGTAAAATGTAATTGCTGATAGTAAGGTTTCAGTTATGCAAGAAAAATAAGTTCTAGGCACCTGTGTACAACATTTTGCCTAGAGTTAACAATTCTGCATGTTCCGCTTAAGAATTTGTTAAGAGGGTAGATCTCATGTTAAGTTTCTTACCAGAAAATACCAACCAAAAGAAAAAGGGACAGGAGGAAACTTTCAGAGGTGATGGATATGCTTATTACCTGATCGTGGTCTTAGTTTCACAGGTATATGCATATCTTCAAACTCATCAAATTGTACACATTAAGTGTGTCCAGTTTGGGGTATATCAATTTTTTCCTCAATAAAACTGTTTAAAAAAACAAAATGTAACCACTGTGAGAAAATGGGCAAATAGTACAGGATGTCTCTGTACTACATTTCCATCTTCCCATGAATCTATAATTACATCGAAATAAGACCTTTCAAAAAAGGTAACCTCAAAAAGCAGAGATATATAATGATCATGTATGAGAAGACTCAACATCAAGATGTCAATTCTCTTCAAATTGATCTATAAATTTAGATCAGTTTTCAGTCAAAATCATAATGGGATTTTTTAATGGATCTTAACAAGCTGATTCTAGAACAGAATAGACAAAACAGTTTCAGAGAAGAGCAACAGAGACAGATTATCAAGACTTATTGTCACGTTATAGCAATTAAAACAGTGTGGTATTGGCAGATGGATCAATAGATCAGTGAAATATAAAAAAAAAAGCCTAAAAGTAACTCTTATAAATCTGTGGGAAGTAGGTATATAACAGACGTTGATTATAAATCATGGAAGATATGATATAGACTATTCGATAAATGTTGTTAAAATTATCCATGTAAGAAAAGATAAAACGTGATAACATCTTCAGATCCTATGTAAGAATTCAAAATGAATTAAAGATCTAGATGAGTTTTCTTTTTTTTTCTTTTTTTCTTTTTAAATTTTTTTTTTCAATGTTTATTTAATTTTGAGAGACAGAGAGAGACAGAGTGTGAGTAGGGAAGGGGCAGAGAGAGAGGGAGACACAGAATTCCAAACAAGCTCCAGGCTCTGAGCTGTCAGCACAGAGCCCGATGCGGGGCTTGAACCCACGAACTGTGAGATCATGACCTGGGCTGAAGTCGGATGCCCACCCGACCGAGCCACCCAGGCGCCCCTAGATGAGTTTTCTTTAAGTTCATTTATGTAAGTAAGCTTTATATCCAATGTGGGGCTTGACCTCACAACCCCAAGATCAAGAGTCGCACGCTCTTCCAACTGAGCCGCCAAGTGCCCCAAAGATCTAAATGTTAAAAGCAAAATTTTATAACGTTTTGATGCAAATATAGAATACCTTTATGATATTGGAGTAAGGAAGAATTTATTAATCACACACACACAAAAAAACCTCACACATTTTAATAGAAAAGACTGATAAATGTGACTGCATTAAATATTAAAATATCGGGGCACCTGGGTGGCCCAGTCGGATAAGCGTCTGACTTCAGCTCAGGTCACGATGTCACCGTTCGTGAGTTCGAGCCCCGCGTCGGGCTCTCTGCTGTCAGCGGGGAGCCTGCTTGGGATTCTCTGTCTCCCTCTCTCTCTGCCCCTCCCCTGCTCTCTCCTGCTCTCAAAAATAGAATAAACATTAAAAAAATAATAAATAAATCTTAAAATGCCTATAGAAAAACGTGACACTACAAAGACAAACCATACAGTGGGAGAAAACATTCACCACACCGAAAATTGAAAAAGAAACTGTATCCAAAAGATACATAACAAATACGTTTTTAAAAGGCAACCAACCCAAAAGAAAAATGTGCAAAGAATACCAACAGGCAACGGATGGAAGGAACTGGAATGATCTATAAATATATGAAAAGATTGAACATCTTTGTTCAATCTTTGAAAAGATTGAATACAGCCTCACTAGTATTCAGGGAAACACTGGTCAGATTGACAAATTTAAGACTCAAACGTTGCCAGTTGTATGGTGTCATGGGAGCACGTAGACAACTGGTGGGGCTGTTAGTAAGAAATTGGAAACAACCTAAATATCTGTCAACTGGGGAATGAATAGGTTAAGTGCGTCACGGTTGTACTATAGGTTGCTGTTCAGCGGTGAAACGGCCTAGCTCAGTATGTACCTACATGGACTCATCTCAGGAACACAATACTGAGAATGCGTGGACAGAAAGTGGGAAATAAAGAGAACCTCAACTTCTCCTTAAGTATTTTATTCTTTTTATTTTAAAAAATGGAAGTCAAAGTAAATATAGTACTGCATTTCCACTCTGCACAGCAAGGACACAAGTGGTTGCTATATTCTTCTCTGAACTTTCCTGTATTTTGAAAGTTCTCAATAGAAATGAAAGGTGTGGCATCAGTTGCTTCTGAGAAACACTGAGTTTGGTGAACTGCCATATAGGTACTAGTAACTTAATGTGTTAACCTTCCCAGGGACATTTTCAGTTTTTTGCACAATGTCTATTTACTGTTTTTTTTGTTTTGAGAGAGAGAGAGAGAGAGAGAGACAGAGACAGAGACAGAGTGTGAGCGGGGCGGGGGCAGAGAGAGAGGGGGAGACACAGAATCCGAAGCAGGCTCCAGGCTCTGAGCTGTCAGCACAGAGCCCGACGCGGGGCTCGAACCCACAAACGTGAGATCGTGACCTGAGCCGAAGTCGGACGCTTCACCGACTGAGCCACCCAGGCGCCCTGAGACATTTTCATTTTGAAACAAGGCTGCAATGTTTAATCCAAAGGTCAAGGCACTGTGGTATTTGCTGTCACTTAGGAATCGTGAGCTACAGAGTTTTGAAGACAAAACTTCAAAGGGAGTTCTTTTCCTTCCATGTACTAGTCTTGCAATTTGGGTACAGTCGCTGCCACTTTGACAGAACGATAGGCTCCCGTTAGGTTGGACAGCTCAGAGAGAACGGCACATTTCCCCCCATTCAATTAGGCTTCCATTCTTGATAAATAAAACTGGACTTGAAACAACTCCCCATAAAATAAAATTTATAGAGACATGATTTATAGAAGCAAGATTTATAGAAACACGGACACCTACCTGCAAATCCCCTCCAATTTTATGAAGCATTGATTCTACTGTGTTCATCAACCCTGAGTAGACTGAACACAATTTAAATATTTCTTGGCTTGTCTGCGGAGCATCAAGTCTTGTCCATAGCTTGGACACTCCTAACTCCCTTCGCCCCCGTCAACTCTGCCAGTTGTTTAAACTGCTCGAATCTTTCTGCAGCCACAGCTTTTAAGTGAGAGTCTTTTTATTGCTTTGGGCATGTTCCTTCTCCCAGCCAGCGCTCAGAATTTTAACTATCTCACTATTCAATTTCTCTCTGTCTCTTTACATGGGGGAGAAACTGGATTGCTGTTCCACACAGTTTGGCAAAGGCTAGCAGGGAGTGAGAGATTACAGCCAGATGCACATCTGCACGTCAGCAGCAAGAAGGTCTGGGATGGTGCTTTTTCAATCAGAAGGGAGTCGTTTTCCCCCTCTCGAAGGAGAGGGCCTCCTCCCTCCCATCAGATATTTGGCGGCTAGATGCTCACTGATTAATTACCGAGGCCGCATCGACACACAATTGGTTTTCTTAACAGCAATCCTAGCAGGCTTCCAGTTCACTCGTGAATGTGCTTTTTATTTTTAAAAGAACTACCCTCCTTTCCCAAAGCATACATTTTATAAAAAAAAAAGGAAAAATAGAAAAATCGTTAAAAGAACAAAGGATGATTTTTAAACAAATGACTCTACCACAATTTCTACTAGTAGAAATTCAAGCACCAGTGGGAGAGTATTTTCAGGGGCAGGGAAACATTGTGAGTACCCTTCAAATCAGAACACCAAGCCAAACAGTTATTCTATTGGCACATCACATGAGGTATCATTCCTAATATCTTCCGGTCAAGTACAGAAATCTATTTTATATTGGAAAGGTAAGGCAACATAGGCATCTTTTCTCTGTACCCCAACAGCCCCCCCATGTGCCTAGTAGAGATAGTATATCAACTTCATTATTAGTAAGTTCCTTTTTCTAGTTTGACTCATTACTGAGCCTTTCCATCTGTTTTCCAAGACATATGAGGTCGCCGATATAATCACTCCAGGAAACCTAACCTGGTTCCTGCCTCTTGGGTCACATTCTCTTTTCTAAGGAGCTCAACATACAATGCAGCCAGTGCTAGAAGTAGTTGATTGCAAGAAGTATAGTTATGGGTTCTCCAAGACAGGCTAAATGTGCAAGTCTGGGTCGATAGTCACTACTTTAAGATCCCATCTCTGTATCGGGGGAAATACTGGAATCTGACAAATGAGCGGTAGCTCTCTGATATCAATGACAATTTGCCATGCAAAATTTGGGGGCAGTCCAAATGAAAAAGTGTTCACTTGAGTCCTGAGAAGCTGCCCCTACTCATCCTGCCCCCCAGGTTCATCTCTCTCCGCTCTCCCAGATACCACACACCTTGTGGGCCACTCCAGTTCTAAACTGTGATATAACCGATAGATGTTCATATGTATGACATACCCCATGGGTGTACTTGGGGACTACACAATTCTTGGCATGCCAGCAATTAATTGGGCCCTTGTCTCTAACTCTCATTAAAACATACTGAAATGTTGGGGCACCTGGGTGCCTCAGTTGGTTGGGCGTCCAACTTCGGCTCAGGTCATGATCTCACGTCCGTGGGTTCGAGCCCCACCTCGGGCTCTGTGCCGACAGCTCGGAGCGGGAAGACTGCTTTGAATTCTTTGTCTCTCTATCTCTGCCCCTCCCTGCTTGTGCTCTGTTTCTCTCTGTCTCTCAAAAAATAAAATAAAACATTAAAAAAAAAGATACCGAAATGCAAACGAGCAAGAATGACGCTGTTATTATAAGGATAACCTTGAACCCATTCCAACTCATAACTCAAGTAAATCATTCAGCAATTTTGGTAACTTCACTACTATCAGTAACAAATTATCTACGCTACACTTTACAGCCAATCATGACCCATCAGCTGTGGTTAACAATGGCTACTCGTCACATCAGTGGCCTGGCCTGCTCTCTCGTGCCTCTGCACATGCTTTTCCCTCTGCTTCAAAAGGTCTAAAACCCCACATAATAAGTCCACAAAACAAGCTTGTTGATTGACTGAAGGAATGAACGAATGAAGTGCTTGCGACCTCAGATAAGCCTCCCACCGCGTTAATAACGTTCACACATCAGGCCACAGCCATGCACAGATGAAAAATAATATTCTGTTACGACTAGGAAAGTCAACTGTGATTATGGGCAATTTTCTTAACCAGAAAGCATTGAGAAGTAAGATGCTTTGCAGCTGTACATTTTTATTAAGGGCCGTTTAAATAAACATAAAACATGTTTGCCAGGGGAGGGTAAAAAGACAGATGCAAATTTCAGTCAGAAAATAGGTACATTCATTATTTTTTTTTGCATTTGCCTTAAAATGTGCCCCTAAAACAGCAATTACCCCTTGGATGTCATTTTTGACCAGCGACAGGGACCAGAAATAGTGACTTAATTTAGGCAGGAGTTTGCTGGTACATAATATGGCTACTGTGCCTGGAGTCTTTCTTGGTCATAAAAGCAGCAAGGAAGTATGACATAACGTTATGATGGTAAATCACAGCCCAAGCCATTTTGGTTGGCAGAATTTGAAAGACAAACATTACTTCAGGAGCGGAGAAGACGTGCCTAATTACCTCCGTGCCTGGGCTGGGTTCCCTGCCGTGTCGTTCCTGGACTCGGGTGTGTCCACACGGCCAGGGGCCACGTGTGCAGGGGCCAGCGTGGCTTGGTGAGGAAGGAGGCGCCCGGAGATGTGAGGACCGGCAGCCCCACCCCTGCAACCTCCTATCCAGGGAAATCAGGCAGCTGAACCCAAGGAGAAGGCAGCCTCCAGGGGCCCTGTGGAGCCTGGAGGGAGGGAGGCGGCGGGAAAGGGAAGAGGCTGGTCCCTGCCTCGGCTGAGGTGGGGAGCTGAACCCATGGCACTTGCGCATCTCCACCATTTTTCCCTCGGGCCAGCCCAAATCACCGCCTGCTTCCCTCCTGAGGTCTCCCTGTCTGGCTGCAGCTGAGGCCCAAATGGGCTTGGGGGCTCACCCACCCCAGGTGACCACAGTCTAGGGGTGGGGTCTTCTGTGCTTGCTTGCTGCCTTTTTGGGGGCTCAGAAATTTCCGTTCCTTTGTAGATTTTGTTTTACACGGATGGCCCCGGGCCACCCTCCTCTCCTGCTTCTGTTTTCTGTCTGTCTGCATCTCTCTCTCTCTCTCTCTGTCTCAGTCTCTCTGTCCCTTTATGGAAATCAGCTACCCTCCATAGGGTAGGTTATAGTAGAATCCCAGCAACGACGCTTTCCCTGGGCCACTCATCCCTTTGCCAGAGCTTTTATTTTTTTTCTCTCACTCCTCAAGGGTAGCCCCCAAATCCCATTAATTCTCAAACTTTCTCTCTCTTTTTAATTGCGATGATACACACAGAACATAAAATCTACATTTTTAAAAAAACCCAAAATGCAGGGGGCACCTGGGTGGCTCAGTCACTTAAGCGTCCGAGTCTTGGCTTCGACTCAGGTCATGATCTCATGGTTCGTGAGTTCAAGCCCCACGTAGGGCTTCGCACTGACAGCGCAGAGCCTGTTTGGGATTCTCTCTCCCACCCCCCCCCCCCTTCCTCCACTTGCGCTCTCTGTCTCTCTCTCTCAAAATAAATACACTCAAAAAATAAATTAAAAAAAAATAAAATCCTGAATGCATTTATTGGGATAGTTTCCCACTCATCTTGATTTAGCGTGCTTTTAGTGCTGCTTCTGTCTGAGGGAGCATCTTTCTGTAATCCTTGCTTGTCCTCCTGCAGGCTGGCAGGGGACAGTGGAGCAGCCAACACACAGGACGACGGTCTACTTTCTGTCTCTATGAATGTGACTACTCTAAGTCCGCCGCCTAAGTGGAATCACACAGTGTTTATTTTTTGTAACAGGCTCATTTCATTTAGGCTAACGTCTTCAAGGTTCATCTACGGTGTGGCAGGTGTCAGAATGTCCTTCCTTTTTACGGCTGAGTAATATTCCATTACATGGACGTACCACCTTTTGTTTACATTCATCCGTTGACAGACACTTGGGTTGCTTCTGCCTTCCAATCTTTCCCTTGAACTGTGGAGACATTAGGAATGAACACCCAAAGTGCTGAAGCTCTCAGGTACCCCATCCTCTGTTCTCCAGAATCCTCATCTTTGATCATCACAGCCCCCAGGTATTGATTATACAGATCAGTTCCTAAGTGGGTTGGCTTACTTTATAGCGGTTAATCTTCACAACAATGCAGTGAGGCGGGTGTTGCTCCCATTTAACAGAGGGCGATACTGAGTCTCAGAAAAGCTAAGCAACTTGCGTAAAGTCAAACGGTTAAGAAATAGCAGAGCTCAGATTTGAAACCCCCAGTCAGGCCTGTCTGGCTCCAAAGCCCCTACTGAGAACCACGACTCCTAGTGTCCACCCAAGGCCCAGAGACCTTTGCCACCAGTTGCTACTTCCTTCGGTTTGGTCTCAGCTTGGGTTGGTTGGGAAGAAAAGTAGAGCTTGCTCCACGCACTGACAGACCACTGACCACCTGTGCCTGGAAGGGCCCTTTGAATCCTCAAATCCTGGCCACCACCTCTTGCGCACGCACATGCATGCCTACACACACACACACTGCGTTCCGAGATCATTCTACTCTGGAGACTGTTTGTTCATCAATTAGTAGAAGAAGACTGGTCTAGACGAGGGACTTGGTTCATGTTCTTGGATCTGCTACTCTTCCGCAAGCTATTTGTTTCGTTTCCTCTCCCGGGGCAATCTGCTCTTGAATGGATTAATTAAAGAGGTGCCCAGCATTTTAAAATGCTAGAAGAATTAGGCTTGAGGCTGTTGGCAGATGTTCACCTGTTAATGTAAGTGTGTCTTAGATGCCCGAGCGACACCGGTTTCTACCGAGGAAAAGACGGGCTGAGGGACCCTGTGGCTGAGATTGGGGTGTGTGTGGAGGGGTGCCCCATGGGGGTGAGAAAAAGCATAATGGGGCAGGGAAGTTGCAGATAGAAAACACAAACTCAACTGCCTCCATTTTGCCAGGAGCTGGCCAAGTCCATAGCTTTCTCTGACACTACCCCGAAAGACGGGCCAGAGTGGCTGTGCACATGCCAGTACCCTGGGCAGCAGCAGGCCCAGCTGGGTAAACAGAAGTACAGGAGCAAAACAAGCCAATAAATCAAGGTGCAGCTCTAGCCTGCCCCAGTCCCCTCCTCCCTCTTCCTTTCCAGCTCCCCCGGGTCTCCCTATCAAGCAAATGGGCCCAGGTGTCCTTTAATCTATCTCCTTTGCCCTTCACAAGGGAGAAATGTATCTGTAGGAAGGGTGAGCTCAGCCCCACCTGTGACCTGCGTCCAGGGTTTCTTGCAGGGATCTGTGAGTTTCACACATCCAGCTGCTAATGGCAGAAAAGACAAGCAGACGTGGGGTGTTTGAGAAGCTTACGGTTGGCCTATGGTTAGAGGGGCCCTGGGTGGCTGACCTTTACAGAGTTACAGAGATGAATGGGCATGTTCTCCACTTCAAGCATTGGAACATGAGCCACAGCCTATATTAAGCACACAGAGCCCTGATAGAACCAGAGTTGACCTCAAACTCCACCACTGCCCCTTTGCCTCATGACTTGCGTTTTTCATACACTCCCTGTGCTCAAATTTGGAGCTCTCACATTTTTGAGAGCCCTAATCCTGCTGGCAAATGGATATATCACCCGCTGTTGTGTCATTGATCCGCAGAGGGCTTCTTCCTTCCGGAGGCCTACACGGTGTCATGTTCCACCGGGTGGAGGTCTTCTGACTGCTCTATCCCCAGTGCCTAGAACAGTGCTAACATATCATTGGTGCTGGTCAAATACTCGTTGATAGAATGAATAAATTAGCATAATGTAATGGCTTAGGGGTCAGTCTCTGAAGTCAGACCAGAATTCCAGCCCAGGTTCTGCCAGTTTGACCTTGGCAAAGATAACTTTCCTTGGCCTTGATCTTCTTGTCTATAAAATAATAGTATCATAAAAAGACTAATGCATGAATTAAAAAAAAAATGCACGTACTGCACTTAGCCAGTGCTTGACCCATAAGTCCTCAGTAAACTGTTAGTTATTATTGTTTCTTTGTACATCAACTCGAGGCAACTGGTCTAGATTGCCAGGGGTGCTGAACTAAAGATTCTGTGGTCTCAACCTGACTCGATGGAAAAGAGGGCTTTAAGGCCTGCTGTGAGTGAAGACAGGAGAAATGGGAGCTTACTCGCAGGGGATTTGCCTTCTCTGGCTTGGCTGTGAAAATGGCCAACCCCAAACCATCTGGAATACTCTTCAGGGAAAAGTACATCATGTACATATGGCAAATTGCTTTTATCAACCATTCAGGTGTAGGAAAAAAACATATGCCTTCAGCGGGGACTGCCCCCCACAGTAAGGGCAAGGTGGAGGGTAGGCCTGCCTACTAAAATTCTGAAACCCTTCAAATAGCCCACTACTTGCCCAAGGGTTGGAAACAGTATTCTTCATCAAAGAAGCAGACCCTGATGAGAAGTCACTCCCTTATTCTTGATGGAGTCTTTGGCTCTATAAGAAGAATGACGGTCTTTCCATGTGCTTTTCAGTCTGTCAAGTGTCACACGCTATATTTCAAACATGTAAGTTGACATCGTGTGAGCAATACTGCACTCATTTCCAACCCTATTTGAACTTCAAAGGACATGTCAACCACATTAGTCCCACCTAAGTATGTGGCACTTTTGATCAACAGGTACCTGATGGCCAAGAAGACTTAGAGGCCCATGTGTATTTAGAAATGGAGCCAAGAAAGGGAATTTTGGACTAAAGGTAAATGAACTTAAGTCTTGTAAAGTTTGACTTCATCTGTAAACACAAAGCACATGAGGTCAGAGAAATTCTTAAATTCTCTATCTGTTTTAAAACACTCCAATGACATCATCTTGAGTCTGGGAGTGTCTTTGGGGTCTGGAGAAGTGTGAGCCAGGAAGCTTCCATGGAGAGAAAAAAATTTTCCCCATCACAAATTCTCTCCAGAGACTTTTAGCTCTCAACAAAGCTGTGGGGTAGACTTGGGCCAGGAGGGGCACTGTGAGCGTAAAAGTCTAATCTTTCACTCCCTATTCCCTGAACCTGCTTCACCAAATAATGAACTTGCCTGTGTACGTTACTCGAAAAGTACCTAAAGAACAACCTGCTCTCCAGAAATACCTCCTTCTTGGCCTCTAGCAAGCCATCTTTTTTTTTTTTTTTTACAGCTTTGGGGCTTGACATTCCTCTTGATCAGAGAATTCGGACAGGGTAACTTAGGGAGGGGCCTTAGCAAACAAGAACACGTGACTCAAGCAAGTGGATGCCATCTGGTCAGTTAGCAATTGTTGGCAAGGGACACTCAACAGGGAACCAATTATGAGAGTAGTCTCAGGGCCTAAAGTCCCAGCTGGGGGGCAGAGACCTCAGAGATATAATCCCAGAACCTGGCTACTTGAGGCCACTGGGGGGCTGGACAGAGCAGCAGAAAAGGGAGATTTGGGGGTAAAGAAGACAAATGTTTGCATTTTGCCTGGAGTCATGCTGGACAGAGTCCTTTTTCACCAGACAGAAGGAAGACAAAGCTCAAAGACTGCTTACCTCCTTTTCTCTGCCCACCTCCCTCCCTTGCCAAATGAATCGGGTACAAAGGGGCTTGTGAATAATTGTGTTTTGCAGAAAGGTTAGGCCCCCTCTTTATGGGCTCCTTACTGATAAAGAATTTATAACAGTCATTCTCTAAAAAGAAAGAATTTCACCCAAGTCATTTTCACCTTACACCTGAGCAAAAACTATGGACAAATGTTCTTTATGAATATAGATGTAAAAATCTTCAAAAAATTTAGAATAGGTAAATCCATAGAGACAGAATGTAGATTAGCGGTTGCCAAAGGCTAGGAAGAAAGGAGAATGAGGAGTGACTGATTAATGTGTATGGCTTTTCCTTCTGGGGTGATGAAAATGTTCTGGAACTACATAGTAGTGATGATTGCACAACAGTGTGAATGTACTAAATGCTACTACTGAGTTGGACACTTTGAAATGGTTGAAATGGTGAATTTTATGTTATGTGTATTTTACCACAATAATAAAATCCTCAACAAAATACAGTTGACCCTTAAAGAATGCAGGGTTAGGGACACCAACCCCTCCCTGCATTTAAAAATCCACATATAACTTTTGGTTCTCCAAAACCTTAACTACTAATAGCCTACTGTTGACTAAAAGCCTCACCCATAACACAGTCGATCAATACATATTTTGTATGTCATATTATTATATACTGTATTCTTACAATAAAGTTAGAGAAAAGGTTATTAAGCAAATCATAAGAAAAAATACATTTACACTGCTATACTGTATAACTTCCTCAATCTGACAAAGGGCATCTATGAAAAACCCACAACTAACAAAATTTAATGGTATAAGACTGAAAGCTCTTTCCTTAAGATCAGGAACAAGACAAAGATTTCTACTCTTACTCTATTCAACATTGTACCAGAGGTCCTAACCAGGCCAAGTAGGCAAGAGAAAGAAATAAAAGGCATCTATATTAGAAAGAAAGAAGTAAAAATATCCCTACTCATAGATGATATAATCTTATATGTAGAAAATTCTAAAGAATCGACCAAGATAACCTATTAGAGCTAGTAATCATGCTCAGCAAGGTTGCAGGATACAAGTTAAACACACATACAAAAAATGAGCAAAGGAAGAAAAAGAGAGACAGAGACAAACCAAGAAACAGACTCCTAGCTATAGAGAACAAACTGATGTTTACCAGAAGGGAGGGCAGGAGGAGGGATGGGTGAAATAGGCGAAGGGATTAAGGAGTACACTTGTGATGAGCACAGGGTGTTGTATGGAATTGTTGAATCACTACATTGTACACCTGAAGCTACTCTAACACTGTGTGTTAACTATACTGGAATTTAAAATAAAATAAAATTTAAAAAATCAATTGTATTACTATACACAAACCATGGACATCCTGAAAATTAAATTAAGAAAACAATTCCAGGGGTGCCTGGGTGGCTCAGTACGTTGAGCATCTGACTTCGGCTCAGGTCATGATCTCACAGTTCATGGGTTCGAGCCCCGCGTCGGGCTCTGTGCTGACTGCTCAGAGCCTGGAGCCTGCTTCGGATTCTGTGTCTCCCTCTCTCTCTGCCCCTCCCTCGCTCATGTTCGCTCTCTCTCTCTCTCTCTCTCTCTCTCTCTCTCTGTCAAAAATAAATAAACATTAAAAATTTTTTTTTTAAATAAATAAAAAAATAAAGAAAGAAAACAATTCCATTCATAATGAAGTAATAAAATAGGAATAAATTTAACAAAAGAAGTACAACACTTGCACACTGAAAACTATAAAACATTATCGAACAAAATAAAAGAAGACCTAACTAAATGTAAAGACATTCTTTGGGTATGAATTAGAAGACATAACGTTGTCGGGGTACCTGGGTGGCTCAGTTGGATAAGCGGCCGAGTTCAGCTCAGGTCATTGATCTCAACGTTCATGAACTCAAGCACTGCGTGGGGCTCTGTGCTGACAACTCGGAGCCTGGAGCCTGCTTCGGATTCTGTCTCCCTCTCTCTCTGCACCTCCCCCACTTGCACTCTCTCTCAAAAATAAACAAATATTTTCTAAAAATTTTAAAAAGAAGAAATAACATTGCCAAGATGTCAATAGTCCCCAGATTAATTAATTTGAATCAAACAGATGCACTGCAAGCCCCAACAAAATCCCAGCTGGCTTTTCTTTCAGAAATTGACATGCTGATTCTAAAACTCACATGGAAATGGCAAGAGACTAGGAGCTAAAACTATAAAAACTAAAACTCTTAGAAGAAAACATAGCTATAAATTCTCGTGACCTTGGATTAGGCAACGGAGTCTTAAATTGGCCAAAAAGCACAAGTGACAAAAGAAAAAGATAAATTGGACTACATAAAAGTGTAAAGCTGTCATACTGTAAATTATACCATCTAGAACATGAAAAGACATCATGAAGAATGGGAGAAAATATTTGCAAGTCACATACCTGATAAGGGACTTAGAGCTCTTACAACTTAATAAAAAAAGACAAATAGCCCAATTAAAAGTGGAAAAAAGATTTGAAAAGACAGTGCTCTGTATAAATGGCCAATAAGTACATGAAAAGATGTTCAGCATCATTAGCCACCCAGAAAATGCAAATAAGAACTATAAAGAGATACCATTTCACATCCACTAGAATGGCTACAATAAAAAAAGATAACAACAAGCGTTGGCAAGGATGTGCAGAAATTGGAATGCTTATATGCTACTAGCAGAGATGTATAATGACGGTGACACTTTGGAAACTGGTCTGGCACTTTCTTAAAAGGTTACACATAGTTATCATAAGACCTAATAACTCCACTCCCAGGTATATATAGCCAAGAGAAATGAAAACATATCCACTCAAAAAGGTGTATACAAATGTTCATGACAACACTATTCACAATAGCCAAAAGGTGGAAACAACTCATATGTCCGTCAACTGATAAATGGATAAAGAAATTTAATATATCTATACCATGAAATATTATTCAGCCATAAAAAGAATAAACCTTAAGGACATTAAGCAAAGTGAAATAAGCCAGACAAAAAAGGCCACACGTTATATGATTCCATTTATATGAAGTGCCCAGAATAGCAAAATCCATAGACAGAGAGAAAATTAGTAGTTGCCAAGGCCTGGGAGGGGCTAGGACAGGGCCTGGTATGGGACTGCTAATGTGTAAGAAATGTCTTTTTGGTGTGATGAAAATATTCTGGAATTGGATAGTGGTAATGGTTGTACCACTTTTTGAATATACTAAAACCACTGAATTTTATACTTCAAAAGAGTATATTTTATGCTATATGAATTATACTGCAATAAAAAATGGAAAAAAGTTTTCTTGGGGAGATCACTCTGATTTTTGGTATGTAACTCAGAAGGAACTCATGGAATTATGTCACACGTTATAATAAAACTTTTCAACTCTCATCTTCTTATTTCTATGAACAAGATTTCTCAGTCCTTATGTATATAAAGAAGGAAAACTAGAAATGGAATAGATGCTGAGTACTGTCTTTCTAGCAAAAAGCAATATTTATTCATGGATACCTGAAAAAAATCCCATCCATTTCATTAAGAGATGCACTTAAATAAAAGTTTACTTTTACGTGGTAATCTTGTCAAAAATGCATAAAGTCAATCTGATTGTGAAAAACATCACACAACCCTAAATTGAGGGACATTCTACAAAGTAGCTTGCCAGTATCTTTAAAAAAAGGTGTCAAGGTCATGAAAGACTGAGAAAGACTAAAGAACTGTTACAGACTGAAAGGGATTAAGGAGATATGACAACTCAATCCCATATGGGATCCTGGATTAGATCCTGGAACAGAAAACAAACAAACAAACAAACAAACATCAGTGGAAAGGCTGGGAAAATCTGAATAAACTCTGCTGTTTAGTGCAACAGACTGAATGTGTCCACCCCAAAATTAGTATATTGAAATCTAACCCCCAACGTGATGGTATTAAGAGGTAAGGACTTTGGTAGATAATTAGGTCAGGAGAGTGGAGCCTCCACGAATGGGATTAGTGCCTTTATAAAGGGGACTCCAGAGAGCTCTCTCTCCCTGTTTCTGCCATGTGATGGCAGTCCGCAACCCAGAAATGGGCCCTCACCTTACCATGCTGACACCCATTTCTCAGACCTCCAGCCTCCAGAACTATGAGAAATAAATTTCTGTTGCTTATAAACCATCCAGTCTGTGGTACTTAGTTACAGCAACCTGAACTAAGTCAGTATTTAGTCAGTATTATGTGCCAATGTTAATTTCCTGGTTTTGATCACTGTACTATGGTTAAGTCCGTTAACATTACAGAAGACAGGTGAAAGGTATATAGGAACTCTCTGTACTGTTTTTTTCAACTTTCACATAAATCTACAATTACTTCAAAATAAAAGAAAATCACAGGGGATTCTCGGGCAAAAATGTTTGATGACTATTGAGTTACATGAGTCACAGCACCCATGAGACTAAAGCAAACCAGTGCAACTCTTCCTGGTTCTGAGACCTGAGAGAAATTTCTCCCCCGGTGTCCTCACCGCGCACTGATGTGATCAAGTCCTTAGCATCCTTTTGCAGGAAACAGCAACAAGTAGGGCTCATTTTTCTTTCTGCAAGTCTACATTGTGCACTGAGAGGATGCTTACATCTCTCTCAAGTGCAGCGGCTCAATTTATTTATTTATTTTTAAAAGAGTGCTCTTCCTGATTACAAAAGTTCTGGAAAACAAAGGTAACTACAAACAAGAAGATAAAAATGCCTGCAATTGCACACTACAATGAGTACGTTGGGCTATTTCCTCCTAGTCTTTTTCCATGCATACATACACGATTTGTTGGGGGGGGGCAGTTCTTTTAATAAAAATATGAATCATCCCAACGTAACTGTAAACTACTTTTCTTTATAATTACAATAAAAGACCATCTCTCCACATCATGACGTTTTTCTCCTACATTTTAAGTCACAAGATAAAATTCCTTTGTGTGGAAGCACCAAAACTGATGTTACTGACCCCCTATTACTGGATTTTATGCTCGTCAACCCTACAGGGCCAGGGGCCCTGTCTCTGCCAGAATCTCTGCATGCAGGCTAGGCAATGAGACCAAGCCAAATGAACCAAGAAACACTGATGGCTAATTAATAAGAAGATAGGGTTTCTGCTCTTCCAAAATATAAGCAAGCCTCAGAATGTTGCTTCCTAGTGGATGATGGTGAGCTGTGGTGCCTATCTCCCTGCACCCCTATTTAGAAAAATGTTTGAGTCTATCTCCAAATATCATATATATATATAATGTTAATATATTTATTTATATATTTAAGAACATATACTTAAGTACATATATATTGCTGGTTTACAAATTACATTAATGTACTGCATACTAATATACGAATTATGGACATTATATAATATACACAAAACCAGAAAATTATTTATACATAATGGATGAGTAATTTGTAAATTATAAACATACACTCCTGAGTTTGTTTAGTGTGTCTGTTTTATGTCATAAAGCATATACAGAAAACAGAAATTTAAAAGTGGTAAAATAAAGAGGCAATGGAAACAGAAGTTCTAATATTTTCTTCCTGCACACACTCCACTTTGGAGATGGAGTGGGATGAATGGAGAGATCTTCAACTCTATCCATTACTTGCTTGGAAAGAAAGGCAGCATGTCACTTGTCATAACACCTTCAAACAGCTCCTGAAAGAGTCCTCAGTCAGGAAGTCTACCTCAAAGCCTCTTGGACCCCTCTAGGCATTTCAAATTGGCTCCTGCAGAGGACTGGTGACCTCTGTGCCACACGGTCGTTCGTTACACTGCTGGTGTGTTGTCTATTGACTTTAGATTGTTGGAGCCTGTAGGCAAGAGGCGGGCCATTAATCTGTCCAGCGCTTAGCATGCTGTTAGCCTTCATTGTTAGAGGCCACTGTGATTTGTAGACCAAACACTGGCCCTAGAGTCAGAAAACCTGGGTTTTGGTCCCTTCTCTGCCCCTTGCTTAGCTGTGTGACCTTGGGCAAGCCCATTCATCTCTCTGAAGGAAGCCTCAGTGTGCCATAGGAGGCAGTGTAATAAGCAGAAGAGACCTAGACCCTAGAATCAGCCAGACCGGGCTCAAATCTCAGCCCTGCCATTGGGTGCTCTATAATCCGGGACAAGCTCAGGTTCCATGTTCTCATTTTCAACTGGGGGACAGCAGTAATACCTATCTCACAGGCTTGTGAAAAGTTCCTCGAAGAACACTCAATAAATGTTTACTGAATCCGACATTTAAAGGTAAGCAGAACTACTGAATATCAAAGTCCTCCAAAATTGGGGCACCTGGGTGGTTCGGTCAGTCAAGCGCCCAACTCTTGATCTCAGCTCAAGTCATGGTCTCATGGTTCCCAGGATCAAACCTCCATCAGGCTGGGCTCTGTGCTGGCAGCACAGAGCTTGCTTGGGATTCTCTCTCTCCCTCTCTTTCTGTCCCTCCCTCCCTCACATGTGCACATGCTCGCTCTCTCTCTCTCTCTCTCAAAATAAATACATAAACATTTTAAAAAGTCATCCAAAAGCATCTGTTCCAACCCCCTCACTCCACAGATGAACATACTGAGGGCAAGCCTGGGGAAGGGGGTTTGTCCAAGGCTACACCCTGAGTTCTGTCTCTTCCATAGTCAGCAAACCTGGATTCTCATTAGGGTGCTAGAATTATCTCCAGGTGGATTACCCTCAACCACCCCTTTGCTTGTAATACACATTTAATAGTTATTGTTCTACATATGAGGGAAGGAATAGGAAGGGAGGAGAAGAGCCATGACACTAAACTAAGGCCCACAGGTCGGATAAAAACTTTCAGCCATTCAGAAGGAATTGGGGGTGACAATAACATTCGTGATAATGGCTCACACACTAAGGACCAGGTATGACGCTAAGCTCTTTCCATATATTAATGTACTTAATCCTCACAACAGCTATATAATCCCCACTTTACAGCTGAGGAAATGGGCTCAGAAAAATTTCTCACTTGCCCATGGTTATACACTGGGAAAGCTAGGATTCCAACCCAGGTAGTCTGTCTTGGGCAGTGGTTCTCCAACTCGAGTAAGCCCTGGAATCAACGGGAGAGCTCATTCAAACACAGATGACTGGGTCCCACCTTCAGAGTTTCTGAGTAAGTAGGTCTCGGATGGGGCTCAAGAACTTCTATTTTTAATGAGTTCCCTGTTGATACTGCTGCTGCTGCTGGTAGAAGGGCCACAACTGTGCACATCAATAGTATATGATTCTACATCCAACCACCTTATTACACTACCCAGGTCACTCTCTTGCAAATTCTTCATTGACTCTTCCATAACCTTAAGATAAAACACAGATGCCTCCTTAAAACACACAGGGCATTTCATGATCTGGCCGTATTTAGCTTTCTAATCTAATCTCCTTCTGGTACCCTCCATACACCACATGTCCATCCTCCAAAGTTGTTCTTCCACTGCAGAAGGTACCAGAAGCTCTCTGTGGCTTCTGTCTGCATTTGTTATTGCTTCTCTCTAGGATGCTGCACCTTCACATGCTCCTCCTGCCAAACTTAACTAACTTCTTGTGCTTTAAGGTTAGAGGTTCGGCTCAAGCATCACTTCCTTCCAGAAACTTAACAGGATCCTACTTCCTACCCCCGCTCCAAGCTGGAATGACAGGCCTCCTTGGGGCTCCCAGTTCTCTGGCCTTCCTTCCTGCTCTCACTATACTGTACTTTTCTATATAGTGATTTCTCCTATAACCATGAGGGACCTGTTTTTATTCATATTAGTATTCCCAGCACTTGATATGTGGTAAATGTTTGTTAAATGAATGTACAAGGTTGATGGTTGGGGAACATCACAGAACCCAAATAACAATATTAAAAAACTGTTTGGTGAGGAGTGCCTGGCTGGCTTAGTCAGTAGAGCATGCAACTCTTGATCTTGGGGTTGTAACTTTGAGCCCCACGTTGAGTGTAGAGATTACTAAAATAAAATCTTAAAAATAAATAGGAACATCTGGGTGGCTCAGTCGGTTAAACGTCCGACTTCAGCTCAGGTCATGATCTTACAGTTACCAAGTTCGAGCCCCACGTCGGGCTCTGTTTTGACAGCTCAGAGCCTGGAGCCTGCTTCGGATTCTGTGTCTCCCTCTCTTTGTGTCTCTTCCCTGCTTATTCTCATTCTCTCTCTCTCAAAAATAAATAAAACATTAAAAAATTTTTAATAAAAATAAATAAATAAAAACTATGTGGTGAAAATATAGAATCAGAAAAAGCAAACTGTCTCTTTCTGTAAGCCTGTCCCAGTGGTGCAGAATTTATCAACCATTCTTTTTCCCATTGCCTATCTCCCTTTCACTCTTTCTCTTCCTCCCCAACTCCACCTACAGTGCTGGAGATATTCTAACTATGCTCCTGGGGCTACATTTCCAGTCCTTCTGCCCCAGTCTCTGATTGCCTCCAGATTGCCATTAAAGTTGTCCCCATATGGTGTGGGGAGAGAACCTATCTCTGGCAACACTATACGACTTAGCCAACTCCAGTTTGCAGGGGTGTGCTCCCCTTCCCTCAAAAGTAGGGAAAATCAGGAATGGAAGGAGAGGGCTGGGGCCGTATATCCTGGGTGACATAGATTTCAACTCTCTTTCCAGATTGTGGCTTATTCTCTTCAGGGCAGTTGTTTTCACCCTCTTAGAAGAATGGAACAGGATCATTTCTCATTATTTTTTTTTCTGACATGAAGGCAGATAATGAATGCTGGATGGCCTTGTGATTTATGAGTTCCTTGAAAAGAGGTTGCTCAGCTGAGATCTAAGAAGCATAAGGCAAGTTTAATATTTATAATTTGCTTCTCCCAATGACTCATCTCAAGTTTCATCAAGAGTTGTGGTTCAGCCAAAGCAAACAGTAGGGGGAGCTATACTTTGTAAAGTGTAACTATGAGAGCCAACCAGCTCTGGTGGAAGTTCAAAGAGTCACCTAACAAACAACAACAAGCAGCAACAACAAAAAAACTGGGAAGGAGAAAGAACCTGATTTCCAGAGTTACATTATAATATTCAAAATGACCAGTTTTTAACAAAAAATTATGAGACCTGCAAAGAAATAGACCATACCCAAGAAAAAACAGAACAACCAATAGAAACTGTCCCTGAAGAAGCCAAAATGTTGGACCTTTTAGACAAAGCTATTTTAAATATATCCAAGGAGCTAAGGGAAACCATGTCTAAAGAACTAAAGGAAAACGTGAGAATGATATCTCAATAAATAGAGAGTATCAATAAAGATGTAGAAATGATCTTTTAAAAGAACCAAATAGATATTCTGGAGTTGAGAAGTACAATAACTGATATGAAAAATTTACTAGAGAGTTTCAACAGCAGATTTGAACAGGCAGAAGAAAAAAGTCAGCAAACTTGAAGATACTGATATCCAATGTGAGAAACAGAAAGAAAAAATAAAGAAAAATGACCAGAGCCTGAGAGACTCATGGTACACCCTCAAATGTACCAACATATACATAATGGAAGTCTCCAAAGAAAAGGACAAAGAAGCAGGAAGAATATTTGAGGACATAATAGCCAAAACCTCCCCAAACTTGATGAAAAATATTCATCTACATATCCAAAAAGTTCAACTAACTCTACATAGGATAAACTCAAAAAGGTCTGCACCTAGACAAATCATAAGCACACTGTCAAAAGCCAAAGGCAAGGAGAGAATCTTGAAAACAGCAAGAGAGAAATCAGTCATCACATACAAAGTATCCTCAATAAGATTAACAGCTGATTTCTCATCAGAAACAGGGAGGTATGAAGGCAGTAGGATGATATATTCAAAGTGTTGAAAGGCAAAAGTTGTCAACCAAGAATTCTATATCCAGGAAAAATTATCCTTACAAATGAAGGAGACTATTATTCAGCCACACACACACACACACACACACACACACACACACAAAAAGAATAAAATTTTGCCATTTCCAACAACGTGAATAGACCTTGAGGGCTTTATACTAAGTGAAATAAATTAGAGAAAGGCAAATATCATAGGATCTCACTTATATGTAGAACCAAAAACACTAACCCAAGCTCACAGATACAGAGAACAGATGGGTGGTTGCCTGAGGTGGGGGGAGGGGGACAAAATGGGTGAAGGAGTCAAAAGATACAAACTTCCAGTTATAAAATAAATAGGTCATGGGGTGGAATGTACAGCATGGTGACTATAGTTCATAAGGCTGTACTGCATATTTGAAAGTTGCTAAGAGAGTAGATCTTAAAATTCTTCATCACAAGAAAAAACTTTTTCTGTAAGTAGGTATGGTGACAGGGGTTAACTCGACTTACTGTGGTGATCATTTTGCAATATATGCTAATGTTGAATCATGTTGTACACCTGAAGCTAATACAATATTATATGTCAATTATACCTCAATTAAAAAAAGAGGGGAAAGATGGCAAAGGGCATCCTTCAGGCTGCAATTAAAGGACATTAGATAGTAACTCAAATCCACACAAAGAAAGAGCCCCAGTGCATGTAATATTAATATTTATGGGTAAATATAAAGGTATTAATGTATTTTTGTAACTCCTTTTTTCCACCTGATTGAAAAGACAACTGCATAAAGCAATAATTATGAATCTATGTTTATGGGCATATCATGTATAAGGATGTAATTATGATGCTCATTTTACAGATAAAGAACCAAGGCATGCCCAGACTGAGGCATGGGGAGGTAGTGAGCCTTGCCAAGGTCACACCACGGTCGAGAGGTGGAGGCCAGAAATGAACACACGTCTGCCTGATCGCAGAGCCCATGAGCTTAAACCTTTTGCTTTGCTCTGCCTCTCCACCTAGCTGCTAGAGGGAAGAAGCTCAAAACATCCCACCGAAGATGGTTCTTGAAAATAGCTTCTCCTTCATAGATTTCTATTATATTACTCACAGTGCCCCCAGCACAGGGCTAGGCACACAGCAGATACTCAATAATTCCAGTTGAACTGAGTTTACCCAGAGTGATCTACATAGTTCAGGGACCTAGGGACAAGGCAGCTTTAACAAGGGAATGGCAAGACTAAATATTATTCATTAAGTGTTTCCCATTTTACCAGGCACCATGCCAAGTGTTTGTATGCATTCAAGTTACCTAGTTTTATCCATATAAGAACCCTGAGAGTTAGGTCCTAGAACTATCTTGTCTTATAGAATGAGGAAATTGAGGCACCAAACACTTAAATAACTTAAGCAAGGTCCCACAGCTGGTAAGTGGCAGAGCCTGAATGTGACCTCCCCCGTGCTCTCTCCATTTGACCATGTCAGGAGTTCTGAGAATTTTCCAGGTATAGATACTAGTTACCAAATGAGTTGACATCCAGAGCCAGTAGTATGATTTCGGAAGTGCCAGAAAGGTACCTTCTCTCAATATCCCTTTAACAACCCTCCCACTTGCTGGCCAACGCATGAAATTCCACTAATAATGATCTATTCCTTGGGCTTAAGTTCCCGTACCCTGAAACGATGGCCTAGGGAAGAGCGCATAAGCCACTGTGATATTCCTTCCAGAGGGATGCTTTCATTGTGCCCATATAGATAGGCAACATAAGATGCCATCATGGCCAGAGAAGGGAAAAACACAGGAGCATGAGGGCCTGAGGCTGCATGAAGGAGAAAGGAACAGGTAGAGACCGGCAATAGACAAATGTCATTGTTTTGGAGAGGACCAGCCTTGGTCAAATGACAGTTATTGCTCTGCAAACATCCTCACAGACAGCACTGAATTTCTGAGAAGGAGAGTCGTTCACATGGGAGCCTTTGGAGCGAAGTTCTTCAAGGGGAGGTGGTGATGAAAACCCAGACTTGTCTGTTTATCCTGAAAGTCCCTCAGTTAGCTCTGAGATGCTACTCAGCACAAACTCCTCTGAGTGCCAATACTGTTACTGCTACCTGCGAAACGACTCCTGTTTGAAAGTAAGAGGAAGGGGACTGATGAGCAGGTTGGGGGAAGGCTGGTGCAGCCTCCCGGGGAAGGGGAGGGATGGAGGTTGCAGCTGAGAGCTATGCTTTTCCACCCAGCTGCAGGGAGTAGTGTGGGGAAAGAGGTCTTGTCTGGGCTCGGTTCTGCCTTCGATGACTGTATAACCTTGAGCGAGTCGTTCTGGCTGGTTCCTTCTCTCCACAGATCTTACATGCTTTCTGTATACTAATGGCTCCTGTCCCTATATCCTTACACTAAAATCTCCCGGCTGAGCTAGAGCTGTTGTCCTAGGTGGGCCAGGTTCCCCTCCAGAGAACACTTACAAAACTAAACATCCTTTAATTTCATATATCCTTCTATAAGACAAAGAATGTTGGGGCACCTGGGTGACTCAATTGGTTAAGCATCCGACTCTCAATTTCGGCTCAGATCATGAGCTCATGGTTCGTGAGATCGTGCCCCACATTGGGCTCTGTGCTGACAGCTCAGAGCCTGCTTGGGATTCCCCCTTTCCTTTTCTCTCTCTGCCCCTCCCTGCTCGCTAGCTCTCTCTCTCAAAATAAACAAACAAACAAACAAAAACATTTAAAACAAAGACAAAGAATGTTCCCTACAGTCTGACCTTGGAATCTGTTCTCTTTGCTATGCCATGTTTTAATTCCGGGTCACACTTCAGAGCTATGTGACCTGGAATAATGCACCTGAGCCTCAGTTTCCTGGTCTATAAAATGGGAATATAATCTTGCTTGCCTGCGCCTTAAGCCCTGCGCCTGGCACATACTGAGCGCTCAAAACGTGCATGTAAAAGTGAATAAATGAACAATGGTTGGATTTGATTCCCAAATTTATGTTTTTGTATCAGCAGAAGATTGGGCCCTTTCTCTATTTGGGGGATATTTAAATAAAATGAAAGCCAAATAAAGCTTTAGAAATGCTGGGTAAAGCCTTCAGCCTTCTCATCTACATTATAAGCCATCCCAGGGACCCGTCCCTAAACTGGCAAAGGCACACGTGCCACCTGGTACTTCATAAATGTTCTCTACCGCTGCCAGGGTGGAGCAGAGAGACTGGCACCACGTGACAGGAGACTCAGTGTGGTCTATTTGGTGGGATTTCTGGGCTATTTGGACTGGTCCACCCCACACCCTGTTTTCCCAATCACATCTTTCCTGAAGCCTGAAATGTCCACATTGTCGTCTGAGGAAACTTAATACAAAACTATCTACCCTATCAGGCGCCTGGGTGGCTCAGTCGGTTAAGCGTCTGGCTTCGGCTCAGGTCATGATCTCGTGGTCTGTGAGTTCGAGCCCCACGTCGGGCTCTGTGCAGACAGCTCAGAGCCTGGAGCCTGCTTCCGATGCTGTGTTTCCCTCTCTCTCTGCCCTCCCCCACTCACGTTTTCTCTCTCTCTCTCAAAAATAGACATTAAAAAAAAACCATCTACCCTATCAGCTCTCATCCTAGCACTGTGGCCTCTACCCAGGAGGCTTTTTGTCCCCTTAGAGTCTTGTTAATATGCACATGTGCCTGTGATGCCCCAGGCTCTTACCAACTAACCTCCAACTTGCAGTTCAATCCTTAGCAGGACTTGACAGAGTGGGACACAAAATCAGTATGTGAGCTAGAGGGCTTGCCTCACAGCAAGAAGGCAAGTGAGGCCAAAGGAGGTGGGGAACTGGGGGCCAGAGTCTCCTCCCTGACATTGCACACAACCCTGGTGACTGTCCCTCCAGTCTGCCTAAAGCTCCGGGCAGAAATGAAATCCAGCATCTGAGCAGCCCAAGATTGGACCATCAAGTCATACCAATTTGGCCTAATGGGTGCAGAGGAGGCTAGTCTACATTATAGACCATTTTTCAAAAAGATACAGTTTTATGACTGCCCAGCCGGTAAAGTAGCATGGAACTAATAGCTAACCCAAGGGCTGCCAAGCCCCAGCCCTGCCAGATCTGTTTAATGACAAGATAAGAACCATTTATAATTAGCACATTTGGTCTGTAAATGGGCCCCGCTATACTCCTAGCCAACAGTTTGTTCCCAGGGTTGCGATGAGCATGTACCCATGATGCTTACTCCATTTTTAACAGGATCTCAAAGCAAACTCAATCTTTATGAAGCTTCGCCCCTAGCAGATGCTCCCAAATGCTGAGGTAGGGGCATCCAAAGCAGCGACTGAGGTTGGCTGGAGCCAGATCATCCAAAAGCAGCACTGTGGGGGAGACGAAACCCTGACCTTTGTTAGAATGAAGCATCAGCGCCCTGAAACCAGAACGGCCCCAAGCTCCCTTATCTGCTAGAAATACGCAGTCTCCCAAACATCAACTGAACACGCTTTTTTTGGTGGGCATCTAGTTGGCAGTAGGACGGAGTCAGAGATGCAACTTTCTGGTTACGTCAAACGAAACTGTTAGGAAAAGACATCCCAAGCAAGCTGGCAGGATACCCGCTTCGGTTTCCTCCCGGGAAAAGTGAATGCACAACAAGGATCCTGTGTGCGCTCTCCGGCCATGGTTACACACACTCACACACACACACAAGTCCTTTGTTGGGCTTTGAGGCAGGAAATGGGAAATTAAAAAGAAGAGCCTGAGAAGCCATTTTATTTCATTTTCAGGGGGCTTGTCACCATCCTGCAAAGGAGCCAGCCCCGAGTGATACAGACTGGAGGCCCTCTCATGGAGTCTTATTTTTCATTCCCAATATAAAGCAGAGAACTTGCAGGGCTCAGCACAGGAGAAGCTTCATCTGATGGGGAAAAGCCTGTAGGCTCTGAAAGTAACCCAGGGTTGGCCTTGCGGGTGTGGTGAATCCATGTTTTGATGAAGTGAACGCATAAAAGAGGTGAGTGTGTGCAAAAAAAAAAAAAAAAAAAATCACAGGCAAAGCTCCAAAAACACCCACTTGAGCTGGGTCTGGAGAGGCAGCCAAACAGAGAGAGGCTCGCCTTTCTCCTTTAGACTTCTTTGGCATATTTGGAGTTTGTGAGGATATGCACACAGGTAGTATGTGCTCCCCCCCACCCAAAGAGCTGGGTTCGGCAACAATGGGGGCACCAGGGGGAGCCTGGGGCTGTTTCCTCCAAAAACTGGACAAGGAGGCTTTGGATCATCAAGGGGTGAGAGGGTTGCAGACAGAGTGAAAGCTTAAAGGTACAAAGGAGCATGGTGGGTGGCAGGGGTACTAGGTACCCAGAGGAGGCCTGACGTGACTGGAAGGCCCCAGGCCAGGAGCATAGAGAGGTGAGGAAGTGAAAAAAAAAAAAAAACCCAAACCAACAGACTGTACGTGTCAGATACTACAGGTTGTTGGCATGAGAGTGTTCCCTGCCCTGCCCTCGGGGAAAAAATGTTTGCAGACCCGTGTGAGTTTAAGCGCTGCGCACCCCAACATGATGTCTGCACAGCAGTGTCACCTCTGGGAAATACATCTCTTGTCTTCAGAGATCCGTATGAGTCCTAGGGAACCTGGTTGAGGTTGTTTCTCAGATGAAATACAGTAAGCCGGGACAGCTGTGCCTGACATTTCCTGAGCAAAGCAAGGGGGGCTGTGCCTGGCTCTGCCTTGTCTGGGAGGGGAAACATTCCGGAAGGAGCCCGCACTCCCAGCCCCTGCTGGGCCTCCCTGCTTCCACTCTGCTCTCTCGGCCCCAGAGTTGGGAGCCCTCTCAAATGTGTTGGGCTGAAGGTTGCAGATAAACCCTGGATGTGGTTTTTTTCCAAGCGCCATCCAGGGCAACCTTCTCACACGTAGCCTCTTGTCCCCAGCCCGTTGGCAATGACCTAGGCCTGACCCCCCCACCCCTGCCCCCCGAAGCAAAGGCTGGCTGGTTTCTGGAGAAGTGTTAGGACCAGGGGAGCATGGGAGCCAGGGCTCTCCCCGGAGCCCAGCAAATCCAGTGCTCTCTGTCCCAGCTTGTGGGGTCTGCACGTGGGGAGTTAAAATGCAGGCTTAGTCCCCCACTCCACACCTGCGGAGGGACAGCAGGCCTGGTGTGCCCCCGATGGCTGGCATACAGGGGCCTCATTCACAATTCACTGCGTTTCAAGGGGCCTTGCCTATCACAGGCCACTCTTCCACAGGGCCTCCTTCCTACGAGTTCCTCCTGCTCACGGTCAAGCTGCTCTAATCTTACAGATAGGCCTGAACCTCCTTCCCTCAGCACATTTTTTAGGAAGGGTGTTTTTTTCTTCTTCTCCCTCTCTCTCTCTCTCTTTTTTTATCATCATCAAAATATATTCACAAAACACCCACATCTCTGTCCACACTATAAATCAGGGTGGGGAGCCTCTGGCCCACAGCCCAGATCTGGCCCTCAGCTTGATTCATCTGGCATGTGGGGGATACTGTACTGGCTGCTACAGCTGCAACCCAGAGAATAATGCCTGCCTCCCTCCCTGCCTCCCACCCCCTGGACCGCCGGGGCGGCCCATTCCAAAGGGAGCCTCGAAAATCGCCAGACTCAGATGGGGGTGGGGGGGTGGCTCCTGTGGCTCCTTCAGTTGTTATTCAACAGGAAGCGGGACTAGGGAGCCAGGGAGGTGATTTTCATAATGACAAAAGTCAATGTTTAGCGGCCACTTTGCGAAATTTTCAGGACTGACCTAACAAGGCACCGGCACCTAGATTTTCTCATTTAGCCTTCCCAACCCTTTTGCGCCAAAGAACTCTTGTTTTCCTCTGGAGGGTAGGAAGCAGGGGCTCAGGAACTGGCCTGGCCCCACAGCTAGAAGCGGCCCAGCTGGGAATGAAACTCGGCAGGCTTACATCAGCGCCTTCGCGGCCATTCGGCACTGCTGTCTGCTGTATCGCTGCTCCGCACTTGTTCTCACGGTTCTGGAGTCCCCTCTTTCCTGGTCTCGGTGACGTCTGCAGTCACCATGTGGTAGTTCGGGGGGGGGGGGGGGCAGTAAACTCGACTCCAGTCACTTCAGTGTGGCAATCTCTGCTCTACACAGTTACAGCACAAACAAGCAAACAAAACCTAAGGGTAGAGAGGATGTTTAATGGGCTACTTGTAATTTTAAAAGGCAGTGAAACTCTTCTCCAGTCCAGACCCGCAAAGAAATAGGAGGATATTAGGGGAGTTGATCACAAAGATTCCCTCTTATTATTTGTCTAGATAGGTGAGGAAAGGTGTAATGGGGGTGGGGGAGGGAGGGGGAGAGGGGAAGAGAGAGAGGGAGGGAGAGGGGGAGGAGAGGGAAGGAAAGGAAGAGAAGCCCAGTAAGCCCTCTTGTACTTTCCGAGAGAGACCTCTTCAAAGCCTCCCATGGTATCTCAATGCCCCAAAGAACCCCTGGAACCCTTTACCACCTCAAAGACTGTGTTGGGAGGGCATCTCCGAGCAGCTGAGCCGGAGCCCGGAGTTTACGCCCCAATAAAGTAGAGCACGTCTCTGGGTACCAAGAAAGATGTTATAAGTCCAGAAATACCCAGCAGTTGAATGGTTAAAGACAAAAAGGGAGCAGGGGGTAAGTTCCAAGCCCCCAGTGTCAGACCATCTGTCTACCTTAAAAAAAAAAAAAAGAAATCTAAGCTTTTGCCTGATGTGAAATCTGCAAATACCAATGGACCCACAAATACCCTTTGCTGACACTCCAAGGCAGCGGACAACTGCTTGGGTTTAGGAAAAACCGGGGGAACTCTAGACTGATCCAGGAAAGAGGAGGCAGCTGCTTGGTGACAGAGCCCCAGAGCCCCCATGACTCCTGCTTCTTAAGGCCCAAGTGACCAGAGATATAGAATAAAAGACAGAGTTGGCTGAGCCCCTAACCCCGCAGACAGGGTGGTCCCAGAATCCGACAGCTGGTACTAACAGCCCTGGCAGCGTGACACTCCAAATGAGTACATCTCGTCCTCCCAAGATCCTTGGAAATGGAAGCTTCGCTATGCTCATTAGTGAGAAGGCTCTGGCGCCCTCCAACCCATTTGTATCTCTACATCCTCTCTCTAAACATTTGTTGTCTGCAGGCACAGCTGCAGGCTCCTAAAAGCCACGGCCTCAGACCTCCGGGAGACCCCACAGGAAGGAGTCAAGGTGAGCATAATGAACCTGAAGGGCATCCTGTCAGAGTCCCACAAGCAAGTGGTCTTGCAGATCTGGCCACGGAAAACACAAGGCTCTGTTTGCAGAACCTGCTTGTATCTTGCCCTGCGTGGCAGTCCAGAAGCCAGCTAACTCGGAGGAGTTTGATTCTACCCAGAGAGAAGTGTATAAAAACTGCAAGACTCTAAGGAAGTAAATCAAAATAACAGTGCATCTAGCAGCCTGGTGACCTATTTCCTGAATTGGATGTTGGAATCGCCTTCCCACAGCACAGCCAATTGTGATGTGTTAGTATTTTCATGCAGCGCAGCCCTCTGGCTTGGAGGCTCTGCCCCGTTCCTTCCCAAGGAAATTCCACTGCAGGCAATGTTATGATTAGTGGACTAATAACACTTGTCGTTGGAACACTCCAGACAAAGCTGCAGTGTGGACTGGCCTCCAAGTCCCTTAATCACCTATTTCATCATCTCGACACTGGAGCCCTGGCAATGGGGATGGGCTTGTGGATCCCAATAATTAACCAAGGGGACAGCTGCTTGCTTGCATGGGGATCTCCCTTCCCTCCATTCATAATCCCAAGCCGATCTGGGGTGTTAACCGGTGTGGTTGCCATGTCCAATACTGGATGACAGTTAGAAAAAGAGATGCTGCGGGGCGCCTGGGTGGCTCAGTCGGTCGAGCGTCCAGCTTGGGCTCAGGTCATGATCTCGCGGTTCGTGAGTTCGAGCCCCGCGTCGGGCTCTGTGCTGACAGCTCGGAGCCTGCTTCGGATTCTGCGTCTCCCTCTCTCTCTCTGTCCCTCCTCCGCTTGTGCTCTGTCTCTCTCTGTCTCTCAAAAATGAATACATGTAAAAAAATTTTTTTAAGAAAAAGAGATGCCGCAGGCTAATTCTGAAGCAAGCCACCTGCCTGTTCACTCCTGACATTCAGGCACACACATTTGCCTTGTGATTAGCTTGCTGGGGTTCTGGGCAGGGGCCAGGGGAGAGTCCGGGAAATGTGTGTGTGCTAATGGGCCCCACCACCTGATTGGGAGCGCTGCCAATTCCCAACACTATAATGGCAGCTCCTTCACTCCTCCCCCTGACTTTGCATGGGGCCATGGGGGGAGGGGACACGGAGTCTCTAATCACACCAAGGCCTCTGAAGGAGCCAGTTCCGTCTATGGGAAATGAGGCAGGGGGTCGGGGGCGGGGGGTGGGGGGACAGTCTACTCCACTCCTTCATCTGGTCCCTTTTGATGGGGCTTCAAATCAAATCAGTTCATTAGCTGAAGGCAGATGCTTCCAGTCTCTGAATGAGCTGATTTAGAAGTGAACATGTATAAAAAGGCAATACAATAACATAGACAAGCAGGGGAGAGGGAGGCTGATACAATCATAGAGGGAGGAAAAGGATCTCCCGGGACTTACTGATTTCTCAGAACTGCTGA